>NC_084811.1:13740259-14387650 GCF_963583255.1 Pyrus communis
AAAGGCACTACACAGCATAAACTCGCTGCAGTCTTTTGCATAACCCCACACGGTAAAAGTGACACACTGCAACAAGCTCCAAGCAGCGGCAAGAGGCACGGCAACGTCACTACCAAGGGAAGACTGTGACCAAAAGGCATTACACAGCAAAAATCCCTTTGCAATCTTTGCACAACACCACTCTTTCTACACCACCAATTTACGTGTTCCTGGGTTCTTCGTCGATTTGGCAGCCTCAGCCTTGCAGATCACCATATAAAAAAAAATTAATAAAAAAAAATATATATATATATATATATATATATAATAAAAAAACAAAAAAAAAAAACACAAAAAAAAAAAAAAAAAAAAAAATGCAAGAACAAAATATAAAAGACACAAAAATTTTAACGAGGTTCCTCCACAGTCAGTGTAACTGGAGTACGTCCTTGGAGCAGTAGGAGCTCACCCAATAATCCACTATCAACCAAATGGGAGTTTACAAAGTGTTGGTAATCTCACAGCCCAAATAACCCAATACACCCAAAAACTCTCACACACCAAAGAAACAAATAGAGGAAGAAATATAATGAATAATTTCTTCTCTATACATATAGCTCAAAGCTATTACAAAAAACAACTACTTTGGTAGATGATTACTAACCAAATGAAGCAGCAGCTTCTCTTCTCTATTTGCAGTTTTTTTTTTTTTTCTCAGCAGAGTATTGAGCTCTCTCTTCTTCTCTATTTTCTCCAAAACCGAAATGAGCTATCTTCACTTTTTTTTTTCCTTTGCTTCAAAGGCTATTTAAACCAACGGTTGTGGAAGAAAAAAACAAAAACACTTTCCTGTTTTTCCTCCCTAAAACAAGGAAAATGTTTCTCCTTTTCTTCCTTTATAATTTTTTATAGCCAAAAGCATTTGCAATTGTTGTCTAGCTGAAAGCATAGCCAAGTTGGCCACTTTCTAACATAAAAAAAAAAAAAAAAAAAAAAACTTTGGTGGATCAGCACCACCGAAGGAAAAAAAAAAAAAAAAAAAAAAAAAAACAAAACTTTGGTGGATCAGCACCACCGAAGGAAAAAAAAAAAAAAAAAAAAAAAAAAAAAAAAAAAAAAAAAAAAAAAACTTTGGTGGATCAGCACCACCGAAGGAAAAAAAAAAAAAAAAAAAAAAAAAAAAAAAAAAAAAAAAAAAAAAAAAAACTTTGGTGGATCAGCGCCACCGAAGGAGAAAAAAAAAAACTTAGTGATGTATATGTTTTATTTGTATTTAACACAATACACTGAATAAAATAAAGTATGTCCATTAATCTCCAAGAAATTACAAGTGTGTACAAAAAAAAAAAAAAAAAAAAAAAAAAAAAAAAAAAGATGGAGCTTTCACAAAGGATGTTCACGTGAAGCCCCATTACTTGGCAAAACTCTAGAAGCGGAAGGCATCGGAGCGGGAGGCATTGAAGCTAGAGCATTCCAGGCCTCAATACTGGGTGGAACGCTAGATGACCCAGGAAAAAGGTGCCTCTGGAGGAAAGACGAAAACCTTTGACGGTCACTTTGAATCCGACCTTCAGATTCTTGCAGCTCATCAAGCTTCCTCTTCATGCCCGTCGAATAGTTGTTTGTAAGCACGTGCAAACTTCTATTCTCATACTTCAGCTGCTTGATCTCTTGCTTGAGACTTTCCACCTCTGCCATCAACGATTCAACCTGACGGGAGCGAGCAAGTAGGCGTTGGCCCATGTTGGACACAGAGCCTGCACACTGAACGCTAAGAGCGAGGGACTCTTGAACGGCCAACTCATCGGACCGTCCTGACAGCAGCCTACTATCTTTTGGAGTGAGGAGGTTCCTAGCTACTATTGTAGCTGTTGTGGCGTCCTGCATCACAGAGTCTTCACCTGTAAGAGGACCGTTAGAAGATAAAAAAGAAGGGCGCCATACATTACCTTGACCGGGTGCAACCGGATCGCTGCTGAGACTCAAATCTAAGCAAAGGTTCGATGAGTTAGTCATTTTTTTTCAAAGGTGTTCAGAGAGAATGGGTGGATGAAGATAATTCTCAAAAGGCCGGAGACGATTTTCAAGAATGGGCAATTTTCAGAGTGTGTATGTTGGAGTGATCGATACCTCTGTAAAAAGCCAAGCGACACGACCACCGATTCAAAAATCCGGATTTTCCTGCGTGAAGTTCGGCGACGCGTTCGTGGCTTTTCAGAAAATGCGTTCAACTTTGTCAAAAGATATCTGACAAAGTCGAGAACACGTGGAGGCCATCATCGCAACTACACGTCTTTAGCCGACAAGCGCAAAGTTCGGCGACGCTTTCTCTGCTTTTCAGAAAACGCGTGCAACTTTGTCAAAAGTGGCGCTCGTTCAGAAATCGAAGAGGCGTCGTTCAGAAATCGAAGAGGCGTCGTTCAGACATCGAAGAGACGTTTGTCGACAAGGGTAAAAGAACGGTACCACCACTTGCTATTAAGAAATCCCTATATGTGTCGACCTTCGTCTTTTATGGCAAGGCAGACCTGAAGAAAATGCCCAACTCTTCCTCACCTCTGAGGGCGCACTCCCAGCAAAGCCTCTCGAAATACACAATTCTTCTTCTTCCTTTGAGAAAACCTATTCAACCTTTGAAGATACCAGATGCCTGGAGTACAGATGACCCAGGAGGAAACGATAGATTGAAGCATGTGCTGATTCATTCACCGCTTCTTCAAAAGCAAAGGTATCTCATATCATCAAGGGCGAAAGCAAAGGTATCTCATATCATGCTTTTTCCCTATCTTTTCCTTTGCCCTTGTTCTCACCTGCCAAGACAAGGACAGAGAAAGCAATATGTCGGAACCTCCACTCAAACCAGTTGCCACCAAGAAGTGAAGCACCATTTAAATGCAAAGGTTGCATTCAACTCCTGCATCGGAGGACAAATACTACAAGAGAAGATGCTAAACCTGCATAAGGAAATACCACTTCTGCAAAGGGGAGCAAGTAAGGCAAGTGAAAATGATACATCGAAGCATGTGGAGACAAGCACAACAAATATATGTGTTGATTCATTCGCTGCTTCTTCGAAAGTAAAGGTATCTCATATCATGCTTTTTCCCTGTCTTTTCCTTTGTCCTTGTTCTTACTCGCATGGCAAAGTGAAAGAAGCAATCAGCCGGCACTTGGAGTCAGTCTTCCGATCTGGAACCGACTACCTGGAACCTATTCCTGATTGCTTACCTAGTATTGCTCTCGAGTAGTCATCTTCAACGGTTGATACACTGCCAGAGAAGGGACAAGGAAACTTCAATCTTTCCGATTCGTATTCAATACGAATTGGAAAGATTGAACAAAGAAACAGGTCAGCACCTCCACTTCGTACTTGCCTGCCATATCCTGAAACCGCTCGTAGACCTTCGGGGGGAGACCAAAAGAATCCTGCTGCCCAGTTCAAGAGTAGCACAAAGGAAAATCAACGAGCGGAGGAGACCAGAAGAATCCTCCAGCCCAGTTCAAGATCAAGCCTCAATGGCCCTTGAAGAAATCACAAGTCCGATTCAAAATCAAGTGTTCACCACCCTTGAATCAAATTCAACTCCAGATAAAAGGAGTAAGTTCAGACCTTCGGAGGAGACCAAAAGAATCTTCCAGCCCAGTTCAAGATTAAGCTTGTGGAAAATCAACGATTGGAGGAAACCAGAAAATCTTCCAGTCGAACTCAAGATCAAGCCTCGATGGCCCTTGAAGAAATTTCCAGCTCAATTCAAGATCAAGCCTCGACGGCCCTTGGGTTGACATCTACATTAAGGGACTTCAAAACGCATCTTCTACACGTGACAAGCACATGTCTACGACGCGCCTTGAAGTGGGGGCATTTGTGGACATCGAAATTTCGGTGAAATGAATGTTGACCAATAATTAAAATTTCAACACTCACGTGTCACATAAATTTTACATGTAGCGTGTGACTCAATGAAAAATCGAAATAAATTGGAAAAGTCATCAAATAGGACACGTGTCATTACTTGGCAGAAATGATTTATTTCATCTGATTATTTAAATCCAAAAATCAAGTTTTGAAATTCTATAAATAGGAAGCCAAGACATTCATTTAGGGGGAGAAAGAAAGGAAGAAAGAGAGAAAGAAAGGAAGAAAGAAAGAAAGAAAGGAAGAAAGAAAGAAAGAAGGGAATTTACATCACACCAAAACCTTGAAGCCTTGAAACTCTAAAGCTCTCAAGCAAATCCCGAAGGATCAAGAAAACACTCTTCGTTCTTCGTCAAACCCTCCTTCAAGGTCAAGCCCCAACGGCCCTTGAAGAACTTCCGCCGACTCAAGATCAAGCCCCGACGGCCCCTTGAAGAAAGTGTTCATCATCCGTTCGTCCTAAGATCAAGCCCCAACGGCCCTTTGGATCAACAACCTCAACAAATCCACACATCCAATCAGTCTTCAAGATTAGGCCCAAAAGCCCTTGAAGATCCGCTCATCCATCAACCCTCAAGATCAAGCCCCGACGGCCTCTTGAAGAAATCCATACACTCAGTCTTCAAGATTAGGCCCAAAAGCCCTTGAAGATCCGCTCATCCATCAACCCTCAAGATCAAGCTCCGACGGCCCCCTTGAAGAAATCCATACACCCAGTATTCAAGATCAAGCTCAAAAGCCCTCGAAGATCCGTTCATCAACTGTTCATCCCTAGATCAAGCCCCGACGGCCCTTTGGATCAACAGCTCATCCACAAACCTACACCCTACGAAGATAGAATCAGAGGATCAAATTACAAAGAGATTGTAACCCCAAAATCATTAAACACAAAAATATATTTTGTACACGTATTCTTGTTTCTTGTTTCAGGAACTTTTCGTGTTTACAGTGTGATAAGTGATATGTGATAAGTGATTGAGTGTATGATATGATAAGTGGTGAATGATATGTGATAAGTGATATGTGGTGTATGATATGTGATAGTGTGGAATGTTGGAATGTTATGCACGGCTAAGGATAAAGGAAAGGTTTAAATGTCCTAAAACTAAAGGGAACAAGGTTCCAACACTTTGGTCTTTAATTAGGTCTTCAATTTCGTCCAACACTTTGGCTTCAAGCATAAGCTATCCGTCCTTAGCCCAAAAGTGCTCCAAAAGTCTCCAAAATGCATCTTTTTGCTCCTTTAGCCCTTTGGACCTACAAACACACGAAAATAGCTTAAAGTACTAAAATAACTAAAGAAACATAACGTAAATGCACGAGAACAAGCTATTTAAGTCGCATGAATATGCTCCTATCAAATACCCCGACACTTATCTTTTGCTAGTCCTCGAGCAAAACAAAACAAAAGAACACGAAACTAGACAAAACGAACAAAACACAACCTACACCTTCCAACAATCGTCTCACGGATTTCCAATGCACAACACAAGTTAAAAATCATTATTCCCATAGATTTTAGTCATCTTCACACTTGAATACATTCTTAATCATAGTCACCGCATACTATTTCACAATTAAGCATTTAAAACCATGTTTTGAATGTAGTAACATGCCTTAGAGAATTTGCTCAAATCCTTACAAGATATGCTCTCGTTTTTCACACAGATTTTCTGACTACACACCCTAAACTAGTTATATGTGAGAAGATTGATGTAATCATAAAAACAAACACTCACATATATGTATTTCAAAGGAAGCAATTTCTGGAGTTAATAAGCATGTTTAGATATGATCTCATGAATGGAATGCTACTATTTAGACGCGAGAACCAGTGATACCATAAGCTCATACCAAGTTCAAACTCCACAAATTGAAATACACAACACTCAAGATAGAAGTCAAGGGTTGTAACGGGGCTTGGGGTATGTGGATAACAAAGAAGGGATATGGAAAACAAAGGTCTTTAAAGAAATAGTGAGCAAAGCATTTGAATCAACTTAGAATTCACTTTTGAATGAAAACTCAACTTTTGAACAAAAAGGGAGAATTTAGACAATTTACACCCAGAATTGGTGTTTTGGAACCTTTCTTCAATCACTTATTCTTTCATTTTTTTCTTTTCTCTTTTTTTTTTTTTTTTTTTTTTTTTTTTTTTTTCTTTTGAATCTCAAAACATCAACACTTAAACATTCTCTCCCCCACACTTATTTTCTTTCATAATGTAACTCAAAAGGAATTCAATTAAGTCATGCTCACTATCTTTTAAGAACAAGGGTGGGGATTGTCCTAAACTAGGCTAGGTGAGGAAAATGTGGGTAAACAAAGAATAAAGGCTAAACAAGGCTCAACGGGGTTAAAACTTACAACATATACGAAGTATGGGAAGTAAGGCTATTTGGCTATGGTGGTGGTCACTACACAACTTCTTCTTGAATATGTGTTATGCAAATCAATAACATGCTTTGAATGAAATGGGCATGAGTTCTAGCATTTGGAACTATATGATAAAACGCCTTCTAAGTAGTAACCAAGCAAAGAATAATGAGATCATGCAACGACTTTAGAAAACAAGAAATCACAGATTATACTCTCCAACGAACGTTATAGGCTCAAGTCTCTCAGGGTTGTAGCGTTTGTTTGAGTTCCTTCCTTCAAGCATGTTACAAAAACGAATTTTTCTTTTATGATTGCATGTGAAGTCATACATTATAACCATAACCAAGCATATACCAAGAGTAAATCAAACTTTTCTCTATGTTTATAACTCTTTCTAACCGTCATGCAATTATAAACCAAATCCTTATCATTGTGTTGGAAGGTACCCTAAGACACAAACACACAAAAACGACTCAAAACACACTTTTTAGGGTTTTTAAAACAAGTTTTTCAAATTTTTATGTGATTTTCGGAGTTATAAAACAAAACACACTAAAACACTCTAAAACAACTTAAAAACACCTTAAAACAGCAAGGAACAACATTTGAAGTTATGGGTGATAAAATCCCACGAATTTGCATTAAATAAACTTAGTTACCCCCCCCCCCCCCCCCACACTTAAATCAAACATTGTCCTCAATGTTTTAAGCATATGGTTCACACAAAACATAAGTAAACACACAAAAAACATTTAAACATACTAAACATGGCAGAATGTAATTAACAAAGAGAAGAGTTTAGGGACGCAAATCTGGTTATGGAGTGTAAATTCCCTCTTCTCCTTGGTGATTGCATTGAGGCTTTGATCTTTGTGATTCCACAGGCTTACTCTTGAACTGGTTTCTGCCCATCGTTGATTTTCCTTTGTGCTACTTCTTGAACTGGGCAGCAGGATGGTTCTTTTGGTTTCCCCCGAAGGTCTGAGCTTCCTCCTGTTATCTGTTTCTTTGTTCAATCTTTGCAGGAGTGGTCCCTTCTCTGGAAGTGTATCAACCGTTGAAGATGACTACTCGAGAGCAACGCTAGGTAAGCAATCAGGAATAGATTCCAGGCAGTTGGCTCCAGATCGGAAGACTGACTCCAAGTGCCGGCTGATTGCTTCTTTTACTTTGCCATGCAAGTAAGAACAAGGACAAAGAAAAAGACAGGGAAAGAGCATGATATGAGATACTTTTGCTTTTGACCTTGATGATATGAGATACCTTTGCTTTGAAGAAGCGGTGAATGAATCAGCACATGCTTCAATCCGCCGTTTCCTCTTGGGTCATATGTACTCCAGGCATCTGGTATCATCTTTGGGGAAGAAGAAAGAATTGAGTATTTTGAAAGGCTTTGCTGGGAGTGTGCCCTCAGAGGTGAGGGAGAGTTGGGCATTTTCTTCAGGTTTGCCCTGCCATAAAAGACGAAGGTCGACATATATAGAGATAATATCAAGTGGTGGTACTTTTTACCCTTGTCGACAAACGTTTTGATCCCGCAAATCCGGCTCTTTGAAATAGTGGCGCCTCTTCGATCTTTGAATACGCCTCTTCGATTTCTGAGCAGGCGCCCCTTCGATTTCTGAACGACGCCCCTTCGCTTTCTGAACGACACGTGGTATTGCAGATGCGGCTCCTTTTGACAAAGCTGCACGCGTCTTCTGAAAAGTAGAGAAAGCGTCGCCGAACTTTGCGCTTGTCGGCTAAAGATGTGTAGATGCGATGATGGCCTCCATGTGTTTTCAGCTTTGTCAGAAATCTTTTGACAAAGTTGAACGCGTTTTCTGAAAAGCCGAGGGAGCGTCGCCTAAATTACGCCGGAAAATCCGGCTCTTTGAATCGGTGGACGCGTCGTCTTGGCTTTTTATAGAGCTATCAATCACCCCAACACACACACTCTGAAGATTTCCCATTCCTGAAACTCGACTCCGGCCCTTTGTGAAATTTTAACTCCATCCACCCCTTCTCTTTGAACACTTTTGAAAAAAATGGCAAACTCATCGAACCTTAGCTTAGATTTGAGTCTCAGCAGCGATCCGGTTGCGCCCCGTCAAGGTAATGTATGGCGCCCTTCTTTTTTATCTTCTAACGGTCCTCTTTCAGGTGAAGACTCTGTGATGCAGGACGCCACAACAGCTACAATAGTAGCTAAAAACCTCCTCACTCCAAAAGATAGTAGGCTGCTGTCAGGACGGTCCGATGAGTTGGCCGTTCAAGAGTCCCTCGCACTTAGTGTTCAGTGTGCGAGTTCTGTGTCCAACATGGGCCAACGCCTGCTTGCTCGGTCCCGCCAAGTGGAATCGTTGATGGCAGAGGTGGAAAGACTTAAGCAAGAGATCCAGCAGCTTAAGTACGAGAATAGAAGTTTGCATGTGCTTGCAAATAACTATTCGTCGGGGATGAAGAGGAAGCTTGATGAGCTGCAAGAATCTGAGGGTCGAATTCACAGTGACCGTCAAAGGCTTGCGTCTTATCTCCAGAGGCACCTTTTTCCTGGGTCATCCAGCGCTTGGCCAAGTATTGAGGCCTGGAATGCTCTAGCTCCGATGCCTCCCGCTCCGATGGCTTCCGCTCCGATGCCTCCCGCTTCTATGCCTCCCGCTTCTATGCCTTCCGCTTCTGCGCCTCGTAGTGGGGCTTCACGCAAACAACCTTTGTGAAGCTCCACCTTTCTCCATGTTTAGTATCTTTCTTTCTCTTTTTTTTTTTTTTTTTTTTTTTTTTTTAATCAACATAAATAAAATCAAACGGCATGGAGTTGGTCCTTGAATGGAAGGTGATACTTGAAGTGAACCGGCAGTGGTTTGAATTCTAGTGTAGGTGCCTGATTAAAAAAAAAATAGCAAGTTAGTATAAAATCTAATGGAATTTGGAAAAAAAACCTTACTTGTTTTGTCCGATAAGAACTCAATGACAAACACCACTCCTTTGAAAGTTTCAGGGATATTGGATTTGGCCAGATTGCAAGTGATGGTTATGACTTGTCCAATGTCATCAAATTTAACTTCTTTGGATTTTGTGGTTTCAAGAACGTCCTCTTTGATGAATTCATGACATTCCCTACTTGTCACCTTTGGAAGGGCTTCCAAGATGTCTTTTTCACCTTCTTCTTCCTTGGAAGTCATGAATCTTGGAACAGGGTTAAAAATAATGGAATTTGGAACAACCATACCTGTATTAGATGGCATAGGAGCAATAGGTGCCTCCGGTAAAGGTGTTTCCACCCATTCCGTGGGTTAGGTGTATTCCTCTTCCTTGTGATTTGATTTTGATGGTTGAGGGTCCGTTCCAACCTCTTTGTCACTTCTCAACATGATTTCCTTGGCAGTTTCAAATTCTCCCTTCGGATTTGCAATGGTTGAACTAGGGAGTTCGCCTTGGTCTCGAAACTGTCCTACGAACTCCGCGATCTGCCCAATTTGCTTATCCAAGTGGTCCAACCTTTGTGGTGGCTGCATAGGCGTTGAATAGAACTCCTCATATGGCTGCCAATATCCTTCTTGTTGAGCCTCATTGTCTTGAATTTGTGAGCCCTGCACCAAACAAATTAATTCATTAAGCTTTTGATTATAATCTATTGACGAACTTGAGTTTGGTTGGGCATATTGAATATGAGGTTGTGGTGGCTGCCAATATCCTCCTTGTTGAGCATTTTGAGGTTCCCACCACATAGAGTTTGACTGATCACTCCAATCCGAATTGTAAGTATTGGAAAACACGTTATTCCTTGATTGAAGATTAAATATATCAACTCTTTGCATTTGGGACCTTTCCATGAGTTGTGACAAAAGAGAAGCATTATCAAGTGCCATCTTGTTCTTAACAAACAAAACACAAATAAAAACTAAATCTAAAAGACAATACAGAAACAAACAATCCAAGGGATTAGCAAATTTTCTAATCCCCGGCAACGGCGCCAAAATTTGATGCGTGATTTATACGCACACAAATTAAACCCTCTTTTCGTCAAATTGTAGTAAGTATATAAGTAGGGATCGTTCTGGACCGGGGATTAGGAGGGATTGTTAATCACTTGGATTTGACTCAAAAACGTAAAAACGTAATAATAAACACTAAACTAGACTCAAAGAATGTAAAACTAAACTTTAAAACACTAAGACAAACCAAAGACTCAAAATGCTTTTAAAAACACAAACTAAAATGATTTCTAACTAAATTGACATTAAAGTAAAGGGGGATTTAAGTTTATACGAAATTAAATTAAATGAACAAATTAAAACAGAATGTAAATATGAAATTGATGAAATAGAATGGATGAATGCTAGCTAAGGGGGTCATCTCCACATATGTTACACTTGCATAATAAAAAGATTTCCAATTACATTTCAATAAATTATGAAACTCATCACCCCGGGTTAATTAGGTCCGCTTAAATTAACCGTCAAGTTTTCCTTAAGTTAATGAATTGGATGGGTTAGCGCAACGCAATTCACAACATTCTCCAAAAGTCCTTTACGTGAACAGCACAATAAAGATACAATCAAAGATCATTAAACATTATGAAAACTATAAGTGTTGACGAGGCATTCATTACTATGATGAGCATGAAACTCGTGCCAAGAATTCATTTAACGCGATTGTTTATAAGCAACCTCCACTACTTGTGAATATAAGTTCATAACGATTAGGTGAAAATCACTTATATTCTAGCGTCATATTCATGCATGAAAATTAAGCGCGCATTCTTAATAAACATTCATAAATAAGTTATCAATCAAACGGTTAAACAAATTGAACCACAACTTATGACACGCAATTAGAATTAATCAAATCAAAATGCAAGCATAAACATATATTTCGAATCACCCCCTAGCTAAAGGGGGTTTAGTTTATTATAACTTTGAAATCAAAGAAATACCTAAACATTCCAACAACTCAAACTTGAATTGTATGAACGTTTAGGCACTCTTCTCTTTCATTCCTCATACGTACAAACAAAGAGAATTGAATTTAAACATTGAAATCAAAGAAACACCTAAACATTCCAACAACTCAAACTTGAATTGTATGAACGTTTAGGCACTCTTCTCTTCCTCGTTGTTGTAGCACAAGGTCTAAGGATAGTTTGATGGTGTGAATGGTTTGGGGAGTGGTGTTTGGATTAATAGGGAAATGGAAAAATGGTGTTTGGATTATAAGGGAAGGGGGACTCACGGCAATGAGGGAATGGAAGTGTTTGTGGTGTGTTGTGTATGAAATGAGATGTCCATGAATGAATGAATGCAAGGGTATTTATAGGAGTAGTGGAGGGAACATATGGCTATGTCATTTGTAGGTGAAGTAAGTGTGTGAGGTTGGTGAAGTAAGTGGAGGTTGTAGGTGAAGTAGGTGGATGTTGTAGGTGAAGTAGGTGGATGTTGTAGGTGAAGTAGGTGGATGTTGTAGATGATTATGAGTGATAAGTGATAAGTGTATGATATGTTAAGTGATAAATGAATGATTATGATAAGTGATAAATGAATGTATGATATGATAAGTGGTGAATGATATGTGGTGAATGATAAGTGGTAAGTGATATGTGATGTGTGATAAGTGATATGTGATAAGTGATTGAGTGTATGATATGATAAGTGGTGAATGATATGTGATAAGTGATATGTGGTGTATGATATGTGATAGTGTGGAATGTTGGAATGTTATGCACGGCTAAGGATAAAGGAAAGGTTTAAATGTCCTAAAACTAAAGGGAACAAGGTTCCAACACTTTGGTCTTTAATTAGGTCTTCAATTTCGTCCAACACTTTGGCTTCAAGCATAAGCTATCCGTCCTTAGCCCAAAAGTGCTCCAAAAGTCTCCAAAATGCATCTTTTTGCTCCTTTAGCCCTTTGGACCTACAAACACACGAAAATAGCTTAAAGTACTAAAATAACTAAAGAAACATAACGTAAATGCACGAGAACAAGCTATTTAAGTCGCATGAATATGCTCCTATCAAACGCCACAATCAGAAAGGATCATTATCCCCTTCCATTCATTGAGCCTTATTATGAGTATTTTGAGGAGCATGTCGTGGAAGATGTACCCCTCCATGCCGTGGACCCTAATGGAGCTTAAAAGGAGGTATCCTCCGGTTTGAAAACATTAAAGCAAACGCTTCTTGGGAGGCAACCCATGCATTCAAATAAAGAAGACCTAGGAATCTTCAAAGCCGCACCTATCCCTTTTAGAAGACATGTTTCTTGCCGCAAGGACCATTCCTTGTCTTCCCTGGAATCTGAATGGAAGTTTCTTTGTTCTTTGGTGATTTGGAGTCCTAATTCCCCTCTTTTTCTGCCTTTGCCGTGCCTTCCATTCTTCCTTTAAATACATGATGCCGCAACACTCATACAACACCTCATCTTTCATCATAATTTCACAACACACATCCATCATACACACAAATCCCCATTATGCCACAGCAAGGAAGGAAGGAGGAACCACCTGGAGCCGTCCTTGCCATTCAAGATGATACGAAAATTAACGTAACGCACAAATTAACCCTCTTTTGACAATTGTAGCATATAAGTAAGTAGGGATCGTTCTTAAACCGGGGATTAGGAGGGATTGCTAAACACTTTAATTGACTCAAATAAATAAAACAAAGCTTTTAAACACTTAACTCAACTCAAACGACTCAAAACAAGTTCACAAGACTCACAATGAGCTGAAAACACTCAAAACTGTCTAAAAAACACAAACTGGGCAGATTTGACTCTAAACACAAAATTGGACGAAATTTGGTTCTAACTTGACTCGAAACACTTGAAAACACAACCTAAAACATATTCTAACTATTTACACTCTAAAATAAATGGGGATTTGGTTTTGGACGAAAATAAAATAAACAAAACAAGACTTTAAACTAGGCAGGTTCGGACGAATTTGGTGGAATTAAATGGACGATGAGCTAGCTAGGAGGTTTCTCTCTACACATGACATACTTGCATACAAAACAATCTCCAGTTGCTTACTCAATGAATCATGAACCTCAACACCCCAAGTTAATTAGGTACACTCAAATTAATTCTCAGATTTCCCTTAGGTCATTGAATTGAATGGAATTAGCGCATTGCAATCAAATTATTCCTCAAAAGTTCTCTATATGAAAGCGCATAATAGAAAAACAATCAAAGATCATTAGATTCTATGAAAATCATAAGTGTTCCATCTTCTCCTTGTTGAATGCATGGGTTGCCTCCCAAGAAGCGCTTGCTTTAACGTCTTCCAGTTGGACGATACCTCATTTTAGGCTTCATTAGAGCCCACGGCATGGAGCGGTACATCATCCATAACATGCTCCTTGAAATTCTCATAGTATGGCTCTATGAATGGAAGGGGATAGTGATCCTCCCTGATTGTGGTGTTTTGGTTCCTAAAGTCCATGTAAATGCTCCCACCACCTTGAAATCGATTGGGTACCTGCACCAAAGAAGGTAACAACCTATTAGTTGAAATAGGAATTGGAACTAGGATTGGAGACTAACAAACATATTGTGATGGAAGGTCAAAAGTGGCAGCCCTATCAACAATGTCACTATGGCTACTCTCGGCCAGATTGGGTGGTTTTAGGGCAACCACTCCAATTCCCTCTTCAATGGTGGTTCTTGATGCATCCTTCTTGATAGGTGTGAATTGTTCCTGCCCTATATCCTTATGCAATCAATGGCAAAACAAGAACGAACATCATTAGGCTTCTTAATAGAGTCATAAACATTGAATTTAATTATATCACCACCAAACTCCATTGTTAATACTCCCTTGCCCACATCAATCTTTGTGTGAGCTGTTTTCATGAATGGTCTTCCCAGTAGGAGTGGCAAGGGTGGAGAATGAACCGAGTCTTCCATTTCAAGCACATAAAAATCAGCTGGAAAGATTAAATGATTGACCTGCACTAAAACATCTTCCAAAACACCCTTTGGATAGGCATTACATCTATCGGCCAATTGAATAACCACACCATCATTTTTTAACTCACCTAGGTTCATAGATGCATAAATTGAGTAAGACATGACATTAATAGATGCACCTAAGTCTAGCATGGCATGTTCAAAACGATTATTGCCAATAACACGAGGAATTGTAAAACTTCCCGATTCTTTGCATTTAGGGGGCATTTTACGTTGTAAGATGGTTGAGACATTTTCACTTACCTTAACAACCTCTTTGTTCGAAATTCTCTTCCTAGTAGTGCAAAGTTCTTTTAAAAACTTAGCATACCTTGGAACTTGCTTAATTGAATCCAAAAGTGGTATATTGACTTGTACTTTTCTAAATGTCTCCAAAATGTCCTTTTTAGCCTCTTCCTTCTTCGATTGCATGAATCTACGAGGAAAGGGTACATTTGGCGGAATAACATTAGAAATAGTCAAATTTGGAACCTTCTTACCTTTGGAAGACGAATAGGAGTGTTTGGGTGGCTGCGGCATGGGTTTAGCTACCCTTGCTGTGGCTTGCTCTTGTTCGTCCTGCTTGAATTGCAACTTTTCGTCCTCAGTTGGGGCTGATTTAGATGGTTGTGACGCCGTTCCAACTTGTTTTCCACTTCGAAACGTGATTGCTTTGGCAGATTCGAATCCTCCTTTTGGGTTGACAACGGTTGAACTAGGAAACTTGCCTTGCTCTCTGAATTGGCCCATGAACTCCGCAATCTACCCTACTTGCTTCTCTAATTCATCAACCCTTTTGTCCCTATTTTGCATTCCTTGTGCCATAGAAGTTAGTAATTGAAAATTTTGATCATTATCTATAGACGAACCTGATTTGGATTAGGCAGGTTGTGCTTGGGGTTGTGTGGGTGCATACGGCCTTTCGTAGAATCCCGGAGGTTGCTGCCTAAATGCGCTTTGTTGTTGGGGTTGTTGGGGCTCCCTCCATTTGAAATTTGGATGATCTCTCCAACCGGGATTGTACGTATTAGAGAAAGGATCACTCCTTGGTTGGTTTTAGCTCCCATAACCCACAGCATTGGCAGATTCCCACCCTCCGTTCTCGATCAATTGAGGGCACTTATCCGTGAGATGTCCATTCATTGAGCACACGCCACAAACAACCACACTTTGTACCTTTGGTATTTCAACCACCTGCGAAACAAGAGAAGTAAGATTAGCCATTTGATTTTGAAGTTCGGAAATAGCACTTACCTTATTAACTTGTTGTTGCCGTGGTATGTCTCTTTGACTAACGCCTTCATATTGTTGAGCATTTAAAGCTCGGTTGGCAATGAGAGTCTTGGCGGCCATGGGCGTTTTGTCCACTAAAGCTCCACCCGCTGAGGCGTCTAACATTTGATATTCAATTGGTAGAAGCCCTTCATAGAAATATTGAAGAAGAAGCTCCTCCTTCATTTGGTGTTGTGGACATAAAGCAACAAGAGTTTTAAAACGTTCATAATAAGTTGGAAATGATTCACCTTGATTTTGCTGAATGCCACTAATCCTTTTGCGTAAAAGAATGACTCGAGAAGTTGGGAAAAACTTCTCCAAAAACGCCCTTTTCATACTCTCCCATGATGTGACAGTTTCGTGGGCTAGTTCATACAACCAATCTTTAGCCTTTTCCAAGAGAGAAAAGGGAAAAGCCTTCATCTTCAAAATGCTCCCATCAACATTCACCAAGGTCATACTTGAGCAAACAACCTTAAATTCCTTCAAGTGCTTATTAGGATCTTCCATGGACAAACCTTGGAACTTAGGAATATGGTGCAATAAGCTAGACTTTAGTTTGAACTCGTCAGTCTTGTCTGGGGATACCATTGGATATTGAATGCATAGGGGCATGGCATTGTCCAATCCCGAAGCGGAAAGCTCCTCGATTGTTCAATTGTCGGCTGCCATAGCTTGTTCTTCCTCAAAAATCTGAGTTGTGGCCTCCTCTCTCACTTGTATGTCATCCTCTTCAAGATCTGGTGCAGGTTGAGGTGGTTGAGGCTGTTGTTGATTCTTCTTCCTTCTCAAGGTTCGCTCAAAATCGTCTTCAAAGTTTAAGATATGCGCATGAACCGGTTGAGAACTTCGAGTCATAAACTAGTGCCTAAAAACAAGAAAACAAACAAGTCAGAAACTAAAACAAAAAACACACGAAAAGAAACAAAAAGAAATAACAAGGGATTAGCAAAGTTGCTAATCCCCGGCAACGGCACCAAAATTTGATGTGAAAATTAACTTAACACACAAATTAACTCTCTTTTGACAATTGTAGCATATAAGTAAGTAGGGATAATTCTTAAACCGGTGATTAGGAGGGATTGCTAAACACTTTAATTGACTCAAATAAATAAAACAGAGCTTTTAAACACTTAACTCAAAAGACTCAAAACAAGTTCACAAGACTCACAATGAGCTGAAAACACTCAAATCTGCCTAAAAACCACAAACTGGGCAGATTTGACTCTAAACACAAAATTGGACGAAATTTGGTTCTAACTTGACTCGAAACACTTGAAAACACAATCTAAAACATATTCTCACTATTTAGACACTCTAAAATAAATGGACATTTGGTTTTGGATGAAAATAAAATCAACAAAACAAGACTTTAAACTAGGCAGATTTGGACGAATTTGGTGGAATTAAATGGATGATGAGCTAGCTAGGAGGTTTTTCTCTACACATGACATACTTGCATACAAAACAATCTCCAGTTGCTTATTCAATGAATCATGAACCTCAACACCCCAAGTTAAGTAGGTACGCTCAAATTAACTCTCAGATTTCCCTTAGGTCAATGAATTGAATGGAATTAGCGCATTGGAATCAAATTATTCCTCAAAAGTTCTCTATATGAAAGCGCATAATAGAAAAACAATCAAAGATCATTAGATTCTATGAAAATCATAAGTGTTGACTGATAGGAGCATATTCATGCTACTTAATTAGCTTGTTCTCGTGCATTTATGTTGTGTTTCCTTAGTTATTTTAGTGTTTAAAGTCACTTTTGTGTATTTTCAGATTATAAGGCCAAAGTGTGCAAGAAGATGCAAATTGGAGCCTTTTGGAGCAAAAGAGGAATGAATGAGTTGAAGACTTGATGAAACGATGAATTCCTACTCCAACGATGAATTCCTACTCCAACGAGGATTCCTACTCCAACAAGGATTCCTACTTGAAGTAGGAAAGTTAACCCTAGGTTTCCCGTTTTGGTAACCTTTCCTAATCTTAAACGTCCGTATTTTCTAGCCACTTTGAAGGCCTTGTAGGCACTTTAGGACACAAAACAAAGGTCCTAGGGCCTGATGCGAAGTAATTAAGCACACAAATTAAAACCCTCTTTTGACAATTGTAGTAAAGATGCAAGTAGGGATCGTTCTAGACCGGGGATTAGGAGGGATTACTAAATCACTTGGAAACTGACTCAAAAACGTAAAACAAACGTTAAAAACACTAAACTAGACTCAAAGAATGCAAAACTAAACAATAAAACACTAAAACAAATCAAAAGACTCAAAGAATACAAAACACTTATAAACACAAACTAAGACACTTTCTAACTAAATTAGACACTAAAGTAAAGGGGGATTGAGGTTTTGACGAAGTTAAACTAAATGCACAGATTGTAATTTAAAGGCAGAATGTAAATATGAATGTGATGAAGATATGGATGAATGCTAGCTAGAAGGTTCTTCTCCACACATGTAACACTTGCATAAAAGATGATTTTCAGTTGGTCTTTCGATCAATTATGAAACTCAACACCCCGGGTTAATTAGGTCCGCTTAAATTAACCGTCAAGTTTTCCTTAAGTTAATGAATTGGATGGGTTAGCGCAACGCAATTCAAAACATTCTCCAAAAGTCCTTTACGTGAAAAGCACAATAAAGATACAATCAAAGATCATTAAGCATCATGAAAACTATAAGTGTTGACGAGGCATTCGTTACTATGATGAGCATGAAACTAGTGCCAAGAATTCATTTAACGCGATTGTTTATAAGCAACCTCCACTACTTGTGAATATAAGTTCATAACTATTAGGTGAAACTCACTTATATTCTAGCGTCATATTCATGCATGAAAATTAAGCGTGCACTCTCAATCAACATACATAAATAAGTTATCGATCAAGCAGTTAAACAAATTGAATTCACCATTCATGAAATTCCAACCAAAAGTAATCAATTCATATTGCAAGCATAAACATGGTTTCGAATCACCCCCTAGCTAAATAGGGGTTTAGCCTCTCATGTTCACAAAAAGAGAAATACAATTGAATTTAAACATAAAGCACAAAGGATTGATTACACCTAGAACGCACAACGAATCCACTTGAATTTTTGCGCGTCGACGCTCCTCTTTCCTCTTCTCCTTGCTGCGGCAGAGAGTGTTTAGGGAATTGCTGGATAGTTTTCTGGGTTAGGGATGGATTTAGGGAGGTTGGGTGGTGCGGCAAGGTTGGTAGATGGTGTGTGAAGGTGTGGAAGGTGGCTGGGAAGGTGAAGATAGCTGCGGCAGTGATGGGGGAAGGCTAGAATTGGTTGCGGCTGATGGTTTTTGGGTGATGGAATACACGGGTTTTTGGGAGAGAATTGGATAGAATGGGTGATGGTGGCTGCGTGAAACAATATGTGTATGAATGGAATGAAATTAGGGTGAATATGCTACGGCTTAGGGTCAAAATTAGGTTTAATCATCCTGGAATGCACGGCAAAGGTGAATAATATTGTATGGTGGCTGCGGCCAGATTTTTTATTTTATTAGGGTCAATGGTAAATTGGGGGGGGGGGGGGCACGGCTTATGGTGGAAAAATGGGAGAGAACGGCTTATGGGATTTTTGGGTGAATATTAGGGTGAATCAATATGGAATGAAAGGTGAATCAATATGAATTAAGGTGCGGCTGCAAGGTTGTAGAACTAGGGTTATTAGGGTTTAGGGTTTAAATGCATAAAATGAGACAAAACTACCCCCCCTTGCACGGCAAGGGAAGGGAATTGAGCTAGGGCCTTGGTCTTGTGTAGTAAAGTGTATACAAGGCTTACAAAGTGGCTAGAAAATACGGACGTTTAAGTTTAGGAAAGTTTACCAAAACGGGAAATTTAGGGTTAACTTTCCTACTTCAAGTAGGAAACCTTGTTTGAGTAGGATTCCTCATTTTGGTAAGAATTCATCGTTGGAGTAGGAATTCGTCGTTTCTTCAAATCTTCAACTCATTCATTCCTCTTTCGCTCCAAAAGACTCCAATTTGCATCTTCTTGCACACTTTGGCCTTATAATCTGAAAATACACAAAAGTAGCCTTAAACACTAAAATAGCTAAGTAAACACAACATAAATGCACGAGAACAAGCTAATTAAGTCGCATGAATATGCTCCTATCAAATTCCCCCACACTTAACTTTTGCTAGTCCTCGAGCAAAACAAAACAACTAAAGTAAACAAGACAAAACAAAACAAACAAAACATAACCTAAACCTTCCAACGTTGCCTCAGGGATTTCCAATAAAACATGACATGTCAAAGATCGTTACTCACATAGCTTTTAGTCTTCCTTCCCCTCAAGCACATACTTAATCATAGTCATAGTTCACTAGTTCGCATTTAATCAATTAAAACACATTTTGAATGTAGTAACATGCCTTAGAGAATTCCCTCAATTCCTCACTAGTTATTCACTCCATTTTCACTCAGATTTTCTGACTACACACCCTACACTAGTTATATGTGAGAAGATTGATGTAAACATGAAAGACTAGTACTCACATACGTTATAACAAAGAAAGCAATTTCTGGAGTAATTAACCGTGTTTAGATATGATCTCTTGAATGGAACGCTACTACTTAGATGCGAGAACCAGTGACACCATATGCTTATACCAAATTCAAACTCCACAATTGAAATGCACAACACTCAAGATAGAAGTCAAGGGTTGTAACGAGGCTTGGGGTGTTGGCTAACAAGGAAAGATAGGGATAAACAAAAGTTCCTTAAGCAATAGCAAGCAAAGTAATGAAATTGAGACTTAGAATTCACTTAGAATGCAGAAATCAACTTTTAAACATAAAGGGGAAATTCAACAACTCTTAGGGCCTAATTCATTGTTTTGGGCCCTTACTTCAACAAACAATACTTTTCAACTCTTTTTTTTTCACTTTTTTTTTTTTCTTTTGTTTTTTTTTTTTTTTTTTTCTTTCTAGCCGTGCCTATGGCACATAACTCACATCCATCATCCTTCCCCCACACTTATTTTCTGCAACACATTAATCAAAAGGATTTCATTCATGCTTACTATGCTTCAAGAACAAGGGTACGGATGGTCCTAATCTAGGCTAGGTGAGGATAATGTGGGTTAACAAAGAACATGGGCTAACACGGCTCAATGGGGTTAAACTTAAACACAAAATGAGTGAAGGGCACATGGCTGTTTGGCTTTGATGGTGGTCACTACACAACTTCATCTTGAATACGTGTTATGCAAATCAATGACATGCTTTGAATGAAATGGGCATGAGTTCTAGCATTTGGAACTAAGTGATGAAACGCCTTCTAAGTAGTAACCAAGCAAAGAATAATGAGATCATGCAACGACTTCAGAAAACAATAATGCACAGATTTTAACTCTCCAAATAACGTTTAGGCTCAAGTCTCACAGGGATGTAGCTTTTGTTTAAGTTCCTTCCTTCAAGCATGCTACAAAAACTGATTTTTATCGTTTGTGATTACATGTGAATTCGTAAACTATAACTACAAACAAGCATAAACCAAAGAGTATATCAAACGTCCATCCATGTTTGTAACTTTCTTTAACCATCATGCAATTAAAAACCAAATCCTCATCATTGTGTTGGAAGGTGACCTACGATAGAAACAAACACACAAAAACAACTCTTTTTGGGTTTTTCAAAACAATTTTTCAAATTTTTATGGTATTTTCGGATTTTTAAGTCAACACACTCTAAAACACTCTAAAGTAGCTTAAAAACACTTAAAAACAGTGGGAAACAAGTTTAGACATGTTAGGTGGTAATACCCTACGAATTTCATGCAAAAATATCTCAAAACAGAATGTTACCCCCCCCCACACTTAAACTCAACATTGTCCTCAATGTTTTAGACACAATTAAACACAATACACATAACATAAAGTAAGCAACAAAGGAAAGGGTTTAGGGACGCAAATCTGAGTGTGGAGCGATTCCCAATTTTTTCCTTTGTTGATTACATGGGTTGCCTCCCAAGTAGCGCTTTCTTTTACGTCTTGCAGCCGGACGACGTTATGCTCATTCCCCATTAGAGCCCACGGCATGCAATGGGATCTCCTCCACAACATGCTCAACAAAGTTCTCGTAGTAGGGTTTCAACCTATGGCCATTCACCTTGAATTCTTGTCCAGTTTTCAAACTTTGTATTTGGACTGCACCATGCACAAAAACATTAGTGATAACAAATGGACCAACCCACTTAGAACGTAACTTACCAGGGAATAATCGAAGACGGGAATTGAATAACAACACTTTCTGCCCGATTGAGAAGGTTTTGCCTCGAATCATCTTGTCATGGACGGCCTTGGTCTTCTCCTTGTAAATCCGGGCATTCTCATACGCTTCATGCCTAATCTCTTCAAGCTCGCTCAATTGTAGCTTCCTATGGTTTCCCGCCGCGTCCACATCCATATTGAAGGTCTTGACCGCCCAATGTGCCTTATGCTCAACCTCTACGGGTAGATGGCACGGCTTGCCATAGACTAGCCGAAATGGGGACATACCAATGGGCGTTTTGTAAGCCGTTCGATAGGCCCACAGTGCATCCTCCAAACGCAAGCTCCAATCCTTTCTATTCGGCCCAACAGTCTTTTCCAGGATTTGCTTGATTTCTCGATTTGAAACTTCGGCTTGGCCACTAGTTTGGGGGTGATAAGGTGTGGAAACCTTATGCAACACGTTGTACTTCTTGAGCAACGCCGCAATGGTACGGTTGCAGAAATGAGACCCACCATCGCTTATGAGTACTCCAGGCATCCCAAATCTAGAGAAAATGTTAGATTTTACAAAATCTGCAACAACTCTAGAATCGTTAGTTCGGGTGGCTTTAGCTTCCACCCACTTTGACACATAATCAACGGCAAGTAAAATGTACGTAAAACCAAAAGACATAGGGAACGGACCCATAAAATCAATACCCCAAACATCAAAGATTTCAACAACAAGGATTGGGGTTTGTGGCATTTGGTCTCTTTGGCCTAAACTTCCGGTTTTTTGACATCTATCACATGTTAAGCAAAAAGCCCTAGCATCTCTAAACAATGTAGGCCAATAAAAACCACTTTCAAGAACCTTAAACGATGTGCGTTGTGTGCCAAAGTGTCCACCACATGCATATGTATGGCAAAAACTCAAAATGGAATTAAATTCAGATTCATGAACACAACGACGCACAATCTGATCCGGGCCTATTTTCCACAAATAAGGGTCGTCCCACACATAAAAACGTGCATCCTTTTTTAATTTATCACGTTGCGCCTTGCTTAAGGTGTTAGGAACTTGCTTAGACACCAAAAAATTAACCAAATCGGCATACCAAGGGGTACTTACCTCAACTGACAGAAGTTGTTCATCCGGAAATGTTTCCAAAATTGGCAATGTTTCCTCATGCACCATTCGACTTAGGTGGTTAGCCACCACATTCTCCATGCCCTTCTTATCCCGAATCTCAATGTCAAACTCTTGTAGAAGCAACATCTATCGAATGATTCTAGGCTTGGCCTCCTTTTTCGTGAGCAAATACTTGAGAGCTGCATGATCAGTAAAAATAATAACTTTAGTACCAAGTAAGTATGACTGAAACTTATCTAATGCAAATACCACAGCAAGTAATTCTTTTTCAGTGGTTGAGTAATTTAATTGAGCATCATTTAGTGTCCTAGATGCATAATAAATAACATGAGGTTGTTTGTTCTTTCGCTGCCCCAAAATAGCACCAATCGCATAGTCCGAAGCATCGCACATCAACTCGAATGGAAGGCTCCAATCTGGAGGTGTGATAATGGGAGCCGAAGTGAGAGCCTCCTTGAGGTGGTTGAATGCTTTCTCACACGCCTCGTTGAACTCGAAAACCACCTCCTTTTGAAGCAATCGGCATAGTGGCTGCGCAATCTTGGAGAAATCCTTTATGAAGCGCCTATAAAAACCTGCATGACCAAGAAACGAACGAACCTCTCTAACCGAAGTTGGAGAGGGTAAGTGACGAACAAGGTCTACCTTAGATTTATCTACTTCAATACCTTTTTCAGAAATAATATGTCCTAAAACAATACCTTGCTTAACCATGAAGTGACACTTCTCCCAATTTAACACAAGGTTTGTTTCAACACAACGGTTCAAAATCACACTAAGATTATTCAAACAACCATCAAATGAGTTACCAAAAACACTGAAATCATCCATAAAAACTTCAATAATTTTCTCAACATAATCTGAAAATATGCTCATCATGCATCTTTGAAATGTGGCAGGTGCATTACATAAACCAAATGGCATACGACGATAAGCAAATGTACCAAAGGGGCATGTAAACGTAGTCTTTTCTTGATCATCCGGGGCAATAACAATTTGATTATAACCAGAATATCCATCAAGAAAACAATAAAATGAATGACCCGCTAACCTTTCCAACATTTGATCTAGGAACGGCAATGGGAAGTGGTCCTTCCTCGTGGTGGCATTTATCTCCCTATAATCAGTGCATACGCGCCAACCAGTTTGGATTCGAGTGGGTACCAGCTCATTCTCCGCATTTTCTACCTCCGTCACTCCAGATTTCTTCGGCACACATTGGATAGGTGACACCCACTTACTATCCGAGATTGGATAGATGACTCCACAATCAAGGAGTTTGATTATCTCCTTCTTCACTACTTCCATCATCGGAGGGTTAAGACGGCGTTGAGCCTCTCTAGTTGGTTTGGCCCCCTCCTCAAGAAATATATGATGCATGCATGTGGCGGGACTAATACCTTTGATTTGAACTCTAGGGAAGATTTGAACTCCTTCAAAACACGCACTAGTTTCTCCTCTTCTTGTGCCGTGAGTGATGAAGAAATAATGGCCGGTAGTGTTTCCTCTTCCCCCAAGAAAATGTACTTCAAATGGCTTGGTAATGGTTTGAGCTCAAGGATGGGTGCCTGAACTATGGATGGAAGCAACTTATTAGTCGAAATGGGAATTGACTCAAAGTTAGAAAACTTACTCTCGTGCTTAGGCAATGACTCCAGGGCAGCAACCAACTCAAGGCACTCCTCACTAGGAGGCACGGCATGGAGTAAAGAGTGTGTGTCGTGGGCTAACATCAATCCCCCTTGCACGGTTTTGAGTTCCATGCTTCTTCAAATGACGTTTTCAAGTGCATCGGCGTTCAAATCTTCAAAGTGTCCCTGCGCCAATGAGTCAACTATATCAATGGAGAAACATGAATGATCCTCACTAGGATACTTAATAGAATCAGAAAGACTAAAATTAACAACTTCCCCATCAAATTCCATGGACAACGTTCCATTAAACACATCAATCTTTGTCCGAGCCGTCTTCATGAATGGCCGGCCAAGTAGGATTGGCAACGTAGGGGCATGGTCAGATTCATCCATCTCCAACACATAGAAGTCCGTCGGAAAGATTAAATGATTTACCTGCACTAACACATCTTCCAAAACTCCCTTGGGATAGGCGTTAGATCTATCGGCCAATTGTATGATTACACCATCATTTTTCAATACTCCTAGGTTCATAGATGCATAAATTGAATATGGCATAACATTTATAGAGGCACCTAAGTCTAGCATGGCAGATTCAAATTTAGTATTTCCAATGACACAAGGAATGGTAAAACTACCCGGATCTTTGCATTTGGGGGGTAGTTTGCGTTGCAAGATGGCGGAGACTTTTCACCTACCTTTACCACTTCTTTGGTCGACATCCTCTTCCTTGTGGTGCAAAGCTCCTTGAGAAACTTGGCGTACCTCGGGACTTGCTTGATTGCATCCAAAAGGCGTATGTTTACTTGAACTTTCCGGAATGTCTCAAGGATGTCCTTTTCAGCCTCCTCCTTCTTTGTTTGCGCATACCTACTAGGAAAAGGAACATTCGAAGGAAAAAAATTAGTAGGAACTGAATTTGACACATTTTTACCTTTATTGGCCGAATTGGACACTTTTGGATCATTTGAAGCTTGCGGCAAAGGTGTTTCCACCTTTGCCGTGGGTTGCCTTGATTCCTCCTCTTCAATTCTTCGGTTTTCATCCTCTTCAGGGCTTGATGGTGATGGTGTAGGACTTGCCCCGACTTCTTTTCCACTTCTCAAGAGTATGGCCTTTTCACTTTCGAAGCCTCCCTTGGGGTTTGGAATGGTAGAACTAGGGAGTTGGCCTTGCTCACGAAACTTCCCTACAAAATCTGCAATCTACCCAATTTGTTTCTCCAATTGCTCCACCCTCTTATCTTGGTTTTGCATGGCTTTGGCTTGATTTTCTTGCCCCTGAGACAAATTTGTTAGCAACTTAAGAAGTGTATCATTATCTAAAGTGTTAGCTGAACTTGTTTGGGCAGATTATGGAGGTGCTTGTGTGGGGACGTATGGCTTGTTGTAGAAGCCCGGGGATTGTTGCCTAAAGCCTCCTTGTTGTGGTGGTTGTTGGGGCTCCCTCCATTTGAAGTTCGAGTGGTCTCTCCATCCTGGATTATAAGTGTTCGAGTACAGATCGTTCCTTGGTTGGTTTTGGCCCTGAAATCCAATGGCATTAGCGCTTTCCCATCCACCATTTTCAATGAGTTGTGGGCACTTCTCAGAAGCATGTCCTTGGATAGAACACACTCCGCATACAATCGGTCTTTGTACCCTCATTCCTTCGGCCATCTGAGACACAATGGAAGTAAGATTAGCTAATTGTGAATGAATATCGGGTGTGGAACTTACCTCATGAACTTGCTGCCGTGGGGGTCCTCTTTGGCCTACTCCTTCGTATTGTTGAGCGTTCAACGCTCGGTTAGCAATCAACACCTTGGCGTCCCTGGGTGTCTTGTCCACCAATGCTCCACCCGCCGAGGCATCGAGCATTTGACGTTCGATAGCTGCGGCAGTGATGGGGGAAGGCTGGAATTGGTTGCGGCTGATGGTTTTTGGGTGATGGAATGCACGGGTTTTTGGGAGAGAATTGGATAGAATGGGTGATGGTGGCTGCGTGAAACAATATGTGTATGAATGGAATGAAATTAGGGTGAATATGTTACGGCTTAGGGTCAAAATTAGGTTTAATCATCCTGGAATGCACGGCAAAGGTGAATAATATTGTATGGTGGCTGCGGCCAGATTTTTTATTTTATTAGGGTCAATGGTAAATGGGGGGGGGGGGCACGGCTTATGGTGGAAAAATGGGAGAGAACGGCTTATGGGATTTTTGGGTGAATATTAGGGTGAATCAATATGGAATGAAAGGTGAATCAATATGAATTAAGGTGCGGCTGCAAGGTTGTAGAACTAGGGTTATTAGGGTTTAGGGTTTAAATGCATAAAATGAGACAAAACTACCCCCCCTTGCACGGCAAGGGAAGGGAATTGGGCTAGGGCCTTGGTCTTGTGTACTAAAGTGTATACAAGGCCTACAAAGTGGCTAGAAAATACGGACGTTTAAGTTTAGGAAAGTTTACCAAAACGGTAAACTTAGGGTTAACTTTCCTACTTCAAGTAGGAAACCTTGTTTGAGTAGGATTCCTCGTTTTGGTAAGAATTCATCGTTGGAGTAGGAATTCGTCGTTTCTTCAAATCTTCAACTCATTCATTCCTCTTTCGCTCCAAAAGACTCCAATGTGCATCTTCTTGCACACTTTGGCCTTATAATCTGAAAATACACAAAAGTAGCCTTAAACACTAAAATAGCTAAGTAAACACAACATAAATGCACGAGAACAAGCTAATTAAGTCGCATGAATATGCTCCTATCAGGGCCCTTAAACCCCTTTGCCGTGGCCTCTCCCTTTCTTTCCTTCCTTTGCCGTGCAAGGGGGGGCAATTTTGTCCTAGGTTAGGCAATTAAACACATGCTCCTCTCCTAAACTAAACCCTAGCCGCACCTTGCAGCCACTCCCCTTTTAATTTCTGATTTAATTGCCTAATTCTAGCAGCCTTTGTTTTAATTTTAGGTAATAAAAATAAGCTAGGGTTTTACTT
The DNA here is from genome assembly GCF_963583255.1 of Pyrus communis. Classification (NCBI taxonomy): domain Eukaryota; kingdom Viridiplantae; phylum Streptophyta; class Magnoliopsida; order Rosales; family Rosaceae; genus Pyrus; species Pyrus communis. The sequence continues at coordinate 13,767,722 of NC_084811.1, forward strand.
TTTGAAACCCTATATAAACTAAACCCTAAGCCGCACCCTAGCTCTCTTCTTTTCATTTTATTCTTCATATTTCAGCCACAAAAGCATCTCAGCCACATTCTCTCCCTTTGCCGCAGCCACCATCCCCCTTCTCCTTCAATCCGCAGCCACTCCACTAGTCCAGCCACCATTCCCAACCTTCGTCCACCACTCACACCCCTTGCCGCACCACCATATCCCCATAAACCCATCTAAAACCCAGAAAATCATCCGAAATCATCCAAAAACATCACTGCCGCAACAAGGAGAAAAAGAAAGAAGAGCTTAAACGCGCAGAAATTCAAGTGGATTCGTTGGGCGTTCTAGGTGTAATCAATCTTTTGTTCTTTATGTTTAATTTCAATTTTGTTTCTCTTTCTGTGAACATGACAGGCTAAATTCCTAGTTAGCTAAGGGGTGATTCAAAACCATGTTTATGCTTGCAATATGAATTGATTACCTTTGGTTGGAATTTCATGAGTTGTGGTTTCAATTTGTTTAACTGCTTGATTGATAACTTATTTGTGTATGTTTATTGAGGGTGCACGCTTAGTTTTCATGCATGAATATGATGCTAGAATATAAGTGAGTTTCACCTAATAGTTACAAACTTATATTCACAAGTAGTGGAGGTTGCTTATAAACAATCGCGTTAAATGAATTCTTGGCACTAGTTTCATGCTCATCATAGTAACGAATGCCTCGTCAACACTTATAGTTTTCATGTTGCTTAATGATCTTTGATTGTATCTTTATTGTGCTTTTCACGTAAAGGACTTTTGGAGAATATTTTGAATTGTGTATGCGTTGTCCCATCCAATTCATTAACTTAAGGAAAACTTGAAGGTTAATTTAAGCGGACCTAATTAACCCGGGGTGTTGAGTTTCATGATTCATCGAAAGACCAACTGAAAATCATCTTGTATGCAAGTGTGACATGTGTGGAGAGGAACCTTCTAGCTAGCATTCCATCCATATTTTCATCAAATTCATCTTTACAATCTGTTTTAATTACAATCTGTGCATTTTATTTAATTTCGTCAAAAACTAAATCCCCCTTTACTTTAGTGTCCAATTTAGTTAGAAAGTGTCTTAGTTTGTGTTTCTAAGTGTTTTGATTCAAGTTATTACCCAAATTCGTCCAAAATAGTGTAAGTGCTCAAAACTGCCCAGATTGTGTTTTTAAGGCAGTTTTGAGTGTTTTGGGGCTGTTTTGAGTCTTTTGGTTTGTTTTAGTGTTTTAAGTGTTTAGTTTTGCATTCTTTGAGTCTAGTTTAGTGTTTTAACCTTTGTTTTACGTTTTTGAGTCAGTTTTCAAGTGATTTAGCAATCCCTCCTAATCCCCGGTCTAGAACGATCCCTACTTATTCATATACTACAATTGTCAAAAGAGGGTTTTAATTTGTGTGCTTATATAATTCGCATCATTGACGAGGCATTCGTAACTATGAAAGCGCATGATACTTATGCCAAGAATTTACTTAACATGATTGTGACTAAGTGTGCACTCTAGCATCAGATTTATGCATGCAAATTAAGTGTGCACTCTGAATTCATATACATAAACAAGTTTTAATTCAAATAGATAAGTAAATTGAATTCACCATTCGTGGAATCACAACTGGAAGTAATCAAATCATAATGCAAATATAGGCATGGTTTCGAAATCCCCCTAGCCAAAAGGGGATTAGTTCCTCATACTCGCAAAGCAAAGATTCTTGAAATTAAACATTGAAAACACAAGAAAGATTACACCTAAACGTTTCAGCAATTCCAGGTTGAATGGCATGCACGGCTAGGCTTCCCTTCCTCTTCCTTGCTACGGCACAAGTTGTGGGTGGTGGTTTTGAGGCATTTGAATGGTGTGTTCTTGTTTAGGAGGATGAATAATGGCTGATTAGGGTGGTAGAGTGCGGTAGGTTGTGTATGGAGGTGTATAGAGTGGATGAAGGATGAAGAATGGAGGCTAGGGTGTTGCGCCACAAGTTTCTGAATAGTATACGAGGGTCTTCTCAATTTGTGGCTGAAATTATGTTTATATAGTCCTAGGGTTAATTAGATTAGGGTTACACTTAGCAAATTTAGTGGATTAGGGCCCTAGGGTTCGACAATAGGTGATTAAGTCCACTTAGGAGGGGTTTTGGCCCACTTAGTTTCATAAAAGGATTTGTGTAACCCAAATCCATAAGGAATGAGGCCCTAAAAATCAGATTCAATCAAGGATAAGGCCTACAGGGTGCGGCACATATTGGAGGGAAGGAGGGAATGGCTTGCAAGGCAAGGCAAGGCCTTCTAGAAGGGAATAGGCGCCACCTTTGTAAGGTTTCTAGATTGAATGAGCTTTGTGGCTGATTTGAGACTTCTAGAAGAGAATGCTTCTAGAAATAGGTTCTAGAAATATCTATTTAGGTCCCTGATGCGAAAATTAACTTACCGCACAAATTAACCCACTTTTGACAATTGTAGCATATAAGTAAGTAGGGATCGTTCTTAAACCGGGGACTAGAAGGGATTGCTAAACACTTTAAACCGACTCAAACAAATAAAACAAAGCTTTTAAAACTTAACTTAACTCAAAGGACTCAAAACAAGTTCACAAGACTCACACTGAGTTGAAAACACTCAAAACTGCCTAAAAAACACAAACTAGGTGATGCGAGATTTATACGCACACAAATTAAACCCTCTGTTCGTCAAATTATAGTATATGTATAAGTAGGGATCGTTCTGGACCGGGGATTAGGAGGGATTGTTAATCACTTGGATTTGACTCAAAAACGTAAAAACACAATATAAAACACTAAACTAGACTCAAAGAATGTAAAACTAAACTTTAAAACACTAAGACAAACCAAAGACTCAAAATGCTTTTAAAAACACAAACTAAAATGATTTCTAACTAAATTGACATTAAAGTAAAGGGGGATTTAAGTTTATACGAAAATTGAAATAACGAAACAAGTTAAATAAACTAGACAGAATGTAAATATGAAATTGATGAAATGGAATGAATGGATGATAGAATAGCTAAGGGGGTCATCTCCACATATGTTACACTTGCATAATAAAAAGATTTCCAGTTGATCGTTCGATAAATTATGAAACTCATCACCCCGGGTTAATTAGGTCCGCTTAAATTAACCGTCAAGTTTTCCTTAAGTTAATGAATTGGATGGGTTAGCGCAACGCAATTCACAACATTCTCCAAAAGTCCTTTACGTGAACAGCACAATAAAGATACAATCAAAGATCATTAAGCATTATGAAAACTATAAGTGTTGACGAGGCATTCGTTACTATGATGAGCATGAAACTCGTGCCAAGAATTCATTTAACGCGATTGTTTATAAGCAACCTCCACTACTTGTGAATATAAGTTCATAACCATTAGGTGAAAATCACTTATATTCTAGCGTCATATTCATGCATGAAAATTAAGCGCGCATTCTTAATAAACATACATAAATAAGTTATCAATCAAACGGTTAAACAAATTGAATCAACAACTTATGAAATGCAATTAGAAGTAATCAAATCAAAATGCAAGCATAAACATATATGTCGAATCACCCCCTAGCTAAGGGGGGGTTTAGTTCCTCATACAAAACAAAGAGAATTAAAATTAAACATTGAAATCAAAGAAACACCTAAACATTCTAACAACTCAAACTTGAATTGTATGAACGTTTAGGCCCTCTTCTCTTCCTCTTTATTGTAGCATAAGGTCTAAGGATAGTTGGTTTGGGGGAATGGAAGTGTGGAATGGAGTGAGGAGTGATGGAAATGGAAAGATGGTTTTTGGATTCTAAGGGAAACTCACGGCTAAGAGAGAAAGGGATGTGTTTGTGGTGTGTTGTGTATGAAAATGAGATGTCCATGAATGAATGAATGCAAGGGTATTTATAGGAGTAGTGGAGGGAATATATGGCTATGTCATTTGTAGGTGAAGTAGGTGGATGTTGTAGGTGAAGTAGGTGGATGTTGTAGGTGAAGTAGGTGTGTTTAAATGGTTGAAATGTGTAGATGATTATGAGTGATAAGTGATAAATGAATGTATGATATGATAAGTGGTAAGTGAATGATTATGATAAGTGATAAATGAATGTATGATATGATAAGTGGTGAATGATATGTGGTGAATGATAAGTGGTAGTGTTTAAGTATTTAAAATAGGGAACAAAGCCCTTCCTTGCATGGCAAGGAAGGGAGACACAAGGAAACACACGACAATGTCCTAAGGTTGCTAGGAATGTTGTTTTTGTGTTCTAAAATGCGTAGGAGTTTTCAATGATGCTCAAACATGAGGTCTTTTTAGGATTTAACTTTCCTACTTCAAGTCTTCAATTTCGTCCATCCTTTTGGCTCCAAGCATATGATATCCATTCCAATCTCTAATTTGCTCCAAAAGGCTCCAAAAGGCATCCTTTTGAATACTTTGCCCTTAGAACCTGAAAACACACAAAAGAAGCATAAAGAACTAAAATAACTAAAGAAACATAATGTAAATGTACGAGAACAAGCCATTTAAGTCACATAAATATGCTCCTATCACTAGGCAGATTTGACTTTAAACACAAAATTGGACGAAATTTGGTTCCAACTTGACTCAAAACTCTTCAAAACACAATCTAAAACATATTCTAACTAGTTAGACACTCTAGAATAAATGGGGATTTGGTTTTGGACGAAAATAAAACAAACAAAGCAAGAAATTTAAATAGGCAGATTTGCAGGAAATTGGTAGAATTAAGTGGATGGTAGGCTAGCTAGGAGGTCTTTCTCCACACATGGCATACTTGCATACAAAACAATCTCCAGTTGCTTATTCAATGAATTACGAACCTCAACACCCCAAGTTAATTAGGTACGCTTAAATTAACTCTCAGATTTCCCTTAGGTCATTGAATTGAATGGAATTAGTGCATTTGAATCAAATTATTCCTCAAAAGTTCTCTATATGAAAGTGCAGAATAGAAAAACAATCAAAGATCATTAGATTCTATGAAAATCATAAGTGTTGACGAGGCATTCGTAATTATGAAAGCGCATGATACTTATGCCAAGAATTTACTTAACATGATTGTGACCAACAATCTTTACTACTTATGAATATAAGTTCCCAACGATTAGGTGAAGTTTCCTTATACCCTAGCATCAGATTTATGCATGCAAATTAAGTGTGCACTCTCAATTCATATAAATAAACAAGTTTTGATTCAAATAGATAAGTAAATTGAATTCACCATTCATGAAATCACAATTGGAAGTAATCAAATCATAATGCAAATATAGCCATGGTTTCGAAATTCCCCCTAGCCACAAGGGGATTAGTTCCTCATACTCGCAAAGGAAAGATTCTTGAAATTAAACATTGAAAACACAAGAAAGATTACACCTAAACGTTTCATCAATTCCAGGTTGAATGGCATGCACAGCTAGGCTCCCCTTCCTCTTCCTTGCTGCGGCACAAGTTGTGGGTGGTGGATTTGGGGGTTTTTGATGGTGTGCTCTTGTTTAGGATGATGAATAATGGCTGCTTATTGTGGTAGGGTGCGGCAAGTCGTGTATGGAGGTGTATGGAGTGGGTGATGCGTGATTTATACGCACACAAATTAAACCCTCTTTTCGTCATTTGTAGTATAGGTGCAAGTAGGGATCGTTCTGGACCGGGGATTAGGAGGGATTGTTAACCACTTGGATTTGACTCAAAAACGTAAAATAACAATATGAAACACTATACTAGACTCAAAGAATGCAAAACTAAACTTTAAAACACTAAGACAAACCAAAAGACTCAAAACAACACAAACACACTCAAATCTGCCTAAAAACCACTTTCTGGGCAGATTTGAGCAAAACCACAAATTTGGACGAAATTAAGTAATAACTTGACTCAAGAACGTAAAAACACAATATAAAACACTAAACTAACTCAAAGAATGTAAAACTAAACACTTAAAACATTAAAACAAACCAAAAGACTCAAACATCACCCAAAACACTCAAAACTGCCTTAAAATCACTTTCTGGGCAGTTTTGAGCACTTTGGTGAATTTGGACGAAATTATGTAACAAAATGAATCAAAACACTTATAAACATAAACTAAAACACTTTCAACTAAATTGGACAATAAAGTAAATGGGGATTGAGTTTTATACGAAATTAAATAAAATGTACAGATTCGAATTAAGACAGATAGTATATATGAATGTGATGAAATGGAATGAATGGATGGATGCTAGCCAAGGGGTTCATCTCCATACATGTTATACTTGCATAATAAATGATTTCCAATTGCATTTCAATAAACCATGAATTCTCAACACCCCAAGTTAACCGTGATGCACTAATTAACCTTCAAATCTTCCTAACGTTATTGAATTGGATGATGCATGCGACAATTCAAAACATTCCCCACAAGTCCTCAACATGAATGCATAGAAGAGGTACAAGCAAGAATCATTACGCTCTATGAAAATTATAAGTGTTGACGAGGCATTCGTTACTATGAATGCATGAAACTCTTGCCAAGAATTCATTTAACGCGATTGTTTATAAGCAACCTCCACTACTTATGAATATAAGTTCGTAACTATTAGGTGAAACTCACTTATATTCTAGCGTCATATTCATGCATGAAAATTAAGCGTGCACTCTCAATAAACATACATAAATAAGTTATCAATAAAACGGTTAAACAAATTGAATCACAACTTATGAAACGCAATTAGAAGTAATCAAATCAAAATGCAAGCATAAACATATATTCGAATCACCCCCCAACCAAGGGGGAGTTTAGTTCCTTATGATACAAAACAAAGAGAATCAAAGAAACACCTAAACATTCCAACAACTCAAACTTGAATTGTATGAACGTTTAGGCACTCTTCTCTTCCATGCCTCATTCGTACAAAACAAAGAGTATTGAAATTAAACATAGAAATCAAAGAAACACCTAAACATTCCAACAACTCAAACTTGAATTGTATGAACGTTTAGGCACTCTTCTCTTCCTCTTCGTTGTAGCACAAGGTCTAAGGATAGTTTGATGGTGTGAATGGTTTGGGTAGTGGTGGAGGAATGGAAGGATGGTGTTTGGATTTGTAGGGGAGACTCACGGCACAAAGGGGGTGGTTTGATGGTCTACATTTCTGCAATGGATGAGTTTATGGAAGAGTGTTTGGAATGGGTGAATTTCTGGCACAAAGGCCTTATTTATGTGGTGAATGGATCCCCCCCTTTGTGGCTGCAATGAAGGGTTATTTATAGGTGAAATGGGGGGAACATGACAGCTAGGAGGGTGGTGGAAATCTGGAATGGTGATGGGAGATGCATGTGGCTGATTTATGCATGTGATTAAAGGGTGGAAATGCATGTGCTTTGAATAAGTGGCTGCATGTGCAAGGGGACAATCTGAAAATGCATGTGAAAGCATGTGTTGGCTGCAATGATGAAATGGATGGGAGTGCATGTGGCTTAATTAATTAAAGAGAGTGCATGTGCAATGTTTTAAAGGATGGAATGCATGTGAATATGATGGAAATCTGATGGGAACTCATGGCAAGGATGATTTCTGGTGGTGAATGGGTGTATGTTTGAATGATTAAAGGGACATGTGGGTTGGAAATGATGAAGGAAATGCATGTGAGTGACAACTAGATATGTTGATGAATGCATGTGGAATGTTTGTGGTGAGTGAATGTGGTGGTGAATGTGGCTGATTTGATTTATGGAAGATGCATGTGGATTAAAGGTGAGTGAATGATTATGGAATGCAATCTGAAATGGGAGATGGAATGGGATGTTTTGCATGTGAATTAAAGAGTGAATGCATGTGCAATGAAGTGGAATGATAGCTAGGTTATGATGATGAATGCATGTGGCTGATTTAATTGAATAGGAAAGCATGTGGATTTAATGGTTTAAAAGGTGAATGCATGTGGATGCATGTGTTGATGAATGGGATTATGAAAGGTTTAAATGTCCTAAAACTAAAGGGAACAAGGTTCCAACACTTTGGTCTTCAATTAGGTCTTCAATTTCGTCCAACACTTTGGCTCCAAGCATAAGCTATCCATCCTTAGCCCAAAAGTGCTCCAAAAGTCTCCAAAATGCATCTTTTTGCTCCTTTAGCCCTTTGGACCTACAAACACACGAAAATAGCTTAAAGTACTAAAATAACTAAAGAAACATAACGTAAATGCACGAGAACAAGCCATTTAAGTCGCATGAATATGCTCCTATCAGTGGGTCAAGGATGGAGAATGGGGAATAGGGGTTGCGGCAACAAGTTTTCTGAATAGCATAAGGGGTGGTGTGAATTTGTGGCTGAAGTTCTGTTTATATAGTCCTAGGGTTAATTAGATTAGGGTTACACTTAACAGATTTAGTGGAATAGGGCCCTAGGGTTTGACAATAGGTGATTAAGTCCACTTTAGGAGGGGGTTTGGCCCACTTAGTTTCATAAAAGGATTTGTGTAACCCAAATCCATAAGGAATGAGGCCTTGAAAATCATATTCAATCAAGGATAAGGCCTAGAGGGTGCGGCACATATTGGAAGGAAGGATGGAATGGCTTGCAAGGCAAGGCAAGGCCTTCTAGAAGGGAATAGGCGCCACCTTTGTAGGGTTTCTAGAAAAAATAAGCTTTGTGGCTAATTTGGGACTTCTAGAAGAGAATGCTTCTAGGAATCGGTTCTAGAAATATCTATTTAGGTCCCCTTGCAACTAGGTTTAAGGCATGATAAGGTTAGGATAGGATAAGATGAGATAAGGTTTTGGATAATGTTTTGGATAAGGTTGGATAAGGTTTCCTCTTTTGAGCTAATTCCTTATCCACTTTGTCTTGAGTTTAGTTCCTTCATCTTCTCATCATATTTCTAGCCTCTTGAACTCCATATTCGTCCATCCATGTTGGCCCATATACAAGCTATCCACATAGTGCCCAAAACTGCTCCAAAATGCACTTTCTTGGTACTTTAACCCTTTGGACCTACAAACACACGAAAATGAGTTGAAATACGACATTAACTAATGAATAACAGCACAAATGCACAAGAATAAGCTAGCTAAGTCACCTAAATATGCTCCTATTAAATTCCCCCACACTTAGCTTTTGCTAGTCCTCGACCAAAACAAACTAACAAAAGAAACAAAACATATAATCTAAACCTTCCAACGTTTGCCTCAGGGATTTCCAATGAAACATAACATGTCAAAGATCACCATTCACATAGATTTAAGCAATCCTTACCCTCGAGCATACTTACTCATAGTCACCATTCACTAGCTCACATTTAATCAATTAAAACACATTTTGAATGTACTAACATGCCTTAGAGAATTCCCTCAATTCCTTACTTGATGTACTCTTAATTTTCACACAGATTTTCTGACTACACTCCCTACACTAGGTATATGTGAGAAGATTGATGTAAACATGTAGACGAACACTCACATATGTTATAACAAGGAAAGCATTTTCTGGAATTATGACCATGACATGTATATGATCTCATGAATGGTATGCTACTACTTAGACGCGAGAACCAGGGATACCATATGCTTAAACCAATTTTAAACTCCACATATTGAAACACATAACAATCAAGATAGAAGTCTAAGGGTTGTAAGGGGGCTAAGGTATTGGCTAACAATGAAAGGTAAAGGATAAACAAACGTTCTTAAAGCAATAGTGAGCAAGTAATGAAGTAGGCACTTAGAATTCACTTTAGAATGCAAAAATCAACTTTGAACACCCAAGGGGAAGTAACACAAAACTGAGGGCCATATTCAACTTTTTGGACCCTTTATTCAACAACCAACACTTGTGAGTTCGTTCTCACTTATTTTCAACTCCTTTTCTTTCTTTTCTTCTTCTTTTTCTTCTTTTTCAAATTTTTTTTCTTTCTTTCTTTTTTTTTTCTTTTTCCCGTGCCCCTTTTAAGACTTTGGCACACACATACACACAAAAATCCCTTCCCCCACACTTGTTTTCTGCAAGAATGTCACTCAAAAAGAATTCCTTCTAAGTCATGCTCCACTATACTTCAAGAACAAGGGTATGGAAAGTCCTATTCTTGGCTAGGTAAGGGGGATGTGGTTAACAAAGAAAATAGGCTAAAAATGGGGGAATTTGATAGGAGCATATTTATGCTACTTAGTTATGTTGTTTCCATGCATTTAGGGAGTTAATTACTATTTATTTCAGTCTTTTAAGTTATTTTCATATGTTTTTAGGTCCTAATGACAAAAGGAGCAAGAAAAAGCATTTTGGAGCTAAAAGCAGCATTTTTGGGCATGGATTGGATAGCTTAACCATGGAGTAAAGAGGATGGACGAAATTGAAGTCAAGAAGGGCTAGGAAAGGCTACAAATCTGGTGGAAGAAGTCCAAATGCAAAAAAGATAAGAAAGAAGCAAGAAATAAGGAACCTTATCCAACCTTATCTTATCCTATCCTAACCAACCTTATCATTTCCTAACTCTAACATTATCCTATCCTATCCTATCCAAATTAGGTTAGGACTTAAATCTAGCTAATTAGAGGGGATTAATTACACATTTAAACACCTATTTCAGTTTGTAGAAGCCTTATCCATGTGTTTGCCGCATGTGGACCATTCCTTCTAGGTTTAGGAATTCCAATCCTCCTTCTACACTTATATCATGTGTCCTTGGCCCTTTAGGTTTAGGAATCTGCCCTAAACCATTCCTTCTAGAATTCCCTAAATCCTAGCCGTGCATTACCTAGTCCATTTCCTATTTGGTTTCTGCCTTGAATTAACCCTTTTTCAATGGGATTATGCAATCCTTTTCCTTCACTAAGTGTGCCTAATTAGCCTATATAAACAGCCCTATGCCGCACCATTCAACCATCCACTCACTCATTCATTCATTCATACTTTCATCCATAAAACACCACAATCCATTCTACACCACCCTAGTGCCACAAGCAAGGAAGCAAGGAGAGGAAAATTTGTGCAATCTGCCATCCAAGGGAGTGCCGTGCATGCCATTGGAGTGTGGAGTGTTTTTCTTGGTTCTTTCTATCCTTAGTCTTAGTTCAATGTTTAAATTTAATTATCTTTGTTTTGCGAACATGAGGAACTAACTTCTTCTTAGTTAGTGATGTGTAACTTATGTTGACACACAAATTAAACCCTATTTGTGACAATTGTAGTAATGAAGTAAGTAGGGATCGTTCTAACCGGGGATTAACTAGGGGTGCTAATCTAATTTGAATTGACTCAAAAACACAAAAACTAAAATTTAATTTGGTCGAATTTGAAAGTGTTTATGACTCCAAATGCTTAAAAACACAAAATAAAACAAATACGAATGACTACGACTCAACAAAATATGGGGGGATTGTGGTTGGATGAATTTAAACTAAATGGGCAGATTGTAAAGAAAATAGATTTTAAGACAAAATTTGGATGAATCAATGGATGATGGGATAGCTAAGGGGTTCTTCTCCACACATGAAATATATGCAACGTAAATCAATTTCCAATTATCAATCCAATAAGTTGTGAACCTCGACACTCCAAGTTAATTAGGTCCGCTTAAATTAACCTTCAGATTCCCCTAGAATCATTGAATTGGATGAATATGCATCGCAAACAAATTATTCCTAACAAATTCTCTATATGAACAGCATGATAAAGATATAAGTTAGAATCATTACGTTCTTTGGAAATCATAAGCATCGACAAGGCATTTGTAACTATGAAAAGCATGATACGCTTGCCAGGAATCTACTTAACATGATCGTGACTAGCAACCTTCACTACTTGTGAATATAAATTCATAACGATTAGGTGAAACAAACTTATATCCTAGCATCAAATTCAAGCATGCAAATTAAGCGTGCACTCTCAATCAACATACAAGAATAAGTTCTAAATCAAACGGTTAAGCAAATTGTATTCAAAACTTATGCAACGATAATTAGAAGTAATCAACTTATTTCACATATATAATCATGGTTTCGAATCACCCCCTAGCTAACTAGGGGGTTTAGCCTCTCATGTTCACAAAAAGAGAAATACAATTGAATTTAAACATAAAGCACAAAGGATTGATTACACCTAGAACGCACAACAAATCTACTTGAATTCGGCGCGTCCAAGCTCCTCTTCCCTCTTCTCCTTGCTGCGGCAGAGATGGTTATTGGTGTTTTTGGATGGTTTTCTGGGTTAGGGATTGGGTTTATGGAGGTTTAGTGGTGCGGCAATGGTGGGGAAGGTGTAGGAAGGTTTGGAAGGTGGCTGGGAAGGTGGAGGAAGGCACGGCAATAATGGGAGGCTGCTCGAATGGAAGGGTGGTTGGGCTGTGATGTTTTGTTGTGTGTGAAGGCTGGAATTGGTGTGCCCCTGCACGGCAGAGAAGAAAATATTAATATATGGTGGCTGCGGCAGGATTAGAATTAGGGTGAATGGTAGATTCTTGCGGCTAATGATAGAATATAATTGGTGGCTCCGGCCTTGATTTCTTTTTTGGTTTTTTATGGTTAATGGTAAATGCCCCGGCCACGGCAGAGAAGAAAAATGATGTTCCAAGAGAATGGCTGAATGATATGAGACAAAAGAAATGGGATTTTGCGGCTGCTAGGTTGAAATTAGGGTCAAATAATAAAATGGGAGGCCACGGCTGATTACAATCTAGGGTGGATGTGTGTAGTGTCGGCTAGGGTTAGGAAAATGTATGATTTCCGAAAACTAACCCTAGCTTATTTAAAATTAAATCAAAGGCTTACGAAAATAGGAAATTAAAACAGAAATATAAAGGTGCGGCTAGGGTTTAAAAGCATGTGTTTTAAGTGCAACCCTAGGACAAAATTGCCCTCCCTTGCACGGCAAGGGAAGGGAAGAAAATAAAAGGACACGGCAAGGATGGATAAGGAGCCTAGGGCCTTCGTTTTGTGTCCTAAAGTACCTACAAGGTCTACAAAGTGGCTAGAAAATACGGACGTTTAGATTAGGAAAGGTTACCAAAACGGGAAACTTAGGGTTAACTTTCCTACTTCAAGTAGGAAACCTTGTTTGAGTAGGATTCCTCGTTTTGGTAAGAATTCATCGTTGGAGTAGGATTTCATCGTTTCTTCAAATCTTCAACTCATTCATTCCTCTTTCGCTCCAAAAGACTCCAATTTGCATCATCTTGCACACTTTGGCCTTATAATCTGAAAATACACAAAAGTAGCCTTAAACACTAAAATAGCTAAGTAAACACAACATAAATGCACGAGAACAAGCTAATTAAGTCGCATGAATATGCTCCTATCAGTTAGAGGAGAATTTGAAGCCATGATTATATGTTTTATATGAATTGATTACGTCCGGTTATTATTTCTTAAGGCATGAATGTGATTTGCTCATCTAAGTTATTAAAACTGGCTTATGTATGTGGGTTGGGGGTTAACACTTAATTTGCATGCATAAACTTGATGCTAGAATATAGGGGGGTTTCACGTAATTGTCATTCACTTATATTCACAAGTAGTGGAGGTTTCTAGTCACAACCGCGTTAAGTAAATCCTTGGTATGAGTCTCATGCGTTTCATAGTGATGAATGCCTTGTCAATGCTTATAGTTCCACAAAACTTAATGACTTTTGATATCTATCTTTGTTATGCGTCTCATATAAAGAACTTGAAAAAGATAATTTGGTTGCAATGCGTTTTCATTCAATTCAATGAAATAAGGAAAACTTGAGGGTTAGTTGTGCGATGCAACTAATTTGGGGCGTTGTCATTCATAGTTTAAAGGAGTAATAACTGGACATTGGTTCGTATGCATATATATGTGTGGATAAGGACCCTCTAACTAGCCTTCCACCCATTTATTTTACTTAAATTCGTTTTTCAAAAGTGTTTTTTACAAAGTTTTCGTTTTGAGTCTAAAATTCGTCAAAAACAATCCCCATTTTATTTAGTCTTCATATTTGAGTCAAAACTTGTTTTCCTTGAGTTTTTTGAGTCTCGTCAAGTCCTATTTTCGTCCAAAACCCTTATTGAGTCTAAAATTGAGTCTTTTTGAGTATTGGTTGCTGTTTTAAGTGTCTAAAGTTAGTTTTGAGTCCATAGAGTCTAGTTTAGTGTTTTTGAGTCTTATTTACATAGATTAGCATCCCTAGTTAATCCCCGGTCTAGAACGATCCCTACTTGCATATCTACTACAATTGTCACAAATAGGGTTTAATTTGTGTGTCAAGTTAATTTTCACATCAAATTTTGGCGCCGTTGCCGGGGATTAGCAAACTTGCTAATCCCTTTTGTTTGTGTAGTGTCTTTTTGTTGTCTTTGTGTTTTTTTTAAGTGTGCCGTGCCTTTTAAATAGATTGCTGATTTGGTTGTGTTCTTTATTTTCAGTTACTAGTTTATGACTCATCATTCTCAACCTATTCGTGCAAACATATTGGATTTTGACGACGATTTTGAATGGACTTTGAGAAGAAAGAGGAAGCAACCGGAACCTTATCCACCTAGTTCAAGTTCAGATTCCGAATCTGAATTTGAAGAAGAAGAAAGCATGGCGGCGGACAATCGAAAAATCAAAGAACTTTCGACCTTGGGACTAGACAATGTCGTACCTTTGTGCATTCAATATCCTATGGCCGCCGAAGGCAAGATCGATGAGTTCGAATTGAAGTCTAGCTTGTCGCATCACATTCCCAAATACCATAGGTTGTCCATGGAAGATCCAAACAAGCATCTTAAGGAGTTTGAAGTGGTATGTTCGAGTATGACCCCCATCAATGTCGATGGGAACATTTTGAGGATGAAGGCTTTTCCATTCTCTCTTCTACAAAAGGCTAAAGATTGGCTATACGAATTGGCACCCAGAACCGTCACTTCTTGGGAAAGCATGAAGTGGGCATTCTTAGAGAAATTCTTCCCAACTTCAAGAGTGATTCTTTTGAGGAAGAAAATAAGTGGCATTCAACAAAACCAAGGGGAGTCTTTTCCGGCATATTATGAACGTTTCAAGACTCTAGTTGCATCATGCCCTCAACATCAAATGAAGGAAGAACTTTTAATTCAATATTTCTACGAGGACTTCTTCCAATAGAGAGACAAATGCTAGATGCCTCGGCGGGAGGTGCTTTGGTTGACAAAACGCCCGTGGCTGCTAAGGTTTTAATTGCAAATAGAGCTTTGAATGCACAACAATATAAAGGTGTTGGTCAAAGAGACACCCCACGGCAGCAAGTGAATGAGGTAAGTTCCCAATCCGACATTCAATCTTAATTAGCTAATCTTACTTCTATTGTGTCTCAGATGGCCGAAGGAATGAGGATACAAGGACCAAGTGTATGTGGCGTATGTTCTATCCAAGGACATCATTCGAACAAGTGCCTTCAATTGATTGAGAATGGGGGATGGGAAAGTGCAAATGCCATTGGATTTCCAAGCCAAAATCAGCCAAGGAATGATCCATATTCCAACACATACAATCCGGGTTAGAGAGACCATCCAAACTTCAAGTGAAGGGAGCCTCAACAACCTCAACAACAAGGAGGCTTTAGGCAACAACCCCCGGGGTTTTACACCAAAACCTACGGCAATGATCCAACCCCACACCAATCTGCTCAAAACAATCAAGGTACGTCTTTAGATAATGCTACACTTCTTAAGTTACTTACCAATTTGTCTCAAGGGCAAGAAAATCAAAACAAAGCATTGCAAAACCAAGAAAAGGCGATGCAAAACCAAGACAAAAGGATGGACCACTTAGAGAAGCAAATTGGGCAGATTGCGGAGTTTGTAGGACAATTCCAAGACCAAGGCAAGCTCCCTAGCTCAACCATTGTCAATCCAAAGGGAGGGTTCGAATCTGCCAAGGCGATCACGTTGAGAAGTGGTAAGGAAGTTGGAACCACCCCAAAACCGTCCAAAACAACTCAAGAAGAGGACATGTTGCTGCAAGAAGAGAATCAACAAGGCACAAAGGCCACGACAAGGTTGGAACAAACCTTGCCGCAACCATCTACCACCCCAAATTCGACTTTGTCAAGTTCTATTCCATTAAATGTGCCCTTCCCTAGCAGATTTAGGCAATCAAAGAAAGAAGAGAATGAGAAGGACATTCTGGAAACCTTTAGGAAAGTTCAAGTCAATATTCCGCTCCTTGATGCGATTAAGCAAGTTCCTAAGTATGCGAAATTTCTAAAAGAGCTTTGCACCACAAGGAAGAGGATTTCGAATAAAGAGGTGGTCCAGGTAAGTGAGAATGTTTCGACAGTGTTACAAAGAAAACTACCACCTAAATGCAAAGATCCGGGTAGTTTTACAATTCCTTGTGTTATTGGAAATACTAAATTTGAACATGCTATGCTAGATTTAGGAGCTTCAATTAATGTCATGCCTTACTCAATTTATGCATCTATGAACTTGGGAGAACTTAAAAACGATGGTGTGATTATTCAATTGGCCGATCGTTCTAATGCCTATCCAAAAGGAGTTTTGGAAGATGTGTTGGTGCAGGTTAACAATTTGATCTTTCCGGTGGACTTTTACGTGCTTGACATGGAGGATTCATCCCATTCTACACCATTGCCAATCCTACTTGGGAGACCTTTCATGAAAACAGCCCGCACTAAGATTGACGTGTTCAAAGGAACTTTAACGATGGAATTTGATGGGGAAGTTATTGATTTCAATCTTTCTGAAACTATTAAATATCTTAATGACGATCATTCTTGTTTCTCTATTGATATACTTGAGTCATTGGTGCAGGATTTTCTTGATTCATTCGACAAAGACCCACTTGAAACCACAATTGCCGAAGAAATGGGTATAGAACCAAATCTGGCCGTGCATGATGATGGCATTGCCTAGATGGTGGCTTCACTTGAATCATCGCCACAATATCAAAGTAAGCCCCTAAACCCAATTTCAATTCCCGTTTCTACTAACAAGTTATTACCTTCAGTGATTCAGGCACTCGTTCTTGAACTTAAACCATTGCCAAGTCACTTGAAGTATGTCTATTTGGGAGACAAAGAAACGTTGCTCGTCATTGTTTCTTCATCACTCACGGCAATGGAGGAGGAGAAATTGGTTCGAGTATTGAAAGGGCACAAAACAGCCATAGGATGGACCTTGGCCGATATTAAGGGAATTAGCCCTACAACATGCATGCATCGCATACTTCTAGAGGAGGGGGCTAAACCAACTCAAGAGGCTCAACGTCGGCTTAACCCTCCAATGATGGAAGTTGTGAAGAATGAGGTTATCAAATTACTTGATTGCGGAGTGATTTATCCTATCTCGAATAACCGTTGGGTTTCACGAATTCAAGTAGTGCCAAAGAAATCCGGAGTGACGGTGGTGAAGAATGCTGAGAATGAGCTTGTGCCAACACGCATCCAAACGGGTTGGAGAGTTTGCATCGATTATAGGGAGCTCAACGCCACCACAAGGAAGGACCACTTCCCTTTGCTGTTCATTCTTTTTATTGTTTTCTTGATGGATATTCGGGATATAATCAAATTGTCATAGCTCCGGATGACCAAGAAAAGACCACTTTCACGTGCCCTTTTGGTACTTTTGCTTATCGTCGCATGCCATCCGGTTTATGCAATGCACCGGCCACCTTTCAAAGATGCATGGTAAGTATATTTTCAGATTTTGTGGAGAAAATAATTGAAGTTTTTATGGATGATTTTAGTGTATTTGGCGATTCGTTTGATGATTGCTTACATAATCTCACTTTAATCTTAGAACGATGCCTTGAAACTAACCTTGTTTTAAATTGGGAAAAATGTCATTTCATGGTTAAACAAGGCATAGTTTTAGGGCATATAATTTCGGCCAAAGGAATTGAAGTTGATAAATCAAAAATAGATCTTGTACGCTACTTACCCTCTCCTACTTCGGTTAGAGAGGTTTGTTCTTTTCTTGGACATGCAGGATTCTATAGGCGATTCATCAAGGACTTTTCAAAAATCGCCAACCCCCTTTGCCAACTTCTCCAAAAGGATGTGCCATTCAAGTTCGATGAGGAGTGTGAGAGGGCTTTCAAACACCTCAAGGACATGCTCACTTCGGCCCCCATCATTATTCCACCAGATTGGAGCCTTCCTTTTGAGCTTATGTGCAATGCCTCAGATTATGCATTAGGAGCCGTTTTAGGCCAAAGGAAGAACAAGCAGCCACATGTCATCTATTATGCATCCCAGACCTTGAATGATGCCCAATTGAACTACTCCACAACGGAAAAAGAACTTCTTGCTGTTGTTTTTGCTTTAGATAAATTTTGTTCTTATTTACTTGGTGCTAAAGTTATCATTTACACTGATCATGTAGCTTTGAAGTACTTACTCACCAAAAAGGAGGCTAAACCAAGGCTTATTCGTTGGATGCTTCTACTTCAAGAGTTCGATATCGAAATCCGGGACAAAAAGGGAAGTGAAAACGTGGTGGCTGACCACTTGAGCCGCATGGTACATGAAGAAGAAGCCGTACCTATCCCAGAGACATTCCCAGATGAGCAATTGATATCCGTCGAGGTAAGTGAGCCATGGTATGCCGATTTAGTGAATTATTTGGTGTCTAAACAAATTCCAAGCAACCTAAATAAACACCAACGTGATAAACTTAAAAGGGAGGCTCGGTTTTATGTGTGGGATGATCCTTATTTGTGGAAATATTGCGCAGATCAAATCCTTCGTAGGTGTGTGCATGAGTCGGAATTTAATTCAATTTTAACGTTTTGTCACACTTATGTATGTGGAGGTCACTTTAGCACTCAAAGGACGGCACGTAAAGTACTTGAATGTGGTTTTTATTGGCCTACTATATTTAAAGATGCAAGAACTTTTTGCATAACATTTGATCGATGCCAAAGAACCGGAAATATAGGTCCAAATGACCAAATGCCGCAAACACCTATCCATGGTGTCGAAATTTTTGATGTTTGGGTATTGATTTTATGGGTCATTTTCCTTCATCTCATGGTTTCCTTTATATTTTACTTGCGGTTGATTATGTGTCGAAGTGGGTGGAAGCAAAAGCCACCCATACTAATGATTCCAAAGTGGTTGCAAATTTTGTCAAAACTAACATATTTGCTAGATTTGGAATGCCAAGAGTTCTTATAAGTGATGGAGGATCACATTTTTGCAATCGAACCATTGAAGCTTTGCTCAAGAGATATAACGTCACACATAAGGTGGCAACACCTTATCACCCTCAAACAAGTGGGCAAGCCGAGGTTTCTAATCGGCAAATTAAGCAAATTTTGGAGAAGACCGTTAGGCCAAACCGGAAGGATTGGAGCTTGCGTTTGAATGATGCATTGTGGGCATATCGTACGGCCTACAAAACACCAATTGGAATGTCCCCATTTCAACTCATCTATGGGAAACCATGTCATCTTCCCGTTGAGTTGGAGCACAAAGCACATTGGGCAGTCAAAACATTCAACATGGACATTGATGCCGCTGGAATCCATAGGAAGCTTTAACTGAACGAGCTTGAGGAGATAAGGCATGAAGCATACGAGAATGCATTGATTTACAAGGAGAAGTCAAAGGCATTCCATGACAAGATGATTCGTAGCAAGACATTTGTTCTAGGGCAGAAAGTGCTACTTTTCAATTCCCGCCTTTGCTTGTTTCCAGGTAAGTTACGTTCTAAGTGGATTGGCCCGTTTGTTGTTGTTAATGTATTTTCTTATGGTGCAGTCCAAATTCAAAGCTTAAAGACCGGCCAAGAGTTCAAAGTCAACAGACATCGTTTGAAGCCATACTATGAGAACTTTGAAGAGCATGTCGTGGATGGTGCAAGCTTCCATGCCGTGGGCCCAATTGAAGTTTAAGAGGAAGGATCGTCCGGCTGGAAGACGTTAAAGCAAGCGCTTCTTGGGAGGCAACCCATGCAAATAAAGAAGAACTAGGAAGCTCAACCACTCCATAACCAGATTTGCGTTCCTAAACCCTACTCTTTATTGCTTTTACCTTGCCATGATTGTCGTGTTTGTTAGTTGTGTTATGTGTTTGTTTGTTTGTGAGTCTATACTTAAAACATTGAGGACAATGTTTGGTTTAAGTATGGAGGGGTAAACAAAGTGTTTTTCATGCAAATTTGTGGGATTTTATCACCTATCATTTCTAAAGTTGTTTTTCACTGTTTTTAAGTGTTTTTAGTGTGTTTTGAAGTGTTTTTATGTGTCTTAAACAGAAAATCCGAAGATTTGAAAAAAAAATCGAAAAAGAGTGTTTTAAAAACCCAAAAAGAGTTGTTTTTAGAGTCGTTTTGTTTTGTGTTTGTGTCTTAGGGTACCTTCCAACACAATGATGAGGATTTGGTTTTTAATTGCATGACTATTAAAGAAAGTTACGAACATGGATGGAAGTTTGATATGCTCTTTGGTTTATGCTTGGTTATAGTTGACATGTACGAATTCACATGTAATCACAAAATAAAAAATCAGTTTTTGTAACATGCTTGAAGGAAGAAACTCAAATTAATGCTACAACCCTGAGAGATTTGAGCCTAAACATTCTTTGGAGAGTTATTAATCTTGATTTCTTGTTTTCTAAAGTCGTTGCGTGATCTCATCATTCTTTGCTTGGTTGCTACTTAGAATGCGTTTCATCACTATAGTTCCAAATACTAGAACTCACGCCCATTTCATTCAAAGCATAAAATTGATTAGCATAACAAATAATAAGATGAAGTTGGTTAGTTTAAACCCAGGCCAAAAAGCCTTACCCCTTTACATATGTATTGTAGGTTTAACCCACTTTGAGCCTTATTTAGCCTATTTTCTTTGTTAACCACATAATCCTTACCTAGCCTAGATTAGGATTATCCAAACCCTTATTCTCAAAGGATAGTAAAGCATGACTTAGAGGGAATTCCTTTCGATCTAAAAGTTGTAGAAAAACAAGTGTGGGGGAAGGGTTTTTCGTAGGAATTTAAGAAGTAGTATGTTTGTGTGCCAAAGCAAAAAAAAAAGAAAAAACGTGAAAAAGAAGAAAAAGAAGAGAAAAAAAGAAAAAAAGAGTTGAAAATAAGTGAGAATGAACTCACAAGTGTTGATTGTTGAAGAAAGGGTCCAAAAGTTTGAATTTGACCCTAAGTTTTTTGTGAATCTTCCCTTGGTGTTCAACGTTGGTTTTTGCATTCAAAAGTGAATTCTAAGTGTTTATTTCATTACTTTGCTTACTATTGCTTTAAGAACTTTTGTTTATCCTTACCTTTCTTTGTTAGCCAATACCTTAGCCCCGTTACAAACCCTTTGACTTCAATCTTGGTTGTTATGTGTTTCAATATGTGGAGTTTAAAATTGGTTTGAGCATATGGTATCCCTGGTTCTCGCGTTCAAGTAGTGGCATTCCATTCATGAGATCATATACATGTTAATAATTCCAGAAATTGCCTTCTTTGTTATGACATATGTGAGTATTAGTTTACATGTTTACATCAATCCTCTCACATATACCTAGTGTAGGGAGTGTAGTCAGAAAATCTGTGTGAAAATAGAGTGTATCCAGTGAGGAATTGGGGGATTCTCTATACCATGTTAGTACATTCAGAATCATGTTTTAATTGATTAAATTGGAGCTAGTGTATGGTAACTATGGTTAAGTATATGCTCGGGGGTGGGGATAACTAAAATCTATGTATGTGGTGTTCTTTAAATGTGTCATGTTCATTGGAAATCCCTGAGGTACATGTTGGAAGGTCTAGAATGTGTTTTGTTTGTTTTGTTTATTTCGTTTTGCTCGAGCACTAGCAAAAGCTAAGTGTGGGGGAATTCGATAGGAGCATATTTATGCTACTTAGTTATGTTGTTTCCATGCATTTAGGGAGTTAATTACTATTTATTTCAGTCTTTTAAGTTATTTTCGTATGTTTTTAGGTCCTAATGACAAAAGGAGCAAGAAAGGGCATTTTGGAGCTAAAAGGAGCATTTTTGGGCATGGATTGGATAGCTTAACCATGGAGTAAAGAAGATGGACGAAATTGAAGTCAAGAAGGGCTAGGAAAGGCTACAAATCTGGTGGAAGAAGTCCAAATGCAAAGAAGATAAGAAAGAAGCAAGAAATAAGGAACCTTATCCAACCTTATCTTATCCTATCCTAACCAACCTTATCCTTTCCTAACTCTAACATTATCCTATCCTATCCTATCCAAATTAGGTTAGGACTTAAATCTAGCTAATTAGAGGGGATTAATTACACATTTAAACACCTATTTCAGTTTCTAGAAGCCTTATCCATGTGTTTGCCGCATGTGGACCATTCCTTGTAGGTTTAGGAATTGCAATCCTCCTTCTACACTTATATCATGTGTCCTTGGCCTTTTAGGTTTAGGAATCTGCCCTAAACCATTCCTTCTAGAATTCCCTAAATCCTAGCCGTGCATTACCTAGTCCATTTCCCATTTGGTTTCTGCCTTGAATTAACCATTTTTCAATGGGATTGTGCAATCCTTTTCCTTCACTAAGTGTGCCTAATTAGCCTATATAAACAGCCATATGCCGCACCATTCAACCATCCACTCACTCATTCATTCATTCATACTTTCATCCATAAAACACCACAATCCATTCTACACCACCCTAGTGCCGCAAGCAAGGAAGCAAAGAGAGGAGAATTTGTGCAATCTGCCATCCAAGGGAGTGCCGTGCATGCCATTGGAGTGTGGAGCGTTTTTCTTGGTTCTTTCTATCCTTAGTCTTAGTTCAATGTTTAAATTTAATTATCTTTGTTTTGCGAACATGAGGAACTAACTTCTTCTTAGTTAGAGGAGAATTTGAAGCCATGATTATATGTTTTATATGAATTGATTACGTCCGGTTATTATTTCTTAAGGCATGAATGTGATTTGCTTATCTAAGTTATTAAAACTGGCTTATGTATGTGGGTTGGGGGTTAATACTTAATTTGCATGCATAAACCTGATGCTAGAGTATAGGGGGGGTTTCACGTAATTGTCATTCACTTATATTCACAAGTAGTGGAGGTTGCTAGTCACAATCGCGTTAAGTAAATCCTTGGTATGAGTCTCATGTGTTTCATAGTGATGAATGCCTTGTCAATGCTTATAGTTTTCACAAAACTTAATGACTTTTGATATGTATCTTCGTTATGCATCTCATATAAAGAACTTGAAAAAGATAATTTGGTTGCAATGCGTTTTCATTCAATTCAATGAAATAAGGAAAACTTGAGGGTTAGTTGTGCGATGCAACTAATTTGGGGCGTTGTCATTCATAGTCTAAAGGAGTAATAACTGGACATTGGTTTGTATGCATATATCATGTGTGGAGAAGGACCCTCTAACTAGCCTTCCACCCATTTATTTTACTTAAATTCGTTTTTCAAAAGTGTTTTCTACAAAGTTTTTGTTTTGAGTCTAAAATTCGTCAAAAACAAACCCCATTTTATTTAGTCTTCATATTTGAGTCAAAACTTGTTTTCCTTGAGTTTTTTTGAGTCTAGTCAAGTCCTATTTTCGTCCAAAACCCTTATTGAGTCTAAAATTGAGTCTTTTTGAGTATTGGTTGCCGTTTTAAGTGTCTAAAGTTAGTTTTGAGTCCATAGAGTCTAGTTTAGTGTTTTTGAGTCTTATTTACATAGATTAGCATCCCTAGTTAATCCCCGGTCTAGAAGGATCCCTACTTGCATATCTACTACAATTGTCACAAAAAGGGTTTAATTTGTGTGTCAAGTTAATTTTCACATCAGGCTCAAAGGGCTAATCCTACAATACAAATGACAAGGGTGGATTTGGCTGTTTGGCTATGGTGGTGCCTACTAAACAACTTCATCTTGCTATTTGTTATGCTAATCAATTTCATGCTTTGAATGAAACGGGTATAAGTTCTAGGATTTGGAACTCTAGTGGTGAAACGCATTCTAAGTAGCAACCAAGCAAAGAATAATGAGATCATGCAACGACTTTAGAAAAGAAGAATGCACAGATTAATAACTCTCCAAATAAACGTTTAGGCTCAAGTCTTTCAGGGATGTAGCGTTTGTTTGAGTTCCTTCCTTCAAGCATGTTACAAAAACTGATTTTATCCTCTGTGATTACATGTGAATTCGTAAACTATAACTACTCCCAAGCATAAACCAAAGAGCAAATCAAACTTCCATCCATGTTTGTAACTCTCTTTAACAGTCATGCATTAAAAACCAAATCGTCATCATTGTGTTGGAAGGTACCCTATAAGACGCAAACAAACACACCAAAACAACTCTTTTTGGCTTTTTCAAAACACTTTTCTTTTCATTTTTTTTGTTTTTTTCAAATTTTCGGATTTTTACTTCAAAACACACTAAAACAGCTCAAAATGCACTAAAAACACTTAAAAACAGTGAGAAACAACATTAGAAGTGATAGGTGATAGAATCCCACGAATTTGCATAAAAACACTTGTTTACCCCCCCCCCCCCCCCTCAACACTTAAATCAAACATTGTCCTCAATGTTTTACAGAACGACTCACACAAAAACAAACAAATAACAAACAACTAAGCATGATAAAATAAAGCAGCAAAAAGAAGGGTTTAGAAACCCAAATTTGGGTTTGGAGTGGAAGTTCCATCTTCTCCTTGTTGAATGCATGGCTTGCCTCCCAAGAAGCGCTTGCTTTTTATTTTAGTCTTTTAAGCTATTTTCGTATGTTTTTAGGTCCTAATGGCAAAAGGAGTAAGAAAGGGCATTTTGGAGCTAAATGGAGCATTTTTGGGCATGGATTGGATAGCTTAACTATGGAGCATAGAGGATGGACGAAATTGAAGTCAAGAAGGGCTAGGAAAGGCTACAAATCTAGTGGATGAAGTCCTAATGCAAAGAAGATAAGGAAATAGCAAGAAATAAGGAACCTTATCCAACCTTATCTTATCGTATCTTAACCAACCTTATCCTTTCCTAACTCTAACATTATCCTATCCTATCCTATCCTATCCAAATCAGGTTAGGACTTAAATCTAGCTAATTAGAGGGGATTAATTACACATTTAAACACCTATTTCAGTTTCTGGAAGCCTTATCCATTTGTTTGCTGCATGTGGACCATTCCTTGTAGGTTTAGGAGTTGCAATCCTTCCTCTACACCTATATCATGAGTCCTTATCCATTTAGGTCCAGAAATCTACCTTTTACCCCTTCTAGTAGTCTAAATTCTGCTAAAAAATACCTAGTTTCTAGAAGCCCTTAATTTCTGGCGAAAATTACCTATCTCATTACGCTTTGGTTTCTACCTAGACTTAACCCTTTTTCCATGGGATTGTGCAATCCTTGTCCTTCACTAAGTGTGCATAATTAGCCTATATAAACAGCCAATGCCTCACCATTTAATCCATCCATTCACTCATTCATTCATTCATTCATACTTTCAGCCATAAAACACCACAACTCACCCTACACCACCCTAGTGCCGCAAGCAAGGAAGGAAGGAGAAAAAGACTTGTGCAATCTGCCATCCAAGGAGGGTTCGAAATCTGCCATTGGAGTGTGGAGAGTTTCTAGGTGTATTCTATCCTTTGTCTTAGTTCAATGTTTAAATTTAATTATCTTTGTTTTGCGAACATGAGGAACTAATTTCTTTTTAGTTGGAGGTGAATTCGAAGCCATGATTATATGTTTTATATGAATTGATTACGTCCGGTTATTATTTCTTAAGGCATGAATGTGATTTGCTTATCTAAGTTATTAAAACTAGTTTATGTATGTGGGTTGGGGGTCAACACTTAATTTGCATGCATGAATTTGATGCTAGAATATAAGGGGGTTTTGCATAATAGTTATTCACTTATATTCACAAGTAGTGGAGGTTGCTAGTCACAATTGCGTTAAGTAAATCCTTGGTATGAGTCTCATGTGTTTCATAGTGATGAATGCCTTGTCAATGCTTAGTTTTCACAAAACTTAATGACTTTTGATATGTATCTTTGTTATGCATTTCATATAAAGAACTTGAAAAAGATAATTTGGTTTAGATGCGTATTCCATCTAATTCAATGAAATAAGGAAAACTTAAGGGTCTAAAGGAATAATAACTGGACATTGGTTTGCATACATATATCATGTGTGGAGAAAGACCCTCTAACTAGCCTTTCATCCATTTATTTTACTTAAATTCGTTTTTCAAAAGTGTTTTATATAAAGTTTCTATTTTAAGTTTAAAATTCGTCAAAAACAACCCCCATTTCACTTAGTCTTCATATTTGAGTCAAAACTTGTTTTCCTTGAGTCTTTTGAGTCAAGTTGAGTTCTATTTTCGTCCAAAACACTTATTGAGTCTAAAGTTGAGTCTTTTTTAGTATTGTTTACTGTTTTGAGTGTCTAAAGTTAGTTTTGACTCTATAGAGTCTAGTTTAGTATTTTTGAGTCTTATTTATATAGATTAGCATCCCTAGTTAATCCCCGGTCTAGAACGATCCCTGCTGACATATCTACTACAATTGTCACAAATAGGGTTTAATTTGAGTGTTAGAATATTTCACATCAAATTTTGGCGTCGTTGTTGGGGATTAGCAAACTTGCTAATCTCTTTTGTTTGTGTAATGTCTTTTTAGTGTCTTTGTGTTTTCTTTTAAGTTTTCCATGCCTTTTAAATTAATTGTTAATTTGGTTGTGTTCTTTATTTTTAGGTACTAGTTTATGACTCGTCGTTCTCAACCTATTCGTGCAAACATATTGGATTTTGACGACAATTTTGAACGAGCTTTGAGAAGAAAGAGGAAGCAACCAGAACCATATCCACCTAGTTCGAGTTCAGAGTTCGAATCTGAATTTGAAGAAGAAGAAAGCATGGCGGTGGACAATCGAACAATCAAAGAACTTTCGGCCTCGGGGTTGGACAATGCCGTGCCTATTTGCATTCAATATTCTAGGGCAGCCCCGAACAAGACCGATGAGTTTGAATTAAAGTCAAGCTTGCTGCATCATATTCCTCAATGCCATGGGCTGTCCATGGAAGATCCAAACAAGCATTTGAAGGAGTTTGAAGTTGTATGCTCAAGCATGACACCCATTAACGTGGATGGGAATATTTTGAAGATGAAAGCCTTTCCATTCTCTCTATTGGAAAAGGCTAAAGATTGGCTATACGAATTGGCGCCCGGAACCGTTACTTCTTGGGAAAGTATGAAACGAGCGTTCTTGGAGAAATTCTTTCCAACTTCAAGAGTAATTCTTTTGAGAAAGAAAATTAGTGGCATTCAACAAAACCAAGGGGAGTCTTTTCCAGCATATTATGAGCGTTTCAAAGCCCTTGTTGCATCTTGCCCACAACACCAAATGAAAGAAGCCCTTGTTGCATCTTACCCCAAACATAAGGTTGTTGAAGGATCCAAAATGCAAGGTGCGGCCATATGTGGAGTGTGCTCTATGAAAGGATATCTCAATGATCAATGTCCTCAATTGATAGAGAATGGAGGATGGGAGAGTGCCCATGCCGTGGGGTACCAAAGTCAAAATCAACCAAGGAATGATCCATACTCAAATACATACAATCTGGGATGAAGAGATCACCCAAATTTCAAGTGGAGGGAGCCTCAACAACCTCAACAACAAGGAGGAATTCGATAGCCACCCCCTGGGATATATCAAAGGCCA
The DNA here is from genome assembly GCF_963583255.1 of Pyrus communis. Taxonomy (NCBI): domain Eukaryota; kingdom Viridiplantae; phylum Streptophyta; class Magnoliopsida; order Rosales; family Rosaceae; genus Pyrus; species Pyrus communis. The sequence continues at coordinate 13,795,325 of NC_084811.1, forward strand.
TTTGCACAAGCTCAACCTCAATCACAAACTGCCCAACAAAACACAGGCTCACTAATTGATAATGATCAAACTTTTCAATTACTAACTTTTATATCGCACTTAACATATCATCCACCTACTTCACCTACAACATCCACCTACTTCACCTACAACATCCACTTCACCTACAACATCCACCTACTTCACCTACAACATCCACCTACTTCACCTACAAATGACATAGCCATATGTTCCCTCCACTACTCCTATAAATACCCTTGCATTCATTCATTCATGGACATCTCATTTCATACACAACACACCACAAACACATCCCTTTCTCTCTTAGCCGTGAGTCTCCCTTAGAATCCAAAAACCATCTTTCCATTTCCATCACTCCTCACTCCATTCCACACTTCCATTCCCCCAAACCAACTATCCTTAGACCTTATGCTACAATGAAGAGGAAGAGAAGAGGGCCTAAACGTTCATACAATTCAAGTTTGAGTTGTTGGAATGTTTAGGTGTTTCTTTGATTTCAATGTTTAATTTCAATACTCTTTGTTTTGTACGTATGAGGAATGGAAGAGAAGAGTGCCTAAACGTTCATACAATTCAAGTTTGAGTTGTTGGAATGTTTAGGTGTTTCTTTGATTCTCTTTGTTTTGTACCATGAGGAACTAAACCCCCCTTTGGCTAGGGGGTGATTCGAAATATATGTTTATGCTTGCATTTTGATTTGATTAATTCTAATTGCGTTTCATAAGTTGTGGTTCAATTTGTTTAACCGTTTGATTGATAACTTATTTATGAATGTTTATTAAGAATGCGCGCTTAATTTTCATGCATCAATATGACGCTAGAATATAAGTGAGTTTCACCTAATAGTTACGAACTTATATTCACAAGTAGTGGAGGTTGCTTATAAACAATCGCGTTAAATAAATTCTTGGCATAAGTTTATGCGTAGTCCATAGTAACGAATGCCTCGTCAACACTTAAAGTTTTCATGATGCTTAATGATCTTTGATTGTATCTTTATTGTGCTTTTCACGTAAAGGACTTTTGGAGAATGTTGTGAATTGCGTTGCGCTAACCCATCCAATTCATTAACTTAAGGAAAACTTGACGGTTAATTTAAGCGGACCTAATTGACCCGGGCGTTGAGAATTAATGATTTGTTGAAATGCAATTGGAAATCGTTTTATTATGCAAGTATAACATATGTGGAGATGAACCCCGTAGCTAACTTTCCATCCATTTGTTCTTTCTTTTCTTGTTTCTGTTTTCATGTTTAATTTAACTTGTTATTCAATTATGTTAAACATGTGAAACTAATTTCTTTTTAGTTAGAGGCGAATTTGAAGCCATGGACATATGTTGGTTATGATTTGATTTACTCCAGTTATGAATTCATGAACTTTAGATGTGGGTTACTTTTCTGTTTTGATTAAGAACTTGTTTATGTATTTGGGTTGAGGGTCGACACTTAATTTGCATGCCTAAGACTTGATGCTAGGATATAAGGGAATTTCACCTAATCGTTATGAACTTATATTCATGAGTAGTAAAAATCGCTAGTCACGATTGTGTTTAGTAAACCCTAGGCTGGATTAACATGCGTAGTCCATAGTAACGAATGCCTCGTCAACACTTAAAGTTTTCATGATGCTTAATGATCTTTGATTGTATCTTTATTGTGCTTTTCACGTAAAGGACTTTTGGAGAATGTTGTGAATTGCGTTGCGCTAACCCATCCAATTCATTAACTTAAGGAAAACTTGACGGTTAATTTAAGCGGACCTAATTGACCCGGGCGTTGAGAATTAATGATTTGTTGAAATGCAATTGGAAATCGTTTTATTATGCAAGTATAACATATGTGGAGATGAACCCCGTAGCTAACTTTCCATCCATTTGTTCTTTCTTTTCTTGTTTCTGTTTTCATGTTTAATTTAACTTGTTATTCAATTATGTTAAACATGTGAAACTAATTTCTTTTTAGTTAGAGGCGAATTTGAAGCCATGGACATATGTTGGTTATGATTTGATTTACTCCAGTTATGAATTCATGAACTTTAGATGTGGGTTACTTTTCTGTTTTGATTAAGAACTTGTTTATGTATTTGGGTTGAGGGTCGACACTTAATTTGCATGCCTAAGACTTGATGCTAGGATATAAGGGAATTTCACCTAATCGTTATGAACTTATATTCATGAGTAGTAAAAATCGCTAGTCACGATTGTGTTTAGTAAACCCTAGGCTGGATTAACATGCGTAGTCCATAGTAACGAATGCCTCGTCAACACTTAAAGTTTTCATGATGCTTAATGATCTTTGATTGTATCTTTATTGTGCTTTTCACGTAAAGGACTTTTGGAGAATGTTGTGAATTGCGTTGCGCTAACCCATCCAATTCATTAACTTAAGGAAAACTTGACGGTTAATTTAAGCGGACCTAATTGACCCGGGCGTTGAGAATTAATGATTTGTTGAAATGCAATTGGAAATCGTTTTATTATGCAAGTATAACATATGTGGAGATGAACCCCGTAGCTAACTTTCCATCCATTTGTTCTTTCTTTTCTTGTTTCTGTTTTCATGTTTAATTTAACTTGTTATTCAATTATGTTAAACATGTGAAACTAATTTCTTTTTAGTTAGAGGCGAATTTGAAGCCATGGACATATGTTGGTTATGATTTGATTTACTCCAGTTATGAATTCATGAACTTTAGATGTGGGTTACTTTTCTGTTTTGATTAAGAACTTGTTTATGTATGTGGGTTGAGGGTCGACACTTAATTTGCATGCCTAAGACTTGATGCTAGGATATAAGGGAATTTCACCTAATCGTTATGAACTTATATTCATGAGTAGTAAAAATCGCTAGTCACGATTGTGTTTAGTAAACCCTAGGCTGGATTAACATGCGTATTCCATAGTTATGAATGCCTAGTCAATGTTTATGATTTCCGTTGAACTTAATGATCTTTGTTGAATGTCTCTATCATGCGTATTCCATGTGAGAGACTTTGATTAGGAATAATTTGGTTGTAATGCGTATCCCATTCAATCCAATGAATCTAGGGAAATCTGAAGGTTAATTTAAGCGGACCTAATTAACTTGGAGCATTGTCATTCATCGTTTGTTGAAGTCATAACTGGGAGTCAAATTATATGCTTATGTTCATGTGTGGATAAGGAACCCTCTAATTAGTTTTTCTTCATGCCATTCCATCAATTTCATATTTACATTCTGTCTAGTTTATTTAACTTGTTTCGTTATTTCAATTTTCGTATAAACTTAAATCCCCCTTTACTTTAATGTCAATTTAGTTAGAAATACATTTATTTTGTGTTTTTACGTTTTTTGAGTCAAATCCAAGTGATTAACAATCCCTCCTAATCCCCGGTCCAGAACGATCCCTACTTATACATATACTACAATTTGACGAAAATAGGGTTTAATTTGTGTGCGTATAAATCACGCATCAAATTTTGGCGCCGTTGCCGGGGATTAGCAAATTTGCTAATCTCTTGGATTGTTCGTTTCTATTATGTATTTTAGTTTTAGTTTTTGAATTTTGTTTTGTTTGTTGAATTCAAGTACTAGAGAAGAACAACATGGCACTTGATAATGCTTCTCTTTTGTCACAGCTCATGGAAAGGTCCCAAATGCAAAGCATTGATATATTTGATCTTCAATCAAGGAATAACGTGTTTTCCAATACTTACAATTCGGATTGGAGTGATCATTCAAACTCTATGTGGTGGGAACCTCAACCATCAAAATCAAATCACAAGGAAGAGGAATACACCCAACCCACGGAAAGGGTGGAAACACCTTTACCGGAGGCACCTATTGCTCCTATGCCATCTAATACAGGTATGGTTGTTCCAAATTTCATTATTTTTAACCCCGTTCCAACAAGTATCCCTATTCCTTGCAGATTCATGACTTCCAAGGAAGAAGAAGGTGAAAAAGACATCTTGGAAGCCATTCCAAAGGTGACAAGTAGGGAATGTCATGAATTCATCAAAGAGGACGTTCTTGAAACCACAAAATCCAAAGAAGTTAAATTTGATGACATTGGACAAGTCATAACCATCACATGCAATCTGGCCAAGTCCAATATCCCTGAAACTTTCAAAGGAGTGGTGTTTGTCATTGAGTTCTTGTCAGACAAAACAAGTAAGTCATTTTTTCCAAATTTCATTACATTTTATACTAACTTGTTGTTTTTTATGAATCAGGCACCTACATTAGAATTCAAACCAATGCCGGTTCACTTCAAGTATCACCTTCCATTCAAGGACCAATTCCATGCCGTTTGATTTTATTTATGTAAAAAAAAAAAAAAAAAAAAAAAAAAAAAAAAAAAAAAAAAAAAAAAAAACATGGCAGAACGATGGAGGCTTCACAAAGGTTGTTTACTTAAAGACCCACTACGTGGCAAAACTCTTGAAGCGGAAGGCATCGAGACGGAAGGCATCGGGGCAGAAGACATAGGAGCGGAAGGCATCGGAGCTGGAGGCATCGAAGATAGAGCATTCGAGGCCTCAATACTTGGCCAAACGCTGGATGATCCAGGAAAAAGGTGCCTCTGGAGGAAAGACGAAAACCTTTGACAGTCACTTTGAATCCGACCTTCAGACTCTTGCAGTTCATCAAGCTTCCTCTTCATGCCCGTCGAATAGTTGTTGGCAAGCACGTGCAAACTTCTATTATCATGCTTAAGCAGTTTGATCTCCTGCTTAAGACTTTCCACCTCTGCCATCAATGATTCCACCTGACGGGAGCGGGCAAGCAGGCGTTGGCCCATGTTGGACACAGAACTCGCACACTGAACACTAAGAGCGAGGGACTCTTGAACGGCCAAGTCATCGGACCGTCCTGACAGCAGCCTACTATCTTTTGGAGTGAGGAGGTTTTTAGCTACTATTGTAGCTGTTGTGCCGTCCTGCATCACAGAGTCTTCACCTGAAAGAGGACCATTAGAAGATAAAAAAGAAGGGCGCCATACATTACCTTGACGGGGCGCAACCGGATCGCTGCTGAGACTCAAATCTAAGCTAAGGTTCGATGAGTTTGCCATTTTTTTCAAAAGTGTTCAAAGAGAAGGGGTGGATGGAGTTAAAATTTCACAAAGGGCCGGAGTCGAGTTTCAGGAATGGGAAATCTTCAGAGTATGTGTGTTGGGGTGATTGATAGCTCTATAAAAAGCCAAGACGACGCGTCCACCGATTCAAAGAGCCGGATTTTCCGGCGTAATTTAGGCGACGCTCCCTCGGCTTTTCAGAAAACGCGTTCAACTTTGTCAAAAGATTTCTGACAAAGCTGAAAACACGTGGAGGCCATCATCACATCTACACATCTTTAGCCGACAAGCGCAAAGTTCGGCGACGCTTTCTCTGCTTTTCAGAAGACGCGTGCAGCTTTGTCAAAATGAGCCGCATCTGCACTACCACGTGTCGTTCAGAAAGCGAAGGGGCGTCGTTCAGAAATCGAAGGGGCGCCTGCTCAGAAATCGAAGAGGCGTATTCAAAGATCGAAGATGCGCCACTATTTCAAAAAGCCGGATTTGCGGGATCAAAACGTTTGTCGACAAGGGTAAAAGGTACCACCACTTGATATTATCTCTATATATGTCGACCTTCGTCTTTTATGGCAGGGCAAACCTGAAGAAAATGCCCAACTCTCTCTCACCTCTGAGGGCGCACTCCCAGCAAAGCCTTTCGAAATACTCAATTCTTTCTTCTTCCCCAAAGATGATACCAGATGCCTGGAGTACATATGACCCAGGAGGAAACGGCGGATTGAAGCATGTGCTGATTCATTCACCGCTTCTTCAAAGCAAAGGTATCTCATATCATCAAGGTCAAAAGCAAAAATATCTCATATCATGCTCTTTCCCTGTCTTTTTCTTTGTCCTTGTTCTTACTTGCATGGCAAAGTAAAAGAAGCAATCAGCCGGCACTTGGAGTCAGTCTACCGATCTGGAGCCAACTGCCTGGAATCTATTCCTGATTGCTTACCTAGCGTTGCTCTCGAGTAGTCATCTTCAACGGTTGATACACTTCCAGAGAAGGGACCACTCCTGCAAAGATTGAACAAAGAAACAGATAACAGGAGGAAGCTCAAACCTTCGGGGGAAACCAAAAGAACCATCCTGCTGCCCAGTTCAAGAAGTAGCACAAAGGAAAATCAACGATGGGCAGAAACCAGTTCAAGAGTAAGCCTGTGGAATCACAAAGATCAAAGCCTCAATGCAATCACCAAGGAGAAGAGGGAATTTACACTCCATAACCAGATTTGCATCCCTAAACTCTTCTCTTTGTTAATTACATTATGCCATGTTTAATATGTTTAGTTGCTTTTTGTGTGTTTACTTATGTTTTGTGTGAATCTATGCTTAAAACATTGAGGACAATGTTTGATTTAAGTGTGGGGGGGTAACTAAAGTGTTTTGATGCAAATTCGTAGGGTTTTATCCACCATAACTTCTAATGTTGTTCCTTGCTATTTTAAGGTGTTTTTAAGTTGTTTTAGAGTGTTTTAGTGTGTTTTGTTTTATAATTCGAAAATCCCATAAAAATTTGAAAAATTGTTTTGAAAAACCCAAAAAGAGTTGTTTTAAAGTTGTTTTTGTGTGTGTGTTTGTGTCTTAGGGTACCTTCCAACACAATGATAAGGATTTGGTTTATAATTGCATGACGGTTAGAAAGAGTTATAAACATAGAGAAAAGTTTGATTTACTCTTGGTATATGCTTGGTTATGGTTATAATGTATGACTTCACATGCAATCATAAAAGAAAAAAAAAAAATCGTTTTTGTAACATGCTTGAAGGAAGGAACTCAAACAAACGCTACAACCCTGAGAGACTTGAGCCTATAACGTTCTTTGGAGAGTATAATCTGTGATTTCTTGTTTTCTAAAGTCGTTGCATGATCTCATTATTCTTTGCTTGGTTACTACTTAGAAGGCGTTTTATCATATAGTTCCAAATGCTAGAACTCATGCCCATTTCATTCAAAGCATGTTATTGATTTGCATAACACATATTCAAGAAGAAGTTGTGTAGTGACCACCACCATAGCCAAATAGCCTTACTTCCCATACTTCGTATATGTTGTAAGTTTTAACCCCGTTGAGCCTTGTTTAGCCTTTATTCTTTGTTTACCCACATTTTCCTCACCTAGCCTAGTTTAGGACAATCCCCACCCTTGTTCTTAAACGATAGTGAGCATGACTTAATTGAATTCCTTTTGAGTTACATTATGAAAGAAAATAAGTGTGGGGGAGAGAATGTTTAAGTGTTGATGTTTTGAGATTCAAAAGAAAAGAAAAAAAAAAGAGAAAAGAAAGAAAGAAAGAAAGAAAAAAAAAAAAAAAAAAAGAGCTTGAAAAAAAAAAAAAAAATGAAAGAATAAGTGATTGAAGAAAGGTTCCAAAACACCAATTCTGGGCGTAAATTGTCTAAATTCTCCCTTCTTGTTCAAAAGTTGAGTTTTCATTCAAAAGTGAATTCTAAGTTGATTCAAATGCTTTGCTCACTATTTCTTTAAAAACCTTTGTTTTCCATATCCCTTCTTTGTTATCCACATACCCCAAGCCCCGTTACAACCCTTGACTTCTATCTTGAGTGTTGTGTATTTCAATTTGTGGAGTTTGAACTTGGTATGAGCATATGGTATCACTGGTTCTCGCGTCTAAGTAGTAGCATTCCATTCATGAGATCATATCTAAACATGCTTATTAACTCCAGAAATTGCTTCCTTTGAAATACATATATGTGAGTGTTCGTTTTTATGATTACATCAATCTTCTCACATATAACTAGTTTAGGGTGTGTAGTCAGAAAATCTGTGTGAAAAACGAGAGTACATCTAGTAAGAAATTGAGGGAATTCTCTAAAGGCATGTTACTACATTTGAAATGTGTTTTAATTGCTTAATTGTGAACTAGTATGTGGTGACTATGATTAAGAATGTACTTAAGTGTAAAGATGGCTCAAATCTGTGAGAATAATGATTTTTAACTTGTCATGTGCATTGGAAGTCCCTGATACGATTGTTGGAAGGTGTAGGTTGTGTTTTGTTCTTTTTGTTTTGTTTTTCTGTTTTGCTCGAGGACTAGCAAAAGCTAAGTGTGGGGGTATTTGATAGGAGCATATTTATGCGACTTAAATGGCTTGTTCTCGTACATTTACGTTATGTTTCTTTAGTTATTTTAGTACTTTAAGCTATTTTCCTGTGTTTGTAGGTCCAAAGGGCTAAAGGAGCAAAAAGATGCATTTTGGAGACTTTTGGAGCACTTTTGGGCTAAGGACGGATAGCTTATGCTTGAAGCCAAAGTGTTGGACGAAATTGAAGACCTAATTGGAGCCAAAGTGTTGGAACCGTGTTCTCTTTAGTTTTAGGACATTTAAACTTTTCCTAATCCCAATCATGCCATGCATAACACACATCCATTCTAACACATTGTCATTGCACATGCATTTCCTTCATTAGTTAACCCACATGCACTTATCACTTATCATCACCACATATCATATCACTTAATCACTTATCACTTATCATCACCACTTAACCACTTATCATATCATAACCACATATCATATCACTTATCACTTATCACTTAACATATCATCCACCTACTTCACCTACAACATCCACCTACTTCACCTACAACATCCACCTACTTCACCTACAACATCCACTTCACCTACAACATCCACCTACTTCACCTACAACATCCACCTACTTCACCTACAAATGACATAGCCATATGTTCCCTCCACTACTCCTATAAATACCCTTGCATTCATTCATTCATGGACATCTCATTTCATACACAACACACCACAAACACATCCCTTTCTCTCTTAGCCGTGAGTCTCCCTTAGAATCCAAAAACCATCTTTCCATTTCCATCACTCCTCACTCCATTCCACACTTCCATTCCCCCAAACCAACTATCCTTAGACCTTATGCTACAATGAAGAGGAAGAGAAGAGGGCCTAAACGTTCATACAATTCAAGTTTGAGTTGTTGGAATGTTTAGGTGTTTCTTTGATTTCAATGTTTAATTTCAATACTCTTTGTTTTGTACGTATGAGGAATGGAAGAGAAGAGTGCCTAAACGTTCATACAATTCAAGTTTGAGTTGTTGGAATGTTTAGGTGTTTCTTTGATTCTCTTTGTTTTGTACCATGAGGAACTAAACCCCCCTTTGGCTAGGGGGTGATTCGAAATATATGTTTATGCTTGCATTTTGATTTGATTAATTCTAATTGCGTTTCATAAGTTGTGGTTCAATTTGTTTAACCGTTTGATTGATAACTTATTTATGAATGTTTATTAAGAATGCGCGCTTAATTTTCATGCATCAATATGACGCTAGAATATAAGTGAGTTTCACCTAATAGTTACGAACTTATATTCACAAGTAGTGGAGGTTGCTTATAAACAATCGCGTTAAATAAATTCTTGGCATAAGTTTATGCGTAGTCCATAGTAACGAATGCCTCGTCAACACTTAAAGTTTTCATGATGCTTAATGATCTTTGATTGTATCTTTATTGTGCTTTTCACGTAAAGGACTTTTGGAGAATGTTGTGAATTGCGTTGCGCTAACCCATCCAATTCATTAACTTAAGGAAAACTTGACGGTTAATTTAAGCGGACCTAATTGACCCGGGCGTTGAGAATTAATGATTTGTTGAAATGCAATTGGAAATCGTTTTATTATGCAAGTATAACATATGTGGAGATGAACCCCGTAGCTAACTTTCCATCCATTTGTTCTTTCTTTTCTTGTTTCTGTTTTCATGTTTAATTTAACTTGTTATTCAATTATGTTAAACATGTGAAACTAATTTCTTTTTAGTTAGAGGCGAATTTGAAGCCATGGACATATGTTGGTTATGATTTGATTTACTCCAGTTATGAATTCATGAACTTTAGATGTGGGTTACTTTTCTGTTTTGATTAAGAACTTGTTTATGTATGTGGGTTGAGGGTCGACACTTAATTTGCATGCCTAAGACTTGATGCTAGGATATAAGGGAATTTCACCTAATCGTTATGAACTTATATTCATGAGTAGTAAAAATCGCTAGTCACGATTGTGTTTAGTAAACCCTAGGCTGGATTAACATGCGTATTCCATAGTTATGAATGCCTAGTCAATGTTTATGATTTCCGTTGAACTTAATGATCTTTGTTGAATGTCTCTATCATGCGTATTCCATGTGAGAGACTTTGATTAGGAATAATTTGGTTGTAATGCGTATCCCATTCAATCCAATGAATCTAGGGAAATCTGAAGGTTAATTTAAGCGGACCTAATTAACTTGGAGCATTGTCATTCATCGTTTGTTGAAGTCATAACTGGGAGTCAAATTATATGCTTATGTTCATGTGTGGATAAGGAACCCTCTAATTAGTTTTTCTTCATGCCATTCCATCAATTTCATATTTACATTCTGTCTAGTTTATTTAACTTGTTTCGTTATTTCAATTTTCGTATAAACTTAAATCCCCCTTTACTTTAATGTCAATTTAGTTAGAAATACATTTATTTTGTGTTTTTACGTTTTTTGAGTCAAATCCAAGTGATTAACAATCCCTCCTAATCCCCGGTCCAGAACGATCCCTACTTATACATATACTACAATTTGACGAAAAGAGGGTTTAATTTGTGTGCGTATAAATCACGCATCAGGGATTACAAAATCAAAATAATAGAATAGCGAACCAAGAAAAAGAGATGAGTGACATAAAGAAGCAAATAGGGCAGATTTCAGAGTTCCTTGGGCAGTTTAGACAACAAGGCAAACTTCCAAGTTCAACCATTGTGAATCCAAAGGGAAGCTTTGAAACCGCCAAGGCCATTATGTTGAGAAGTGGTAAGGAGCTTGGAAATCATCCAAAACCATCCAAACAAGGCCTTAATGAGGAGGAAAAACTGCTGCAAGAAGAAGAACATGGAGCAAAGGCCACGGCAAGGGAAGCCAAAACCTTGCCGCAACCCTCTAATGCACCAAAACCATCCTAAACCACCAAGGTGAGTCCAAATTCGAATTTGTCTAGTTCTATTCCACTAAATATGCCCTTTCCTAGCAGGTTTATGCAATTTAAGACAGAGAAGGATGAAAAAGACATCCTAGAGACGTTTAGGAAGGTGCATGTCAATATCCCGCTCCTTGATGCAATAAAGCAAATTCCGAAGTACGCTAAGTTTTTGAGGAAGATTTGTACAACAAGGAAACGGATTCGGGAGAAAGAGGTGGTACATGTAAGTGAGAATGTCTCTGCAATGTTGCAAAGAAAGCTGCCACCTAAATACAAAGATCCAGGTAGTTTCACTATCCATTGTGTAATTGGTAATACAAGGTTCGAACATGCTATGCTAGATTTAGGTGCATCAATTAATGTCATGCCATACTCTGTTTATGCATATATGAATCTAGGAGAGCTTAAAAATGATGGTGTTATTATTCAATTAGCCGATCAATCTAATGCATACCCGAGAGGAGTTTTCGAAGATGTTTTGGTGCAGGTAGACCACTTGATTTTTCCTGCAGATTTCTATGTGCTTGACATGGAAGATTCAACCCACTCTCCACCATCGCCACTCTTACTTGGACGACCTTTCATGAAAACAGCCCACACCAAGATTGACGTGGCCAAGGGAGCCTAAACTATGGAGTTTGGTGGTGATATGATTAACTTTAAAGTTTCTGAATCCATTGAGAATCCTAATGATGTTCATTCTTGTTTTGCCATTGGTATAATTAAAAATATAGGGTAGGAACGTTCAACACCAATCAAGAAGGATGCGTCTAGAACCACCATTGATGTGAACTAAATAAGCACACAAATTAAAACCCTCTTGTGACAATTGTAGTATAAGTATAAGTAGGGATCGTTCTGAACCGGGGATTAGGAGAGATTGCAAAATCACTTGGTAACTGACTCAAAAACGTAAAACAAAGATTAAAACACTAAACTAGACTCAAAGAATGCAAAACTAAACAATAAAAACACTAAAACAAATGAAAAGACTCAAAACAGCACCAAAACACTTAAAACTGCCTTAAAAACACTTTCGGGGCAGTTTTGAGCACTTTGGTGAATTTGGACGAATTTGGGTAAAGACTTGAATCAAAACACTTAAAAACACAAACTAAGACACTTTCTAACTAAATTGGACACTAAAATAAAGGGGGATTGAGGTTTTGACGAAATTAAACTAAATGCACAGATTGTAATTTAAAGGCAGAATGTAAATATGAATGTGATGAAAATATGGATGAATGCTAGCTAGAAGGTTCTTCTCCACACATGTCACACTTGCATATGATTTGATTTTCAATTGGTCTTTCGATGAATTATGAAACTCGACACTCCAAGTTAATTAGGTCCGCTTAAATTAACCTTCAGATTTCCCTAGAATCATCGAATTGGATGAATATGCATCCCAACCAAATTATTCCTAACAAGTTCTCTATATGAACAGCATGATAAAGATACGAGTTAGAATCATTACGTTCTTTGGAAATCATAAGCATCGACAAGGCATTTGTAACTATGAAAAGTATGATACTCTTGCCAGGAATTCATTTAACGCGATTGTTTATAAGCAACCTCCACTACTTGTAAATATAAGTTCATAACTATTAGGTGAAATTCACTTATATTCTAGCGTCATATTCATGCATGAAAATTAAGCGTGCACTCTCAACAAACATACACAACTAAGTTATCGATCAAGCAGTTAAACAAATTGAATCCACAATACATGAAATTCCAACCAAAAGTAATCAAATCATATTGCAAGCATAAACATGGTTTCGAATCACCCCCTAGCTAAATAGGGGTTTAGCCTCTCATGCTCGCAAAAAGAGAAATACAATTGAATTTAAACATAAAGAACGAAGGATTGATTACACCTAGAACGCCCAACGAATCCACTTGAATTTCTGCGTGTCGAAGCTCCTCTTTCCTCTTCTCCTTGCTGCGGCAGAGAAGTTTTATGGTGTTTTTGGATGGTTTTCTGGGTTGGAGATGGATTTAAGAAGGTTTGGTGGTGCGGCAAGGGTTGTGGAAGGTGTGGAATGGTGTGGAATGGTGGCTGCAATGGTGGGAAGGCTGCGGACAGGTTGGAAAGTGGCTAGAATGGGTGATTTTTGGGTGATGGTGGCTGCGGCACAAGGGAAAGAATGGGAGAGTTATTGCGGCTTAGGGAGGAAAAGGAAGAGAATGATGGTGGCTACGGTTTTGGGAGGAATATGTGTGAATGGGGCTGAATGAATTATGTGTATGACGGGTAGGGCTAGAATTAGGGTGAAAATTTGAATGGTTTGATGAATTGAATGAATGGCAGCGGCTAGGGTGAAATCAAGGGTCAAAACCTGAAAAGAATAAATGAGAGAAGAGAGACTAGGGTTAGAAAATAGGTGCGGCTTGGATAGATTTGTGGCTGAATAGAATGAATGGATGGCTATGGATTAAAGGGGGAGTATGGAAGTGTGCGGCTGCATGAATTAGGTTCTTGGGTTATGGGAGTGACGGCTTAGGAGGAAGAATTAGGGTGAATGGCTAAATGAATATGGGAGTGACGGCTAGGGTAACAATTAAAGGGAATGGTTGAGATTAGAACTAGAAGGCTTAGGGTTTAATTACATAACATTAGACAAAAATGGCCCCCCTTGCACGGCAAGGGAAGGGGAGAAGGGAAAAGGCATGGCAAGGACTGGAATTTGGGCTAGGCCCTTTGTTTTGTGTCCTAAAGTGCATACGAGGCCTAATAAGTGGCTAGAAAATATGGACATTTAGATTAGGAAAGGTTACCAAAACGGGAAACCTAGGGTTAACTTTCCTACTTCAAGTAGGAAACCTTGTTTGAGTGGGATTCCTAAGAATTCATCGTTGGAGTAGGAATTCGTCGTTTCTTCAAGTCTTCAACTCATTCATTCCTCTTTCGCTCCAAAAGACTCCAATTTGCATCTTCTTGCGCACTTTGGCCTTATAATCTGAAAATACACAAAAGTGGCCTTAAACACTAAAATAACTAAATAAACACAACATAAATGCACGAGAACTAGCTAATTAAGTCGCATGAATATGCTCCTATCAAATTCCCCCACACTTAACTTTTGCTAGTCCTCGAGCAAAACAAAACAACTAAACTAAACAAGACGAAACAAAACAAACAAAACATAACCTAAACCTTCCAACGTTTGCCTCAGGGATTTCCAATGAAACATGACATGTCAAAGATCATTACTCACATAGCTTTTAGTCTTCCCTCCCCTCAAGCATATACTTAATCATAGTCACCATTCACTAGTTCGCATTTAATCAATGAAAACACATTTTGAATGTAGTAAGATGCCTTAGAGAACTCCCTCAATTCCTCACTAGTTATGCACTCAATTTTCACTCAGATTTTCTGACTACACACCCTACACTAGTTATATGTGAGAAGATTGATGTAAACATGAAAGACTAATACTCACATACGTTATAACAAAGAAAGCAATTTCTGGAGTAATTAAACGTGTTTAGATATGATCTCATGAATGGAATGCTACTACTTAGATGCGAGAACCAGTGACACCATATGCTCATACCAAATTCAAACTCCACAATTGAGATGCACAACACTCAAGATAGAAGTCAAGGGTTGTAACGGGGCTTGGGGTGTTGGCTAACAAGGAAAGATAGGGATAAACAAAAGTTCTTTAAGCAATAGCAAGCAAAGTAATGAATTTGAGACTTAGAATTCCCTTAGGATGCAGAAATCAACTTTTAGACAAATAGGGGAGATTCAAACAACTCTTAGGGCCTAATTCATTGTTTTGGGCCCTTACTTCAACAACCAATACTTTTCAACTATTTTCAACCTTTTTTTTTTCTTTTTTTTTTTTTTCTAGCCGTGCCTATGGCACATCAACTCACATAAATACTCTTTCCCCCACACTTATTTTCTGCAACACATTGATCAAAGGGAATTCATTCATGCTTACTATGCTTCAAGAACAAGGGTAAGGATGGTCCTAATCTAGGCTAGGTGAGGATGATGTGGGTTAACAAAGAACATGGGCTAACATGGCTCGATGGGGTTAAACTTAAACACAAAATGAGTGAAGGGCACATGGCTGTTTGGCTTTGATGGTGGTCACTACACAACTTCATCTTGAATATGTGGTATGCAAATCAATGACATGCTTTGAATGAAATGGGCATGAGTTCTAGCATTTGGAACTAAGTGATGAAACGCCTTCTAAGTAGTAACCAAGCAATGAATAATGAGATCATGCAACGACTTAAGAAAACAATGATGCACAGATTATTACTCTCCAAATAAACGTTTAGGCTCAAGTCTCACAAGGATGTAGCGTTTGTTAAGTTCCTTCCTTCAAGCATGTTACAAAAACTAATTTTTTTTCTTTTTGTGATTATATGTGAATTCGTAAACTATAACTACAAACAAGCATAAACCAAAGAGTATATCAAACATCCATCCATGATTGTAACTATCTTTAACCATCATGCAATTAAAAACCAAATCCTCATCATTGTGTTGGAAGGTGACCTACGACACAAACAAACACACAAAACAACTCTTTTTGGGTTTTTCAAAACAATTTTTCAAATTTTTATGGTATTTTCGGATTTTTAAGTCAACACACTCTAAAACACTCTAAAATAGCTTAAAAACACTTAAAAACAGTGGGAAACAAGTTTAGATATGTTAGGTGGTAATACCCTACGAATTTCATGCAAAAATATCTCAAAACAGAATGTTACCCCCCCCCCCCCACACTTAAACTAAACATTGTCCTCAATGTTTTAGACACAATTGAACACATTACACATAACATAAAGTAAGCAACAAAGGAAAGGGTTTAGGGACGCAAATCTGAGTGTGGAGCGATTCCCAAGTTCTTCCTTTGTTGATTGCATGGGTTGCCTCCCAAGTAGCGCTTTGTTTTACGTCTTTCAGCCGGACGATGCCACATTGATCAACCTTCATGGGAACCCACGGCATAGTGGGTGGTCTCCTCCACATCATGTTCTACAAAGCTCTCGTAGTAAGGCTTCAATCGATGCCCATTCACCTTGAACTCTTGACCTGTTTTGAAACTACGAACTTGGATTGCACCATGAGGAAAAACATTAGTAATAACAAAGGGACCAATCCAATGTGAACGTAACTTACCCGGAAATAGACGAAGACGAGAATTAAACAACAGCACTTTTTGTCCAACAGAGAAGGACTTGGTGCGAATCATCTTGTCATGAAAGGCCTTTGTCTTTTCCTTGTAGAGTCGAGCATTCTCGTAAGCTTCATTCCGTATTTCCTCAAGTTCATTCAATTGAAGCTTACGATGAATTCCCGCCTCATCTACATCCATGTTGAACTTCCTCACGGCCCAATGAGCCTTGTGCTCCAACTCCACAGGTAAGTGACATGGTTTGCCATACACAAGCCGAAAGGGAGACATTCCTATGGGTGTTTTGTAGGCGGTCCTATAAGCCCACAATGCATCCTCTAACCTCACGCTCCAATCCTTTCTTGTTGGCCCAACCGTCTTCTCAAGAATCTGTTTTACCTCCCGATTCGACACCTCGGCGTGCCCGCTTGTTTGAGGATGATAGGGTGTCGAAACCCTATGTGTAACGTTGTACTTCTTGAGCAGTGCCTCGATTGTGCGATTACAAAAATGTGAACCTCCATCACTTATAAGAACTCGAGGCATTCCGAACCTAGCAAAAATGTTAGACTTCACAAAATCTGCAACCACTTTGGAATCGTTAGTACGGGTGGCTTTTGCTTCCACCCATTTGGAAACATAATCCACCGCTAACAAGATATAGAGAAAACCATGTGATGAAAGAAAAGGACCCATAAAATCAATTCCCCACACATCAAATATTTCAACAGAAAGTATAGGGTTTTGTGGCATTTGATCCTTAACACTTATATTACCCATTCGTTGACAACGATCACATGTAAGGCAAAATGTCCTAGCATCCCTAAAAATGGTTTGCCAATAAAACCCACATTCTAAGACTTTAAGAGCCGTGCGTTGGGTGCCAAAATGTCCCCCACACGCATATGAATGACAAAATGTTAAAATAGATTGAAACTCAGATTCATTCACACAACGTCGTGCAATCTGATCGGGACAAAATTTCCAGAGGTAAGGGTCATCCCAAACATAAAACCTAGCATCCTTTTTAAGCTTATCACATTGATTCCTATTAAGTGTGCTAGGGATATGTTTAGACACTAAAAAGTTCACCAAATCTGCATACCAAGGCTCATGTACCTGGATAGACATTAATTGTTCATCGGGGAAGGTTTCAGAAATTGGCAATGCTTCCTCATGCACCATTCGACTTAGATGGTCAGCCACCACGTTCTCCACACCCTTCTTATCCCGAATCTCAATGTCAAACTCTTATAAAAGCAACAGCCATCGAATTAGTCTAGGCTTGGCCTCCTTTTTCGTGAGCAAATACTTGAGAGCTGCATGATCAGTAAAAATAATAACTTTAGTACCAAGTAAGTATGACCGAAACTTATCTAATGCGAATACTACAACAAGTAATTCTTTTTCAGTGGTTGAGTAATTTAATTGAGCATCATTTAGTGTTCTAGATGCATAATAAATAACATGAGGTTGTTTGTTCTTTCACTGCCCCAAAATAGCACCAATCGCATAGTCCGAAGCATCGCACATCAACTCGAATGGAAGGCTCCAATCTGGAGGTGTGATAATGGGAGCCGAAGTGAGAGCCTCCTTGAGGTGCTTGAATGCCGTGGAGCATGCATCATCAAACTCGAAAGCCACCTCTTTTTGAAGCAATCGACATAGTGGCTGCGCAATCTTGGAGAAATCCTTTATGAACCGCCTATAAAAACCTGCATGACCAAGAAACGAACGAACCTCTCTAACCGAAGTTGGAGAGGGTAAGTGACGAACAAGGTCTACCTTAGATTTATCTACTTCAATGCCTTTTTCAGAAATAACATGTCCTAAAACAATACCTTGCTTAACCATGAAGTGACATTTCTCCTAATTTAACACAAGGTTTGTTTCAACACAACGGTTCAAAATCAAACTCAAATTATTCAAACAACCATCAAATGAATACCAAAAACACTGAAATCATCCATAAAAACCTCAATAATTTTCTCAACATAATCTGAAAATATGCTCATCATGCATCTTTGAAATGTGGCAGGTGCATTACATAAACCAAATGGCATACGACGATAAGCAAATGTACCAAAGGGGCATGTAAAAGTAGTCTTTTCTTGATCATCCGGAGCAATAACAATTTGATTATAACCAGAATATCCATCAAGAAAACAATAAAATGAATGACCCGCTAACCTTTCCAACATTTGATCTAGGAACGGCAATGGGAAGTGGTCCTTCCTTGTGGTGGCGTTTATCTTCCTATAATCAGTGCATACGCGCCAACCGGTTTGGATTCGAGTGGGCACCAGCTCATTCTCTGCATTCTCCACAACCGTCACTCCAGATTTCTTCGGCACACATTGGATAGGTGAAACCCACTTACTATCCGAGATTGGATAGATGACTCCACAATCTAAAAGCTTGATTATCTCCTTTTTCAAAACTTCCATCATCGGAGGGTTAAGATGGCGTTGAGCCTCTCTAGTTGGTTTGGCCCTCTCCTCAAGAAATATGTGATGCATACATGTGGCGGGACTAATACCTTTTATATCGGCCAAGGTCCACCCTAGGGCAGATTTGAACTCCTTCAAAACACGCACTAGTTTCCCTTCTTCTTGTGCCGTGAGTGATGAAGAAATAATGGCCGGTAATGTCTCCTCTTCCCCCAAGAAAATGTACTTCAAATGGCCCGGTAGTGGTTTGAGATCAAGGGTAAGTGCCTGAACTATGGATGGAAGCAACTTATTAGTCGAAATGGGAATTGACTCAAAGTTAGAAAACTTACCCTCATGCTTAGGCAATGACTCAAGGGCAGCAACCAACTCCAAGCATTCCTCACTAAAAGGCACGGCAAACAATGGAGTGTGTGTGCCGTGGCCTAACAAAGGTTCTCCTCCTTTGGTTTTGACTTCTATGCTTCGTGTAATGACATTTTCTAGTGCATCGGCGTTCAAATCTTCAAAATATCCCTGCGCCAAAGAGTCAATTACATCAATGGAAAAACATGAATGATCCTCACTAGGATACTTAATGGAATCAGAAAGACTAAAATTAACAACTTCCCCATGAAATTCCATGGACAACGTTCCATTAAACACATCAATCTTTGTCCGAGCCGTCTTCATGAATGGCCGGCCAAGTAGGATTGGCAACGTAGGGGCATGGTCAGATTCATCCATTTCTAGCACATAGAAGTCCGCCGGAAAAATTAAATGATTAACCTGCACAAGCACATCTTCCAAAACTCCCTTTGGATAGGCATTAGATCTATCGGCCAATTGTATGATTACACCATCATTTTTTAATACTCCTAGGTTCATAGATGCATAAATTGAATATGGCATAACATTTATAGAAGCACCTAGGTCTACCATGGCAGATTCAAATTTAGTGTTTCCAATGACACAAGGAATGGTAAACCTACCCGGATCTTTGCATTTGGGGGGTAGTTTGCGTTGCAAGATGGCGGAGACATTTTCACCTACCTTTACTACTTCTTTGGTCGCCATCCTCTTCCTTGTGGTGCAAAGCTCCTTGAGAAACTTGGCGTACCTCGGGACTTGCTTGATTGCGTCCAAAAGGGGTATGTTTACTTGAACTTTCCGGAATGTCTCAAGGATGTCCTTCTCGGCTTCTTCTTTCTTCGTTTGCATGAACCTACTAGGAAAAGGCACATTCGAAGGAACAACATTAGTAGGAACTGAATTTGACACATTTTTACCTTTATTGGCCGAATTGGACACTTTTGGGTCAACACAAGCTTGCGGCAAAGGTGTTTCCACCTTTGCCGTGGGTTGTCTTGATTCCTCCTCTTCAATTCTTCGTTTTCATCCTCTTCGGGGCTTGATGGTGATGGTGTAGGACCTGCCCCGACTTCTTTTCCACTTCTCAAAAGTATGGCCTTTGCACTTTCGAAGCCTCCCTTGGGGTTTGGGATGGTAGAGCTAAGAAGTTGGCCTTGCTCACGAAACTTCCCTACAAAATCTGCAATCTGCCCAATTTGTTTCTCCAATTGCTCCACCCTCTTATCTTGGTTTTGCATGGCTTTGGCTTGATTTTCCTGCCCCTGAGACAAATTTGTTAGTAACTTAAGGAGTGTATCATTGTCTAAAGTGTTACCTGAACTTGTTTGGGCAGATTGTGGAGGTGCTTGTGCGGGTGCATATGGCTTGTTGTAGAAGCCCGGGGGTTGTTGCCTAAAGCCTCCTTGTTGTGGTGGTTGTTAGGGCTCCCTCCATTTGAAGTTCGGGTGGTCTTTCCAACCTGGATTATAAGTGTTAGAATACGGATCGTTCCTTGGTTGGTTTTGGCCCTGAAATCCAATTGCGTTGGCGCTTTCCCATCCACCATTTTCTATGAGTTGTGGGCACTTCTCAGAAGCATGTCCTTGGATAGAACATACTCCGCATACAATCGGTCCTTGCACCCTCATTCCTTCGGCCATCTGAGACACAATGGAAGTAAGATTAGCTAATTGTGAATGAATGTCGGGTGTGGAACTTACCTCATGTACTTGCTGCCGTGGGGGTCCTCTTTGGCCTACTCCTTCGTATTGTTGCATTCAATGCTCGGTTAGCAATCAAGACCTTGGCATCCCTAGGTGTCTTGTCCACCAATGCTCCACCCACCGAGGCGTCGAGCATTTGACGTTCGATTGGTAGGAGCCCCTCGTAGAAGTACTGAAGAAGTAACTCCTCCTTCATCTGATGTTGTGGACATGAAGCAACAAGAGATTTAAAACGTTCATAATACGTAGGAAATGACTCACCTTCTTCTTGTTGGATCTCACTTATCCTTTTACGCAAAAGGATGATGCGAGAAGTTGGGAAAAACTTCTCCAGAAAAGCCCTCTTCATGCTCTCCCAGGATGTGACGGTTCCGGGAGCTAAGTCATACAACCAATCCTTGGCTTTGTCCATCAAAGAGAATGGAAAAGCCTTCAATATGCTTCCATCGACGTTGATGGGAGTCATGCTTGAACATACCACCTCGAATTCCTTCAGGTGCTTGTTCGGATCCTCCATGGACAACCCATGGTACTTCAGAATATGGTGAAGCAAGCTTGACTTCAACTCAAACTCATCGGTCTTCCCTTCGGCAGGTGGGGGATATTGGATACACAAGGGTGCTGCATTATCCAATCCCGATGCCGAAAGCTCCTTAAGTGTCCGGGTGTTTACGGCCATGACTTGTGGTTCTTCAAATACCCTTGCCGTGGGCTCCTCAAATACACCTGCCGTGACCTCTTCTTCTTCTTCTAAGACTTGATCTTCAAGGTCAGGTTCCGAGCTTGGTGGATTTGATTCGTGTTTCTTCTTCTTTCGTCTCAAAGTCCTCTCGAAATCGCTGTCAAAGTCCAAGATATCCTCACGAATCGATTGAGAACTCCGAGTCATGCACTAGTACCTAAAACAAGAAAAAGAACACAAGGTCAGAATCTTTAACAAAATAACTAAATAAACAGAAAGTAAACAATCCAAGGGATTAGCAAAGTTGCTAATCCCCGGCAACGGCGCCAAAAATTTGATGCGAACTAAATAAGCACACAAATTAAAACCCTCTTGTGAATATTGTAGTATAAGTATAAGTAGGGATCGTTCTTAACCGGGGATTAGGAGGGATTGCAAAATCACTTGGAAACTGACTCAAAAACGTAAAACAAATATTAAAACACTAAACTAGACTCAAAGAATGCAAAACTAAACAATAAAAACACTAAAACAAATCTAAAGACTCAAAACAGCACCAAAACACTCAAAACTGCCTTAAAAACACTTTCTGGGTAGTTTTGAGCACTTTGGTGAATTTGGACGAATTTGGGTAAAGACTTGAATCAAAACACTTAAAAACACAAACTAAGACACTTTCTAACTAAATTGGACACTAAAATAAAGGGGGATTGAGGTTTTGACGAAATTAAACTAAATGCACAGATTGTAATTTAAAGGCAAAATGTAAATATGAATGTGATGAAAATATGGAGGAATGCTAGCTAGAAGGTTCTTTTCCACACATGTCACACTTGCATACGATTTGATTTTCAATTGGTCTTTCGATGAATTATGAAACTCGACACTCCAAGTTAATTAGGTCCGCTTAAATTAACCTTCAGATTTCCCTAGAATCATCGAATTGGATGAATATGCATCCCAACCAAATTATTCCTAACAAGTTCTCTATATGAACAGCATGATAAAGATACAAGTTAGAATCATTACGTTCTTTGGAAATCATAAGCATTGAAAAGGCATTTGTAACTATGAAAAGCATGATACTCTTGCCAGGAATTCATTTAACGCGATTGTTTATAAGCAACCTCCACTACTTGTAAATATAAGTTCATAACTATTAGGTGAAATTCACTTATATTCTAGCGTCATATTCATGCATGAAAATTAAGCGTGCACTCTCAACAAACATACATAACTAAGTTATCGATCAAGCAGTTAAACAAATTGAATCCACAATACATGAAATTCCAACCAAAAGTAATCAAATCATATTGCAAGCATAAACATGGTTTCGAATCACCCCCTAGCTAAATAGGGGTTTAGCCTCTCATGCTCACAAAAAGAGAAATACAATTGAATTTAAACATAAAGAACGAAGGATTGATTACACCTAGAACGCCCAACGAATCCACTTGAATTTCTGCACGTCGAAGCTCCTCTTTCCTCTTCTCCTTGCTGCGGCAGAGAAGTTTTATGGTGTTTTTGGATGGTTTTCTAGGTTGGAGATGGATTTAAGAAGGTTTGGTGGTGCGGCAAGGGTTGTGGAAGGTGTGGAATGGTGTGGAATGGTGGCTGCAATGGTGGGAAGGCTGCGGATAGGTTGGAAAGTGGCTGGAAAGGGTGATTTTTAGGTGATGGTGGTGGCTGCGGCACAAGGGAGAGAATGGGAGAGTTATTGCGGCTTAGGGAGGAAAAGGAAGAGAATGATGGTGGCTACGGTTTTGAGAGGAATATGTGTGAAGGGGGCTGAATGAATTATGTGTATGACGGCTAGGGCTAAAATTAGGGTGAAAATTTGAATGGTTTGATGAATTGAATGAATGGCAGCGGCTAGGGTGAAATCAAGGGTCAAAACCTGAAAAGAATAAATGAGAGAAGAGAGACTAGGGTTAGAAAATAGGTGCGGCTTGGATAGATTTGTGGCTAAATAGAATGAATGGATGGCTATGGATTAAAGAGGGAGTATGGAAGTGTGCGGCTGCATGAATTAGGTTCTTGGGTTATGGGAGTGACGGCTTAGGAGGAAGAATTAGGGTGAATGGCTAAATGAATATGGGAGTGACGGCTAGGGTAACAATTAAAGGGAATGGCTGAGATTAGAACTAGAAGGCTTAGGGTTTAATTACATAACATTAGACAAAAATGCCCCCCCTTGCACGGCAAGGGAAGGGGAGAAGGGAAAAGGCATGGGAAGGACTGGAATTTGGGCTAGGCCCTTTGTTTTGTGTCCTAAAGTGCATACGAGGCCTAATAAGTGGCTAGAAAATATGGACATTTAGATTAGGAAAGGTTACCAAAACGGGAAACCTAGGGTTAACTTTCCTACTTCAAGTAGGAAACCTTGTTTGAGTGGGATTCCTCATTTTGGTAAGAATTCATCGTTGGAGTAGGAATTCGTCGTTTCTTCAAGTCTTCAACTCATTCATTCCTCTTTCGCTCCAAAAGACTCCAATTTGCATCTTCTTGCGCACTTTGGCCTTATAATCTGAAAATACACAAAAGTGGCCTTAAACACTAAAATAACTAAATAAACACAACATAAATGCATGAGAACAAGCTAATTAAGTCGCATGAATATGCTCCTATCAACCATCGAGGAAGGAATTGGAGGGGAGCACAAGGAGCACGCCACTACCCTACAAACACCCAATCTGGCCATGCCTAAGGATAAAATTGGCGAGATGGTGGCTGCCCTAGGGGCATTGCCACAACATCCTAGTAAGTCTCCAATCCCAATTCCAATTCCCATTTCAACTAATAGGTTGTTACCTTCTTTGGTGCAGGTTCCAAATCAATTTCAAGGTGGTGGGGACGTCTACATGGACTATAGGAACCAAAACACCACAATCAAGGAGAATCACTATCCCCTCCCATTCATTGAGCCATACTATGAGAACTTTGAAGTGCATGTCGTGGGCCCAAATGAAGCTTAAAAGGAAGGATCGTCCAGCTGGAAGACGTTAAAGCAAGCGCTTCTTAGCAGGCAACCCATGCATTCAAATAAAGAAGACCTAGGAATCTCCGGCTCTACAACCAGATTTGCGTTCCTAAACCCTACTCTTTATTGCTTTTATGTTGCCATGTTTGTCGTGTTTGTTAGTTGTGTTATTTGGTTGTTTGTTTGTGAGTCTATGCTTAAAACATTGAGGACAATGTTTAGTTTAAGTGTGGGGGGGGTAAACAAAGTGTTTTTCATGCAAATTCGTGGGATTTTATCACCTATCATTTCTAAAGTTGGTTTTCACTGTTTTTAAGTGTTTTTAGTGTGTTTTGAAGTATTTTTATGTGTCTTAAACTGAAAATCAGAAAATTTGAAAAAAAAATCGAAAAAGAGTGTTTTAAAAACCCAAAAAGAATTGTTTTTAGAGTCATTTTTGCTTTTATGTTTGCTTGTGTCTTAGGATACCTTCCAACACAATGATGAGGATTTGGTTGTAATTGCATGACTATTACAGAAAGTTACAAAGATGGATGGAAGTTTGATATGCTCTTTGGTTTATGCTTAGTTTTAGTTGAAATTTACGAATTCACATGTAATCACAAAGGAAAAAATCAGTTTTTGTAACATGCTTGAAGGAAGAAACTCAAACTAATGCTACAAACCTGAGAGACTTGAGCCTAAACTTTATTTGGAGAGTTATTAATCTTGATTTTTTGTTTTCTAAAGTTGTTGCATGATCTCATTATTCTTTGCTTGGTTGCTACTTAGAATGCGTTTCATCACTATAATTCCAAATACTAGAACTCATGCCCATTTCATTCAAAGCATAAAATTGTGTGCATAACATAAAACAAGATGAAGTTGTTTAGTTAAACCAGAGCCAAAAAGCCTTACCCTTTGCATATGTATTGTATGTCAACCCCTTTGAGCCTTTGTTAGCCTATTGTCTTTGTTAGCCCACATTATCCCTACCTAGCCTAGAAAAGGACTATCCATACCCTTGTTCTTAAAGTATAGTGAAGCATGACTTAGAAGGAATTCCTTTTGATCTAAAAATTGCAGAAAAACAAGTGTGGGGGAAGGATTTTCGTGGGAATCTAGGGGGATGGATGATTTATGTGCCAAAGGAAAGATTGGGGCACGGGAAAAAAAAAAAAAAAAAAAACCGTGAATAAGAAAGAAAAAAGAAGAAAAAGTTGAAGAAAAGAAAGAAAAAGAGTTGAAAATAAGTGAGAATGAACTCACAAGTGTTGATTGTTGAAGAAAGGGTCCAAAAGTTTGAATTTGACCCTAAGTTTTGTGTGAATCTTCCCTTGGTGTTCAAAGTTGATTTTTGCGTTCAAAAGTGAATTCTAAGCGTTTATTTCCTTACTTTGCTTACTATTGCTTTAAGAACTTTTGTTTATCCTTACCTTTCTTTGTTAGCCAATACCTTAGCCCTATTACAAACCCTTTGACATCAATCTTGGTTGTATGTGTTTCAATATGTGGAGTTTAAAATTGGTTTGAGCATATGGTATCCCTGGTTCTCGCATCTAAGTAGTGGCATTCCATTCATGTGATCATATACAAGTTAATAAATTCCGGAAATTGCCTTCTTTGTTATGACATATGTGAGTATTAGTTTACATATTTACATCAATCTTCTCACATATACCTAGTGTAGGGAGTGTAGTCAGAAAATCTGTGTGAAAATAGAGTGTATCCAGTAAGGAATTGGGGGATTCTCTAAGGCATGTTACTACATTCAAATTCATGTTTAATTGATTAAATGAGAGCTAGTGTGTGGTAACTATGGTTAATTATACGCTCGAGGGTAGGGATAACTAAAATCTATGTCTGTGGTGTTCTTTAATGTGTCGTGTTCATTGGAAATCCCTGAGGTACATGTTGGAAGGTCTAGATTGTGTTTTGTTTATTTCGTTTTGCTCGAGGACTAGCAAAAGCTAAGTGTGGGGGAATTTGATAGGGGCATATTTATGCTACTTAGTTATGTTGTTTCCTTGCATTTAGTGAGTTAATTACTATTTATTTTAGTCTTTTAAGCTATTTTCGTATGTTTTTAGGTCCTAATGGCAAAAGAAGCAAGAAAGGGCATTTTTGGGCATAGATTGGATAGCTTAACTATGGAGCATAGAGGATGGACGAAATTGAAGTCAAGAAGGGCTAGGAAAGGCTACAAATTTGGTGGATGAAGTCCTAATGCAAAGAAGATAAGGAAATACAAAGAAATAAGGAACCTTATCCAACCTTATCTTATCCTATCCTAACCAACCTTATCCTTTCCTAACTCTAACATTATCCTATCCTATCCTATCCAAATCAGGTTAGGACTTAAATCTAGCTAATTAGAGGGGATTAATTACACATTTAAACACCTATTTCAGTTTCTGGAAGCCTTATCCATTTGTTTGCCGCATGTGGACCATTCCTTGTAGGTTTAGGAGTTGCAATCCTTCCTCTACACCTATATCATGAGTCCTTATCCATTTAGGTCCAGAAATCTACCCTTTACCCCTTCTAGAAGTCTAAATTCTGCCAAAAAATACCTAGTTTCTAGAAGCCCTTAATTTCTGGCGAAAATTACCTATCCCATTCCCCTTTGGTTTCTACCTAGACTTAACCCTTTTTTTCCATGGGATTGTGCAATCCTTGTCCTTCACTAAGTGTGCATAATTAGCCTATATAAACAACCAATGCCTCACCATTTAATCCATCCATTCACTCATTCATTCATTCATACTTTCAGCCATAAAACACCACAACTCACCCTACACCACCCTAGTGCCGCAAGCAAGGAAGGAAGGAGAAGAAGACTTATGCAATTTGCCATCCAAGGAGGGTTCGAAATCTGCCATTGGAGTGTGGAGAGTTTCTAGGTGTATTCTATCCTTTGTCTTAGTTCAATGTTTAAATTTAATTATCTTTGTTTTGCGAACATGAGGAACTAATTTCTTTTTAGTTGGAGGTGAATTCGAAGCCATGATTATATGTTTTATATGAATTGATTACGTCCGGTTATTATTTCTTAAGGCATGAATGTGATTTTCTTATCTAAGTTATTAAAACTGGTTTATGTATGTGGGTTGGGGGTTAACACTTAATTTGCATGCATGAATTTGATGCTAGAATATAAGGGGGTTTCATATAATGGTTATTCACTTATAGTCACAAGTAGTGGAGGTTGCTAGTCACAATCGCGTTAAGTAAAGCCTTGGTATGAGTCTCATGTGTCTCACAAAACTTAATGACTTTTGATATGTATCTTTGTTATGCATCTCATATAAAGAACTTGAAAAAGATAATTTGGTTTAGATGCGTATTCCATCTAATTCAATGAAATAAGGAAAACTTGAGGCGTTGTCATTCATAGTCTAAAGGAATAATAACTGGACATTGGTTTGTATGCATATATCATGTGTGGAGAAGGACCCTCTAACTAGCCTTTCACCCATTTATTTTACTTAAATTCGTTTTTCAAAAGTGTTTTATATAAAGCTTCTATTTTAAGTTTAAAATTCGTCAAAAACAACGCCCATTTCACTTAGTCTTCATATTTGAGTCAAAACTTGTTTTCCTTGAGTCTTTTGAGTCAAGTTGAGTTCTATTTTCGTCCAAAATACTTATTGAGTCTAAAGTTGAGTCTTTTTTAGTATTGTTTACTGTTTAAAGTGTCTAAAGTTAGTTTTGACTCTATAGAGTCTAGTTTAGTATTTTTGAGTCTTATTTATATAGATTAGCATCACTAGTTAATCCCCGATCTAGAATGATCCCTGCTTACATATCTACTACAATTGTCACAAATAGGGTTTAATTTGAGTGTTAGAATATTTCACATTAGGGGATAGTGATCCTCCCTGATTGTGGTGTTTTGGTTCCTAAAGTCCATGTAAATGCTCCCACCACCTTGAAATCGATTGGGTACCTACACCAAAGAAGGTAACAACCTTTTAGTTGAAATGGGAATTGGAATTGGGGTTGGAGCCTTACAAACATATTGTGATGGAGGCTCAAAAGTGGCAGCCCTATCAACAATGTCACTATGGCTACTTTCGGCCAGATCGGGTGATTTTAGGGCAACCACTCCAATTCCCTCTTCAATGGTTGATGCGAAAATAGTTAAGCGCACAAATTAACCCTCTTGTTGTCAAATTGTAGTAAGGATGCAAGTAGGGATCGTTCTGGACCGGGGATTAGGAAGGCTTGCTAAAACCTCTAAACTGACTCAAAAACATAAAAAACAAAGTTAAAAACGTTCACAAAGACTCAAAGGACTCGAAACAAGTTCAAAAGACTCAAAACTGCCTAAAAACACTAACTAGGCAGTTTCTGACCCTAAGCACAATTTTGGACGAATTTAAGATTATGGTTTGATTCAAAACACTTTAAAACACAAACTAAACAGATTCTAAACACTATAGAACAAGAAAGTAAATGGGGGTTTTGATTTGACGAAAATTGAAATAACAAAACAAGTTATAAAACTAGGCAGATTGTAAAACGAATTTTGGAAACAAGATGATGGATGGATTAGTTAGAGGTCCATTCTCCACACACGACATATTTATATATAAATCGATTTTCCAATTGCTTTTCATTAACTATGATGCTCAACACCCCAAGTTAGCCGTGGACAGCACTTTTCTAACTTTCAAGTTTTCCTTAAGTTATTGAATTGGATGGGAATGCGCATACAACAACTCAAAACATTCTCTAAAAGTCCCTTACGTGAAAAGCACAATAAAGGTACAATCAAAGATCATTAAGTTTAATGAAAACTATAAGTATTGACGAGGCAATTGTTACTATGGAAAGCATGAAACTCTTGCCAAGAATTCAATTAACGCGGTTGTGACTAGCAACCTTCACTACTCATGTTTATAAACTTGTGACGATTAGGTGAAACTCGTTTATAAACTAGCATCGAGTTTATGCATGAAGACTAAGTATGCATCCCTAATCAACATACAAAAACAAGTTTTTAATAAACAGATAATTGAATTGCAATCACGACTTAACAAATCACAATTGGAAGAAATCAATTCATATTTCAAACATGTTCATGGCTTCAAACTTTCCCCTAACTAATTAGGGGTTTAGCCACTCATGATTACAGCAAACTTAGAAAGTAGTAGCAAAGTAAACATTGAAAACAAGAACGAAGTACACCTAAAACACTCCAATCTGCAAGCATGAAACGTTTTAGGCCTCCTTCCTCTCCTAGTTACTGCGGCATAAGGGGTTATGGTGAGTTTTAGGGATTATGGATGATGTAGAATGATGTGTTTAGGATAGGGATGGATGTAGGGGACGGCAAGGAGTGGTTTTGGGCAGAAAGTATGGAGAATGGTGAAGTATGGTTGTGTTAGAGGGATGGCAAGAATTTCTGGCATGAATGGTGAATGAATGAATGTTTTGTGGCTGCAACAAGGAGGTTTATTAATAGGATTTCAGGAATTAAAACCCTAGGTTATTTAGGTAATCAGAATTTAAGTCAAAAGCTTTTAGAAATAGGAAATCAAATCAGAAAAGTGAAGGAAACTACCTAAAAGTTGAGGCCAAGGAATTAAACACAAAAGGAATGTGTTTAAATGCAATGAAATAAGAAAGAATCATCTCCCTTGCACGGCAAGGAAGAGGAAAGGTCCATGGAGGTGCACGGCAAGGCTTTTAAGAAATAGGTAAGTGTTTAATTCCCTAAATCAATTCTAAGAATCAGGAATTAAGTTAAATCCCTTTAGAATAGGTAATTGAAATCAGGAATTAGGAGAAAAAGGCTAAGTCTTGCGGCACAAGGGAGGAAAAGAAAGGGAAAGTGCAAAACTTGCAGATTTTGGGAGAAAAGGAATGTATAGGTTCGGCTAAGAAAAGAGAAAGAATTTAAAGCCATAAATTTGGAGAGAAAAAGGAAGGTAACTCACGGCACAATTTAGGACATGCTTCTAGAACATGTGATTTAGGCAACCAACATTATTTGGAAACTTGCACAATTGGAAACCTTTCAAGAATAGAAACTCCCCATAATGGAAACTGGTTTCCAAATCTTGATTCCTTCTTCTTCCTTCAATTCTAGGCTCACTTGGTCTTCAATTTCGTCCAACACTTTGGCTCCAAGCATAAGCTATCCATCCTTAGCCCAAAAGTGCTCCAAAAGGCTCCAAAATGCACTTCTTTGCTCCTTTAGCCCTTAGAACCTGAAAACATACGAAATTGGCTTAAAAGACTTAAAGAACTAAGAAACAACAACATAAATGCACAAGAACAAGCCAACTAAGTCGCCTAAATATGCTCCTATCAATGGTGGTTCTTGATGCATCTTTCTTGATAGGTATGGATTGTTCCTGCCCTATATCCTTATGCACATCAATGGCAAAACAAGAACGAACATCATTAGGCTTCTTAATAAAGTCATAAACTTTGAATTTAATTATATCACCACCAAACTCCATTGTTAATACTCCCTTGCCCACATCAATCTTTGTTTGAGTTATTTTCATTAATGGTCTTCCAAGTGGGAGTGGCAAGGGTGGAGAATGAACCAAGTTTTCCATTTCAAGCACATAAAAATCAGCCGGAAAGATTAAATGATTGACCTACACTAAAACATCTTCCAAAACACCCTTTGGATAGGCATTAGATCTATCAGCCAATTGAATAATCACACCATCATTTTTTAACTCACCTAGGTTCATAGATGCATAAATTGAGTAAGGCATGACATTAATAGATGCACCTAAGTCTAGCATGGCATGTTCAAAACGATTATTGCCAATAACACGAGGAATTGTAAAACTTCCCGGATCTTTGCATTTAGGGGGCATTTTACGTTGTAAGATGGCTGAGACATTTTCACTTACCTTTACAACCTCTTTGTTTGAAATTCTCTTCCTAGTAGTGCAAAGTTCTTTTAAAAACTTAGCGTACCTTGGAACTTGCTTAATTGCATCCAAAAGTGGTATATTGACTTGTACTTTTCTAAATGTCTCCAAAATGTCCTTTTCAGCCTCCTCTTTCTTCGATTGCATGAATCTACTAGGAAAGGGTACATTTGGAGGAATAACATTAGAAATAGTCGAATTTGGAACCTCCTTACCTTTGGAAGACGAATGGGAGTGTTTGGGTAGCTGTGGCGTGGGTTTAGCTACCCTTGCCGTGGCTTGCTCTTGTTTCTCCTCCTCAAATTGCAACTTTTCGTCCTCAGTTAGGGCTGATTTAGATGGTTGTGAGGCTGATGCGAGATTTACTTGACACTCAAATTAAACCCTCGTTTGACAATTGTAGTAGAATGGATAAGTGAGGGATCGTTCTAGACCGGGGATTAGGAGGGCTTGCTAAAACCTTCTAAATTGACTTAAAAACATAAAAACTAAATTAAAATACTCTTAACAAGACTACTATGACTCAGAATGGCTTTGAAAAACTCAAATTGTCTAAAACAATCAAATTGACTCAAATAGAAGCTAGAACTTGATTTAGACGAATTTGCAATTGTTTATGACTCCAAAAGCTTAAAGATACAAAAATAAAACAAATACGAATGATTAAGACTTAACAAAATAGGGGGGGGAATTGTGGTTGGACGATATTAAATTAAAAAGACAGAATATCATTAAAGGCAAAATGTAAATATGAATGTGATAAAAATATGGATGATGGAATAGCCAAGGGGTTCTTCTCCACACATGTTACACTTGCAAACAAAATTGATTCTCAGTTGGTCTTTCGATAAGTTGTGAAACTCAATGCTCCAAGTTAATTAGATCCGCTTAGATTAACTTTCAGATTTCCCTAAATTCGTTGGATTGAATGGAATACGCATTACAACCAAATTATTCTTAATCAAAGTCCCTAACTATGGAATACGCATGATAGAGACATTCAACAAAGATCATTAAGTTCAACGGAAATCATAAACATCGACGAGGCATTCGTTACTATGGAATACGCATGAAACTTATGCCAAGAATTCGTTTAACGCGATTGTTTATAAGCAACCTCCACTACTTGTGAATATAAGTTCATAACGATTAGGTGAAATTCACTTATATTCTAGCGTCATATTTATGCATGAAAATTAAGCTTGCAATCTCAATGAACATACATAAATAAGTTATCAATCAAACAGTTAAACGAATTGAATCCACAACTTATGAAATTCCAACCAAACGTAATCAATTCAAATTGCAAATATAAACATAGTTTCGAATCACCCCCTAGCTAAAGGGGGTTTAGTTCCTCATAACTTTGAAATCAAAGAAACACCTAAACATTCCAACAACTCAAACTTGAATTGTATGAACGTTTAGGCACTCTTATCTTCCATTCGTCATGCGTACAAAACAAAGAGAATTAAATTATAACTTTGAAATCAAAGAAACACCCAAACATTCCAACAACTCAAACTTGAATTGTATGAACGTTTAGGCACTCTTCTCTTCCTCTTCGTTGTGTCACAAGGTCTAAGGAGATGTTAAGGGCTTTAGGTGTATTTGGAATGGAGTAGGGAGTGGTTGGAGATGGAAGAGTGAAGAGAAAATATGCAGAAAATGAAGTGGGACTCACGGCAATGGAATGGGTTTGTTGCTTGGTGTTTGTAACTGAAAATGTGTATGGAAGAGTAAGTGTATGAATTGAGGTGTGGATGCTTATTTATAGGTGAAGAGGAGGGAACATGACAACTAGGAACTTGGTGGAAATCTGAAATGGTGATGGGAGATGCATGTGGCTGTTTTATGCATGTGCTTAAAGGGTGGTGAATGCATATGCTTTGACAGAAATGAAAGGGATAATGCACGGTTTTGAGAAGTTTTCTGGTGGTTGTGAGGTGGATCAATGATTAGAATCTTGTAAGGGTGGAAATGCATGTGGAATGGATGTGAAATCTGCCAAAATGAATGTGAAAGGAATGCTGGAAATGCATGTGAATGTAGGCCACGGCAAAGGGTGTTG
Source organism: Pyrus communis (assembly GCF_963583255.1). Taxonomy (NCBI): domain Eukaryota; kingdom Viridiplantae; phylum Streptophyta; class Magnoliopsida; order Rosales; family Rosaceae; genus Pyrus; species Pyrus communis. Next base: position 13,828,653 of record NC_084811.1, read on the forward strand.
TTTGTGGAATGATGGCAGGTTGTGTATGTGTTTGGGAAGAGAATAAATGTATGATGGTGGCTGAATGATTAAAGGGAATGAATGGGAGTGACACTAGGTTGATTATGCATGTGGAAATGCTGGAATTATCAATGGTTATGCACGGCAAAGGTTGGAAAAACTGATTATGGATGCATGTGTTGAATGATTTCTTGGTGAGGGATGTGGAGTGGTTGAATGTGGTGCAATGATAATGTTTTGTGGCTGAATTGGTGGTGGAATTATGATGGGAATGCTTGTAGGGTTGATATGCATGTGGATTAGGTTGGAAAGAGGTGGAAATGGAATGTTATGCAATGATAATGTCTTGTAAAGATACTAATAAATAATGCATGTAGGGTTAGGAAATAAAATCATAACTTAAAGGGGGATGATTAAAGGGTGTTGAAAGGTTTTGCATGGCTTTGAAGTGATTGTGGATTGGGCTAGAGTTTAAGTACATGAAATGGACCCAAATTACTCCCCCTTGCATGGCAAGGAATGGTGTTTGTGTTAAGCCCAAGGCAAGGTGAATGTAATTGGGTTAGGGCCATTGTTTTGTGTCTTCAAGTGCATACAAGGCCTTCAAATTCGTCCATCCTCTTGGCTCCATGGATAAGCTATCCAATCCATGCCCAAAAATGCTCCAAATGGCCTCAAAATGCACTTTCTTGCTCCCTAGGCCCTTAGAACCTAAAAACACACAAAAGAAGCATAAAGGACTAAAATAACGAGAGAAACATAACGTAAATGCACGAGAACAAGCCATTTAAGTCGCATGAATATGCTCCTATCAAATACCCCCACACTTAGCTTTTGCTAGTCCTCGAGCAAAACAGAATAAAAACAAATAAACAAAACGACACTAAACACGTAAAACACAACCTAAACCTTCCAACAACCGTCTTAGGGATTTCCAATGCACATGACATGTTAAAAATCATCATTCTCACAGATTTTAGTCATCTTCACACTTAAGTACATTCTTAATCATAGTCACCATATACTAGTTCACAATTAAGCATTTAAAACATGCCTTAGAGAATTTGCTCAATTCCTTACAAGATATGCACTCGATTTTCACTCAGAATTTCTAACTACACACCCTAATCTAGTCATATGTGAGAAGATTGATGTAACATGAAAACGAACACTCACATATAAGTATCACAAAGAACGCAATTTCTGGAGTTAATAAGCATGTTTAGAAATGATCTCATGAATGGAATGCTACTACTTAGACGTGAGAACCAGTGACACCATAAGCTCATACCAAGTTCAAACTCCACAAATTGAAATACACAACACTCAAGATAGAAGTCAAGGGTTGTAACGGGGCTTGGGGTATGTGGATAACAAAGAAGGGATATGGAAAACAAAGGTTCTTAAAGAAATAGTGAGCAAAGCATTTGAATCAACTTAGAATTCACTTTTGAATGAAAACTCAACTTTTGAACAAAAAGGGAGAATTTAGACAATTTACGCCCAGAATTGGTGTTTTGGAACCTTTCTTCAATCACTTATTCTTTTTTTTTTTTTTTTTTTTCTTTTCTTTTGAATCTCAAAACATAAACACTTAAACATTCTCTCCCCCACACTTATTTTCTTGCATAATGTAACTCAAAAGGAATTCAATTAAGTCATGCTCACTATCTTTTAAGAACAAGGGTGGGGATTGTCCTAAACTAGGCTAGGTGAGGAAAAAGTGGGTTAACAAAGAACATGGGCTAACACGGCTCAACGGGGGTACAACTTACAACATATACGAAATATGGGAAGTGAGGCTATTTGGCTATGGTGGCAACTACACAACTTCATCTTGAATATGTGTTATGCAAATCAATAACATGCTTTGAATGAAATGGGCATGAGTTCTAGCATTTGGAACTATATGATGAAACGCCTTCTAAGTAGTAACCAAGCAAAGAATAATGAGATCATGCAACGACTTTAGAAAACAAGAAATCACAGATTATACTCTCCAAAGAACGTTATAGGCTCAAGTCTCTCAGGGTTGTAGCATTTGTTTGAGTTCCTTCCTTCAGGCATGTTACAAAAACTAAATTTTCTTTTATGATTGCATGTGAAGTCATACATTATAACCATAACCAAGCATATACCAAGAGTAAATCAAACTTTTCTCTATGTTTATAACTCTTTTTAACAGTCATGCAATTACAAACCAAATCCTTATCATTGTGTTGGAAGGTATCCTAAGACACAAACACACACACAAAAACAACTTTAAAACAACTCTTTTTGGGTTTTTCAAAACAATTTTTCAAATTTTTATGGGATTTTCGAATTTTTAAGACAAAACACACTAAAACAGTTTTAAAACAGTGAGAAACAACATATGAAGTGATAGGTGATAAAATCCAACGAATTTGCATCAAATATACTTAGTTACCCCCCCACACTTAAATCAAACATTGTCCTCAATGTTTTAAGCATAGATTCACACAAAGCATAAGTAAATACACAAAAAGCACTTAAACATACTAAACATGGCATAATGTAATTAACAAAGAGAAGAGTTTAGAGACGCAAATCTGGTTATAGAGTGTAAATTCCATCTTCTCCTTGGTAATTGCATTGAGGCTTTGATCTTTGTGATTCCACAGGCTTACTCTTGAACTGGTTTCTGCCCATCGTTGATTTTCCTTTGTGCTACTGGGCTGGAGGATTCTTTTGGTCTTCCCCAAAGGTCTGAGCTTACCCCTTTGGTCTGTTTCTTTGTTCAATCTTTCCAATTCGTATTGAAAAGGGTTGGAGGATAACTCAGCCTATGTTTGTCTCCACATGCTTCAATGTATCATTTTCACTTGCCTTACTCGCTCCCCTTTGCAGAAGTGGTCCCTTCTCCGGAAATGTATCAACCGTTGAAGATGACTACTCGAGAGCAACGCTAGGTAAGCAATCAGGAATAGATTCCAGGCAGTTGGCTCCAGAACGGAAGACTGACTCCAAGTGCCGGCTGATTGCTTGTTTTACTTTGCCATGCGAGTAAGAACAAGGACAAAGAAAAAGACAGGGAAAGAGCATGATATGAGATATTTTTGCTTTTGACCTTGATGATATGAGATACCTTTGCTTTTGAAGAAGCGGTTGGTTGAATCAGCACATGTATTTGTTGTGCTGTTTCCTCCTGGGTCATCTGTACTCCAGGCATCTGGTATCATCTTTGGGGAAGAAGAAAGAATTGAGTATTTCGAAAGGCTTGGCTGGGAGTGCACCCTCAGAGGTGAGGGAGAGTTGGGCATTTTCTTCAGGTTTGCCCTGCCATAAAAGACGAAGGTCGACATATATAGAGATAATAGCAAGTGGTGGTACTTTTTACCTTTGTCGACAAACGTTTTGATCTCGCAACTCTGGCTTTTTGAAATAGTGGCGCCTCTTTGATCTCTGAACACGCCTCTTCGATTTCTGAGCAGGCGCCCCTTCGATTTCTGAACGACGCCCCTTTGCTTTTATAACGACACGTAGTAGTGCGGATGCGGCTCCTTTTGACAAAGCTGCACGCGTTTTCTGAAAAGCAGAGAAAGCGTCGCCGAACTTTGCGCTTGTCGGCTAAAGATGTGTAGTTGTGACGATGGCCTCCACGTGTTGTCTGAAAAGAAGAAATCTTTTGACAAAGTTGAACGCGCCTTCTGAAAAGCCGAGAAAGCGTCGCCTAAATTACGCCGGAAATTCCGGCTTCTTGAATCGGTGGACGCGTCGCCTTGGCTTTTATAGAGCTATCGATCACCACAACAAACACACTCTGAAGATTTCCCATTCTTGAAAATCGACTCCGGCCCTTTGAAATTTAACTTCATCCCATCTCTTTGAACACTTTTGAAAAAAATGGCAAACTCATCGAACCTTAGCTTGGAATTGAGCCTTAGCAGTGATACGGGCGCGCCGCGTCAAGGTAACGTATGGCGCCCTTCTTTCTTTTCTTCTAACGGTCCTCTCACAGGTGAAGACTCCGTGATGCAGGACGCCACAACAGCTACAATAGTAGCTAGGAACCTCCTCACTCCAAAAGATAGTAGGCTGCTGTCAGGACGGTCCGATGAGTTGGCCGTTCAAGAGTCCCTCGCACTTAGTGTTCAGTGTGCGAGTTCTGTGTCCAACATGGGCCAACGCCTGCTTGCCCGCTCCCGTCAGGTGGAATCATTGATGGCAGAGGTGGAAAGTCTCAAGCAGGAGATCCAGCAGCTGAAGTATGAGAATAGAAGTTTGCACGTGCTTGCAAACAACTATTCGACGGGCATGAAGAGGAAGCTTGATGAGCTGTAAGAGTCTGAAGGTCGGATTCACAGTGACCGTCAAAGGTTTTCGTCTTTCCTCCCGAGGCACCTTTTTCCTGGCTCATCCAGCGCTTGGCCAAGTATTGAGGCCTGGAATGCTCTATCTTCGATGCCTCCCGCTCCGATGCCTTCTGTTCCTATGCCTTCCGCTCCGATGCCTTCCGCTTCTACGCCTTCCGCTCCAAGAGTAAAGCCACGTAGTGGGGCCTCAAGCAAACAACCTTTATGAAGCATCATCTTTCTTTGTTTAGCAGTGCCTATCAATAAATCAAACATTTTCTCAATGTTACAATCATAGACTCACACAATTAATAAACAAACAAACAATAACAACTAAACAACCTAACAAGGCAGAAACGAAATAGCAACAAAGAAATTTTTTTTTTTTTTTTTAATCAAATTTTCGGAGTTTTATACCAAGACACTATAAAACACACTAAAACACTCTAAAAACGCTTAAAACAGCAAGAAACAACATTCTAAGTGATAGGTGAATAAATCCCACGAAATTCATGCAAATACAAATTGTTTACCCCCCCACACTTAAATCAAACTTTGTCCTCAATGTTTTAAGCAGAAAGTCACAACAGAGCAAGCAAATAAACAAATACGAGAAAAAAAGCAAAGTAAAGGCAGTAAAGAAAAAGAAAGGAATAAAAATAAGTCTCTTAAAGGGGTTTCCAAGTTCTTCTCTATTCGGATGCATGGGTTGCCTCCCACGAAGCGCTTTCTTTTACGTCTTGCAGCCGGACGGTACCTCCGTTTAAGCTTGACTAGGTTCCACGGCATGGAGGGGTACCTCCTCCACGACATGCTCCTCAAACATCTCGTAATAGGGCTTCAATCGATGCCCATTCACTTTGAATTCTTGCTGCGTCCTTGAACTTTTGATTTGCACTGCACCATGAGGGAAAACATTAGTAACAACAAACGGGCCAATCCATTTAGAAGGCAACTTACCAGGAAACAAACGTAGGCGAGAGTTGAAAAGTAACACTTTCTGCCCAATTGTGAAGGTCTTGGTTCGAATCATTTTATCATGGAATGCTTTGGTCTTGGCTTTGTACATTCGGGCATTCTCATAGGTTTCATTCCGAATCTCCTCAAGTTCATTCAATTGGAGCTTCCTATGAACTCCCGCTGCATCTATGTCCATGTTGAAAGTCTTCACGGCCCAATGTGCCTTGTGCTCTAACTCTACAGGCAAATGACATGGCTTACCATAGACGAGCCGAAAAGGTGACATCCCAATGGGTGTTTTGTATGCCGTACGATATGCCCACAGTGCATCATCTAAGCGTAAGCTCCAATCCCTCCTTGTTGGTCCAACGGTCTTCTCCAAAATTTGTTTGATTTCTCGGTTAGACACCTCGGCTTGGCCATTTGTTTGAGGATGGTAAGGTGTGGAGACCTTATGGTTGACATGGTACTTTCTTAGCAACGCCTCAATGGTCTGATTGCAAAAGTGAGACCCTCCATCACTTATGATTACTCTCGGCATCCCAAACCTAGCAAAAATGTTAGTTTTCACGAAATCTGCAACCACCTTAGAATCGTTAGTACGGGTGGCTTTTGCTTCCACCCATTTAGAAACATAATCAACGGCTAGCAAGATATAAGTGAAACCATAAGATGGAGGGAAAGGGCCCATGAAATCAATGCCCCAAACATCAAAAATTTCAACATTAAAGACAGGGGTTTGCGGCATTTGGTCCTTGGTACCTATGTTACCCATTCGTTGGCAACGATCACAAGACATACAAAAGGTTCTAGCATCCCTAAATATAGTCGGCCAATAAAAACCACACTCTAGAACCTTGAGGGCAGTGCGTTGTGTGCCAAAATGACCACCACATGCATATGTGTGACAAAAGCTTAGAATTGAGTGAAATTCAGAATCATGCACACATCTACGTACAATTTGATCTGAGCAATACTTCCACAAATAAGGGTCATCCCAAACATAGAAACGTGCATCATTTTTAAGCTTATCACGTTGGTGCTTGTTTAGTTCATTTGGAATTTGTTTAGCCACCAAGTAATTTACTAAATCTGCATACCATGGTTCACTTACCTCAATGGATAGCAGCTGCTCATCTGGAAAAGTTTCAGGGATAGGCACGGCATGTTCATGCTCCTCGTGGATCATTCGGCTTAAATGGTCAGCCACTACATTCTCGCTTCCTTTCTTATCCCGGATTTCAATATCAAATTCTTGAAGAAGAAGAATCCAACGGATAAGCCTCGGCTTTGCTTCCTTTTTCGTGAGCAAGTACCTCAAAGCTGCATGATCAGAATAAACGATTACTTTAGTACCAATTAAATATGAACGAAATTTATCTAAAGCAAAAACCACAGCTAGAAGTTCTTTTTCCGTCGTGGAGTAGTTCAATTGGGCATCATTGAGAGTCCGAGAGGCATAGTATATGACATGCTGCCGCTTGTCTCTTCTTTGTCCTAGAACAGCTCCTAATGCATAGTCGGATGCATCGCACATGAGCTCGAACGGAAGGCTCCAATCTGGAGGTACAATAATGGGGGCCGAGACTAGCTTCTCCTTGAGTTGGTTAAATGCCGAATTACACTCTTCATCAAACTTGAATGGCACATCTTTTTGAAGCAATCGGCAAAGAAGGTTGGACATCTTGGAGAAGTCCTTGATAAAACGCCTATAGAACCCTGCATGGCCAAGAAACGAACGTACCTCTCTAACCGAAGTAGGAGAGGGTAAGTGACGTACAAGGTCTATTTTCGATTTATCTACTTCAATTCCTTTTTCTGAAACAATATGTCCTAAAACTATACCTTGTTTCACCATAAAGTGACATTTCTCCCAATTCAAGACAAGGTTAGTTTCAACACATCGTTTCAAAATTAAGGTCAGATTATCCAAGCAATTATCAAATGAACTCCCAAATACACTAAAATCATCCATGAAAACCTCAATGATCTTTTCAACAAAATCGGAAAATATACTTACCATACACCTTTGGAAAGTGGCCGGTGCGTTGCATAAGCCAAATGGCATGCGACGATAAGCAAATGTTCCAAAGGGACATGTGAATGTGGTATTCTCTTGATCATCCGGGGCTATCACAATTTGGTTATATCCAGAGTATCCATCAAGAAAATAGTAAAAAGCATGACCGGCTAACTTTTCGAGCATCTGGTCGATGAATGGCAAAGGAAAGTGATCTTTCCTAGTCATGGCATTTAGCTTCCGGTAATCGATACATACGCGCCATCCAGTCTGAATGCGTGTAGGCACGAGCTCATTCTCATCATTCTTGATAACAGTTACTCCGGACTTCTTGGGAACGACTTGAACTAGAGAGACCCAACGGCTATCGGAGATAGGGTAGATCACTCCGCAATCCAAAAGCTTGATTATTTCCTTCTTCACCACTTCCATCATCGGAGGGTTGAGACGGCGTTGAGCCTCTCGAGTTGGTTTAGCCCCCTCCTCAAGAAGTATACGGTGCATGCATGTGGTAGGGCTTATTCCTTTAATGTCGGCCAAAGTCCACCCTATGGCCGTTTTGTGTTTTCGCAGCACCCTCACAAGCTTCTCCTCCTCCATTGCCGTGAGACTTGATGAAATGATGACGGGCAATGTTTCGCCTTCTCCCAAAAACACATACTTCAAATGGTCAGGCAACGGCTTAAGTTCAAGCGATGGTGCCTGAACAACAGAAGGTAGCATCTTAGTGGAAACTGAATTTGAAAGTGAGAGTGGAACCTTACCATATTGTTGTGGCAATGACTCAAGGGCTGCCACAACCTCAATTATTTCTTCACTAGAACCCATTGCAAAGAATTCCTCCTCCTTGTTGTGGCCTTGCATTGGCCCAAATCCTTCATTTTTGCGCTCTATGGCCTTAGTGATGGTTGTTTCCAGGGCATCCTCGTTCAATTCTTCAAGGTATACCTGCGCCAAAGAATCGATAACATCAATGGAAAAACAAGAATGGTCATCAACGGGATATCTCATAGTTTCAGAAATATTAAAATCAATCACTTCCCCATCGAATTCCATTGTCAAGGTGCCTTTGTATACATCAATCTTCGTTCGGGCCGTCTTCATGAATGGCCTACCAAGGAGAATCGGCAAAGATGTAGAATGGGCTGAATCCTCCATGTCTAGGACGTAGAAATCAGCCGGAAAAATTAAATGGTTCACCTGCACAAGCACATCTTCCAAAACTTCTTTTGGATACGCGTTAGAACGATCGGCCAATTGTATAATTACACCATCTTGTTTTAATTCACCCAAATTCATAGATGCATAAATAGAATAAGGCATGACATTTATGGATGCACCTAAATCAAGCATGGCATGTTCAAAACGATTATGTCCAATCACACAAGGAATCGTGAAACTACCGGGGTCTTTGCACTTGGTAGGCAGTTTACGTTGCAAAACAGCGGACACATTCTCGCTTACCTTCACTACCTCTTTGTTTGCCCTTCTTCTCTTTGTATTGCATAGGTCCTTGAGGAATTTAGCATACTTTGGAACCTGTTTGATTGCATCGAGAAGCGGTATGTTCACTTGCACCTTCCGGAACGTTTCAAGAATGTCCTTCTCGCTTTCTTCCTTTTTTTTCTTGCATGAACCTGCGAGGAAAAGGTACATTGGGCAGATTAGGACGTGAAGTACATGAATTTGAACTTAAATTACCTGATTTGGCCGAGGTAGGGTGATCTGCCTCAGGTTGTGTCGTCTTTTCATCTACTTTCTGGGCAGATTTGGGATTGTTTGGCTCGGTCCCAACTTCTTTTCCACCCCTTAGGGTGATGGCCTTGGCGGATTCGAATCCTCCCTTTGGATTGACTGTGGTTGAGCTAGGAAGCTTTCCTTGCTCTCTAATCTGTCCAAGGAACTCAGAAATCTGCCCTATTTGTTACTTTCCAAAGACGTACCTGAATGAGATGATGCCGAAGGTTGTTGGGATTGTTGGGGTGCATACGGCTTGGAATAAAAACCAGGGGGGTTTGGCCTAAATCCTCCTTGTTGGGCAGCTTGTTGTGGCTCCCTCCATTTGAAGTTTGGATGGTCCCTCCATCCGGCATTGTAAGTGTTCGAGTATGGGTTGTTTTGATTTTGTCCTTGGAAACCAATTGCATTGGCAGATTCCCACCCACCATTCTCGATTAGTTGAGGGCACTTGTCGGATGGATGCCCTTGAAATGAGCACACGCCACAGACTTGGTGTTCTTGTGCTTTTGGACCAATCACAACCTGAGAAACAAGAGAAGTAAGATTAGCAAGTTGTGATTGAATTTCAGAAATAGCACTTACCTCATTTACACTTTGTTGCCGTGGGGCTTCCCTTTGGCCCACTCCTTCATATTGTTGAGCGTTGAGCGCTCGGTTGGCTATGAGAACCTTGGCATCCCTTGGTGTTTTGTCCACCAATGCTCCTCCCGCTGATGCATCAAGCATTTGACGTTCGATAGGAAGGAGGCCCTCATAGAAATATTGAAGGAGAAGTTCCTCCTTCATTTGATGTTGGGGACATGAAGCTACAAGGCCCTTGAAGCGCTCATAATAAGCCGGGAAGAATTTCTGTTGAATACCACTAATTTTCTTCCGTAGGAGAATCACTCTCGAAGTAGGGAAGAATTTCTCCAAGAAAGCACGCTTCATACTCTCCCACGAAGTCACAGTTCCCGGGGCTAGTTCGTAGAGCCAATCTTTGGCCTTGTCCATAAGTGAAAATGGAAAGGCCTTCATCTTCAATATACTCCCATCCACATTGACGGGGGTCATGCTCGAACAAACCACCTCGAACTCCTTCAAGTGTTTGTTGGGGTCTTCCATAGACAAGCCATGGAACTTCGGAATATGGTGTAACAAACTGGATTTGAGTTCAAATTCCTCAGTCTTCCCCTCTGCAGCTGTGGGGTATTGGATACAAAGAGGCAATGCATTATCCAAACCCGAGGCCGAAAGCTCCTTGATGGTTCTATTATCTGCTGCCATGGCTTGTTCTTCTTCAAAAATCTGATCCGTGGGCTTTTCTTCTACACCTACTTCGTCTTCTTCAAGCCCAGGTTGTGGTGGAGGTTGTGGTGGCTCTTGTTGACTCCTCGTTCTCCTCAAAGTGCGTTCAAAATCACCGTCAAAGTCGGAGATGTTCTCTATAATAGGCCGAGAGCGACGAGTCATACACAGTACCTAAAAAAAAAAACAAGGAAACAAACAAACTAAGAATCTGAAATAAGAATGCACGAAAAACAAAAAAATATAAAAATAAAGACAAAGGATTAGCAAAGTTGCTAATCCCCGGCAACGGCGCCAAAATTTGATGCGAGATTTACTTGACACTCAAATTAAACCCTCGTTTGACAATTGTAGTAGAATGGATAAGTGAGGGATCGTTCTAGACCGGGGATTAGGAGGGCTTGCTAAAACCTTCTAAATTGACTTAAAAACATAAAAACTAAATTAAAATACTCTTAACAAGACTACTATGACTCAGAATGGCTTTGAAAAACTCAAATTGTCTAAAACAATCAAATTGACTCAAATAGAAGCTAGAACTTGATTTAGACGAATTTGCAATTGTTTATGACTCCAAAAGCTTAAAGATACAAAAATAAAACAAATACGAATGATTAAGACTTAACAAAATAGGGGGGGGGAATTGTGGTTGGACGATATTAAATTAAAAAGACAGAATATCATTAAAGGCAAAATGTAAATATGAATGTGATAAAAATATGGATGATGGAATAGCCAAGGGGTTCTTCTCCACACATGTTACACTTGCAAACAAAATTGATTCTCAGTTGGTCTTTCGATAAGTTGTGAAACTCAATGCTCCAAGTTAATTAGATCCGCTTAGATTAACTTTCAGATTTCCCTAAATTCGTTGGATTGAATGGAATACGCATTACAACCAAATTATTCTTAATCAAAGTCCCTAACTATGGAATACGCATGATAGAGACATTCAACAAAGATCATTAAGTTCAACGGAAATCATAAACATCGACGAGGCATTCGTTACTATGGAATACGCATGAAACTTATGCCAAGAATTCGTTTAACGCGATTGTTTATAAGCAACCTCCACTACTTGTGAATATAAGTTCATAACGATTAGGTGAAATTCACTTATATTCTAGCGTCATATTTATGCATGAAAATTAAGCTTGCAATCTCAATGAACATACATAAATAAGTTATCAATCAAACAGTTAAACGAATTGAATCCACAACTTATGAAATTCCAACCAAACGTAATCAATTCAAATTGCAAATATAAACATAGTTTCGAATCACCCCCTAGCTAAAGGGGGTTTAGTTCCTCATAACTTTGAAATCAAAGAAACACCTAAACATTCCAACAACTCAAACTTGAATTGTATGAACGTTTAGGCACTCTTATCTTCCATTCGTCATGCGTACAAAACAAAGAGAATTAAATTATAACTTTGAAATCAAAGAAACACCCAAACATTCCAACAACTCAAACTTGAATTGTATGAACGTTTAGGCACTCTTCTCTTCCTCTTCGTTGTGTCACAAGGTCTAAGGAGATGTTAAGGGCTTTAGGTGTATTTGGAATGGAGTAGGGAGTGGTTGGAGATGGAAGAGTGAAGAGAAAATATGCAGAAAATGAAGTGGGACTCACGGCAATGGAATGGGTTTGTTGCTTGGTGTTTGTAACTGAAAATGTGTATGGAAGAGTAAGTGTATGAATTGAGGTGTGGATGCTTATTTATAGGTGAAGAGGAGGGAACATGACAACTAGGAACTTGGTGGAAATCTGAAATGGTGATGGGAGATGCATGTGGCTGTTTTATGCATGTGCTTAAAGGGTGGTGAATGCATATGCTTTGACAGAAATGAAAGGGATAATGCACGGTTTTGAGAAGTTTTCTGGTGGTTGTGAGGTGGATCAATGATTAGAATCTTGTAAGGGTGGAAATGCATGTGGAATGGATGTGAAATCTGCCAAAATGAATGTGAAAGGAATGCTGGAAATGCATGTGAATGTAGGCCACGGCAAAGGGTGTTGTTTGTGGAATGATGGCAGGTTGTGTATGTGTTTGGGAAGAGAATAAATGTATGATGGTGGCTGAATGATTAAAGGGAATGAATGGGAGTGACACTAGGTTGATTATGCATGTGGAAATGCTGGAATTATCAATGGTTATGCACGGCAAAGGTTGGAAAAACTGATTATGGATGCATGTGTTGAATGATTTCTTGGTGAGGGATGTGGAGTGGTTGAATGTGGTGCAATGATAATGTTTTGTGGCTGAATTGGTGGTGGAATTATGATGGGAATGCTTGTAGGGTTGATATGCATGTGGATTAGGTTGGAAAGAGGTGGAAATGGAATGTTATGCAATGATAATGTCTTGTAAAGATACTAATAAATAATGCATGTAGGGTTAGGAAATAAAATCATAACTTAAAGGGGGATGATTAAAGGGTGTTGAAAGGTTTTGCATGGCTTTGAAGTGATTGTGGATTGGGCTAGAGTTTAAGTACATGAAATGGACCCAAATTGCTCCCCCTTGCATGGCAAGGAATGGTGTTTGTGTTAAGCCCAAGGCAAGGTGAATGTAATTGAGTTAGGGCCATTGTTTTGTGTCTTCAAGTGCATACAAGGCCTTTAAATTCGTCCATCCTCTTGGCTCCATGGATAAGCTATCCAATCCATGCCCAAAAATGCTCCAAATGGCCTCAAAATGCACTTTCTTGCTCCCTAGGCCCTTAGAACCTAAAAACACACAAAAGAAGCATAAAGGACTAAAATAACGAGAGAAACATAACGTAAATGCACGAGAACAAGCCATTTAAGTCGCATGAATATGCTCCTATCAGAGGCCGTTCCAACTTGTTTTCCACTTCGCAACATGATTGCTTTGGCAGATTCGAATCCTCCTTTTGGGTTGACAACGGTTAAACAAGGCAACTTGCCTTGTTCTCTGAATTAGCCCATGAACTCTGCAATCTGCCCTACTTGCTTCTCTAATTCATCAACCCTTTTGTCCCTAATTTGCATTCCTTACGCCATAGAAGATAGTAATTGAAAATTTTAATCATTATCTATGGACGAACTGATTTGGATTGGGAAGGTTGTGCTTGGGGTTGTGTGGGTGTATACGGAATTTCGTAGAATCCCGGAGGTTGCTGCCTAAATGCGCTTTGGTGTTGGGGTTGTTGGGGCTCCCTCCATTTGAACTTTGGATGATCTTTCCAACCGGGATTGTATGTATTAGAGAAAGGATCACTCCTTGGTTGGTTTTGGCTCCCATAACCGACGGCATTGGCAAATTCCCACCTTCCGTGCTCGATCAATTGAGGGCACTTATCTGTGAGATGTCTATTCATTGAGCACATGCCACAAACAGCCACACTTTGCACCTTTCGTATTTCAACCACCTACGAAATAAGAGAAGTAAGATTAGCCATTTGATTTTGAAGTTCAGAAATAGCACTTACCTTATTAACTTGTTGCTGCCGTGGTATGTCTCTTTGACCAACGCATTCATATTGTTGAGCATTTAAAGCTCGAGTGGCAATGAGAGTCTTAGTGGCCATGGACATTTTGTCCACTAAATCTCCTCCCGCTGAGGCGTCTAGCATTTGGTGTTCAATTGGTAGAAGCCCTTCGTAGAAATATTGAAGAAGAAGCTCCTCCTTCATTTGGTGTTGTGAACATGAAGCAACAAGAGTTTTAAAACGTTCATAATAAGTTGGAAATGATTCACCTTGGTTTTGCTGAATGCCACTAATTCATAGGAAAAACTTCTCCAAAAATGTTCATAGGAAAAACTTCTCCAAAAATGCCCGTTTCATACTCTCCCATGATGTGATAGTTCCGAGGGCTAGTTCATACAACCAATCTTTAGCCTTTTCCAAGAGAGAAAAGGGAAAAGCCTTCACTTCAAAATGCTCCCATCAACATTCACCGGGGTCATACTTGAGCAAACAACCTCAAACTCCTTCAATTGCTTATTAGGATCTTCCATGCATAACCCATGGAACTTAGGAATATGGTGCAGTAAGCTAGACTTTAATTCGAACTCGTTGGTCTTGCCTGGGGCTGCCCTTGGATATTGAATGCATAGAGGCATGGCATTGTCCAATCCCGAAGCGGAAAGCTCCTTGATTGTTCGATTGTCAGCTGTCATAGCTTGTTCTTCCTCAAAAATCTGAGTCGTGGCCTCCTCTCCCACTTGTACTTCGTCTTCTTCAAGATCTGGTGCAGGTTGAGGTCGTTGAGGCTCTTGTTGATTCTTCTTCCTTCTCAAAGTTCGCTCGAAATCGTCGTCAAAGTCTAAGATATTCTTACGAACCGGTTGAGAATCCGAGTCATAAACTAGTACCTAAAAACAAGAAAAGAAACAAGTCAGCAACTAAAACCAAAAACACACGAATATAAACAAAAAGAAATAACAAGGGATTAGCAACTTTGTTAATCCCCGGCAACGGCGCCAAAATTTGATGGGAAAATTAACTTAACGGACAAATTAACCCTCTTTTGACAATTGTATCGTATAAGTAAGCAGGGATCGTTCTTAAACGGGGGATTAGGAGGGATTGCTAAACACTTTAAACTGACTCAAATAAATAAAACAAAGCTTTTAAACACTTAACTTAACTCAAAAGACTCAAAACAAGTTCACAAGACTCACAATGAGCTGAAAACACTCAAAACTGCCTAAAAACACAAACTAGGCAGATTTCACTTTAAACACAAAATTGGACGAAATTTGGTTTTAACTTGACTCAAAACTCTTGAAAACACAATCTAAAACATATTCTAACTAGTTAGACACTCTAGAATAAATGGGGATTTGGTTTTGGACGAAAATAAAACAAACAAAGTAAGAAATTTAATTAGGCAGATTTGCGCGAAATTGGTAGAATTAAGTGAATGGTAGGCTAGTTAGGAGGTCTTTCTCCACACTTGGCATACTTGCATACAAAACAATCTCCAGTTGCTTATTCAATGAATCACGAACCTCAACACCCCAAGTTAATTAGGTACGCTTAAGTTAACTGTCAGATTTCCCTTAGGTCATGGAATTGAATGGAATTAGCACATTGCAATCAAATTATTCCTCAAAAGTTCTCTATATGAAAGCGCATAATAGAAAAACAATCAAAGATCATTAGATTCTATGAAAATCATAAGTGTTGACGAGGCATTCGTAACTATGAAAGCGCATGATACTTATGCCATTAATTTACTTAACATGATTGTGACCAACAATCTTTACTACTTATGAATAAAAGTTCCCAACGATTAGGTGAAGTTTCCTTATACCGTAGCATTAGATTTATGCATGCAAATTAAGTGTACACTCTCAATTCATATACATAAACAAGTTTTACTTCAAATAGATAAGTAAATTGAATTCACCATTCATGAAATCACAACTGGAAGTAATCAAATCATATTGCAAATATAGCCATGGTTCGAAATTCCCCCTAGCCACAAGGGGATTAGTTCCTCATACTCGCAAAGCAAAGATTCTTGAAATTAAACATTGAAAACACAAGAAAGATTACACCTAAACGTTTCAGCAATTCCAGGTTGAATGGCATGCACAGCTAGGCTCCCATTCCTCTTCCTTGCTGCGGCACAAGTTGTGGGTGGCGGATTTGGGGTTTTGAATGGTGTGCTCTTGTTTAGGATGATGAATAATGGCTGTTTATTGTGGTAGGGTGTGGCAGGTTGTGTATGGAGGTGTATACAGTGGATCAAGGATGGAGAATGGGGAATAGGGGTTGCAGCAACATGTTTTTTGAATAACATAAGGGGTGGTGCGAATTTGTGGCTGAAATTCTGTTTACATAGTCCTAGGGTTAATTAGATTAGGGTTACACTTAGCAGATTTAGTGGATTAGGGCCCTAGGGTTCGGCAATAAGTGATTAAGTCCACTTAGGAGCGGATTTGGCCCACTTAGTTTCATAAAAGGATTTGTGTAACCCAAATCCATAAGGAATGAGGCCCTAAAAATCAGATTCAATCAAGGATACGCCCTAAAGGGTGCGGCACATATTGGAGGGAAGGATGGAATGGCTTGCAAGGCAAGGCAAGGCCTTCAAAAAGGGAATAGGCGCCACCTTTGTAGGGTTTCTAGAAAGAATGAGCTTTGTGGCTGATTTGGGACTTCTAGAAGAGAATGCTTCTAGAAATAGGTTCTAGAAATATCTATTTAGGTCCCCTTGCAACTAGGTTTAAGGCATGATAAGGTTAGGATAGGATAAGATGAGATAAGGTTTTGGATAATGTTTTGGATAAGGTTGGATAAGGTTGGATAAGGTTTCCTTTTTTGAGCTAATTCCTTATCCACTTTGTCTTGAGTTTAGTTCCTTCATCTTTTCATCATATTTCTAGCCTCTTGAACTCCAAATTCATTCATCCATCCATGTTGGCCCATATACAAGTTATCCACATAGTGCCCAAAACTGCTCCAAAATGCACTTTCTTGGTATTTTAACCCTTTGGACCTACAAACACACGACAATGACTTGAAATATGATGTGATATATAATAGCACACAAATTAAACCCTCTTTTTGACAATTGTAGTATAGATATAAGTAGGGATCGTTCTAGGCCGGGGATTAGGAGGGATTGCTAATCTAATGAAAACTGACTCAAAGATACAAACATATGCTTCAAAACACTTAAACAAACTCAAAAGACTCTTAACTAAACTTATATGACTCAAAACAAACTTAAAAGACTCAAAACAACACAAAACAATAAAAAAGACTCAAACTAGACTCTAGGACTCAAGATGTTAGAATATGCTTTAAAACATTTAAACAACTCAAAAGACTCTTAACTAAACTTGTATGACTCAAAACAAACTTCAAAGACTCAAAACTACTCAAAACAATAAAAAAAAAAGACTCAATTTAGACTCTAGGATTCAATTTGGACGAAAATACAATTAGTTTTGACTCAAAAGACTCAAAAAGACACTTTTGGACAGATTTGGAACAAGAAAGTAAAGGGGATTTGATTTCAGACGAATTTAAAAGAAAAACAAGTAAATTAAAACTTTAAAACAGATTTTGACGAAATTAAGTAAAACCAATGGATGATGGAATAGCCAAGGGATACTTCTCCACACATGATACATTCAAACATAAATTGATTTCCAGTTGCTTTTCCGATAAACCATGAACCTCAACAGCCCAGATTAACTGTCACATCACTAATTAACCCTCAAATTTCACTTAAGTTAGTGGATTGGATGACATCATACGACAACCCAAAACATTCTTCAAAAGTCCCCTACATGACATCATAATAGAGATACAATCAAAGATCATTACATTCAATGGAAATCATTAGTATTGACAAAGCACTTGTAACTATGACATCATGATACTCATGCTAGGAATTTACTTAACATGATTGTGAAAACAACCTTAACTACTTGTGAATATAAGATTGTGACGATTATGTGAAACTCCCTTATATTCTAGCACCAAATTCAAGCATGCAAATTAAGTAGGCCTCCCTAATCGACATACAAGAATAAGTTATCCATCAAACAGTTAAGTAAATTGCATTCACAATTTATGAAATCACAACTGGAATTTATCAATTCATATTATAAACGTAATCATGGTTTCAAAGCATCCCTAGGCTAAAACGAGTTTAGCCTCTCATGTTCATAACAAAACAACGGAAAATAGAATTAAACATTGAAAACAAAAGATAGATTACACCTAAAAACGTTCCAACACTCCAACTCGAATGCATAAACGTCCAAGGCTTCGTCTTCCTTCTCTTCTTCCTTGCTAAGTCACGGCACAAGAGTTTTGGGTGGTTTTGCGGATGATTTTCTGGGTTTTGGATGGATTTAGGAAGGTAGGGTGGTGTGGCAAGGGTTGATGGTGGTGTATGGAGGTTTGGATGAAGGTTTGGAAGTAGGGGAATGGTGGAAAGTTGGATGGAAGGCTGCGGCAAAGATGAGTTTTCTGAGTGAATGAAGGCAAGTTGTATGGAAGGGTGATTAGGGTTCATAAGGGTGCGTCATAGGGGTTTTTATAAGGAAGAAAGAATCCTAAGGCTTTATTACTTAGTTTAGGAAAAGAATTAACTCCAAATCCTTCAAGAATAGGAAACACAAAGTCAGAAATTAAAGGGAAAAGGAAGTAACTTGCGGCAAAGGAGTGCAAGAAAGGGAATGTCATTTATTTCTGAAATTAGGCAAGGACTTTAGAATAGAAAAGGGTATGTGAGTTATGGCTGAGTTTGATATGAAAAAGGAATGTGTTTTAATGCTTTAAAATAGGAAAGAAGGCCATTCCTTGCACGGCAAGGAAGGGAAACACTAAGGGGATACACGGCATGGAATTTATGTTGCAAGGAAACTTTGTTTTGTGTCCTAGAATAGATAGAAGTCCTTAATGTTGCTGAAACATGGAGTCTTTAAGGATTAGGGAAGGTTAAACCAAAATAGTAAACCTTGGCTTAACTTTCCTACTTCAAGTAGGAAACCTTCTTTGACTAGGATTCCTCATTTGATTAGGAATCCTCTTGTAATTAGGAATCCTCTTGTGATTAGGAATCCTCACTCTTTTAGGTCTTCAATTTCGTCCATTCCTTTTGCTCCAAGCATAAGCTATCCATTCCAAGCCCAATTTTGCTCCAAAATGCACCTTTTTGCTTCCTTAGCCATGGGAACCTAAAAACACACGAAAATGACTTAAACTACTAAAACAACTATGAACTAACAACATAAATGCACGAAAACAAGCCAACTAAGTCGCCTAAATATGCTCCTATCAAATTCCCCCATACTTAGCTTTTGCTAGTCCTCGAGCAAAACAAAACAAAACAAACCAAAAACAAAACAAAACACATTCTAAACCTTCCAACATGTACCTCAGGGATTTCCAACGAACATGACACATTAAGGAACATCATTCCCACAGTTTTTAGCTTTCTTTGTACTTGAGCAAACATTTAATCATAGTTACCACTTACTAGTTCACATTTAATCAATTAAAACAACGTTTTGAATGTAGTAACATTTAATCAATTATTTTAGCTTGTTCTCGTGCATTTATGTTGTGTTTCCTTAGTTATTTTAGTGTTTAAAGTCATTTTTGTGTATTTTCAGATTATACGGCCAAAGTGTGCAAGAAGATGCAAATTGGAGCCTTTTGGAGCAAAAGAGGAATGAATGAGTTGAAGACTTGAAGAAACGATGAATTCCTACTCCAACGATGAATTACTACCAAAACGAGGATTCCTACTCAAACAAGGATTCCTACTTGAAGTAGGAAAGTTAACCCTAGGTTTCCCGTTTTGGTAACCTTTCCTAATCTTAAACGTCTGTATTTTCTAGCCACTTTGAAGGCCTTGTAGGCACTTTAGGACACAAAACGAATGCCCTAGGCCCACTTACACAACCTTGCCGTGCATTAACCCTAATCCCCTTCCCTTGCCGTGCAAGGGGGGCATTTTTGTCCAATGTTGTGCACTTAAACCCTATTTCCCTCTCCTAACCTAAACCCTAGCCGCACCTTGCAGCCATCCCCTTTAATTTCTGATTTAATTCCCTAATTCTAGCAGCCTTTAACTTAATTTTAATTAACCAAAATAAATTAGGGTGGAAATTTCTGAAAACCCTAGGTAATCTACCATTTAGCCGCACCCTAGGGAGAGTTTTCATGGATTCTTTTCATCACACACATCTAAGCCGTCACTCCCATCATCCATAAACCCTAAGGACCCTAATTCCACATCTGAGCCGTACCCTCTATTTTGATCCTAGGTATTCTCTCATTCATTCGATTCAGCCATTCACTCACAAAACCTCTCAGCCGCAAGAACCTTTCCATCTTCTCCCAACAGCCGCACCTTTTCCCATCCATTCCAGCCATTACCCAACCTTGCCACAGCCACTCCACCCTTCCAGCCACCACCTTCATACACCTTCCCACCTCCTTGCCGCACCACCACATCTCCCTAAATCCATCCCTAACCCAAAATAACATCCAAAAACCCCCTAAACCATCTCTGCCGCAGCAAGGAGAAGAAGAAAGAGGAGCTTAGACGCACAGAAATTCAAGTGGATTCGTTGGGCGTTCTAGGTGTAATCAATCTTTTAATCTTTATGTTTAAATTCAATTTTATTTCTCTTTCTGTGAACATGAAAGGCTAAATCCCTAGTTAGCTAGGGGGTGATTCGAAATCATCTTGTATGCAAGTGTGACATGTGTGGAGAAGAACCTTCTAGCTAGCGTTCCATCCATATTTTCATCACATTCATCTTTACAATCTGTTTTAAATTACAATCTGTGCATTTTATTTAATTTCGTCAAAAACTAAATCCCCCTTTACTTTAGTGTCCAATTTAGTTAGAAAGTGTCTTAGTTTGTGTTTCTAAGTGTTTTGATTCAAGTTATTACCCAAATTCGTCCAAATTAGTGAAAGTGCTCAAAACTGCCCAGAAAGTGTTTTTAAGGCAGTTTTGAGTGTTTTGGGGCTGTTTTGAGTCTTTTGGTTTGTTTTAGTGTTTTATTGTTTAGTTTTGCATTCTTTGAGTCTAGTTTAGTGTTTTAACCTTTGTTTTAAGTTTTTGAGTCAGTTTCCAAGTGATTTAGCAATCCCTCCTAATCCCCGGTTTAGAACGATCCCTACTTATTCATATACTACAATTGTCAAAAGAGGGTTTTAATTTGTGTGCTTATTTAGTTCGCATCAAATTTTTGGCGCCGTTGTCGGGGATTAGCAACTTTGCTAATCCCTTGGATTGTTATTTTCTATTTATTTTAATTGTTTAAGTTTCTGACCTTGTTTTGTTTTCCTTGTTTTAGGTACTAGTGTATGACTCGGAGTTCTCAATCGATTCGTGAGCATATCTAAGACTTTGACAGCGATTTTGAGAGGACTTTGAGACGAAAGAGGAAGCAACACGAATCAAATCCACCAAGCCCGGAACCTGACCTCGAAGAACAAGTCCTAGAAGAGGAGGAGGAACCCACGGCAAGGGTTTTTGAAGAACCACAAGTCATGGCCATGGACAACCGGACACTCAAGGAGCTTTCGGCCTCAGGATTGGATAATGCCGCACCTTTGTGTATCCAATATCCCCCACCTGCCCAAGGGAAGACCGAAGAGTTCGAGTTGAAGTCAAGCTTGCTCCACCATATTCCGAAATACCATGGGTTGTCCATGGAGGATCCGAACAAGCATCTGAAGGAATTCGAGGTGGTGTGTTCAAGCATGACTCCCGTCAACGTCGATGGAAGTATTCTGAAGATGAAGGCTTTTCCATTCTCTTTAATGGACAAAGCCAAAGATTGGTTGTACGAATTAGCTCCCGGAACCGTCACATCATGGGAGAGCATGAAGAGGGCATTTCTGGAGAAGTTTTTCCCAACTTCTCGAATCATCCTTTTGCGTAAAAGGATAAGTGGAATTCAACAAGAAGAAGGTGAGTCTTTTCCTACGTATTATGAACGTTTTAAATCACTTGTTGCTTCTTGTCCACAACATCAGATGAAGGAGGAGTTACTTCTACAGTACTTCTACGAGGGGCTCCTACCAATTGAACGTCAAATGCTCGATGCCTCGGCGGGTGGAGCATTGGTGGACAAGACACCCATGGCGGCCAAGGTCTTGATTGCTAACCGAGCGTTGAACGCTCAACAATACGAAGGAGTAGGCCAAAGAGGACCCCCACGGCAGCAAGTAAATGAGGTAAGTTCCACACCCGACATTCATTCACAATTAGCTAATCTTACTTCCATTGTGTCTCAGATGGCTGAAGGAATGAGGATGCAAAGACCAATTGTGTGCCGAGTGTGTTCTATCCAAGGACATGCTTCCGAGAAGTGCCCACAACTCATTGAAAATGGTGGATGGGAAAGCGCAAATGCAATTGGGTTTCAAGGCCAAAACCAACCAAGGAACGATCCGTTTTCTAACACCTATAATCCAGGTTGGAGAGACCACCTGAACTTCAAGTGGAGGGAGCCCCAACAACCACCACAACAAGGAGGCTTTAGACAACAACCCCCGGGTTTCTTCACTAAGCCATACGCACCCACACATGCTCCACAACAATCTGCCCAAAATGCTTCAGGTACGTCCCTAGACAATGATACACTTCTTAAGTTACTAACTAATTTGTCTCAGGGGCAAGAGAATCAAGCCAAGGCAATGCAAAATCAAGAAAAGAGGGTGGATCAATTGGTGAAACAAATTGGGCAGATTGCGGAGTTTGTAGGGCAATTCCAAGACCAAGGCAAGCTCCCAAGCTCAACTATTCCAAACCCAAAGGGAGGGTTCGAAACGGCCAATGCAATCATCTTGAGAAGTGGAAAAGAAGTTGGGGCAGGTCCTACACCATCACCATCAGGTCTTAACGAGGACGAAAAACTGAGAATTGAAGAGGAGGAAATAGGACAACCCACGGCAAAGGTGGAAACACCTTTGCCGCAAGCTTTTATTGATCCAAAAATGTCCAATTCGGCCAAAAAGGGTAAGAATGGGTCAAATTTGGTTCCTACTAATGTTTTTCCTTTGAATGTGCCTTTTCCTAGTAGGTTCATGCAAACAAAGAAGGAGGAGCAGGAGAAAGACATTCTTGAGACGTTTAGGAGGGTCCAAGTAAACATTCATTTACTTGATGCCATTAAGCAAGTGCCCAGGTATGCAAAGTTTTTAAAAGAGTTATGCACAACTAGGAAAAGAATTGCAAACAAAGAAGTTGTGAAAGTAAGTGAAAATGTATCCACGGTTTTGCAACGAAAGTTACCTCCAAAATGTAAGGATCCAGGGAGCTTTACTATCCCATGCATAATTGGAAACACTAAATTGGAACAATGCATGTTAGATTTAGGTGCTTCTATTAATGTCATGCCATATTCCATTTATGCATCTATGAACCTTGGTGAGTTAAAACAAGATGACGTTGTAATTCAATTGGCCGATCGTTCTAATGTTTATCCCAAGGGAGTCCTTGAGGATGTTTTAGTGCAGGTCAATCATCTCATCTTTCATGCAGATTTTTATGTTTTAGAAATGGAGGATTCGAGCCATGCTCCATCATTGCCACTCTTGCTAGGCCGTCCGTTCATGAAAACAGCCCAAACAAAGATTGATGTGGCCAAAGGAGCACTAACAATGGAGTTTGGTGGTGATGTAATTAAATTCAATGTTTATGACTCTATTAAGAATCCTAACGATAGTCATTCTTGTTTTGTCATAGATGTGCATAAGGACAAAGGGTCGAAAGGATCCACACTTATCACGAAGGATGTATCAAGAACCACAGTTGGAGAAGAACTTGGAGTGATTGCCCTACAACCACCCAATATGGCTGAAAGTAGCCATGGTGACATTGTTGATAGGGCTGCCGATCTTGAGCCTTCACTACAATATGTTTGTAAGTCCTCAAGCCCAATTTCAATTCCCATTTCAAATAATAGGTTGTTACCTTCTGTGGTGCAGGTGACCAACCGATTTGAAGGTGGTGGGAGCATGTACATGGACTTTCGGAACCAAAACACCACCATCAGGGAGGATCACTATCCCCTCCCATTCATTGAGCCATATCATCAAAGTGTTGAAGGGCAGGTTGTGGAGGACATCACCCTCCATGCCGTGGGCCCTAAGTGAGGAATGAACATACCATCGTCCGGCTGCACGACGTTAAAGCAAGCGCTTCGTGGGAGGCAACCCATGCAATTACCAAGGAGAACATGGAATTTACACTCCCTACCCAGATTTGCGTCCCTAACCTCTTCTCTTTGTTATTTACATTCTGCCATGTTTAGTGTGTTTAGTTGCTGTTTGTGTGTTTGTTTTTGTTAGGTGTGATTTTAAGCTTGAAACATTGAGGACAATGTTTGATTTAAGTGTGGGGGGGTAACTAATGTTGTTGTTGCAAATTCGTGGGATTTTATCACCCATAACTTCCAATGTTGTTCCTTGCTGTTTTTAAGTGTTTTTAAGCTATTTTAGAGTGTTTTAGTGTGTGTTGACTTAAAAATCCGAAAAACCCATAAAAATTTGAAAAATTGTTTTGAAAAACCCAAAAAGAGTTGTTTTTGTGTGTTTGTTTGTGTCGTAGGGTACCTTCCAACACAATGATGAGGATTTGGTTTTTAATTGCATGATGGTTAAAGAAAGTTACAAACATGGATGGACGTTTGATATACTCTTTGGTTTATGCTTGTTTGTAGTTATAGTTTACGAATTCACATGTAATCACAAAGGAAAATTAGTTTTTGTAACATGCTTGAAGGAATGAACTCAAACTAACGCTACAACCTTGTGAGACTTGAGCCTAAACGTTATTTGGAGAGTTAAAATCTGTGCATTATTGTTTTCTAAAGTCGTTGCATGATCTCATTATTCTTTGCATGGTTACTACTTAGAAGGCGTTTCATCACTTAGTTCCAAATGCTAGAACTCATGCCCATTTCATTTGATAGGAGCATATTCATGCGACTTAAATGGCTTGTTCTCGTGCATTTACGTTATGTTTCTCTAGTTATTTTAGTCCTTTATGCTTCTTTTGTGTGTTTTCAGGTTCTAAGGGCAAGGTATGCAAAAGGATGCCTTTTGGAGCCTTTTGGAGCAAATTAGAGATTGGAATGGATATCATATGCTTGGAGCCAAGAGGATGAACGAAATTAAAGACTTGAAGTAGGAAAGTTAAATCCTAAAAGACCTCATGTTTAAGCATCATTGAAGACTCCTACGCATTTTAGAACACAAAAACAACATTCCTTGCAACCTTAGGACATTGTCGTGTGTTTCCTTGTGTCCCCCTTCCTTGCCATGCAAGGAAGGGCTTTGTTCCCTATTTTAAACACTTAAAGCATTCACTTATCACTTCCATTCACTTATCACTCACCACATATCATTCATTTATCACTTAACATATCATACACTTATCATAATCATTCACTTATCACTTATCATAATCATTCACTTATTCTTTCATCATTCAACCACCAATTCAACACATGCATCTTCAAACATATCAACCCTACAAGCACATGCTCCCCCTAATCCATTGCCGTGAGTTCCCTACCTCTTCAACATTCCAACATTTCCACATGCATTCCCCTATATCATTTCAGCCACATTTCTAACTCACATGCATCACATTCATTTCCAAACAACAATCACTTCAAATGCCATGCATTCACATGCATTTACACCACCAAAAACCCCTTTGCCGTGGGCTTTCAATGCCTTTCCAGCTTTCCCTTTTATTTTCCAGCTTTCATTCTTCACAATTTCAGCCATTACACATGCATTTCAAACCTTTCAACACCCTTTAATCATCCCCCTTTAAGTTATGATTTTATTTCCTAACCCTACATGCATTATTTATTGCATCTTCACATGCATTCACACACACTTTACACATTCAAACACTAGCCAAACCGTGAGCTCCCATTCCTTTATGCCATTTTCAGATTTCCACCCACTAACCTAGTCATCAACACATGCACTTCCACCTTTCATCCACAATGATTCATGATTCATTCACTTTGCATCCTTTAATTCAATCACATACTTTCCCATTGTATAATACATCCACATGCATCTTTAACCAACAAACATTACAACCACATGCACCCTTTTCTCCACATTCCAAACATTGCCGTGTATCCCCTTCATCAATTCCAGCATCTTCACATGTCTTCTAGCTTTCCCTTTCATTTCCACCACTCATTCTTCATCATTTCAGCCACCTACATGCATTAATTATTAAACTCTTCATCATTGCATTCAGAAAATGAGCAAGAAAGCTTCTCAATGTCGTGTATCCCCTTCACCATTTCAGCACATTCCAACACCTTCACATGCAATTCCAGTTTTCACATGTTTTCCTAACTGATTTTCCATCATTAATTAGCCACTTGCATCTTAAACAAACAGCCATATGTTCCCTCCACTACTCCTATAAATACCCTTGCATTCACTCCATCTCTCCATCTCATTCACAACACAACACCCCTCAAACACTTCCATTATTCCCTAGCCGTGAGCTTCCCATCTTCCCCTTAGAATCCAAACCGTGAGTCCCCCTTCCACCATTCCTCATCCATTTCCATAATTCCCCAAACCTCACCTTAGACCTTGTGCTACAAGAACGAGGAAGATAAGAGGGCCTAAACGTTCATACAATTCAAGTTTGAGTTGTTGGAATGTTTAGGTGTTTCTTTGATTTCAAAGTTTAAATTCAATTCTCTTTGTTTTGTACGTATGAGGAATGGAAGAGAAGAGTGCCTAAACGTTCATACAATTCAAGTTTGAGTTGTTGGAATGTTTAGGTGTTTCTTTGATTTCAAAGTTATGAGGAACTAAACCCCCCTTTAGCTAGGGGTGATTCGAAACTATGTTTATATTTGCAATATGAATTGATTACTTTTGGTTGGAATTTCATAAGTTGTGGATTCAATTCGTTTAACTGTTTGATTGATAACTTATTTATGTATGTTCATTGAGATTGCAAGCTTAATTTTCATGCATGAATATGACGCTAGAATATAAGTGAGTTTCACCTAATCGTTATGAAGTTATATTCACAAGTAGTGGAGGTTGCTTATAAACAATCGCGTTAAACGAATTCTTGGCATAAGTTTCATGCGTATTCCATAGTAACGAATGCCTCGTCAACACTTCTAATTTTCATTGAACTTAATGATCTTTGTTGAATGTCTCTATCATGCGTATTCCATAGTTAGGGACTTTGATTAAGAATAATTTGGTTGTAATGCGTATTCCATTCAATCCAATGAATTTAGGGAAATCTGAAAGTTAATTTAAGCAGACCTAATTAACTTGGAGCATTGAGTTTCACAACTTATCGAAAGACCAACTGAGAATCAATCTTGTATGCAAGTGTAACATGTGTGAAGAAGAACCCCTTGGCTATTCCATCATCCATATTTTCATCACATTTATATTTACGTTTTGCCTTTAATTACAATTTGTGCAATTTAGCTAATTTCGTCAAATCAAACCCCCCCTTTACTTTCTTGTTCTTTAGTGCTTAGAATCTGTTTAGTTTATGTTTTAAAAGTATTTTTTTTTGTTTTTGGTTTGTCTTAGTGTTTTAAACTTTAATTTTGCATTCTTTGAGTCTAGTTTAGTGTTTTAAACTTTATTTTACGTTTTTGAGTCAGTTTCCAAGAGATTTGCAATCCCTCCTAATCCCCGGTCCAGAACGATCCCTACTTATACATATACTACAATTTGACGAAAAGAGGGTTTAATTTGTGTGCGTATAAATCTCGCATCATCATTCAAAGCATGTTATTGATTTGCATAACACATATTCAAGATGAAGTTGTGTAGTGACCACCATAAAAACCAAATAGCCGTGTGCCCTTCACTCATTTTGTGTTTAAGTTTAACCCCATTGAGCCGTGTTAGCCATGTTCTTTGTTAACCCATATCATCCTCACCTAGCCTAGATTAGGACCATCCGTACCCTTGTTCTTGAAGCATAGTAAGCATGAATGAATTCCTTTTGATTAATGTGTTGCAGAAAATAAGTGTGGGGGAAGGATTATTGATGTGAGTTATGTGCCATAGGCACGGCTAGAAAAAAAAAAAAACAAATAGAAAAAAAAAAGAAAAGAAAAAAGAAAAGAAAAAAGAAGTGAAAAAGAGTTGAAAAGAGGTAAAAAAGCGTTCCAAAGTATTGGTTGCTGAAGTAAGGGCCCAAAACAATGAATTAGGCCCTAAGAGTTGTTTGAATCTCCCCTATTTGTCTAAAAGTTGATTTCTGCATTCTAAGTGAATTCTAAGTCTCAATTTCATTACTTTGCTTGCTATTGCTTAAGGAACTTTTGTTTATCCCTATCTTTCCTTGTTAGCCAATACCCAAAGCCCCGTTACAACCCTTGACTTCTATCTTGAGTGTTGTGCATTTCAATTGTGGAGTTTGAATTTGGTATGAGCATATGGTGTCACTGGTTCTCGCATCTAAGTAGTAGCATTCCATTCATGAGATCATATCTAAACATGTTTAATTACTCCAGAAATTGCGTTCTTTGTTATAACATATGTGAGTACTAGTCTTTCATGTTTACATCAATCTTCTCACATATAACTATTGTAGGGTGTGTAGTCAGAAAATCTGAGTGAAAATTGAGTGCATAACTAGTGAGGAATTGAGGGAATTCTCTAAGGCATGTTACTACATTCAAAATGTGTTTTAATTGATTTAATGCGAACTAGTGAATGGTGACTATAATTAAGTATGTGCTCAAGGGGAAGGAAGACTAAAAGCTATGTGAGTAATGATCTTTGACATGTCATGTTTCATTGGAAATCCCTGAGGCAAATGTTGGAAGGTTTAGGTTATGTTTTGTTTGTTTTGTTTCGTCTTGTTTATTTTAGTTGTTTTGTTTTGCTCGAGGACTAGCAAAAGTTAAGTGTGGGGGTATTTGATAGGAGCATATTCATGCGACTTAATTAGCTTGTTCTCGTGCATTTATGTTTTGTTTCCTTAGTTATTTTAGTGTTTAAAGTCATTTTTGTGTATTTTCAGATTATAAGGCCAAAGTGTGCAAGAAGATGCAAATTGGAGCCTTTTGGAGCAAAAGAGGAATGAATGAGTTGAAGACTTGAAGAAACGATGAATTCCTACTCCAACGATGAATTCCTACTTCAACAATGAATTACTACCAAAACGAGGATTCCTACTCAAACAAGGATTCCTACTTGAAGTAGGAAAGTTAACCCTAGGTTTCCCGTTTTGGTAACCTTTCCTAATCTTAAACGTCCGTATTTTCTAGCCACTTTGAAGGCCTTGTAGGCACTTTAGGACACAAAACGAATGCCCTAGGCCCACTTACACAACCTTGCCGTGCATTAACCCTAATCCCCTTCCCTTGCCGTGCAAGGGGGGGCATTTTTGTCCATTGTTGTGCACTTAAACCCTATTTCCCTCTCCTAACCTAAACCCTAGCCGCACCTTGCAGCCATCCCCTTTAATTTCTGATTTAATTCCCTAATTCTAGCAGCCTTTAACTTAATTTTAATTAACCAAAATAAATTAGGGTGGAAATTTCTGAAAACCCTAGGTAATCCACCATTTAGCCGCACCCTAGGGAGAGTTTTCATGGATTCTTTTCATCACACACATCTAAGTCGTCACTCCCATCATCCATAAACCCTAAGGACCCTAATTCCACATCTGAGCCGTACCCTCTATTTTGACCCTAGGTATTCTCTTATTCATTCGATTCAGCCATTCACTCACAAAACCTCTCAGCCGCAAGAACCTTTCCATCTTTTCCCAACAGCTGCACCTTTTCCCATCCATTCCAGCCATTACCCAACCTTGCCGCAGCCACTCCACCCTTCCAACCACCATTCCCAACCTCCATACACCTTCCCACCTCCTTGCCGCACCACCACATCTCCCTAAATCCATCCCCAACCCAAAATAACATCCAAAAACCCCCTAAACCATCTCTGCCGCAGCAAGGAAAAGAAGAAAGAGGAGCTTAGACGCGTAGAAATTCAAGTGGATTCGTTGGGCGTTCTAGGTGTAATCAATCTTTTAATCTTTATGTTTAAATTCAATTTTATTTCTCTTTCTGTGAACATGAGAGGCTAAATCCCTAGTTAGCTAGGGGGTGATTCGAAATCATCTTGTATGCAATGATGCGAGTTTTATATACGCACAAATTAAACCCTCTTTTTGTCAAATTGTAGTATAGGTGCAAGTAGGGATCGTTCTGGACCGGGGATTAGGAGGGATTGTTAATCTCTTGGAAACTGACTTAAAAACGTAAAAACAATATAAAACACTAAACTAGACTCAAAGAATTCAAAAATACTTTAAAACATAAACTAAACAGATTCTAACAAGTTCAAAAGACTCAAAACTCTTAAAAACACAAACTAAATTGATTTCTAACTAATTTGACATTAAAGTAAAGGGGATTTAGGTTTTGACAAAATTAAACTAAATGAACAAATTGCAATTAAAACAGAATGTAAATATGAATGTGAATAAAATATGGATGATGGAATAGCCAAGGGGTTCTTCTCCACACATGTTACACTTGCATACAAGATTGATTCTCAGTTGGTCTTTCGATAAATTATGAAACTCAACGCCCCGGGTCAATTAGGTCCGCTTAAATTAACCGTCAAGTTCTCCTTAAGTTAATGAATTGGATGGGTTAGCGCAACGCAATTCACCACATTCTCCAAAAGTCCTTTACGTGAAAAGCACAATAAAGATACAATCAAAGATCATTAAGCATTATGAAAACTATAAGTGTTGACGAGGCATTCGTTACTATGGAATACGCATGAAACTTATGCCAAGAATTCGTTTAACGCGATTGTTTATAAGCAACCTCCACTACTTGTGAATATAAGTTCATAACGATTAGGTGAAATTCACTTATATTCTAGCGTCATATTTATGCATGAAAATTAAGCGCGCATTCTTAATAAACATTCATAAATAAGTTATCAATCAAACGGTTAAACAAATTGAATCCACAACTTATGAAATTCCAACGAAAGTTAATCAATTCATATTGCAAATATAAACATAGTTTCGAATCACCCCCTAGCTAAAGGGGGTTTAGTTCCTCATAACTTTGAAATCAAAGAAACACCTAAACATTCCAACAACTCAAACTTGAATTGTATGAACGTTTAGGCACTCTTCTCTTCCATTCCTCATACGTACAAAACAAAGAGAATTAAAATGAAACATTGAAATCAAAGAAACACCTAAACATTCCAACAACTCAAACTTGAATTGTATGAGCGTTTAGGCACTCTTCTCTTCCTCGTTGTTGTAGTACAAGGTCTAAGGTGAGGTTGTGTTGAATGGATTGGGGAAATATGGAAATGGATGAGGAAAGATAGAAAATGGAAAAAAACCCACGGCAAGGAAGGGAATTTCAGGATGTGAAGATGGTGTGTGTTTGTGTTGTGGTATGAAATGAGATGCCTTGAATGAATGAATGCAAGGGTATTTATAGGAGTAGTGGAGGGAACATATGGCTGTTTGTTTAAGTTGTTTGTGTGGAGGAATGATGGAAAAACAGCTAGGACAACATGTGAAAGCTGGAAAACATAAGGATCCCACGGCATGGCTTGTTGTTGGTGCTGGAATTGCATGTGTGTGCATGTGTTTGTGTTTTCAGGATGGTTCTTTGTGTTGTGAAGAGAATAAATGTATGATGGTGGCTGAATGATTAAAGGGAATGAATGGGAGTGACACTAGGTTGGTTATGCATGTGGAATGTGGCTGAATTGTTGGTGAAATGATGAATGGGAAAGCTGGAATTTCAAAGGGGGAGCCACGGCATGGATGTTGTTTGAATGTGTAAAGTGTGTGTGAATGCATGTGAAGATGCTAATAAATAATGCATGTAGGGTTAGGAAATAAAATCATAACTTAAAGGGGGATGATTAAAGGGTGTTGAAAGGTTTGAAATGCATGTGTAATGTTGGAAAGGGATTGGGAATGCACGGCTTTGGGGAAAGAATGAGTGGATGTGCAAATGTGTTTTAATTAATGAAAGTGTTTGGAGAATGAATGCAATGATGAAGAGTGAATAAAGAATGCATGTAGGGTTAGCTAGGTTGGCTTTGTTTGGGTGCATGTGTGTTAATGGTGGTTTTGCATGTGAATTGATGGATTGTTTTTGATGGAATTGATGGTTCTTTGCATGGCTATAAGGGAGAGAATAAGAGAGAATGGGCTAGGCCCTTTGTTTTATGTCCAAAGTGAATACAAGGCCTTCAAATTCGTCCATCCTCTTGGCTCCATGGATAAGCTATCCAATCCATGCCCAAAAATGCTCCAAATGGCCTCAAAATGCACTTTCTTGCTCCCTAAGCCCTTAGAACCTGAAAACACACAAAAGAAGCATAAAGAACTAAAATAACTAAAGAAACATAACGTAAATGTACGAGAACAAGCCATTTAAGTCGCATGAATATGCTCCTATCATGCAAGTGTGACATGTGTGGAGAAGAACCTTCTAGCTAGCGTTCCATCCATATTTTCATCACATTCATCTTTACAATCTGTTTTAAATTACAATCTGTGCATTTTATTTAATTTTGTCAAAAACTAAATCCCCCTTTACTTTAGTGTCCAATTTAGTTAGAAAGTGTCTTAGTTTGTGTTTCTAAGTGTTTTGATTCAAGTTATTACCCAAATTCGTCCAAATTAGTGAAAGTGCTCAAAACTGCCCAGAAAGTGTTTTTAAGGCAGTTTTGAGTGTTTTGTGGCAGTTTTGAGTGTTTTGGGGCTGTTTTGAGTCTTTTGGTTTGTTTTAGTGTTTTATTGTTTAGTTTTGCATTCTTTGAGTCTAGTTTAGTGTTTTAACCTTTGTTTTAAGTTTTTGAGTCAGTTTCCAAGTGATTTAGCAATCCCTCCTAATCCCCGGTTTAGAACGATCCCTACTTATTCATATACTACAATTGTCAAAAGAGGGTTTCAATTTGTGTGCTTATTTAGTTCACATCAAGCAAAACAAAACAAAAGAAACCAAAAACAAAACAAAACACATTCTAAACCTTCCAACATGTACCTCAGGGATTTCCAACGAACATGACACATTAAAGAACATCATTCCCACAGTTTTTAGCTTTCTTTGTACTTGAGCAAACATTTAATCATAGTTACCACTTACTAGTTCACATTTAATCAATTAAAACAACGTTTTGAATGTAGTAACATGCCTTAGAGAATTCCCTCAATTCCTCACTAGGATGCTCTCTATTTTCACACAGATTTTCTAACTTCACACCCTACACTATGTATATGTGAGAAGATTGATGTAAATACGAAGACTAACACTCACATATGTTATATCAAAGAAAGCATTTTTTGGATTTACGACAATGACATGAATATGATCTCATGACTGGAATGCTACTGCTTAGAATGAGAACCAGTGATTCCATATGCTCATACTAAATTCAAACTCCACATATTGAACACATAACATCAAGATAGAAGTTGAGGGTTGTAACGGGGCTAAGGGTATTGGCTAACAAGGGTTCTTAAAGCAATAGGAAGCAAAGTAACGAAATTGACACTTAAACTCACTTTTAATGTCAGAAATCAACTTTTAAACACAAGGGAAGATTCATGCAACATTTGGGGTCAAATTCACTCTTTTGGACCCTTCCTTCAATAACCAACACTTGTGAGATCATTCTCACTTATTTTTCAACTCTTTTTCTTTCTTTTCAACACTTTTCTATTTTCTTTTTATTTTTCCACGAATTTTTTTTTTCTCTTTATTTCCTTCTTTTGCCGTGCCCTATCATCTTCCCCCACACTCGTTTTCTGCAATATATTGATCAAAAGGAGTTCATTCTAAGTCATGCTTCACTATCCTTTAAGAACAAGGGTATGGAAAGTCCTAATCTAGGCTAGGTGAGGATAATGTGGCCAACAAAGAAAATAGGCTTGAAAAGGCTCAAAAGGGTTAATCCTACAATACATATGCAAAAGGGTTGGGCTTTTTGGCTTTGGCTTAACTAAACAACTTCATCTTATTGTATGTTGTGCAATCAATATCATGCTTTGAATGAAATGGGCATGAGTTATAGTATTTGGAACTATAATGCAATGCATTCCAAGTAGCAACCAAGCAAAGAATAATGAGATCATGCAACGACTTTAGAAAACAAGAAATCACAGATTATACTCTCCAAAGAACGTTTTAGGCTCAAGTCTCTCAGGGATGTAGCGTTAGTTTGAGTTCTTTCCTTCAAGCATGTTACAAAAACTGATTTTTCTCTTTGTAATTACATGTGAATTCATAAGCTATAACCATAACCAAGCATAAACCAAAGCATAAATCAACTTCCAGCCATGTGTACAACATTCTTTAATAGTCATGACATTAAAAACCAAATCCTCATCATTGTGTTGGAAGGTAACCTAAGACACAAACAAACACACAAAAACAACTTAAAAACAACTCTTTTTGGGTTTTTCAAAACTGTTTTGTAATAAATTTTTTTTTGTAAATTTTCGGATTTTCTGAACAAAAGACATAAAAACACTTCAAAACACCCTAAAAACACTTCAAAACAGTGAGAAACAACATTATAAGTGATAGGTGATAAAATCCCACGAAAATCATGTAGCAAAAACAACTTGTTCCCCCCCCCCCCAACACTTAAATCAAACATTGTCCTCAATGTTTCAAACAAAGACTCACATTCAAACAAACATTATAAACTAACTAACATGACAAAATAAAAATAATAAAGAGATAGAGATTAAGGAACGCAAATCTGATTTTGTGGCATGAATTGGTGAATTGCCCAAATCCTCTCTAGTTGAATGCATGGGTTGCCTCCCAAGAAGCGCTTGCTTTAACATCGTGCAGCTGGACGAACATTCTTCTTATCCTCACTTAGAGCCCACGGCATGGAGTGTGATGTCCTCCACAATCTGCCCTTCAACATTTGCATAATAGGGCTTCAAACAAGGCTCATTCACCTTGAATTCTTGGCCATTCCTCAAGCTTTGGATTTGAACTGCGCCATATGGAAAAACATTAGTAACAACAAAAGGCCCAATCCACTTAGAACGTAACTTACCAGGAAATAAACGAAGACGAGAATTAAAAAGTAAAACTTTTTGCCCTATAGAGAATGTTTTGCTTCGAATCATCTTATCATGGAAAGCTTTGGTCTTTTCCTTGTAAATGCAAGCATTCTCATATGCTTCACGCCTAATCTCCTCAAGTTCATTCAATTGCAACTTTCTATGCATTCCAGCCGCATCCATGTCCATCTTGAATGTCTTGATCGCCCAATGAGCCTTGTGTTCTAACTCCATGTAGAGATGACATGGCTTGCCATAGACTAGCCGAAAAGGGGACATCCTTATGGGTGTCTTGTAAGCCATTCTATAAGCCCATAATGCATCCTCCAAACGTACGCTCTAATCTTTTCTTGTTGGTCCAAGAGTCTTCTCCAAGATTTGCTTGATTTCTCTATTGGACACCTCGGCTTGGCCATTGTTTTGGGGATGGTAAGGTGTTGAAACCTTATGTGTGACTTGATACTTCTTGAGCAATGCCTCTATGGTATGATTGCAAAAGTGAGACCCTCCATCACTAATAAGCACTCGAGGCATCCCAAATCTAGCAAAAATGTTAGTCTTTATAAAATCTGCAACAACTCTAGAATCATTAGTATGGGTGGCCTTGGCTTCCACCCATTTTGAGACATAATCCACCGCAAGCAAAATATAAGTAAAACCAAATGAAGCTGGGAAAGGGCCCATGAAATTAATGCCCCAAACATCAAAAATTTCAACATTAAAAATGGGTGTTTGCGTCATTTGGTCCCTTGCACCTATATTTCCCATTCGTTGACAACGATCACAAGTTAAACAAAAAGTTCTAGCATCTTTAAAGATCGTAGGCCAATAAAAATCACATTCTAACACTTTAAGGGCAGTGCGTTGTGTGCCAAAATGTCCACCACATGCATAAGTGTGACAAAAGGTTAGAATCGAATTAAACTCACAATCATCCACACAATGACACACAATCTGATCTGCACAAAACTTCCACAAATATGGGTCATCCCATACATAAAACCGTGCCTCTTTCTTTAATTTATCACGTTGGTGCCTAGCTATGGTACTTGGAACACGTTTTGACACCAAAAAGTTCACCAAATCGGCATACCAAGGTTCATATACCTTAATGGACAGCAATTGCTCATCAGGGAATGTCTCTTGGATGGGTAAAGAGTCCTCATTGCACACCAAATGACTTAGATGGTCAGCAACCACGTTCTCACTCCCTTTCTTGTCTCGAATTTCAATGTCAAACTCTTGGAGAAGAAGCATCCATCGAATTAGCCTTGGTTTGGCCTCCTTTTTGGTGAATAAGTACCTTACAGCTGCATGGTCAAAATATACAATCACTTTAGTGCCAAGTAAATATGAACAAAACTTATCTAAAGCAAACACAACGGCAAGTTCTTTTTCAGTGGTAGAGTAGTTTAATTGAGCATCATTTAGGGCCCGGGAAGCATAATATATGATGTGTGGTTGCTTGTTCTTCATTTGGCCCAAAACAGCCCCTATTGCATAATCGGATGCATCACACATTAGCTCAAAAGGCAACGTCCAATCAGGTGGAATGATAATGGGTGCCGTGGTAAGCATGTCTTTGAGATGCTTGAATGCCTTCTCACACTCCTCATTGAACTCAAACGCCGCTTCTTTTTGTAGGAGACGGCATAGGGGTTGTGCAATCTTGGAGAAATCTTTGATAAATCGCCTATAGAATCCTGCATGGCCAAGAAAAGAACGAACCTCTCTAACCGAAGTAGGAGAGGGTAAGTAACGTACAAGATCTATTTTAGACTTATCAACTTCAATTCCTTTTTCAGAGATGATATGACCAAAACTATGCCTTGTTTAACCATAAAATGACATTTTTCCCAATTCAAAACAAGGTTAGTTTCCATGCATCTTTTCAAGATTAAAGTAAGATTATGCAAACAATCATCAAATGAGTCTCCAAACACACTAAAATCGTCCATAAACACTTCAATTATTTTCTCAACATAATCCGAGAATATACTTACCATGCATCGTTGGAAAGTGGCCGGTGCATTGCATAAACCAAATGGCATACGATGATATGCAAAAGTACCAAATGGACAAGTAAAGGTGGTCTTTTCTTGATCATCCGGCGCTATGACAATTTGATTATAACCCGAATAACCATCAAGAAAGCAAGAAAAGGAATGGCAAAGGAAAGTGATCTTTCCTTGTTGCGGCATTTAGCTTCCTATAGTCAATGCACACTCTCCAACCGGTTTGAATGCGTGTAGGCACAAGTTCATTCTCTTCATTCTTCACCACCGTGACTCCGGACTTCTTGGGAACTACTTGGACCGGTGAAACCGAACAACTATCCGAGATAGGATAGATGACGCCACAATCAAGTAATTTGATGATTTCCTTCTTCACGACTTCCATCATTGGTGGGTTGAGTCGACGTTGGGCTTCCCTTGATGGTTTGGCGCCTTCTTCCATGAGAATTCGATGCATGCACGTGGTAGGGCTTATGCCCTTGATATCGGCCAAAGTCCACCCAATGGCCGTCTTGTGCTCTTTGAGAACCCTCACCAATTTCTCCTCCTCTTGTGCCGTGAGTGATGATGCCACAATGACGAGCAATGTGTCTTGCTCGCCCAAGACCACATACTTCAAGTGATTTGGCAATGGTTTGAGCTCAAGGGTAGGTGGTTGTTCTATAGAAGGAAACAACTTGTTAGTTGAAATTGGAATTGAGATTGGACTAGGGGACTTACCTTGGAGTTGTGGCAATGATTCTAGGGCTGCCACGGTTTCAATTACTTCCTCATCAAAGGCCACGGCATGGGATTGCAATTGTGTGCCGTGGGTTGCTATGGTGGCAGCCATGTGATTCTTCACTTCTATGCCATTTGTAATGACCATTTCAAGTGCATCTCCATGTAATTGATCAAGGTGTTCCTGTGCCAAAGAATCAAGAATATCAACGGAGAAACATGAGTGATCATCATTAGGAAATATCATAGTTTCAGAAATATTAAAATCAATCACTTCCCCATCAAATTCCATTGTTAAAGTGCCTTTGAACACGTCTATCTTAGTTTGGGCCGTCTTTATGAATGGCCTCCCAAGAAGAAGCGAAAAGGATGGAGCATGGGTGGTTTCTTCCATTTCAAGGACGTAGAAATCCGCCGGAAAGATCAAATTATTCACCTGCACTAAGACATCTTCCAATACGCCCTTTGGATAGGCATTAGATCTATCGACCAACTGAATAATCACACCATCATTTTTCAATTCACCAAGGTTCATTGAAGCATAAATAGAGTATGGCATGACGTTAATTGAAGCTCCTAAGTCTAACATAGCATGTTCGAACTTAGTTTGGCCAATAATACAAGGAATTGTAAAGCTACCTGGATCTTTGCACTTTGGTGGTAACTTTCTTTGTAAAACAGCGGAAATGTTCTCACTTACCCTCACTACCTCTTTATGTGAATCCCTCTTCCTTGTAGTGCATAATTCCTTCAAGAACTTGGCGTATTTGATGCGAAAATTAACTTAACACACAAATTAACCCTCTTTTGACAATTGTACCATATAAATAAGTAGGGATCGTTCTTACATCGGGAATTAGGAGGGATTCCTAAACACTTTAAACTGACTCAAATAAATAAAACTAACCTTTAAAACACTTAACTCAATTAAAAAAAACTCAAAACAAGTTCACAAGACTCAAAATAGGCTAAAAGCATTCAAAACTGCCTAAAAACACAAACTGGGCAGTTTTGAGCTTAAACACAAACTTGGACGAAAATTGGTTCTAACTTGACTCAAAACTCTTAAAAACACAATCTAAAACATATTTGAACCAATTAGACACACTTAAGACAATTGGGGATTTGGTTTTGGACGAAAATCAAACAAACAAAACAATAATGTAAACTAGGCAGATTTGGGCGAAATTGATAGAATTAAGCGGATGGTGAGATGGCTAGGAGGTTTTCTCCACACATGGCATACTTGCATACAACACAATCTTCAGTTGCTTATTCAATGAATTATGAACCTCAACACCCCAAGTTAATTAGGTACGCTTAAATTAACTCTCAGATTTCCCTTAGGTCATTGAATTGAATGGAATTAGCGCATTGCAATCAAATTATTCCTTAAAAGTTTTCTATATGAAAGCGCATAACAGAAAGACAATCAAAGATCATTAGGTTCTCTGGAAATCATATGTGTTGACGAGGCATTCGTAACTATGAAAGCACTTGATACTAATGCCAAGAATTTACTTAACATAATTGTGACCAACAATCTTAACTACTCATGAATATAAGTTCCCAGCGATTACGTGATGTTTCCTTATACCCTAGCATCATATTTATGCATGAAAATTAAGTGTGCACTCTCATTTCATATACATAAACAAGTTTTAATTAAAACAGATAAGTAAATTGAATTCATCATTCATGAAATCACAACTGAAAGTAATCAAATCATCATGCAAATATAACCATGGTTTCGAAATTCCCCCAAGCCAAAAGGGGATTAGTTCCTCA
The DNA here is from genome assembly GCF_963583255.1 of Pyrus communis. NCBI lineage: Eukaryota > Viridiplantae > Streptophyta > Magnoliopsida > Rosales > Rosaceae > Pyrus > Pyrus communis. Next base: position 13,868,092 of record NC_084811.1, read on the forward strand.
TGCTTGCAAAACAAAGATTATTGAATTTAAACATTGAAATCATAAGAAAAATTACACCTAGACGTTTCAGCAATTCCAAGATGGATTTGATGCACGGCTTGGCTCCTCTTCCTCCTCCTTGCTGCGGCATAAGGTGTGTGTGGTGGAATTGGGGGTTTTTGAGCCTTAGTTAGCTTATTCTTGTGCATTTATGCTATTATTTCCTAGTTAATGGCGTATTACAACTCATTTTCGTGCGTTTGTAGGTCCAAAGGGTTAAAGTACCAAGAAAGTGCATTTTGATGCATTTTGGAGCAGTTTTGGGCACTATGTGGATAGCTTGCATATGGGCCAACATGGATGGACGAATTTGGAGTTCAAGAGGCTAGAAATATGATGAGTGATAGGAGCATATTCATGCGACTTAATTAGCTTGTGCTCGTGCATTTATGTTGTGTTTACTTAGTTATTTTAGTGTTTAAGGCCACTTTTGTGTATTTTCAGATTATAAGGCCAAAGTGTGCAAGAAGATGCAAATTGGAGTCTTTTGGAGTGAAAGAGGAATGAACGAGTTGAAGACTTGAAGAAACGATGAATTCCTACTCCAACGATGAATTCCTACCAAAACGAGAATTCCTACTCAAACAAGGTTTCCTAATTGAAGTAGGAAAGTTAACCCTAGGTTTCGCGTTTTGGTAACCTTTCCTAAACTTAAACGTCCGTATTTTCTAGCCACTTTGAAGGCCTTGTAGGCACTTTAAGACACAAAACCAAGGCCCTAGCCCAATTACACAACCTTGCCGTGCCTTAACCCTAATTCCCTTCCCTTGCCGTGCAAGGAGGGGCACTTTTGTCCAATGTTGTGCAACTAAACCCTATTTCCCTCTCCTAACCTAACCCTAGCCGCACCCTTTAATTATTCCCTTGTTAATTTCTGATTTTATTTCCTAAATTCTAGCAGCCTTTAGGTGAATTTTAGTTAATAAAAATAAAAGAGGGTTTGAATTTCTAAACCCTAGGGTTTCCACCATTTAGCCGCACCTTAGGGACCTATTATTATTTTTCTTTTCATATTTTTCAGGAAAAAAAACCAAACAGCCGCAAGAAGCCATTCATTGATATTTTCATCAGCCATTCACCCTAATTCTCTCCAAGAAGCCGTCACTCCCATTCTCTCCCAAAACCGTGCATACCATTCACCTTATTTTCTCATCAGCCACATTCACATTTTAACCTAAGCCGTAGCCATTCACTCACTCTCTCCCATAAGCTGCAGCCACTGATAGGAGCATATTCATGCGACTTAAATGGCTTGTTCTCGTGCATTTACGTTATGTTTCTCTCGTTATTTTAGTCCTTTATGCTTCTTTTGTGTGTTTTCAGGTTCTAAGGGCCTAGGGAGCAAGAAAGTGCATTTTGAGGCCATTTGGAGCATTTTTGGGCATGGATTGGATAGCTTATCCATGGAGCCAAGAGGATGGACGAATTTGAAGGCCTTGTATGCACTTGAAGACACAAAACAATGGCTCTAGCCCAATCAAACACATTATGCCATACAAACCAACCTATTTTAGGCCGATTCTATGTACTTAAACCCTAGCCCTTTAAACTAATTCATTTATCACTTATCAAACCATTCACTTATCACTCACCACATATCATTCACTTATCACTTAACATATCATTCATTTATTTCACTTCCATACTCCTCTTAATTCCACATGCATTCTCACACATGCACATCATTCACTCACATTTCCACCATTCATTCTTTATTCCTTTCCAAACATCTCACATGCATTTCCACCTTCCTACTTCATCATTTCACCACATTCTCCCTCTTTAACTCACATGCATTCATCATAATTCACAACACAAAACAACTTCATTGCCGTGGGTTCCCATTTCCTTTCCAAACATCTCACATGCATTTCTTCATTATTTCCTAACCCTACATGCATTATTTATTGCATCTTCACATGCATTCACACACACTTTACACATTCAAACCGTGAGCTCCCATTCCTATATGCCATTTTCAGATTTCCACCCACTAACCTAGTCATCAACACATGCACTTCCACCTTTCATCCACAATGATTCATGATTCATTCACTTTGCATCCTTTAATTCAATCACATACTTTTCCATCATTAATTAGCCACTTGCATCTTAAACAAACAACCATATGTTCCCTCCACTACTCCTATAAATACCCTTGCATTCATTCATTCAAGAATATCTCATTTTCATACACAACACACCACAAACACTTCCATCTTCTCCCTAGCCGTGAGTCTCTCCATTTTCTGCACCATTCCCTTCCCTTTCTCCTCCATTTCTTCCATTTCCATAATCCCCCAATCCATTCAACACACCAACAACATCCCTTAGTCCTTGTGCTACAACGAAGACGAAGAGAAGAGGGCCTAAACGTTCATACAATTCACGTTTGAGTTGTTGGAATGTTTATGCGTTTCTTTGATTTCAATGTTTAAATTCAATTCTCTTTGTTTTGTAATATGAGAAATGGAAGAGAAGAGTGCCTAAACGTTCATACAATTCAAGTTTGAGTTGTTGGAATGTTTAGGTGTTTCTTTGATTTCAAAGTTATGAGGAACTAAACCCTTTTTGGCTAGGGGTGATTTCAATACCATGTTTATTTATGTGATATGAATTGATGAATTCCGGTTATGAACTCTTGATTCGTGAATGCAATTGGCTTAACTATTTGATGATTAACTTATTTGTGTTTGTTGATTGAGGGTCGACACTTAATTAGCATGCATGAATATGTGGCTAAAGTTTAAGAAGGTTTCACATAATCGTTACTAACTTATACTTGAAAGTAGTGAAGGTCGCTTGTCACGATCGCGTTAAGTTTAATTCTTAGCATGAGTAACATGATGTCATAGTTGCAAATGCTTTGTCAATGCTTATGGTTTTAATTATTCTTAATGATCTTCGATTGTATCTCTATTATGATGACATGTAGGGAACTTTTGAGAATGTTTTGGGTTGTCGAATGATGCCATCCAATCCAATAATATAAGGAAAATCTGAGGGTTAACTAGTGATGTCACGGTTAATTTGGGGCATTGTCGTTCATAATTCAATGAAGGAATAACTGGAAATTGATTCATATGCATAAATATCATGTGTAGAGAAAGAACCCTTAGCTAGCTTCCAATCCATTCATTTCCGTCAAATCCATATTTACAATTTGTTTTGTTTCCAAGTATTCATTTTAGTTTAAATTCGTCCAAATCCAATTCCCCCCTATTTCGTTGAAGTCTTAGTCTTAATCTTTCTTATTTTTAGTTTTGCTTTCTTCGAGCATTAAATAGTGTTTTATATTGTGTTTTTATGTTTTTAAGTCAATTTAGAAGGTTTTAGCAAGCCCTCCTAATCCCCGGTCTAGAACGATCCCTCACTTATCCATTCTACTACAATTGTCAAACGAGGGTTTAATTTGAGTGTCAAGTAATTCTCGCATCAAATTTTGGCGCCGTTGCCGGGGATTAGCAACTTTGCTAATCCTTTGTCTTTATTTTTATATTTTTTTTGTTTTTCGTGCATTCTTATTTCAGATTCTTAGTTTGTTTGTTTCCTTGTTTTTTAGGTACTGTGTATGACTCGTCGCTCTCGGCCTATTATAGAGAACATCTCCGACTTTGACGGTGATTTTTAACGCACTTTGAGGAGAACGAGGAGTCAACAAGAGCCACCACAACCTCCACCACAACCTGGGCTTGAAGAAGACGAAGTAGGTGTAGAAGAAAAGCCCACGGATCAGATTTTTGAAGAAGAACAAGCCATGGCAGCAGATAATAGAACCATCAAGGAGCTTTCGGCCTCGGGTTTGGATAATGCATTGCCTCTTTGTATCCAATACCCCACGGCTGCAGAGGGGAAGACTGAGGAATTTGAACTCAAATCCAGTTTGTTACACCATATTCCGAAGTTCCATGGCTTGTCTATGGAATACCCCAACAAACACTTGAAGGAGTTCGAGGTGGTTTGTTCGAGCATGACCCCCGTCAATGTGGATGGGAGTATATTGAAGATGAAGGCCTTTCCATTTTCACTTATGGACAAGGCCAAAGATTGGCTCTACGAACTAGCCCCGGGAACTGTGACTTCGTGGGAGAGTATGAAGCGTGCTTTCTTGGAGAAATTCTTCCCTACTTCGAGAGTGATTCTCCTACGGAAGAAAATTAGTGGTATTCAACAGAATCATGGTGAGACATTCCCGGCTTATTATGAGCGCTTCAAGGGCCTTGTAGCTTCATGTCCTCAACATCAAATGAAGGAGGAACTTCTCCTTCAATATTTCTATGAGGGCCTCCTTCCTATCGAACGTCAAATGCTTGATGCATCAGCGGGAGGAGCATTGGTGGACAAAACACCAAGGGATGCCAAGATTCTCATAGCCAACCGAGCGCTCAACGCTCAACAATATGAAGGAGTGGGCCAAAGGGAAGCCCCACGACAACAAAGTATAAATGAGGTGAGTGCTATTTCTGAAATTCAATCACAACTTGCTAATCTTAATTCTCTTGTTTCTCAGGTTGTGATTGGTGCAAAAGCACAAGAACACCAAGTTTGTGGCGTGTGCTCAATTCAAGGGCATCCATCCGACAAGTGCCCTCAACTAATCGAGAATGGTGGGTGGGAATCTGCCAATGCAATTGGTTTCCAAGGACAATATCAAAACAACCCATACTCGAACACTTACAATGCCGGATGGAGGGACCATCCAAACTTCAAATGGAGGGAGCCACAACAAGCTGCCCAACAAGGAGGATTTAGGCCAAACCCCTCTGGTTTTTATTCCAAGCCGTATGCACCCCAACAACCCCAACAACCTTCGGCATCATCTCATTCAGGTACGTCCTTGGAAAGTGATCAAGCTATGCAATTACTAACCTCTATTTCGCAGGGGTTGCAAAATCAAAACAACCGGATAGCAAATAACGAGAAGGAGATGACGGATATGAAGAAACAAATAGGGCAGATTTCTGAGTTCCTTGGACAGATTAGAGAGCAAGGAAAGCTTCCTAGCTCAACCACAGTCAATCCAAAGGGAGGATTCGAATCCGCCAAGGCCATCACTCTAAGGGGTGGAAAAGAAGTTGGGACCGAGCCAAACAATCCCAAATCTGCCCAGAAAGTAGATGAAGAGACGACACAACCTGAGGCAGATCACCCTAACTCGGCCAAATCAGGTAATTTAAGTTCAAATTCATGTACTTCACGTCCTAATCTGCCCAATGTACCTTTTCCTCGCAGGTTCATGCAAGAAAAAAAGGAAGAAAGCGAGAAGGACATTCTTGAAACATTCCGGAAGGTACAAGTGAACATACCGCTTCTCGATGCAATCAAACAGGTTCCAAAGTATGCTAAATTCCTCAAGGACCTATGCAATACAAAGAGAAGAAGGGCAAACAAAGAGGTAGTGAAGGTAAGCGAGAATGTGTCCGCTGTTTTGCAACGTAAACTGCCTACCAAGTGCAAAGACCCCGGTAGTTTCACGATTCCTTGTGTGATTGGACATAATCGTTTTGAACATGCCATGCTTGATTTAGGTGCATCCATAAATGTCATGCCTTATTCTATTTATGCATCTATGAATTTGGGTGAATTAAAACAAGGTGGTGTAATTATACAATTGGCCGATCGTTCTAACGCGTATCCAAAAGGAGTTTTGGAAGATGTGCTTGTGCAGGTGAACCATTTAATTTTTCCGGCTGATTTCTACGTCCTAAACATGGAGGATTCAGCCCATTCTACATCTTTGCCGATTGTCCTTGGTAGGCCATTCATGAAGACGGCCCGAACGAAGATTGATGTATACAAAGGCACCTTGACAATGGAATTCGATGGGGAAGTGATTGATTTTAATATTTCTGAAACTATGAGATATCCCGTTGATGACCATTCTTGTTTTTCCATTGATGTTATCGATTCTTTGGCGCAGGTATACCTTGAAGAATTGAACGAGGACGCCCTGGAAACAACCATCACTAAGGCCATAGAGCGCAAAAATGAAGGATTTGGGCCAATGCAAGGCCACGGCAAGGAGGAGGAATTCTTTGCAATGGGTTCTAGTGAAGAAATAATCGAGGTTGTGGCAGCCCTTGAGTCATTACCACAACAATATGGTAAGGTTCCACTCTCACTTTCAAATTCAGTTTCCACTAAGATGCTACCTTCTGTTGTTCAGGCACCATCGCTTGAACTTAAGCCGTTGCCGGACCATTTGAAGTATGTGTTTTTGGGAAAAGGCGAAACATTGCCCATCATCATTTCATCAAGTCTCACGGCAATGGAGGAGGAGAAGCTTGTGAGGATGCTGCGAGAGCACAAAACGGCCATAGGGTGGACTTTGGCCGACATTAAAGGAATAAGCCCTACCACATGCATGCACCGTATACTTCTTGAGGAGGGGGCTAAACCAACTCGAGAGGCTCAACGCCGTCTCAACCCTCCGATGATGGAAGTGGTGAAGAAGGAAATAATCAAACTTTTGGATTGCGGAGTGATCTACCCTATCTCCGATAGCCGTTGGGTCTCTCCAGTTCAAGTCGTTCCCAAGAAGTCCGGAGTAACTGTTATCAAGAATGATGAGAATGAGCTCGTGCCTACACGCATTCAGACTGGATGGCGAGTATGTATCGATTACCGGAAGCTAAATGCCATGACTAGGAAAGATCACTTTCCTTTGCCATTCATCGACCAGATGCTCGAAAGGTTAGCCGGTCATGCTTTTTACTGTTTTCTTGATGGATACTCTGGATATAACCAAATTGTGATAGCCCCGGATGATCAAGAGAAGACCACATTCACATGTCCCTTTGGAACATTTGCTTATCGTCGCATGCCATTTGGCTTATGCAACGCACCAGTCACTTTCCAAAGGTGTATGGTAAGTATATTTTCCGATTTTGTTGAAAAGATCATTGAGGTTTTCATGGATGATTTCAGTGTATTTGGGAGTTCATTTGATAATTGCTTGGATAATCTGACCTTAATTTTGAAACGATGTGTTGAAACTAACCTTGTCTTGAATTGGGAGAAATGTCACTTTATGGTGAAACAAGGTATAGTTTTAGGACATATTGTTTCAGAAAAAGGAATTGAAGTAGATAAATCAAAAATAGACCTTGTACGTCACTTACCCTCTCCTACTTCGGTTAGAGAGGTACGTTCGTTTCTTGGCCATGCAGGGTTCTATAGGCGTTTTATCAAGGACTTCTCCAAGATGTCCAACCCTCTTTGCCGATTGCTTCAAAAAGATGTGCCATTCAAGTTTGATGAAGAGTGTAATTCGGCATTTAACCAACTCAAGGAGAAGCTAGTCTCGGCCCCCATTATTGTACCTCCAGATTGGAGCCTTCCGTTCGAGCTCATGTGCGATGCATCCGACTATGCATTAGGAGCTGTTCTAGGACAAAGAAGAGACAAGCGGCCGCATGTCATATACTATGCCTCTCGGACTCTCAATGATGCCCAATTGAACTACTCCACGACGGAAAAAGAACTTCTAGTTGTGGTTTTTGCTTTAGATAAATTCCGTTCATATTTAATTGGTACTAAAGTAATCGTTTATTCTGATCATGCAGCTTTGAGGTACTTGCTCACGAAAAAGGAAGCAAAGCCGAGGCTTATCCGTTGGATTCTTCTTCTTCAAGAATTTGATATTGAAATCCGGGATAAGAAAGGAAGCGAGAATGTAGTGGCTGACCATTTAAGCCGAATGATCCACGAGGAGCATGAACATGCCGTACCTATCCCTGAAACTTTTCCCGATGAGCAGCTGCTTTCCATTGAGGTAAGTGAACCATGGTATGCAGATTTAGTGAATTACTTGGTGGCTAAACAAATTCCAAATGAACTAAACAAGCACCAACGTGATAAGCTTAAAAATGATGCACGTTTCTATGTTTGGGATGACCCTTATTTGTGGAAGTATTGCTCAGATCAAATTGTACGTAGATGTGTGCATGATTCTGAATTTCACTCAATTCTAAGCTTTTGTCACACATATGCATATGGTGGTCATTTTGGCACACAACGCACTGCCCTCAAGGTTTTAGAGTGTGGTTTTTATTGGCCGACTATATTTAGGGATGCTAGAATCTTTTGTATGTCTTGTGATCGTTGCCAACGAATGGGTAACATAGGTACCAAGGACCAAATGCCGCAAACCCCTGTCTTTAATGTTGAAATTTTTGATGTTTGGGGCATTGATTTCATGGGCCCTTTCCCTCCATCTTATGGTTTCACTTATATCTTGCTAGCCGTTGATTATGTTTCTAAATGGGTGGAAGCAAAAGCCACCCGTACTAACGATTCTAAGGTGGTTGCAGATTTCGTGAAAACTAACATTTTTGCTAGGTTTGGAATGCCGAGAGTAATCATAAGTGATGGAGGGTCTCACTTTTGCAATCGGACCATTGAGGCGTTGCTAAGAAAGTACCATGTCAACCATAAGGTCTCCACACCTTACCATCCTCAAACAAATGGCCAAGCCGAGGTGTCTAACCGAGAAATCAAACAAATTTTGGAGAAGACCGTTGGACCAACAAGGAGGGATTGGAGCTTACGTTTAGATGATGCACTGTGGGCATATCGTACGGCGTACAAAACACCCATTGGGATGTCACCTTTTCGGCTCGTCTATGGTAAGCCATGTCATTTGCCCGTAGAGTTAGAGCACAAGGCACATTGGGCCGTGAAGACTTTCAACATGGACATAGATGCAGCGGGAGTTCATAAGAAGCTCCAATTGAATGAACTTGAGGAGATTCGAAATGAAGCCTATGAGAATGCCCGGATGTACAAAGCCAAGACCAAAGCATTCCATGATAAAATGATTCGAACCAAGACCTTCACAGTTGGGCAGAAAGTGTTACTTTTCAACTCTCGCCTACGTTTGTTTCCTGGTAAGTTGCGTTCTAAATGGATTGGCCCGTTTGTTGTTACTAACGTTTTACCTTATGGTGCAGTCCACATAAAAAGCTTAAGGAATGGCGTAGAATTCAAGGTGAACGGGCATCGGTTGAAGCCATATTACGAGCATGGTGTGGGGCAAGTGGTGGAAGACATTCCTTTCCATTCCGTGGGCTCAAATGAAGATTAAAAGAGGGTACTCGTCCGGCTGAAAGACGTAAAAGAAAGCGCTTCGTGGGAGGCAACCTATGCATCCGAATAGAGAAGAACTTGGAAACCCCTTTAAGAGACTTATTTTTATTCCTTTCTTTTTCTTTACTGCCTTTACTTTGCTTTCTTTCTCGTATTTGTTTATTTGCTTGCTCTGTTGTGACTTTCTGCTTAAAACATTGAGGACAAAGTTTGATTTAAGTGTGGGGGGGTAAACAATTTGTATTTGCATGAATTTCGTGGGATTTATTCACCTATCACTTAGAATGTTGTTTCTTGCTGTTTTAAGCGTTTTTAGAGTGTTTTAGTGTGTTTTATAGTGTCTTGGTATAAAACTCCGAAAATTTGATAAAAATAAAAATAAAAAAATAAAATAAAAAAAAAAAATTCTTTTGAAAAAACCCAAAAATATGTGTTTTTAGAGTCATTTGAGTCATTTTGGTGTTTGTTTGTGTCTTAGCGCTACTTGGGAGGCAACCCATGCATTCAACAAAGGAAGACTTAGAAAGCACTCCAAATCCAGATTCCTAAAAAAAAAACTCTTCTCTTTGTTGCTATTTCGTTTCTGCCTTGTTAGGTTGTTTAGTTGTTATTGTTTGTTTGTTTATTAATTGTGTGAGTCTATGATTGTAACATTGAGAAAATGTTTGATTTATTGATAGGCACTGCTAAACAAAGAAAGATGGTACTTCACAAAGGGTGTTTGCTTGAGGCCCCACTACGTGGCTTTACTCTTGAAGCAGAAGGCATCGGAGCGGAAGGCGTAGGAACAGAAGGCATCGGAGCGGAAGGCGTAGGAACATAAGGCGTAGGAGCAGAAGGCATCGAAGATAGAGCATTCCAGGCCTCAATACTTGGCCAAGCGCTGGATGAGCCAGGAAAAATGTGCCTCTGGAGGAAAGACGAGAACCTTTGACGGTCACTGTGAATCCGACCTTCAGACTCTTGCAGCTCATCAAGCTTCCTCTTCATGCCCGTCGAATAGTTGTTTGCAAGCACGTGCAAACTTCTATTCTCATACTTCAGCTGCTGGATCTCCTGCTTGAGACTTTCCACCTCTGCCATCAATGATTCCACCTGACGGGAGCGGGCAAGCAGGCGTTGGCCCATGTTGGACACAGAACTCGCACACTGAACACTAAGTGCGAGGGACTCTTGAACGGCCAACTCATCGGACCGTCCTGACAGCAGCCTACTATCTTTTGGTGTGAGGAGGTTCCTAGCTACTATTGTAGCTGTTGTGGCGTCCTGCATCACAGAGTCTTCACCTGAAAGAGGACCGTTAGAAGAAAAGAAAGAAGGGCGCCATACGTTACCTTGACGCGGCGCGCCCGTATCACTGCTAAGGCTCAATTCCAAGCTAAGGTTCGATGAGTTTGCCATTTTTTCAAAAGTGTTCAAAGAGAAGGGATGGAGTTAAATTTCAAAGGGCCGGAGTCGATTTTCAAGAATGGGAAATCTTCAGTGTGTGTTTGTTGTGGTGATCGATAGCTCAATAAAAAAGCCAAGGCGACGCGTCCACCAATTCAAAAAAGCCGGAATTTCCGGCGTAATTTAGGCGACGCTTTCTCGGCTTTTCAGAAGGCGCGTTCAACTTTGTCAAAAGATTTCTTCTTTTCAGACAACACGTGGAGGCCATCATCACAACTACACATCTTTAGCCGACAAGCGCAAAGTTCGGCGACGCTTTCTCTGCTTTTCAGAAGACGCGTGCAGCTTTGTCAAAAGGAGCCACATCTGCACTACCACGTGTCGTTCAGAAGAGAAGGGGCGCCTGCTCAGAAATCGAAAGGGCGCTTGCTCAGAAATCGAAGAGGCGTGTTCAGAGATCGATGAGGCGCCATTATTTCAAAAAGCCGGATTTGCGGGATCAAAACGTTTGTCGACAAAGGTAAAAAGTACCACCACTTGATATTATCTCTATATATGTCGACCTCCGTCTTTTATGGCAGGGCAAACCTGAAGAAAATGCCCAACTCTCCCTCACCTCTGAGGGCGCACTCCCAGCAAAGCCTTTCGAAATACTCAATTCTTTCTTCTTCCCCAAAGATGATACCAGATGCCTGGAGTACATATGACCCAGGAGGAAGCAGCACAACAAATACATGTGCTGATTCATTCACCGCTTCTTCAAAAGCAAAGGTATCTCATATCATCAAGGTCAAAAGCAAAAGTATCTCATATCATGCTCTTTCCCTGTCTTTTTCTTTGTCCTTGTTCTTACTCGCATGGCAAAGTAAAAAAAGCAATCAGCCGGTACTTGGAGTCAGTCTTCCGATCTGGAGCCAACTGCCTGGGATCTATTCCTGATTGCTTACCTAGCGTTGCTCTCGAGTAGTCATCTTCAACGGTTGATACACTTCCGGAGAAGGGACCACTTCTGCAAAGGGGAGCGAGTAAGGCAAGTGAAAATGATACATTGAAGCATGTGGAGACAAACATAGGCTGAGTTATCCTCCAACCCTTTTCAATACGAATTGGAAAGATTGAACAAAGAAACAGACCAAAAGGGTATGCTCAGACCTTCGGGGGAGACCAAATGAACCATCCTGCTGCCCAGTTCAAGAAGTAGCACAAAGGAAAATCAACGATGGGCAGAAACCAGTTCAAGAGTAAGCCTGTGGAATCACAAAGATCAAAAGTCTCAATGCAATTACCAAGGAGAAGATGGAATTTACACTCTATAACCAGATTTGCGTCTCTAAACTCTTCTCTTTGTTAATTACATTATGCCATGTTTAGTATGTTTAAGTGCTTTTTGTGTATTTACTTATGCTTTGTGTGAATCTATGCTTAAAACATTGAGGACAATGTTTGATTTAAGTGTGGGGGGGGTAACTAAGTATATTTGATGCAAATTCGTTGGATTTTATCACCTATCACTTCACATGTTGTTTCTCACTGTTTTAAAACTGTTTTAGTGTGTTTTGTCTTAAAAATTCGAAAATCCCATAAAAATTTGAAAAATTGTTTTGAAAAACCCAAAAAGAGTTGTTTTAAAGTTGTTTTTGTGTGTGTGTTTGTGTCTTAGGATACCTTCCAACACAATGATAAGGATTTGGTTTGTAATTGCATGACTGTTAAAAAGAGTTATTAACATAGAGAAAAGTTTGATTTACTCTTGGTATATGCTTGGTTATGGTTATAATGTATAACTTCACATGCAATCATAAAAGAAAATTTAGTTTTTGTAACATGCCTGAAGGAAGGAACTCAAACAAATGCTACAACCCTGAGAGACTTGAGCCTATAACGTTCTTTGGAGAGTATAATCTGTGATTTCTTGTTTTCTAAAATCGTTGCATGATCTCATTATTCTTTGCTTGGTTACTACTTAGAAGGCGTTTCATCATATAGTTCCAAATGCTAGAACTCATGCCCATTTCATTCAAAGCATGTTATTGATTTGCATAACATATATCAAGATGAAGTTGTGTAGTTGCCACCATAGCCAAATAGCCTCGCTTCCCATATTTCGTATATGTTGTAAGTTTTACCCCCGTTGAGCCATGTTAACCCATGTTCTTTGTTAACCCACTTTATCTTCACCTAACCTAGAATATGACCGTCCTTACCCTTGTTCTTAAAAGATAGTGAGCATGACTTAATTGAATTCCTTTTGAGTTACATTATGAAAGAAAATAAGTGTGGGGGAGAGAATGTTTTAAGTGTTTTTGTTTTGAGATTCAAAAGAAAAAAAAAAAAAAAAAAAAAAAAAAAAAAAAAAAAAAAAGAGAAAAGAATAAGTGATTGAAGAAAGGTTCCAAAACACCAATTCTGGGCGTAAATTGTCTAAATTCTCCCTTTTTGTTCAAAAGTTGAGTTTTCATTCAAAAGTAAGTTGATTAAAATGCTTTGCTCACTATTTCTTTAAGAACCTTTGTTTTCCATATCCCTTCTTTATCCACATACCCCAAGCCCCGTTACAACCCTTGACTTCTATCTTGAGTGTTGTGTATTTCAATTTGTGGAGTTTGAACTTGGTATGAGCTTATGGTGTCACTGGTTCTCGCGTCTAAGTAGTAGCATTCCATTCATGAGATCATATCTAAACTTGATTATTAACTCCAGAATTTGCGTTCTTTGTGATACATATATGTGAGTGTCGTTTTCATGTTTACATCAATCTTCTCACATATGACTAGATTAGGGTGTGTAGTTAGAAAATCTGAGTAAAAATTGAGTGCATATCTTGAAAGGAATTGAGCAAATTCTCTAAGGCATGTTACTACATTCAAAACATGGTTTTAAATGCTTAATTGTGAACTAGTATATGGTGACTATGATTAAGAATGTACTTAAATGTGAAGATGACTAAAATCTGTGAGAATGATGATTTTTAACTTGTCATGTGCATTGGAAATCCCTAAGACGGTTGTTGGAAGGTTTAGGTTGTGTTTTACGTGTTTAGTGTCGTTTTGTTTATTTGTTTTTATTCTGTTTTGCTCGAGGACTAGCAAAAGCTAAGTGTGGGGGTATTTGATAGGAGCATATTCATGCGACTTAAATGGCTTGTTCTCGTGCATTTACGTTATGTTTCTCTCGTTATTTTAGTCCTTTATGCTTCTTTTGTGTGTTTTCAGGTTCTAAGGGCCTAGGGAGCAAGAAAGTGCATTTTGAGGCCATTTGGAGCATTTTTGGGCATGGATAGCTTATCCATGGAGCCAAGAGGATGGACGAATTTGAAGGCCTTGTATGCACTTGAAGACACAAAACAATGGCTCTAGCCCAATCAAACACATTATGCCATACAAACCAACCTATTTTAGGCCCATTCTATGTACTTAAACCCTAGCCCTTTAAACTAATTCATTTATCACTTATCAAACCATTCACTTATCACTCACCACATATCATTCACTTATCACTTAACATATCATTCATTTATTTCACTTCCATACTCCTCTTAATTCCACATGCATTCTCACACATGCACATCATTCACTCACATTTCCACCATTCATTCTTTATTCCTTTCCAAACATCTCACATGCATTTCCACCTTCCTACTTCATCATTTCACCACATTCTCCCTCTTTAACTCACATGCATTCATCATAATTCACAACACAAAACAACTTCATTGCCGTGGGTTCCCATTTCCTTTCCAAACATCTCACATGCATTTCTTCATTATTTCCTAACCCTACATGCATTATTTATTGCATCTTCACATGCATTCACACACACTTTACACATTCAAACCGTGAGCTCCCATTCCTATATGCCATTTTCAGATTTCCACCCACTAACCTAGTCATCAACACATGCACTTCCACCTTTCATCCACAATGATTCATGATTCATTCACTTTGCATCCTTTAATTCAATCACATACTTTTCCATCATTAATTAGCCACTTGCATCTTAAACAAACAACCATATGTTCCCTCCACTACTCCTATAAATACCCTTGCATTCATTCATTCAAGAATATCTCATTTTCATACACAACACACCACAAACACTTCCATCTTCTCCCTAGCCGTGAGTCTCTCCATTTTCTGCACCATTCCCTTCCCTTTCTCCTCCATTTCTTCCATTTCCATAATCCCCCAATCCATTCAACACACCAACAACATCCCTTAGTCCTTGTGCTACAACGAAGACGAAGAGAAGAGGGCCTAAACGTTCATACAATTCACGTTTGAGTTGTTGGAATGTTTATGCGTTTCTTTGATTTCAATGTTTAAATTCAATTCTCTTTGTTTTGTAATATGAGAAATGGAAGAGAAGAGTGCCTAAACGTTCATACAATTCAAGTTTGAGTTGTTGGAATGTTTAGGTGTTTCTTTGATTTCAAAGTTATGAGGAACTAAACCCTTTTTGGCTAGGGGTGATTTCAATACCATGTTTATTTATGTGATATGAATTGATGAATTCCGGTTATGAACTCTTGATTCGTGAATGCAATTGGCTTAACTATTTGATGATTAACTTATTTGTGTTTGTTGATTGAGGGTCGACACTTAATTAGCATGCATGAATATTTGGCTAAAGTTTAAGAAGGTTTCACATAATCGTTACTAACTTATACTTGAAAGTAGTGAAGGTCGCTTGTCACGATCGCGTTAAGTTTAATTCTTAGCATGAGTAACATGATGTCATAGTTGCAAATGCTTTGTCAATGCTTATGGTTTTCATTATTCTTAATGATCTTCGATTGTATCTCTATTATGATGACATGTAGGGAACTTTTGAGAATGTTTTGGGTTGTCGAATGATGCCATCCAATCCAATAATATAAGGAAAATCTGAGGGTTAACTAGTGATGTCACGGTTAATTTGGGGCATTGTCGTTCATAATTCAATGAAGGAATAACTGGAAATTGATTCATATGCATAAATATCATGTGTAGAGAAAGAACCCTTAGCTAGCTTCCAATCCATTCATTTCCGTCAAATCCATATTTACAATTTGTTTTGTTTCCAAGTATTCATTTTAGTTTAAATTCGTCCAAATCCAATTCCCCCCTATTTCGTTGAAGTCTTAGTCTTAATCTTTCTTATTTTTAGTTTTGCTTTCTTCGAGCATTAAATAGTGTTTTATATTGTGTTTTTATGTTTTTAAGTCAATTTAGAAGGTTTTAGCAAGCCCTCCTAATCCCCGGTCTAGAACGATCCCTCACTTATCCATTCTAATCCCCGTGCCTTAACCCTAATTCCCTTCCCTTGCCGTGCAAGGAGGGGCACTTTTGTCCAATGTTGTGCAATTAAACCCTATTTCCCTCTCCTAACCTAACCCTAGCCGCACCCTTTAATTATTCCCTTGTTAATTTCTGATTTTATTTCCTAAATTCTAGCAGCCTTTAGGTGAATTTTAGTTAATAAAAATAAAAGAGGGTTTGAATTTCTAAACCCTAGGGTTTCCACCATTTAGCCGCGCCTTAGGGACCTATTATTATTTTTCTTTTCATATTTTTCAGGAAAAAAAACCAAACAGCCGCAAGAAGCCATTCATTGATATTTTCATCAGCCATTCACCCTAATTCTCTCCAAGAAGCCGTCACTCCCATTCTCTCCCAAAACCGTGCATACCATTCACCTTATTTTCTCATCAGCCACATTCACATTTTAACCTAAGCCGTAGCCATTCACTCACTCTCTCCCATAAGCTGCAGCCACCATATTATTATTCTCTCCATTCTCCATTCAATCCGTGCATCCACCATCCATTCCAGCCCTTCCTACCACTTTGCCGCAACCATCTCTACCATTCCAGCCAGCTTCCACACCCCTTGCCGCACCACCAAACCACCCTAAACCCATCTATAACCCAGAAACTCACCCCAAATCATCCAAAACCATCTCTGCCGCAGCAAGGAGGAGAAGAAAGAGGAGCTTGGACGCGCAGAAATTCAAGTGGATTCGTTGTGCGTTCTAGGTGTAATCAATCCTTTGTTCTTTATGTTTAAATTCAATTTTATTTCTCTTTCTGTGAACATGAGAGGCTAAACCCCTAATTAGCTAGGGGGTGATTCGAAACCATGTTTATGCTTACAATATGAATTGATTACCTTTGGTTGGAATTTCATGAGTTGTTGATTCAATTTGTTTAACTGTTTGATTGATAACTTATTTGTGTATGTTTATTGAGAGTGCATGCTTAATTTTCATGCATGAATATGACGCTAGAATATAAGTGAGTTTCACCTAATAGTTATGAATTTATATTCACAAGTAGTGGAGGTTGCTTATAAACAATCGCGTTAAATGAATTCTTGGCACTAGTTTCATGCTCATCATAGTAACGAATGCCTCGTCAACACTTATAGTTTTCATGATGCTTAACGATCTTTGATTGTATCTTTATTGTGCTTTTCACGTAAAGGACTTTTGGAGAATGTTTTGAATTGCGTATGCGCTAACCCATCCAATTCATTAACTTAAGGAGAACTTGACGGTTAATTTAAGCGGACCTAATTAACCCGGGGTGTTGAGTTTCATAACTTATCGAAATACCAACTGAAAATCATCTTGTATGCAAGTGTAACATGTGTGGAGAAGAACCTTCTAGCTAGCATTCATCCATATTTTCATCACATTCATATTTGCATTCTGCCTTTAAATTACAATCTGTGCATTTAGTTTAATTTCGTCAAAACCTCAATCCCCCTTTACTTTAGTGTCCAATTTAGTTAGAAAGTGTCTTAGTTGTGTTTTTAAGTGTTTTGATTCAAGTTATTACCCAAATTCGTCCAAATTCACCAAAGTGCTCAAAACTGCCCAGAAAGTGTTTTTAAGGCAGTTTTGAGTGTTTTGGTGCTGTTTTGAGTTTTTTGATTTCTTTTAGTGTTTTTATTGTTTAGTTTTGCATTCTTTGAGTCTAGTTTAGTGTTTTAACCTTTGTTTTACGTTTTTGAGTCAGTTTCCAAGTGATTTTGCAATCCCTCCTAATCCCCGGTTAAGAACGATCCCTACTTATACTTATACTACAATTGTCACAAGAGGGTTTTAATTTGTGTGCTTATTTAGTTCGCATCAATGAGAGGAAGAAGGAACTAAGCTCAAGACAAAGTGGATAAGGAAGTAGCTCAAAAGAGGAAACCCTATCCAAAACCTTATCCAAAACCTTATCTAAAACCTTACCTAAAACCTTATCCAAAACCTTATCTCATCCTATCCTATCCTAACCTTATCATGTCTTAATCCCAGCTACAAGTGGACCTAAAAACATGATTTCTAGAAGCCTTATCTAACCCTAAAAGGGTGCCACACCCTTCCTCCTTTTATCACTTCTAGAAAACCCAAAATCAGCTACAAAACACCTAGTTTCTAGAAGGCCCAATTTTGGACGAATTTCCTAAACCTTTTTCCTTTTGGATTCTGATTTGTTAGGCCTCATTCCTTGTGGATTTGGGTTACACAAATCCTTTTATGAAACTAATTGGGCCAAACCCTCTCCTAAGTGGATTTAACTTACTTGTGCCGAACCCTAGGGCCCTAATCCATAAAATCTGCTAAGTGTAACCCTAATCTAATTAACCCTAGGACTATATAAACATATTTTCAGCCACAAATTCGTAACGCCCCTTATGCTATACAGAAAACACCTTGCCGCAACCCCTATTCTCCATTCACCTTCATTCATTCACTCCCTACACCTCCATACACCACCTGCTGCACCCTACCACCATAATCAGCCATCATTCATCCCTCTAAACAAGAACACACCCTTCACAACCCCTAAAACCACCACCCACACCAAGTGCCGCAGCAAGGAGGAGGAAGAGAAGCCCTAGCCGTGCATCAAATTCGTCCTGGAATTGCTGAAACGTTTAGGTGTAATCTTTCTTGTGTTTTCAATGTTTAAATTCAATAATCTTTGTTTTGTGAGTATGAGGAACTAATCCCCTTTTTGGCTTAGGGGAATTTCGAAACCATGGCTAAATTTGCATTATGATTTGATTACTTTCAGTTGTGATTTCATGAATGGTGAATTCAATTTACTTATCTGTTTGAATTAAAACTTGTTTATGTATATGAATTGAGAGTGCACACTTAATTTGCATGCATAAATCTGATGCTAGGGTATAAGGAAACTTCACCTAATCGTTGGGAACTTATATTCATGAGTAGTTAAGATTGTTGGTCAAAGTCATGTTAAGTAAATTCTTGGCATAAGTATCATGCGATTTCATAGTTACGAATGTCTCGTCAACACTTATGATTTCCATAGAACCTAATGATCTTTGATTGTTTTTCTATTATGCGCTTTCATATAGAGAACTTTTGGGGAATAATTTGATTGTAATGCGCTAATTCCATTCAATTCAATGACCTAAGGGAAATTTGAGAGTTAATTTAAGCGTACCTAATTAACTTGGGGTGTTGAGGTTCATAATTCATTGAATAAGCAACTAGAGATTATTTTGTATGGAAGTATGCCATGTGTGGAGAAAAACCTCCTAGCTAGCCCACTATCCACTTAATTCCACCAATTTCGTCCAAATCTGCATAGTTTAATTTCTTGTTTTGTTTGTTTGATTTTCGTCCAAAACCAAATCCCCATTTGTTTTAGAGTGTCTAATTAGTTCAAATATGTTTTAGATTGTGTTTTTAAGAGTTTTGAGTCAAGTCAGAACCAATTTCGTCCAAGTTTGTGTTTAGAGTCAAATCTGCCCAGTTTATGTGTTTTTAGGCAGTCTTGAGTGTTTTAGCTTATTTTGAGTCTTGTGAACTTGTTTTGAGTCTTTTTAAGTTGAGTTAAGTGTTTTAAAGGTTAGTTTTATTTATTTGAGTCAGTTTAAAGTGTTTAGCAATCCCTCCTAATCACCGGTGTAAGAACGATCCCTACTTATTTATATGCTACAATTGTCAAAAGAGGGTTAATTTGTGTGTTAAGTTAATTTTAACATCAGTTTTGGATGTTGTTTTCTTGTTTAAAGGGATGGAAGATGGTTGATTATGGTGGTAAGGGTGCGGCAGATGTGTCTGGATGTGTAGGGAGGTGTATGGAGGTTGAAGAATTGATGATAGGGGTTGCGGCACAAAGGTTCTGAATTGGATAGAGGGTGTTACGAATTGTTGGCTGAATTTATGTTTATATAGTCCTAGGGTTAAGTAGATTAGGGTTAGACTTAACAGATTTTACGGATTAGGGCCCTAGAATTCGGCTATAGGTGATCAAATCCACCTAGGAGGGGGTTTGGCCCACTTAGTTTCATAATAGGCTTGTGTAACCCAAATCCAACAGGGATTAGGCCTTAGAAATCAGAATCCAAAGGGAATTAGGCCTAGGAAGGTGCGGCACAAGTGGGGGAAAGGGTGGATTGGCTTGCAAGGCAAGGCAAGGCCTTCTAGAAGGGTTTGGTGCGCCACTTTTGTAGGATTTCTAGAAAGAATGGGTTTTGTGGCTGATTTGGGCCTTCTAGAAGAGGATGCTTCTAGAAATAGGTTCTAGAATTATCTATTTAGGTCCCCTTGCAATTAGGATTAAGACATGATAAGGTTTGGATAGGATAAGATGAGATAAGGTTTGGATAATGTTTTGGATAATGTTGGATAAGGTTTTAGATAAGGTTTTGGATAGGGTTTCCTCTTTGAGCTACTTCCTTATCCACTTTGTCCTTAGCTTAGTTCCTTCCTCTTCTTGTCACATTTCTAGCCTCTTGAAGTCCAAATTCGTCCATCCATGTTGGCCCATGTGCAAGCGATCCACGTAGTGTCCAAAATTGCTCCAAAATGCACCAAAATGCACTTTCTTGGTACTTTAACCCATAGGACCTACAAACACACGAAATTGAGTTGTAATACGACATTAACTAAGAAATAATAGCACAAATGCACAAGAATAAGCTAGTTAAGTCGCCTAAATATGCTCCTATCAAATTCCCCCACACTTATCTTTTGCTAGTCCTCGAGCAAAATAAACAACAAAAAGTAGCAAAACAAACAATCTAAACCTTCCAACGTTCGCCTCAGGGATTTCCAATGAGACATAACATGTCAAAGATCACCACTCACATAGATTTAAGCAATCCTTACCCTCGAGCATACTTAATCATAGTCACCATTCACTAGCTCACATTTAATCAATTAAAACAACATTTTGAATGTAGTAACATGCTTAGAGAATTCTCTCAATTCCTTACTAGATGTACTCTCAATTTTCACACAGATTTTCTGACTACACTCCCTACACTAGGTATATGTGAGAAGATTGATGTAAACATGTAGACGAACACTCACATATGTTATAACAAGGAAAGCATTTTCTGGAATTATTAACATGTGTGTATATATATATATGATCTCATAAATGGAGTGCCACTACTTAGACGCGAGAACCAGGGATACCATATGCTCAAACCGATTTTAAACTCCACATATTGAAACACATAACAATCAAGATAGAAGTCAAAGGGTTGTAACGAGGCTAGGGTATTGGCTAACAACGAAAGGTGAAGGATAAACAAACATTTTTAAAGCAATAGTGAGCTTTAGAATGCAGAAACTACTTTAAACACCCAAGGGGGAATCCCACAAAACTTAGGGCCATATTTAAACTTTTTGGACCCTTTCTTCAACAATGATACTTGTGAGTTCATTCTCACTTATTTTCACTCCTTTTCTTTCTTTTCTTCTTCTTTTTCTTCTTTTTCACAATTTTTTTCTTTCGTTTTTTTCTTTCTTTTTCCCGTGCCTCTTTTAAGACTTTGGCACACACACACTCACAAAATCCCTTCCCCCACACTTGTTTTCTGCACAAATGTCACTCAAAAAGAATTCCTTCTAAGTTATGCTCCACTATACTTCAAGAACAACGGCATGGAAAGTCCTATTCTAGGCTAGGTAAGGGTGATGTGGTTAACAAGAAAATAGGCTAAATAAGGCTCAAAGGGGTTTAAACCTACAATACAAATGACAAGGGTGGATTCGGCTATTTGGCTATGGTGGTGACTACTACACAACTTCATCTTGTTATTTGTTTTGCTAATCAATTTCATGCTTTGAATAAAACAGGTATGAGTTCTAGTATTTGGAACTATAGTGATGAAACGCATTCTAAGTAGCAACCAAGCAAAGAATAATGAGATCATGCAACTACTTTAGAAAACAAGAATGCACAGATTAATAACTCTCCAAATAAACATTTAGGCTCAAGTCTCTCAGGGATGTAGCGTTTGGTTGAGTTCCTTCCTTCAAGCATGTTACAAAAACTGATTTTATCCTTTGTGATTACATGTGAATTCGTAAACTATAACTACAACCAAGCATAAACCAAGGAGCAAATCAAACGTCCATCATTGTTTGTAACTCTCTTTAACAGTCATGCATTAAAAACCAAATCCTCATCATTGTGTTGGAAGGTACCCTAAGACACAAACAAACACACAAAAACAACTCTTTTTGGCTTTTTCAAAACACTTTTTTTTTAATTTTTTTCAAATTTTCGGATTTTTTTCTTCAACACACACCAAAACAGCTCAAAATGCATTAAAAACACCTAAAAACAGTGAGAAACAACATTAGAAGTGATAGGTGATAGCATCCCACGAATTTTGCATAAAAACACTTGTTTACCCCCCCCCCCCACACACACACACACTTAAATCAAACATTGTCCTCAATGTTTCATACAAAGACTCACATAAAAGCAAACAAACAATAAACAACTAAGCATGATAAACTAAACAGCAAGGAGAAGGGTTTAGAAACGCAAATCTGGGTTTGGAGTGGAAGTTCCATCTTCTCCTTGTTGAATACATGGGTTGCCTCCCAAGAAGCGCTTGCTTTAACATCTTCCAGCTAGACGAATATGCCATGCTAAGCTTCACTAGTAATACCCACGGCATGGAGGGGTACATCGTCCACAACATGCTCCTCGAAATTCTCATAGTAGGGCTTTAAGCGATGGCCATTCACCTTGAACTCTTGTCCTGTTTTCAAGCTTTGAACTTGGACTGCACCATAAGGAAAGACATTAGTAATAACAAACCGGCCAACCCACTTAGAACGCAACTTACCAGGAAACAAGCGAAGGCGAGAATTAAAGAGTAGCACTTTCTGCCCAATGGAGAATGATTTTCCTCGAATCATCTTATCATGGAAAGCCTTTGTCTTCTCCTTGTAAATTCGAGCGTTTTCATACGCCTTGTTCCTAATCTCCTCCAGCTCATTCAATTGGAGCTTCCTATGAATTCCAGCGGCATCAATGTCCATGTTGAATGTTTTGACGGCCCAATGCGCCTTGTGCTCCAATTCCACGGGAAGATGGCATGGTTTGCCATAAATGAGGCGAAATGGGGACATGCCCAGGGGGGTCTTATATGCCATGCGATATGCCCACAACGCATCCTCCAACTGTACACTCCAATCCTTCCTTGTAGGGCCCATGATTTTTTCTAGAATTTGCTTAATCTCCCTATTTGAAACCTCGGCTTGCCCATTGGTCTGAGGATGATAAGGTGTTGAAACCTTATGCGTGACGTTGTACTTCTTGAGCAAAGCCTCAATGGTTCGATTGCAAAAGTGAGACCCTCCATCACTTATGATCACTCGTGGCATTCCAAACCTTGCAAATAGTTTAGTTCTAATGAAATCTGCAACCACTCAAGAATCATTAGTTCGGGTGGCTTTTGCTTCCACCCATTTCGACACATAATCCACAACAAGTAAGATATAAAGGAAACCATGCGAGGAAGGAAAAGGACCCATAAAATCAATGCCCCAAACATCAAAAATTTCAACAGGAAGTATAACATTTTGCGGCATTTGATCCTTTGCACTACTGTTACCCATTCTTTAGCAACGATCACAAGACATACAAAAGGTTCTAGCATCCTTAAATAAAGTTGGCCAATAGAATCCACATTCGAAAACCTTAAGGGCTGTGCATTGTGTCCCAAAGTGTCCCCCACATGCATAAGTGTGACAGAATGTTAAAATAGAATTGAATTTCGTGTCATGCACACACTTACGTATAATCTGATCCGAGCAACATTTCCACAAGTATGGATCATCCCAAACAAAAAACCTAGCATCTTTTTTCAATTTATCACATTGGTTTCTATTTAGAGTGTTAGGAACTTGTTTAGTCACCAAATAATTTACCAAATCTGCATACCAAGGCTCACTTACCTTAATGGATAGCAATTGCTCGTCGGGGAAGGTTTCTGCAATAGGGTACGGTTCCTCCTCATGTATCATATGGCTTAGGTGGTCAGCCACCACATTTTCACTTCCCTTTTTGTCCTTGATTTCAATGTCAAACTCTTGAAGAAGTAGCATCCATCGAATTAGCCGTGGTTTAGCTTCCTTTTTGGTGAACAAGTACTTTAAAGCTGCATGATCAGTGAAAATAATAACCTTAGTACCAAGTAAATATGATCGAAATTTATCTAAAGCAAAGACAATGGCAAGAAGTTCTTTTTCAGTGGTCGAATAGTTTAATTGAGCGTCATTCAACGTCCGGGATGCGTAGTAGATAACATGCGGCTTCTTGTCCTTCCTTTGGCCTAAAACAGCCCCTAACGCATAGTCAGATGCATCACACATGAGCTCGAATGGAAGGCTCCAATCCGGTGGCACAATGATGGGTGCCGTGGTTAGCATGTCCTTGAGGAGTTGGAAAGCTGCCGTGCACTCCTTGGTGAAGTCGAAAGGTGCATCTTTTTGTAGGAGGCGGCATAGAGGTTAGGAGACCTTCGAGAAATCCTTGATGAACCTTCTATAAAAACCTGCATGTCCAAGGAACGAACGAACCTCTTTAACCGAAGTAGGAGAGGGTAAGTGACGCACAAGATCTATCTTTGACTTATCTACCTCAATACTGATGTGATATATAATAGCACACAAATTAAACCCTCTTTTTGACAATTGTAGTATAGATATAAGTAGGGATCGTTCTAGGCCGGGGATTAGGAGGGATTGCTAATCTAATGAAAACTGACTCAAAAATACAAAAATATGCTTCAAAACACTTAAATAAACTCAAAGACTCTTAACTAAACTTATATGACTCAAAACAAACTCAAAAGACTCAAAACTACTCAAAACAATAAAAAAGACTCAATTTAGACTCTAGGACTCAATTTGGACGAAAATAGGTTTGGTTTTGACTCAAAATACTCAAAAACACTAATTAGGACAGATTTGACACAACTAAATAAAGGGGATTGGGTTTTTGATGAATTTAAGATAAAAACAAGTAACTAAAAGACTTGAATAGGATTTGGACGAATTTGGGAAAAACGATGGATGATTAGATAGCTAGAGGATTCTTCTCCACACATGACACACTTGCATACAAATTGATTTCCAGTTGCTTTTTCGATAAACCATGAATCTCAACACCCCAGATTAACCGTGACATCACTAATTAACCCTCAGATTTTCCTTTAGTTATTGGATTGGATGACATCATAGACAACCCAAAGCATCCTTCAAAAGTTCCCTACATGACATCATAATAGAGATACAATCAAAGATCATTACGTTCTATGAAAATCATAAGTATTGACAAAGCACTTGTAACTATGACATCATGACACTCATGCTAGGAATTTACTTAACATGATTGTGAAAACAACCTTAACTACTTCTGAATATAAGTTTGTAACGATTATGTGAAACTCCCTTATATTCTAGCACCAAATTCAAGCATGCAAATTAAGTGTGCACCCTTAATCAACAAACAAGAATAAGTTATCCATCAAACGGTTAAGTAAATTGCATTCACAATTTATGAAATCACAACTGGAATTAATCAATTCATATTGCAAATATAATCATGGTTTCAAAGTCTCCCCTAGCCAAAACAAAATTAGTTCCTTATGTTTACAACAGAACAAAGAGAATATAAATTAAACATTGAAAACAAAGATTGAATACACCTAGAAACGCTCCAACAATCCAAGCTTGAATGGCCAAAACGTCCAAGGCTTCTCCTCTCTTCTTTCTCCTTCTTTGTTGCGGCACAAGGGTGTTTGGGTATGAATTATGGTGATGGATGGATAGGTTGGATGGTGGTAGGGGGTGGATAATGGCTGAATGAATGGAGAGAA
Organism: Pyrus communis; assembly: GCF_963583255.1. Taxonomy (NCBI): domain Eukaryota; kingdom Viridiplantae; phylum Streptophyta; class Magnoliopsida; order Rosales; family Rosaceae; genus Pyrus; species Pyrus communis. Next base: position 13,893,744 of record NC_084811.1, read on the forward strand.
TGAGGAATAATTCGTATGGATGTGTATGGCTGTCTAGAGTCTCCCATAAGTGCGGCAGATTATGTATATATAGAGGGAGAAAGGTTAAGGCAATAAGTAATTAATTTGGGAAGGTTTTTAGCTCCAAATCCTCAAGGAAAAAGGGTAACAAATCAGAATTCTAAGAGGAAAAGGAAAGGAAAGTTGCGGCATTGACTAGAATAAAAGGGGAAAGAAGATATATGGCAGATTTTGGAAGAAAAGGGTAAGAAAGGTGCGGCATAGACTAGGATAGTGCAAGGAATCTTTGGTTTGTGTCCTAAAATGCATAAGATACCTTCAAAGTTGCTGGAACTTAGGAATATTTAGGATTAGGAAAGGTTAAACCAAAATAGGAAACCTTGGCTTAACTTTCCTACTTCAATTAGGAAACCTTCTTTGACTAGGAATCCTTCTTAGATTAGGAATCCTTCTTAGATTAGGAATCCTAACACCTTTAGGTCTTCAATTTCCTCCATTCCTTTTGCTCCAAGCATAAGCTATCCATTCCAAGCCCAATTTTGCTCCAAAATGCACCTTTTTGCTTCCTTAGCCATATGAACCTAAAAACACACGAAAATGGCTTAAACCACTAAAATAACTATGAACTAACAACATAAATGTACGAAAACAAGCTAACTAAGTCGCCTAAACATGCTCCAATCAAATACCTTTTTCAGAAATAATATGACCTAAAACTATGCCTTGTTTAACCATGAAATGACATTTTTCCCCATTTAACACAAGGTTAGTTTCAATGCATCGTTTTAAAATCAAACTAAGATTATTCAAACAACCATCAAATGAATCACCAAAAACGCTAAAATCATCCATAAAAACCTCAATAATTTTCTCAACATAATCTGAAAATATGCTCATCATGCATCTTTGAAATGTGGTAGGTGCATTACATAAACCAAATGGCATGCGACGATAAGCAAATGTACCAAAGGGGCATGTGAAAGTGGTTTTCTCTTGATCTTCCGGAGCTATCACAATTTGATTATAACCTGAATATCCATCAAGAAAACAATAAAAAGCATAACCCGCTAACCTTTCAAGCATTTGATCAATGAATGGCAAGGGAAAATGATCTTTCCTTGTAGTGGCATTGAGCTTCCTATAGTCAATACAAACCCTCCAACCTGTTTGGATTCGAGTAGGAACAAGCTCATTTTCAGCATTTGTCACCACAGTTACTCCGGATTTCTTTGGAACACATTGAACCGGAGACACCCACCGGCTATCTGAAATTGGGTAGATCACTCTATAATCCAAGAGCTTGATTATCTCCTTCTTCACAACTTCCATCATTGGAGGCTTGAGTTGGCGTTGAGCCTCTCGAGATGCTTTGGACCCCTCCTCCAAAAGTATACGATGCATGCACGTGGTCGGGCTTATTCCCTTGATGTTGGCCAAGGTCCAACCAATTGCAGTTTTGTACTCCTTTAACACTAACTTACCTTCTTCTTGTGCCGTGAGTAAGGAGGATATGATGACGGGCAAGGTCTCTTGATCTCCCAAGAAAACATACTTAAAATGGCTTGGCAATGGTTTAAGTTCAAGGGAAGATGGCTGCACAACTGAAGGAATGGGCTTATTAGTCGAAATTGGAATTGAAATTGGGTCTGAAAACTTACCAGATTGTAGTGGCAATGACTCAAGGGCAGCCACTATCTCAATCATGTCAACACTAGGGGGCACAGCATGGTGCTCTCCATGCATGCCGTGGGTAGGCAATGACCCTACTTCTTTGTCTTTGAGTTCCATTCCTCTTGTAATGATCAATTCAAGTGCATCTTCGTTCAATTGTTCAAAATGGTCCTGCACCAACGAATCAATTGCATCAATAGCAAAACATGAATGATCATCAATAGGGTACTTGATAGATTCCGAAAGATTGAAATTAATAACTTCCCCATCAAATTCCATTGTCAAAGTCCCATTAAACACATCAATCTTCATGCGGGCAGTTTTCATAAAGGGGCGCCCAAGAAGAATTGGCAACGAAGGGGAATGGTTTGATTCTTCCATTTCCAGCACGTAGAAATCCGCCAGAAAGATTAAATGATTGACCTGCACTAAAACATCTTCCAAAACACCCTTTGGAGAGGCATTAGATCTATCGGCCAATTGAATAATCACGCCATCATTTTTTAACTCACCTAGGTTCATGGATGCATAAAATGAGTAAGGCATAACATTAATAGATGCACCTAAGTCTAGCATGGCATGTTCAAAATGATTATTGCCAATAACACAAGGAATTGTAAAACTACCCGGATCTTTGCAGTTAGGGGGCAATTTACGTTGCAAGATGGCTGAGACATTTTCACTTACCTTTACAACCTCTTTGTTCGAAATTCTCTTCCTAGTGTGCAAAGTTCTTTTAAAAACTTAGCATACCTTGGAACTTGCTTAATTGCATCCAAAAGTGGTATATTGACTTGTACTTTTCTAAATGTCTCTAAAATGTCTTTTTCAGCCTCCTCCTTCTTTGTTTGCATGAATCTACGAGGAAATGGTACATTTGGGGGAATAGCATTAGAAATAATCGGATTTGGAACATCCTTACCCTTGGAAACCGATGGTGTAGTTTAGGTGGCTGCGGTATGGTGTTTTCTACCCTTGTCGTGGCTTGCTCTTGCTCCCCCTCCTCAAATTGCAACTTTTCATCCTCCGTTGGGGCTGATTTAGAAGGTTGTGAGGCCGTTCCAACTTATTTTCCACTTCGTAACATGATTACTTTGGCAGATTCGAATCCTCCTTTTGGGTTGACAACGGTTGAACTAGGCAACTTGCCTTGCTCTCTAAATTGGCCCATGAACTTCGCAATCTGCCCTACTTGCTTTTCTAATTCATCAACCTTTTTGTCCCTATTTTGCATTCCCTGAGCCATAGAAGTTAGTATTTAAAAATTTTGATCATTATCTGTGGACGAACTTGATTTGGGTTGTGTAGGTTGTGCTTGGGGTGGTGTAGGTGCATACAGCCTTTGGTAAAATCCCGGAGGTTACTGCCTAAATGTGCTTTGTTGTTGGGGTTGTTGTGGCTCCCTCTATTTGAAATTTGGATGATCTCTCCAACCGGGATTGTATGTGTTAGAGAAAGGATCTCTCCTCGGTTGGTTTTGGCTCCCATAACCCACGGCATTGGCAGATTGCCACCCTCCGTTCTCAATCAATTGTGGACACTTGTCCGTGAGATGTCCATTCATGGAGCACACGACACAAACAGCCACACTTTGTACCTTTTGTATTTTAACCACCTGCGAAAGAAGAGAAGTAAGATTAGCCATTTGATTTTGAAGTTTGGAAATAGCACTTACCTCATTAACTTGTTGCTGCCGTGGCATGTCTCTTTGGCCAACTCCTTCGTATTGTTGAGCATTCAAAGCTCGGTTGGCAATGAGAGTCTTGGCGACCATAGGTGTTTTGTCCACTAAAGCTCCACCCGCTGAGGCGTCTAACATTTGACGTTCAATTGGTAGAAGTCCGTCGTAGAAATATTGAAGAAGAAGCTCCTCCTTCATTTGGTGCTGTGGACATGAAGCAACAAGGGTTTTAAAACGTTCATAATAAGTTGGAAATAATTCACCTTGATTTTGCTGAATGCCACTAATTCTTTTACGTAAAAGAATGACTCGAGAAGTTGGGAAAAACTTCTCCAAAAACGCCATTTTCATACTCTACCATGATGTGACCGTTCCAGGAGCTAGTTCATAAAACCAATCTTTGGCCTTTTCCAAGAGAGAAAAGGGAAAAGCCTTCATCTTCAAAATGCTCCCATCAACATTCACCGGGGTCATACTTGAGCAAACAACCTTGAACTCCTTCAAGTGTTTATTAGGATCTTCCATGGACAACCCATGGAACTTAGGAATATGTGCAATAAACTAGACTTGAGTCGAACTCGTCAGTCTTGGCGGGGGCCGCCCTTGGATATTGAAGCGGAAAGCTCCTTGATTGTTCGGTTGTCGGCTGCCATAACTTGTTCTTCCTCAAAAACCCTTGCTGTGGCCTCCTCTCCCACTTGTGTTTCGTCCTCTTCAAGCTCAGGTGCAGGTTAAGGTGGTTGAGGCTCTTGTTGATTCTTCTTTCTTCTCAAGGCTCGCTCAAAATCGTCGTCAAAGTCTAAGATATGCGCATGAACCGGTTGAGAACTCCGAGTCATAAACTAGTGCCTAAAACAAGAAAACAACCAAGTCAGAAACTAAAACCAATAACAAACCAATAACACACGAAAATAACTAAAAAGAAATAACAAGGGATTAGCAAAGTTGCTAATCCCCGGCAACGGGGCCAAAATTTTATGATTTCCAGTTGCTTTTCCGATAAACCATGAACCTCAACACCCCAGATTAACTGTCACATCACTAATTAACCCTCAGATTTCCCTTAAGTTAGTGGATTGGATGACATCATAGGACAACCCAAAGCATTCTTCAAAAGTCCCCTACATGACATCATAATAGAGATACAATCAAAGATCATTACGTTCAATGGAAGTCATAAGCATTGACAAAGCACTTGAAACTATGACATCATGATACTCATGCTAGGAATTTACTTAACATGATTGTGAAAACAACCTTAACTACTTGTGAATATAAGATTGTGACGATTATGTGAAACTCCCTTATATTCTAGCACCTGATAGGAGCATATTCATGTGACTTAAATAGCTCGTTCTCATGCATTTACGTTATGTTTCTCTCGTTATTTTAGTCCTTTATGCTTCTTTTGTGTGTTTTCAGGTTCTAAGGGCCTAGGGAGCATGAAAGTGCATTTTGAGGCCATTTGGAGCATTTTTGGGCATGGATTGGATAGCTTATCCATGAAGCCAAGAGGATGGACGAATTTGAAGGCCTTGTATGCACTTGAAGACACAAAACAATGGCCCTAACCCAATCACATTCACCTTGCCTTGGGCTTAACACAAACACCATTCCTTGCCATGCAAGGGGGAGCAATTTGGGTCCATTTCATGTACTTAAACTCTAGCCCAATCCACATTCACTTCAAAGCCATGCAAAACCTTTCAAAACCCTTTAATCATTCCCCTTTAAATTATGATTTTATTTCCTAACCCTACATGCATTATTTATTAGCATCTTCACATGCATTCACACACCATCTTCCCTTTTACAAAACACATTGCCGTGCCTTCCCTTCACAATTTCAGCTTTCCTCCTTTTAATTCCACATGCATTCACTTCATCATTACACCACCACTCATTCTTTAAATCCACATGCACATTCAATCATTCATTCAAGCCCCCTTGTGCCATGTTTCCCCCTTTGTTCCCACCTATCACATGCATCATCATCAAACAAACTCTAAATGTCGTGGGTTCCCTTTGCTCCCCTTGTGCAATTCCAGTTTTCACATGTGTCCTAGCTGTTTTTCCATCATTCCTCCACACAAATGCTTAAACAAACAGCCATATGTTCCCTCCACTACCCCTATAAATACCCTAGCATTCATTCATTCACTCCCCATTTCAATTCACAACTATTCCATACACATTTTCAGTTACAAACACCAAGAAACAAACCCATTCCATTGCCGTGAGTCCCACTTCATTTTCTGCATATTTTCTCTTCACTCTTCCATCTCCAACCACTCCCTACTCCATTCCACATACACCTAAAGCCCTTAACATCTCCTTAGACCTTGTGCCACAACGAAGAGGAAGAGAAGAGTGCCTAAACGTTCATACAATTCAAGTTTGAGTTGTTGGAATGTTTGGGTGTTTCTTTGATTTCAAAGTTATAATTTAATTCTCTTTGTTTTGTACGTATGACGAATGGAAGATAAGAGTGCCTAAACGTTCATACAATTCAAGTTTGAGTTGTTGGAATGTTTAGTTGTTTCTTTGATTTCAAGGTTATGAGGAACTAAACCCCCTTTAGCTAGGGGGTGATTCGAAACTATGTTTATATTTGCAATATGAATTGATTACTTTTGGTTGGAATTTCATAAGTTGTGCATTCAATTCGTTTAACTGTTTGATTGATAACTTATTTATGTATGTTCATTGAGATTGCAAGCTTAATTTTCATGCATGAATATGACGCTAGAATATAAGTGAGTTTCACCTAATCGTTATGAACTTATATTCACAAGTAGTGGAGGTTGCTTATAAACAATCGCGTTAAATGAATTCTTGGCATAAGTTTCATGCGTATTCCATAGTAACGAATGCCTCGTCGATGTTTATGATTTCCGTTGAACTTAATGATCTTTGTTGAATGTCTCTATCATGCGTATTCCATAGTTAGGGACTTTGATTAAGAATAATTTGGTTGTAATGCGTATTCCATTCAATCCAACGAATCTAGGGAAATCTGAAAGTTAATTTAAGCGGACCTAATTAACTTGGAGCATTGAGTTTCACAACTTATCGAAAGACCAACTGAGAATCAATATTGTATGCAAGTGTAACATGTGTGGAGAAGAACCCCTTGGCTATTCCATCATCCATATTTTCATCACATTCATATTTACATTTTGCCTTTAATTATATTCTGTCTTTTTAATTTAATATCGTCCAAACACATTTCCCCCATATTTCGTTGAGTCTTAATCATTCGTATTTGTTTTATTTTTGTATCTTTAAGCTTTTGGAGTCATAAACACTTGCAAATTCGTCTAAATCAAGTTCTAGCTTCTATTTGAGTCAATTTGATTGTTTTAGACAATTTGAGCTTTTCAAAGCCATTCTGAGTCATAGTAGTCTTGTTAAGAGTATTTTAATTTAGTTTTTATGTTTTTAAGTCAATTTAGAAGGTTTTAGCAAGCCCTCCTAATCCTCGGTCTAGAACGATCCCTCACTTATCCATTCTACTACAATTGTCAAACGAGGGTTTAATTTGAGTGTCAAGTAAATTTCGCATCAGCACCAAATTCAAGCATGCAAATTAAGTAGGCCTCCCTAATCGACATACAAGAATAAGTTATCCATCAAACGGTTAAGTAAATTGCATTCACAATTTATGAAATCACAATTGGAATTTATCAATTCATATTATAAACGTAATCATGGTTTCAAAGCATCCCTAGGCTAAAACGAGTTGAGCCTCTCATGTTCATAACAAAACAATGGAAAATAGAATTAAACATTGGAAACAAAAGATAGATTACACCTAAAAATGTTCCAACACTCCAACTCGAATGCATAAACATTTAAGGCTTCGTCTTCCTTCTCTTCTTCCTTACTAAGTCACGGCACAAGACTTTAGGGTGGTTTTGTGGATGATTTTTTGGGTTTTGGATGGATTTAGGAAGGTCGGGTGGTGCGGCAAGGGTTGATGGTGGTGTATGGAGGTTTGGATGAAGGTTTGGAAGTAGGGGAATGGTGGAAAGTTGGATGGAAGGCTACGGCAAAGATGAGTTTTCTGAGTGAATGAAGGCAAGTTGTATGGAAGGGTGATTAGGGTTCATAAGGGTGCGGCATAGGGGTTTTTATAAGGAAGAAAGAATCCTAAGGCTTTATTACTTAGTTTAGGAAAAGAATTAACTCCAAATCCTTCAAGAATAGGAAACACAAAGTCAGAAATTAAAGGGAAAAGGAAGTAACTTGCGGCAAAGGAGTGCAAGAAAGGGAATGTCATTTATTTCTGAAATTAGGCAAGGACTTTGGAATAGAAAAGGGTATGTGAGTTATGGCTGAGTTTGATATGAAAAAGGAATGTGTTTTAATGCTTTAGAATAGGAAAGAAGGCCCTTCCTTGCACGGCAAGGAAGGGAAACACTAAGGGGATACACGGCAAGGAATTTATGTTGCAAGGAAACTTTGTTTTGTGTCCTAGAATAGAAGTCCTTAATGTTGCTGAAACATGGAGTCTTTAAGGATTAGGAAAGGTTAAACCAAAATAGGAAACCTTGGCTTAACTTTCCTACTTTAAGTAGGAAACCTTCTTTGACTAGGATTCCTCATTTGATTAGGAATCCTCTTGTGATTAGGAATCCTCACTCTTTTAGGTCTTCAGTTTCGTCCATTCCTTTTGCTCCAAGCATAAGCTACCATTTCAAGCCTAATTTTGCTCCAAAATGCTCCAAAATGCACCTTTTTGCTTCCTTAGCCATGGGAACCTAAAAACACACGAAAATGACTTAAACTACTAAAACAACTATGAACTAACAACATAAATGCACGAAAACAAGCCAACTATGTCGCCTAAATATGCTCCTATCAAAATACAACATTAACTAAGAAATAATAGGACAAATGCACAAGAATAAGCTAGCTAAGTTGCCTAAATATGCTCCTATCAGTCCCCTTGCAAATAGGATTAAGGCATGATAAGGTTAGGATAGGATAGGATGAGATAAGGTTTTGGATAATGTTTTGGGTAATGTTGGATAAGGTTGGATAAGGTTATGGATAATGTTTCCTCTTTTGAGCTAGTTCCTTATCCACATTGTCTTGAGTTTAGTTCCTTCATCTTCTCATCATATTTCTAGCCTCTTGAACTCCAAATTCGTCCATCCATGTTGGCCCATATACAAGCTATCCACTTAGTGCCCAAAACTGCTCAAATGTGCACCAAAATGCACTTTCTTTGTACTTTAACCCTTTGGACCTACAAACACACGAAAATGAGTTGAAATACTATATTAACTAAGAAATCCTAACACAAATGCACAGGAATAAGCTAGCTAAGTCGCCTCAATATGCTCCTATCACAAGACTTTAGGATTATTAGAGTGTTTCTAGGTGTATTCTATTCTTTGTTTTCAATGTTTAAATTTAATTATCTTTGTTTTGCGAACATGAGGAACTCATTTCTTTTTAGTTAGAGGTGAATTCAAAGCCATGAACATATATGTGATATGAATTGATTTCTCCAGTTATTGTTTCATAAAACATGAATGTGATTTACTTATCTGTTTGATTGATAACTAAACCAGCTTTTTTCAGAATCACCTCAGTACCAAACCACCTTTATTCTTATATGTTGATTAAGGGTGCACACTTAGTTTACATGCATGAATTTGATGCTAGAATATAAGGGAATTTCACCTAATAGTTATGAACTTATATTTATAAGTAGTGGAGGTTGCTAGTCACAATCGTGTTAAGTAAATCCATGGTAGGAGTATCATGCAGTTCATAGTTATGAATGTCATGTCTATGCTTATGATTTTCACAAAGCTTAATGATCTTTGATTGTATCTCTATTATCCTGTTCATGTAGGGAACTTGATAAGAATAATTTGGCTGCCAATGCGTATTCCATCCAATTCAATGAATTTAGGTAAATCTGAAAGTTAATTTGTGCTTTTCACGATTAATTTGGGGCATTGTCATTCATGGTTTAAAGGAATAATAACTGGAAGTCGATTTATATGCATATGTGTCATGTGTGGAGAAGGACCCCTCTAGCTAGCCATTCACCTTTAAAACACCCAATTTCATGTTTAACCTTTTTAGTTTATGCAATCTGTTTAGTTTAATTAATTTCATCCAAAACCAATCCCCTTTAATATTTTGTGTTTGAACTTAGTTAGAATCTGTTTAAGTCTATTTATATTAGTGTCTTGAGTCAAGTTAAGTTTAAAATTTGTCCAAATACCCCTTTAATTCTTATTTGAGTTAGTTTAGCTTCAATTCGTCAGAATCTGTCCCTATTTAGTATTTTTGAGTCTTCTTAGTTCAATTTTTATCCAAATCACTTTCTAGTACCTGTTTTGAGTCAATTTAACTTAGTTTGTGTGTTTTGAGTCTATTTAGCTTGTTCTGAGTTGTTAGAGTCTAGTTTTCTATTTTTGAGTCTAATTTAGTGTTTTAGAGTTTAAATTGTGTAGATTAGCATCCCTTTTAATCCCTGGCCTAGAACGATCCCCACTTACATATACTACAATTATAGGGTTTAGTTTGTGTGCTATTATATATCACATCACTACAAGTGTTTCGAGGAGTATGTCGTGGAGAGTGTACCCTTCCATGCCGTGGACCCTAGTGGAGCTTAATAGGAGGTATCGTCCGGTTGGAATAAATTAAAGCAAGCGCTTCATGGGAGACAACCCATGTGTTTAAATAAAGAAGACCTAAGAATCTCCGGCTCCAAAACCAGATTTGCATTCTTTAACCCTATTCTTTATTGCTTTTACTTTGCCATTATTGTCATGTGTGTTAGTTGTTTGATTTCTTGCATGTGCATCTATGTTTGCAACATTGAGGACAATGTTTGGTTTAAGTGTGCGCCGGGGGGGGGGGGGGGGGGGAGTAAATAGATGCTTTTCATGACGTATTTTCGAAATTCACCACCTTTCACTACTAATGTTGTTATTCACTGTTTTAAAGTGTTTTACTGTGTGTCATATAAAAAAAATTTGAAAAAAAACAAATCGAAAAAGCTTGAGAATTACCAAAAAAGAGTCGTTTTTTTTGCTTGTTTGTGTCTTAGGTTACCTTCCATCACAATGATGAGGATTTGGTTTTGAATAAGCATGGGTGGAAGTTTGATATGCTCATTGGTTTATGTTTAGTTGTAGTCGTCATTTACAAATTCACATGTAATTAGAAAAAGGAAAAATCAGTTTTTGTAACATGCTTGAAGGAAGAAACTCAAACTAATGCTACAACCCTAAGAGACTTGAGCCTATTCTTTGTTTGGAGAGTTATTAATCTTGATATTCTTGTTTTCTAAAGTCGTTGCATGATCTCATTATTTCTTTTCTTGGTTGCTACTTAGAATGCTTTTTCATCTCTTTAGTTCCAAATACTAGAACTCATGCCCGTTTCATTTAAAGCATAAAATTGAGTGCATAACAAATAACAATATGAAGTTGTTTAGTTAAACCAGAGCCAAAAAGCCTTACCCTTTGCATATGTACTGTAGGTTTAAGCCCTTTGAGCCTTATATAGCCTATTTTCTTTGTTAGCCTGCATTATCCTTACCTAGCCTAGTATAGGACTATCCATACCCTTGTTCTTAAAGAATAGTGGAGCATGACTTGTTGGGAATTCCTTTTGATGTACAATATGTAGAAAAACAAGTATGGGGGATGGTTTTTCGTTGGAAATTGATAGGAACATATTTATGTGACTTTGTTATCTTATTTCGTTGCATTTGCTTCGTTAATTTCCATTTATTTTGGTAATTTGTGTTATTTTCGTATTATTGTAGGTCCAATTGGTAAAGATGACAATAAATGGCAAAATGGAGAAAACTTGGTGCTGCATGTTCTATTCAAAATTGGTGCCGCAACCTGCAAGAGCCAAAAGGGGAGATTGTGCCGTAACCTGCCATTCAACCATTGGAGTTTTCAGAGTACTTTCTATCCTTGTTTAGTTTTAATGTTTATTTTAGATTGTCTTTTAGTTATGTTGAACATGCTTAACTAAATTTCTTTTTAGCTATAGGTGAATTTGAAGCCATGATCTTATGTTTTATATAAATTGATTACATCCAGTTACTGTGTCATAAAACATGAATGCAATTTACTTATCGGCTTTATAGAGAACTTATTCTTGTATGTTTATTAAGGATGCATACTTAGTTTGCATGCAGGGATTTGATGCTAGAATATAAGGGAATTTCACCTAATCGTTATGAACTTATATTTGCAAGTAGTAAAAGTCACTAGTCATGATTAAGTTAAGTAGATTCTTGGCAGGAGTATCATGTTTTTCATAGTTACGAATGTTTCGTCAATGCTTATGATTTTCACAGAACTTAATGATCTTCAAGATGTATCTCTATCATGCTTTTCATAGTTAGTGAACTTGAGAAGAATAATTTGATTGTGTCGCTGAGTCCAATTCAATGAACCTAGGAAAATCTGAGAGTTAATTTGTACAGTTCACAGTTAATTTGGGGCATTGTCATTCATGGTTTATATAAATAATAAATGGAAATTGATTTGTATGCATATGTTTCATGTTTGGGGAACAATCATCTAGCTAGCCCTTCACCTATATCTCGTACAAGACCTAATTTGTTTGCTGCAATTTACTTTATTTTTATTAAAATTCGTCCAAAAATCCCCCTCGGTTCTTATTTTGTGTTAGTCTAGTTTAGTTTTCAGTTTTTAAGTTTAATTTGTGTTGATTAGCATCCCTCTTAATCCCCGGCATAGAACGATCCCTACTTGCTCATACTACAATTGTCTAAATTATAGGATTTAATTTGTGTGCAAGTTTTTACCACATTAGAAATCTATGAGGTTGTACGTTTTGTGTGCCAAAGAGAAAGAGCACGAAAATGAGGAAGAAAAAAAAAAAGTTGAATCTAGCCCTAAGTGTTGTTTGTAGAAAAGAAAGAAAAAGAATTCAAAATAAGTGAGAATGAGCTCACAGGTATTAGTTGTTGAAGAAATGGTCCAAAAAGTTGAATCTGGCCCTAAATGTTGTGTAAATCTCCCATGGGTGTTTAAAGTTGATTTCTGCAATTAAAAGTTAATATGCTCCTATCAAATTCCCCTACACTTAGCTTTTGCTAGTCCTCGAGCAAAACGGAAAAACAAAACAAAACCTAAACCTTCCAACAATGGTCTCAGGGATTCTTAATGCACATGACATGTTCAAGATCATTACTCACATAGATTTTAGTCATCCTTACGCTTAGGCACGTACGTAATCATAATCACTACTTACTAGTTCTCATTTAATCAATTTAAAACAACATTTGAATGTAGTAACATGCCTTAGAGAATTCACTTAATTCCTTACAAGATACTCTCTTATTTTCACACAGAATTTCTGATTACACACCCTACATTAAGTATATGTGAGAAGATTGATGTAAATATGAAACTAAACACTCATATATGTTTATTTATAACAAGGAAAGCACTTTTCTGGAATGTATATGAATATGATCTCATGAAAGGAATGCTACTAATTAGATGCGAGAACCAGGGACACCATATGCTTACATCAATTCCAAACTCCACATTATTGAAAACATAATGATCAAGATTGAAACATAAGGGTTGTAAAGGGTTAAGGGTGATTGGCTAACAATGAAAGGTAAGGATAACAAACGTTCTTTAAGCAATAGCAAGCAAAGTAATGAAATTTGACACTTAGAATCACTTATGATTGCAGAAACTCACTTAGACACACAAGGGAAAAATCCACACAACTCTTAAGGGCCATATTCAACGTTTTGAACCCTTTCTTCAACTACCACAAACATGTGAGCTTATTTTCACTTATTTCATACTCTTTTTCTTTCTTTTCACAACTTTTTCTTTTCTTTTTCTTTTTCCACGAATTTTTTTTTCTTTTTATTTTCACTCATGCCTTATTTCTTTTCGTGGCATATCAACACACACACACAAATTCCCCCACACTTGTTGTTTTGCATAATCGAAAGGATTCCCTCTAAGTCATGCTTACTATGCTTCAAGAACAAGGGTATGGGTGGTCCTAATCTAGGCTAGGTAGGGATGATATGGGTAAACAAAGCACAAAGGCTAACAATGGCTCAATGGGGGTTATGACCTACAATATATAGTGCATGGGTTGGTTGTTTGGTTGATGGCTTTACTACACACTTCATCTTGATATATATTATGCAATCAATATCATGCTTTGAATGGAATGGATGCAAGTTCTAGCATTTGGAACTAAGTGATGAAACGCCTTCTAATTAGCAACCAAGCAAGAATACTGAGATCATGCAACGAGTTTGAAAACAAGAATAACAGATTAATACTGTCAAAGAATGTTTAAAGCTCAAGTCTCTCAAGGTTGTAATGTTATTCTAAGTTCCTTCCTTCAAGCATATTACAAAAACTTATTTTTTTCTTTCTTTGGGATTAAACATGAATTCATAAACAACAACTATAACCAAGTATAAACCAAGAATATATCAAACTTCCATCCATGTTTATAACTCTCTTTCACAACCATGCACATAAAAATCAAATCCTCATCATTGTGTTGGAAGGTATCCTAAGACACAAACACACAAAAACAAACACAAAACTGACTCAAACTGACTCTTTTTAGTTGTTTCAAACTGTTTTTCGGATTTTTTTCAAAGTAACACATAAAAAGACTTCAAAACATGTTAAAAACACTTAAAACAGTGGGAAACAAGTTTAGACATGTTAGGTGGTAATACCCTACGAATTTCATGCAAAAATAGCTCAAAACAGAATGTTACCCCCTACACTTAAACTAAACATTGTTCTCAATGTTTTAGACTAAACTAACAGCAAAGGAACACACAAATAAACACACCACACATAACATAAAGTAAGTAATAAAGGAAAAGTTTTAGGGACGCAAATCTGAGTTTGGAGCGATTCCCAAGTTTTTCCTTTGTTGATTGCATGGGTTGCCTCCCAAGTAGCGCTTTCTTTTACGTCTTGCAGCCGGACGATGCCACATTGATCAACCTTCATGGGAACCCACGGCATAGTGGGTGGTCTCCTCCACAACCTGCCCTTCAACATTTGCATAACATGGCTCAATGAATGGGAGGGGATAGTGATCCTCCCTGATGGTGATGTTTTGGTTCCGAAAGTCCATATAAATGCTCCCACCACCTTCAAATCGGTTGGGCACCTGCACCAAAGAAGGTAACAACCTATTAGTTGAAATGGGAATTGAAATTGGGATTGAAGACTTACAAACATATTGTGGTGAAGTCTCAAAAATGGCAGCCCTATTAACAATGTCACTATGGCTACTTTTGGCCATATTGGGTGGTTGTAGGGCAATCACTCCAAGTTCCTCTCCAATGGTGGTTCTTGATACATCATTCTTGATAGGTGTGGATCCTTTCGGCCCTATATCCTTATGCACATCAATGGCAAAACAAGAATGACCATCATTAGGATTCTTAATAGAGTCATAAACATTGAATTTAATTATATCACCACCAAACTCCATTGTTAGTGCTCCCTTGGCCACATCAATCTTTGTTTGGGCTGTTTTCATGAACGGTCTTCCAAGTAGGAGTGGCAAGGGTGGAGAATGAACCGAGTCTTCCATTTCAAGCACATAAAAATCCGCCGGGAATATCAAGTTATTCACCTGCACTAAAACATCTTCCAAAACTCCCTTTGGATAGGCATTAGATCGATCGCCCAATTGAACAATCACATCATTATTTTTCAATTCACCAAGGTTCATGGATGCATAAATAGAGTATGGCATGACATTAATAGAAGCACCTAAATCTAACATGCATTGTTCAAATCTAGTGTTTCCAATTATGCATGGGATAGTAAAGCTCCCTGGATCCTTACACTTTGGAGGTAACTTTCGTTGCAAAACCGCGGATACATTTTCACTTACTTTCACAACTTCTTTGTTTGAAATTCTTTTTCTATTTGTGCATAACTCTTTTAAAAACTTTGCATACCTAGGCACTTGCTTAATAGCATCAAGTAAAGGAATGTTTACTTGGACTTTTCAAAAGGTATCCAAAATGTCCTTTTCGCTTTCTTCCTTCTTCGATTGTGCAAATCTGCGAGGGAAAGGAACATTGGGCAGATTAGTGTTCGAAATCACAACATTTGGGACAACATTACCTGAGGTGGACGGATGGGAGTGCTTAGATGGCTACAGCATGGGTGGTGCTACCCTTGCCGTGGGGTAAGATTGCTCCTCTTCTTCAATTTGTATCTTCTCATCTTCCTTGTTTTGGGCAGGTTCATGTGCTTTGCTTCCCACTTCTTTTCCACTTCTTAGTGTGATAGCTTTTGTAGATTCGAAACCACCCTTAGGATTGACCACTGTAGTGCTTGGTAACTTACCATCTTCACGAAATTGTCCCAAAAATTCTGCCATTTGGACCATTTGCTTCTTTAGCTCATTAACCTCCTTTTCTTGGTTTTGCATTCCCTATGCCATTGTGGTTAATGACTGATATGTTTTATCGTCATTCATAGACGTACCTGAGTTGGTTTGGGATGATTGTGCTTGAGGAGGTGGTTGTGGTGCCATTGGCCTTGGAAAGAAACCCGGGGGTTGTCGGAATCCACTTTGTTGGGCAGGTTGTGGTGCATCTCTCCATCTGAAATTGGGGTGGTCACGCCATCCCTGATTGTATGTATTAGAGAAAGGATCACCCCTTGGTTGGTTTTGACTCCCATAACCCACAGGATTGGCAGATTCCTACCCTCCAAACTCAATTAATTGAGGGCATTGATCAGATTGATGTCCTTGAATGGAGCATACACCACAGATTGTAGTTCCTTGCATTTTGGGGCCTTCAACAAACTGCGATAACATAAACGTAAGGTTAGCCATTTGGGATTGTAACTCAGAAATAGAACTTACCTCATTTACATGATGTGGTCGTGGGGTGTCTCTCTACCCAACACCTTCATATTGTTGTGCGTTGAGTGCTCGATTAGCAATGAGAGTTTTGGCATCCATGGGTGTCTTATCCACTAGAGCTCATCCCGCGGATGCATCCAACATTTGACGTTCAATTGGTAAGAGACCTTCGTAGAAATATTGAAGAAGAAGCTCCTTCTTCATTTGGTGCTGTGGACATGAAGCAACAAGAGTTTTTAAATGTTCGTAATAAGTTGGAAAAGATTCACCTTGGCTTTGTTGAATTCCACTAATCTTCTTGCGAAGAAGAATGACTCGTGATGTCGGAAAGAACTTCTCTAAGAAGGCTCGCTTCATACTCTCCCATGATGTGATAGTTTCGGGAGCCAACTCATACAACCAATCCTTGACCTTCTCCAACAAAGAAAAAGGAAAAGCCTTCATCTTCAATCTTGTTGTTGTCCACGTTCACCGGTGTCAAACTTGAGCATACTACTTCGAACTCCTTTAAATGCTTATTGGGGTCCTCCATTGATAACCCATGGAACTTGCTTATATGATGTAGCAAACTGGACTTCAACTCAAATTCATCGGTCTTCTCAGGGGCTGCCCTAGGGTATTGGATGCAAAGAGGGGCTGCATTGTCCAAACCCGAGGCAGAAAGCTCCTTGATGGTTCGATTGTCCGCTGCCATGGTTGGTACTTCCTCTTCAAACCTTGTCGTGGGCTGTTCTTCAACCTCAACTTCTTGCTCTTCTAATTTAGGTTCGGGACTAGGAGGATTAGACTCTTGCAATTTCCTTTTTCTTCTCAAAGTCCTCTCGAAATCGCCGTCAAAGTCGAAGATATGCTCATGAACAGGTTGTGAGCTACGGGTCATAAACTAGTACCTGCACACAAGAGCAAACAAGATAAGTAACCAACTTAATAGACTCGGCACAAGTAAGAAAATAAGGTGCCTATACATGGCACAAAAATAAAACACACACACACGGTGCAAAATTTAAAACAAAACAGAAACTAAACAATTTAAACAAGACCCAAGACAAGGGATTAGCAACTTTGCTAATCCCCGGCAACGGCGCCAAAAGTTTGATGCGTTATGAATGTGACACACAAATTAAACCCTATTTGTGACAATTGTAGTAATGATGTAAGTAAGGATCGTTCTAACCGGGGATTAACTAGGGGTGCTAATCTAATATAAATTTACTTAAAAACACAAAAACTAAACTTAAAGACTCTAAATAGACTACTATGACTCAAAACAGATTTGAAACACTCAAAACTGCCTAAAACAACCAAATTGACTCAAACAGCAACTAAAACTTGATTTGGACGAATTTGAAAGTGCTTGTGACTCAAAATACTTAAAAACACAAAATAAGACAGATTATATTGACTAAGACTTAACAAAATATGGGGGGATTGTGTTTGGACGAAATTAAATTAAATGGACAGATTGTAAAGAAAAACAGATTGTAAGACCATTTTGTGAAGAACCAATGGATGATGGAATAGCTAAGGGGTTCTTCTCCACACATGAAATATATGCAACGTAAATCAATTTCTAGTTATCAATTCAATAAGTTATGAACCTCGACACTCCAAGTTAATTAGGTCCGCTTAAATTAACCTTCAGATTTCTCTAGAATCATTGAATTGGATGAATAAGCATCGCATCCAAATTATTCCTAACAAGTTCTCTATATGAACAGCATGATAAAGACACAAGTTAGAATCATTACGTTCTTCGGAAATCATAAGCATCGACAAGGCATTTGTAACTATGAAAAGCATGATACTCCTGCCAGGAATCTACTTAACACGATCGTGACTAGTGACCTTCACTACTTGCGAATATAAATTCATAACGATTAGGTGAAACAAACTTATACCCTAGACCAGATTCAAGCATGAAAATTAAGCGTGCACTCTCAATCAACATACAAGAATAAGTTCTAAATCAAACGGTTAAGCAAATTGTATTCACGACTTATGCAACGATAACTGGAAGTAATCAACTTATTTCACATATATAATCATGGTTTTGAATACACCCTTAGCCAAAACGAATTTAGCCAATCATACTCAAAGCAAAACAAAGATTACATGAATTAGACATTGAAATATAAGATAGAATACAACTAAAATTGTTCAACAACTCAGAATGAAGAGCCAAACAATTGAGTGAATCTGTCTCATTTCCCTTGCTTGCGGCAGATTGGGTGGTCATGGTTTCTGGGTTGTTTTGATGATGTAGAATGGATTTTGGGGTGTTTAGAGGCATGGCAAGGGATGTAGGTTGAGCGTGGATGAGTGTTTGATGGTTGGAAGGTGGTGGAGGACTCGGCAAAGATGGTGGAAGAAGATGGAATGGCTGATTGGGTTTCTGGGTTGCAGAATGGTGTTTTGGGATGAATGGATGTGTGTGGGAGTGAATGGATGAGTTTTGGTGGTCAATCCACTCTAAGGTTCGGCCAAGGGCTGATTATATGTGTTTTAGGAAGTTAATAACATACCTAATTGAGTTATGATTCAGATTTCCTAGTCTAAATAGAAAAGGTAAGTGAATAAAGTCCAAATAAAATCAGAAAAAAGGGATGCACGAATTTAAAACAAGTAAGGAATGTCCTTGCCTTGCAAGGAATCAAAAATTAAACCTCTTGCACAGCAAGGAAAGGAAATTTAAGGTAAGGTACGAAATTGGTGCAAAAGAAGGAAGGAAAAGTCAATTCCTTGCATGAAATCAGAAATTAGGACTTTAGGGAAAGTTTTAGAACTAGGAAAGTGAATTAAACTAGGAAATAAGAAATTGAAATTAGGAAACACAAGGGAAGGGTGCGGCACATAGCTTAGGGAAGGGTGCGGCACATAGCTTAGGGAAAGGTAAGGCACAAAGCAAGAGGTATTAGAATAAGGGAAAGGTCCTAACACATATGGAAAATAGGGAAGTTTACACAAAGAAAGGGAAACAACCTTCCTTGCACGGCAAGGAAGGGAAAGTTGCAAAGAACCTTTGTTTGTTGTCCAAGGGTGCTCGGGAGCCATCTTAGTTGCTAAAACTTAGAGCGTTCTTGATTTAGGAAAGGTCAACCAAAATAGGAACTTTGGCTTAACTTTCCTACTTCAAGTAGGAATCCTTGTGTGATTAGGAATCCTCGTCCAACTAGGAATCCTCATGTGAGTGGGAAACCTCCTTCATTTTGGAAACCTTCTCGTAATTGGAATCCTTGTCGTAGTAGGAATCCTTGCGACATCAACTCTTCAATTTCGTCCATTCCTTTTGCTCCAAGCATAAGCTATCCTTGCGACACACAAAAGAAGCTTAAAGAACTAAAATAACTAAGAACTAATAACATAAATGCACGAAAACAAGCAAACTAAGTCGCATAAATATGCTCCTATCACTATCACTTTAAGAACTTTTGTTTATCTTTACCTTTCTTTGTTAGCAAATACCTTAGCCCCATTACAACCCTTAGACTTCGATCTTGATTGTTATGTGTTTCAATATGTGGAGTTTGAAATTGGTACGAGCATATGGTATCCCTGGTTCTCGCTTCTAAGTAGTGGCATTCCATTCATGAGATCATATACATGTTGTATTAATAATTCCAGAAAGTGCCTTCTTTGTTATAACATATGTGAGCGCTCGTCTACATGTTTACATCAATCTTCTCACATATACTTACTGTAGGGAGTGTAGTCAGAAAATCTATGTGAAATTAGAGAGTATATTGATGCGAAAATTAACTTAACACACAAATTAAACCCTTTTTTGACAATTGTAGTATATAAGTAAGTAGGGATCGTTCTTAAACCGGGGATTATGAGGGATTGCTAAACTGACTCAAGAGATAAAACTAAGATTTGAAATACTTAACTAAACTTAAAAGAGTCCAAACAAGTTCACAAGAATCAAAAGAAGTTAAAAACACTCAAAACTGCCTAAAAACACAAACTGGGCAGATTTGACTCTAAACACAATTTTGGATGAATTTTGGTTTTAACTTGATTCAAATCACTTGAAAACACAATCTAAAACATATTTTAACTAGTTAGACAATCTAAAATAAATGGGGATTTGGTTTTGGATGAAAATAAAGTAAACAAAACAGACTGGAACTAGATAGATTTGCACGAATTTGGTGGAAATAAATGGATGATGGGCTAGCTAGGAGGTCTTTCTGCACACATGACATACTTGCATACAAAACAATCTCCAATTGCTTTTTCAATGAACCATGAACCTCAACACCCCAAGTTAATTAGGTACGCTTAAATTAACCCTCAAATTTTCCTTAAGTCATTGAATTGAATGGAATTAGCGCATTGCAATCAAATTATTCCTCAAAAGTTCTCTACATGAAAGCGAATAATAGAGAACCAATCAAAGATCATTAACTTCTATGAAAATCATAAGTGTTGACGAGGCGTTCATAACTATGAAAGCGCATGATACTTATGCCAAGAATTTACTTAACATGATTGTGACTAACAACCTTTACTACTTATGAATATAAGTTCACAAAGATTAGGTGAAGCTCCCTTATATCCGAGCATCATTTTTATGCATGCAAATTAAGTGTGCACTCTCAACCCACATACACAAACAAGTTTTAATTCAAATAGATAAGTAAATTGAATTCACAATCCATGAAATCAGAACTGGAAGTAATCAAATCATAATGCAAATATAGCCATGGTTTCGAAATCCCCCCTAGCTAAGAGGGGATTAGTTCCTCATACTAACAAAGCAAAGATTCTTGAATTTAAACATTGAAAAACACAAGAAAGATTACACCTAAAACGTTCCAGCAACTCCAAGTCGAATGGCATGCACGTCTAGGGCTCTCCTCCTTCTTCCTTGCTGCGGCACAAGATGTGGTTGGTGGTTTTGGGGGTTATGAACGATGTATTCTTGCTTAGGATGATGAATGATGGCTGGTGAGGGTGGAAGGGTGCGGCAGATTGTGTATGGGGTTGTATGGAGTGAATGAATGATGGAGAATGGGGTCTAGGGCTTGCGGCAAGGAGTTTTCTGAATAGCATGAGGGTTCCTCCGAATTTGTGGCTGAAAATATGAATATATAGTTCGGCCAACCCTAGGGTTAACTAGATTAGGGTTACAACTTAGCAGATTTTAAGGATTAAGGCCCTAGGGTTCGGCACAAGTCAAGAAATCCACTTAGGAGGGAGTTTGGCCCAATTAATTTTAGAAAAGGATTTGTATAACCCAAATCCACAAGGAATAAGGCCTAATAAATCAGAATCCATAAGGGAAAGGTTTAGGAAATTCGTCCAAAATTGGGCCTTCTAGAAACTAGGTGTTTTGTGGCCAATTTTGGGTTTTCTAGAAGAGATAAAAGGGGGAAGGATGCGGCACCCTTTTAGGGTCAGATAAGGCTTCTAGAAATCATGTTTTTAGGTCCACTTGCAGCTAGGATTAAGGTGGAACAAGATTAGGTTAGGATAAGATAGGATAAGGTTTGGATAAGATAAGGTTGTTAGGATAAGTTTCCATATTTCTTACTCTTTCCTTATCTTCTTTGTCTTGAACTTTCCTTTTCTAATTTGTAGCATGTTCCTAGCCTCTTTTGACTCCAATGTCCATCCACCTTGCTCCATATACAAGCTATCCATTTAGTGCCAAAAACTGCTCCAAAATGCACCAAAATGCACTTTCTTGGTACTTTAACCCTTTGGACCTACAAACACACGAAAATGACTTGAAATACTACATTAACTAAGAAATAACAACACAAATGCACAAGAACAAGCTAACTAAGTCGCACAAATATGCTCCTATCATATATCCAATGCGGAATTGAGGGATTCTTTAAGGCATGTTACTACATTCAAAATGTTGTTTTAAATGATTAAATGCGAGCTAGTGAGTGGTTACTGAGAGGAGCATATTTATGCAACTTAGTTAGCTTGTTTTCTTGCATTTATGTTGTTAGTTCCTAGTTATTTTAGTATTTTAAGCTATTTTCATGTGTTTGTAGGTCCAATTGACTAAAGTGGCAAGAAAGTGCAATTTGAAGCATTTTGGAGCAATTTTGGGCTTGGAATGGATATCACATGCATGGAGCAAGGTGGATGGACGAAATTGAAGTCCAAGAAAGGCTAAGAATCTGCTAAAGAGATGGAAGAAATTAATTTAGGACTTGGAAGAAAAGGAATCAGCTACAAAGAAGGAAACATGAGTCAAACTTCCTTATTTTGACTTAGTCAATCCTAATCTTTTCCTACTTATGTTCCAGCTCCAAAAGGGGTTCCTAATTAATTTAGGACACTTAAATATAAGTTCTAGTAGCCCTAATCCCAATCAAAGAGGGATGTCGCACCTTTCCCTTCTTTTCCCTTTCCCTTGCCGTGCAAGGTAACACCTTTCCTAGTTCCCATTCCTTGCCGCACCCTTCATTCCCTTTTTCCCTTAGGATTATGATTTAATTACTCTTTTTCCTTGAGGATTTAGAGTCCAAATCTTTCCCAAAACATTTAATTAATGCCATCCCTTTTTCCTAAACTATATACACGTTATGCTACACATATATTCATACAACCATACAACCATTCATTCATCCATCCCTTACCACCAGAATTCGCACCATCCATCCACCACAACCCAATTTCATACCTAAAAACCCTTGTGTCGCAATTTTGCAAGGTATAAGGAGAGAAGACCCCTTGGAGCTGTGCCTGCCATTCAAGATTAGATTGTTGGAGTATTTCTAGGTGTATTCAATCTTTTGTTTTCAATGTTTAATTTAAGTTTTCTTTGTTTAATTGTGAACATGAAAGGCTAAACTTGTTTTAGCTAGAGGAGACTTTGAAACCATGATTATATTTGCAATATGAATTGATTACTTCTAGTTGTGATTTCATAAATTGTGAATGCAATTTACTTAACTGTATGATTCAGAACTTATTCTTGTATGTTGATTAAGGATGCATACTTAGTTTGCATGCATGAATTTGACGCTAGAATATAAGGGAGTTTCACATAATCATTATGAACTTATATTGACAAGTAGTGGAGGTCGCTGGTCACGATTGTGTTAAGTTAAATTCCTGGCATGAGTATCATGATGTCATAGTTACGAATGCCTTGTCAATGCTTATGATTTTCACAAAGCTTAATGATCTTTGATTGTATCTCTATTATGTTGTTCACGTAGGGAACTATTGAAGAATAAGTTGGTTGCCGATGCGTTGTCCGTCCAATTCAATGACTTAAGGAAAATCTAAGGGTTAATTAGTGATGTCACGGTTAATCTGGGGCGTTGAGGTTCACGGTTTATTGAAAAGCAACTGGAAATCAATTTGTATGCAAGTGTGTCATGTGTAGAGAATGACCCTCTAGCTAGCCTATCACCCATTAATTCACCAAATTTGTATTCCTTTAGTTTGTTATTCAAATCTGTTTGTTTAAACTTTAAATTCGTCAAAAACCCAATCCCCTTTACTTTGTTGTGTCAAATTAGCTAGAATCTGTCCAATTTGTGTTTTTAAGTGTTTTGAGTCAAGTTAAAGTTAGAATTCGTCCAAATCATTCTTTAGAGTCTAGTTTGAGTCTATTTAATTGATTTGTGTTGTTTTGAGTCTTTTTAGTTTGTTTTGAGTCATATAAGTCTAGTTAAGTGTTTTTAAGTTTAGTTTTGTGTTTTAAGTCATTTTAGAATTTGAGTGCTATTATTTATCACATCAGTTATCTTTCTCAAGTCCTTTATGTGAAACACATAATAAAGATACATATCAAAAGTCATTAAGTTTTGTGAAAATTATAAGCATTGACGAGGCATTCATCACTATGAAACGCATGAGACTCAAACCAAGGATTTACTTAACACGATTGTGACTAGCAACCTCCACTACTTGTGAATATAAGTGAATAACCATTACGTGAAACTCCCTTATACCCTAGCATCAAATTCATGCATGCAAATTAAGGGTCAACCCCCAATTAACATACATAAACAAGTTTTAATAACTTAGATAAGAAAATCACATTCATGCCTTAAGAAACAACAACTGGATGTAATCAATTCATATAAAACATATAATCATGGCTTCGAATTCACCTCTAACTAAAAAGAAATTAGTTCCACATGTTCATCATAATTGAAAACCAAATTAATATAAACATCAAACTAAAACTAAGGATAGAAAGAACCAAGAAACGCGCTCCACACTCCAATGGCATGCACGGCACTCCCTTGGATGGCAGATTGCACAAGTCTACTTCTCCTTCCTTGCTTGCGGTAGTAGGGTGATGTGGTGTGAATTGTGGTGTTTGATGGCTGAATGAATGAATAAGTGAATGGATGGTTTGACTGGTGCGGCAAAGGCTTGTATTTATAGGGCTTAAACCCTAGGGAAATCAGATTAGGGTGTGGTAGAAATTAGGTGGGGGAAAGGTTTACACAATCCTAGGGGAAAAGGACTAGGTTTCCACAGCAAAGGTCAAGGAAGAATGGGAAAAGGTTTGCAGATTCTAGAACAAGGGGTGCGGCACCAAATTAGGAACAGATAAGGTGTTCTAGAAAGAGTATTTAGGGCAGATTCCTAGACCTAAAGGGACAAGAACACAGGGCATAGGTGTAGGATATGAACTACAACTCCCAAACTTTGAAGGAATGGTGTCTATGCGGCATACAAAGGGATGAGGCTTCTAGAATCTGAATTATGTGTTTAAATGTACACCTAATCCTTTCTAAATAGCTAGAACTATGTCACAAACTGATTTGGATAAGATAAGATAGGATAGGATAAGATTGGTTAAGATAAGGTTGGATAAGGTTCCCTATTTCTTGCTATTTCCTTATCTTCTTTGCATTTGAACTTCTTTCTCCAGATTTGTAACCTTTCCTAGCCTCTCTTGACTTCAATTTCGTCCATCCACTTTGCCCCATAGTTAAGCTACCCAATCCATGCCCAAAACTGTTCCAAATGGCTCCAAAATGCACTTTCTTGCTCCTTTTGCCATTAGGACCTAAAAACATACGAAAATAGCTTGAAAGACTATAATAAGTAGTAATTAACTAACTAAATGCAAGGAAACAACATAGCTAAGTAGCATAAATATGCTCCTTTCATTTATCTTTGTTTTGCAAACATAAGGAACTAAATTCGTTTTAGTTAGAGGTGAATTCAAAACCATGATTATATTTGCAATATGAATAGATTACTTCCAATTGTGATTTCATAAATCGTGAATGCAATTTACTTAACTGTTTGATTAAGAACTTATGCTTGTATGTTGATTAAGGAGGCCTACATAGATTGTGATGTGATAAAAGATAGCACTCAAATTAAATCCTCTTGTTGACAATTGTAGTAAAGATGCAAGTAGGGATCGTTCTAGGCGGGGGATTAGGAGGGATTACTAATCTACTTAAAACTGACTCAAAAACATAAAACTAGGCTTGAAAACACTTAACTAGACTCAAAGAACTCAAAACAAACTAAAAAGACTCAAAACAACACAAAACAATCAAATAGACTCAAATTAGACACTAGGACTTGATTCGGACAAATTCCAACTTTAACTTGACTCAAAACACTTAAAAACACAAATTGGACAGATTCTAGCTAATTTGACACAACAAAGTAAAGGGGATTGGGTTTTTGACGAATTTAAAGTAAAAACAAGTAACTTAAAGACTTAAACAAAGTTTGGCATGAAATTGAGTGAATGGATGGGTGATAAGCTAGCTAGAGGGTCCTTTTCGACAAATGACACACCTGCATACAAATTGATTTCCAGTTACTTTTTCAATAAACCATGAACCTCAACACCCCAGATTAACCGTGACAATACTAATTAACCCCCATATTTTCCTTAAGTCATTGAATTGGATGGACAACGCATCGGCAACCAAATTATTCTTCCCAAGTTCCCTACATGAACTGTATAATAGAGACACAAGCAAAGATCATTAAGCTTTGTGAAAATCATAAGCATTGACAAGGCATTCGTAACTATGACATCGTGATACTCATGCCAGGAATTTAACTTAACATGATTGTCATCAGTAACCTTTCCTACTTGTGAATATAAGTTTGTAACGATTATGTGAAACTCCCTTATATTCTAGCATCAAATTCATGCATGCAAACTAAGTAGGCCTCCTTAATCAACATACAAGAATAAGTTCTTAATCAAATGGTTAAGTAAATTGCATTCACAATTTATGAAATCACAACTGGAATTATTCAATTCATATCGCAAATATAATCATGGTTTCAAAGTCTCCTCTAGCTAAAACAAGTTTAGCCTCTCATGTTCACAGCAAAACAAAGAGAATCTAAATTAAACATTGAAAACAAAAGATAGATTACACCTAAAAACGTTCCAACAATCCAACTTGAATAGCAAAAACATCCAAGGCTGTTCCTCCTCTCTTTCTTCCTTGCTAGGCTGCGTCACAAAGGTGTAAGGGTGTGAAATTGGGTTATGGTGTGTTATGGTGAAGGATTGATGAATGGTAGGGAAGTATGATGGATGATAGGGTACGAAATTGTGTATGTGTGATGGTTGAATGGAACGATGTAGCTGTATGTGGTGAGAAGGATCAATGATGGCTGAATTGTGTATATGAATGAATGGATGTGTGTATGGGGCATCAGAATGTCTATCTTTTAGGGCAAGGATCATGACTTTTATTAATTGTTTTGGGAAAGAATTGGACCCCAAATCCACAGGAAAAGGAGAATTAAAGTCAGAATCCCAAGGGAAAAGAGTTAAGAAACTTGCGGCAAGGACTAGGAAATAGGAAAGTTATTTCCCTTGCACGGCAAGGAAAAGAGAAAGGGCAAGGAGGTGCGGCATCCCGCTTTGGTTGGGATTAAGGCTTCTAGAACTTATATTTAGGTGTCCTAAATTGATTAGGAACCCCTTTGATAGCTGGAACATAAGTAGAAAAATATTAGGATTCACTAAGTCAAAATAAGGAAGTTTGACTCATGTTTCCTTCTTTGTGGTTGATTTCTTTTCTTCCAAGTCTTGAATTAATTTCTTCCATCTCTTTAGCACATTCCTAGCCTCCTTTGGTCTTCAATTTCGTCCATCCACCATGCTCCAAGCATGTGCTAACCATTCCAAGCCCAAAATTGCTCCAAAATGCTCCAAAATGCATTTTCTTGCCACTTTAGCCAACTGGACCTACAAACACACAAAAATAGCTTAAAATACTAAAATAACTAAGAACTAACAACATAAATGTAAGAAAATAAGCTAACTCAGTCACATAAATATGCTCCTATTAGTTTGCATGCATGAATTTGATGCTAGAATATAAGGGAGTTTCACCTAATCGTTATGAACTTATATTCATAAGTAGTGAAGGTTGCTAGTCACGATCGTGTTAAGTAAATTCCTGGCTAGAGTATCATGTTATTCATAGTTATGAATGCCTTGTCAATGCTTATGATCTTCACAAAGCTTAATGATCTTTGATTGTATCTCTATTATGCTGTTCATGTAGGGAACAATTGAAGAATAATTTGGTTGCCGATGCTAATAGGAGCATATTTATGCGACTTAGTTAGCTTATTCTTGTGCATTTATGCTATTATTTCCTAGTTAATGTCGTATTACAACTCAAAGTACCAAGAAAGTGCATTTTGATGCATTTTGGAGCAGTTTTGGGCACTATGTGGATAGCTTGCATATGGGCCAACATGGATGGACGAATTTAGAGTTCAAGAGGCTAGAAATATGATGAGAAGAGGAAGGAACTAAGCTCAAGACAAAGTGGATAAGGAAGTAGCTCAAAAGAGGAAACCCTATCCAAAACTTTATCTAAAACCTTATCCAACATTATCCAAAACCTTATCTCATCTTATCCTATCCTAACCTTATCATGTCTTAATCCCAGCTGCAAGTGGACCTAAAAACTGATTTCTAGAAGCCTTATCTAACCCTAAAAGGGTGCCACACCCTTCCCCTTTTTATCTCTTATAGAAAACCCAAAATCAGCCACAAAACACCTAGTTTCTAGAAGGCCCAATTTTGGACGAATTTCCTAAACCTTTTTCCTTTTGGATTTTGATTTGTTAGGCCTCATTCCTTGTGGATTTGGGTTACACAAATCCTTTTATGAAAGTAATTGGGCAAACCCTCTCCTAAGTGGATTTAACTTACTTGTGTCGAACCCTAGGGCCCTAATCCATAAAATCTGCTAAGTGTAACCCTAATCTAATTAACACTAGGACTATATAAACATATTTTCAGCCACAAATTCGTAACACCCCTTATGCTATACAGAAAACACCTTGCCGCAACCCTTATTCTCCATTCTCCTTCATTCATTCAATCCCTACACCTCCATACACCACCTGCCGCACCCTACCACCATAATCAGCCATCCTTCATCCCTCTAAACAAGAACACACCCTTCGCAACCCCCAAAACACCACCCCCACCAAGTGCCGCAGCAAGGAGGAGGAAAAGAAGCCCTAGCCGTGCATCAAATTCATCCGGGAATTGTTGAAACGTTTAGGTGTAATCTTTCTTGTGTTTTCAATGTTTAAATTCAATAATCTTTGTTTTGTGAGTATGAGGAACTAATCCCCTTTTTGGCTAAGGGGAATTTTGAAACCATGGCTATATTTGCATTATGATTTGATTACTTTTAGTTGTGATTTCATGAATGGTGAATTCAATTTACTTATCTGTTTGAATTAAAACTTGTTTATGTATATGAATTGAGAATGCACACTTAACTTGCATGCATAAATCTGATGCTAGGATATAAGGAAACTTCACCTAATCGTTGAGAACTTATATTCATGAGTAGTTACGATTGTTGGTCATAATCATGTTAAGTAAATTCTTGGCAGAAGTATCATGCGCTTTCATAGTTATGAATGCCTCGTTAACACTTATGATTTCCATAGAACCTAATGATCTTTGATTGTTTTTCTATTAAGCGCTTTCATATAGAGAACTTTTGGGGAATAATTTGATTGCAATGCGCTAATTCCATTCAATTCAATGACCTAAGGGAAATCTGAGAGTTAATTTAAGCGTACCTAATTAACTTGGGGTGTTGAGGTTCATAATTCATTGAATAAACAACTGGAGATTATTTTGTATGCAAGTATGCCATGTGTGGAGAAAAACCTCCTAGCTAGCCCACTATCCACTTAATTCCACCAATTTCGTCCAAATCTGCATAGTTTAATTTCTTGTTTTGTTTGTTTGATTTTCGTCCAAAACCAAATCCCCATTTGTTTTAGAGTGTCTAATTAGTTCAAATATGTTTTAGATTGTGTTTTTAAGAGTTTTGAGTCAAGTTAGAACCAATTTCATCCAAGTTTGTGTTTAGAGTCAAATCTGCCCAGTTTATGTGTTTTTAGGCAGTTTTGAGTGTTTTAGCTTATTTTGAGTCTTTTTAAGTTGAGTTAAGTATTTTAAAGGTTAGTTTTATTTATTTGAGTCACTTTAAAGTGTTTAGCAATCCCTCCTAATCCCCGATGTAAGAACGATCCCTACTTATTTATATGCTACAATTGTCAAAAGAGGGTTAATTTGTATGTTAAGTTAATTTTCACATCAGATGCATATCCCACCCAATTCAATGACTTAAGGAAAATATGAGGGTTAATTAGTGTTGTTCACGGTTAATCTGGGGTCATGCGTTTCATAGTGATGAATGCCTCGTCAACGCTTATGATTTTCACAAAACTTAATGGCTTTTGATACGTATCTTTATCATGCGTTTCATATAGGGAACTTGAGAAAGATAATTTGGTTTAGATGCGTATTCCATCTAATTCAATGAAATAAGGAAAATCTGATGGTTAGTTGTGCGATGCAACTAACTTGGGGTATTGTCATTCATAGTCTAAAGAAAAAATAACTGGAAATTGGTTTGTATGCATATATCATGTGTGGAGAAGGACCCTCTAACTAGCCTTTCACCCATTTATTTCACTTAAATTCGTTTTTCCAAAGTATTTTCTACAAAGTTTTTGTTTTAAGTTTTAAATTCGTCAAAAACAATCCCCCTTTCATTTAGTCTTGTTATTTGAGTCAAAATCTGTTTTCTTTGAGTCTTTTGAGTCAAGTTAAGGTTTATTTTCGTCCAAAACACTTATTAGGTCTAAAATTGAGTCTTTTTGAGTGTTTGTCGCTGTTTTGAGTGTTTTAAGTTAGTTTAGAGTCCATAGAGTCTAGTTTAGTGTTTTTGAGTCTTAATTGTGTTGATTAGCATCCCTTCTAATCCCCGCCCTAAAACGATCCCTACTTTCATATACTACAATCATAGTGTTTTAATTTGAGTGTTAGAATATTTGACATCAGCTGGGGATTAGGAGGGGTTGCTAATCTACTTAAAACTGACTTTAAAACATAAAACTAGGCTTAAAAACACTTACTAGACTTATATGACTCAAAACAAACTAAAAAGACTCAAAACAGCACAAAACAATCAAAAAGACTCAAACTACACACTAAAGGGTGATTTGAACGAATTCTAACTTTAACTTGACTCAAAACACTTAAAAACACAAATTAGGACAGATTCTAGCTAATTTGACACAACAAAGTAAAGGGGATTGGGTTTTTGACAAATTTGAAGTAAAAACAAGTAAATTGCAGAAACTAAGTAAAGGAATGCGAATTTGGGTGAATTGATGGGTGATAGGCTAGCTAGAGGGTCCTTCTCCACACTTGACACACTTCCATACAAATTGATTTCCAGTTGCTTTTCAATAAACCAAGGACCTCAACACCCCAGATTAACCGTGACATCACTAATTAACCCTCAGATTTTCCTTAGGTCATTGAATTGGATGGAATACGCATCGGCAACCAAATTATTCTTCAATAGTTCCTTACATGAACAGCATAACAGAGATACAATCGACGATCATCAAGCTTTGTGAAAATTATCAGCATTGACAAGGCATTTGTAGCTATGACATCATGATACTCATGCCAAGAATTCAACTTAACACGACTGTGACCAACGACCTTCACTACTTGTGAATATAAGTTCATAACGATTATGTGAAACTCTCTTATATTCTAGCATCAAATTCATGCATGCAAACTAAGTGTGCACTGATAGGAGCATATTCATGCGACTTAAATGGCTTGTTCTCGTGCATTTACGTTATGTTTCTTTAGTTATTTTAGTACTTTAAGCTATTTTCGTGTGTTTGTAGGTCCAAAGGGCTAAAGGAGCAAAAAGATGCATTTTGGAGACTTTTGGAGCACTTTTGGGCTAAGGATGGATAGCTTATGCTTGGAGCCAAAGTGTTGGACGAAATTGAAGACCTAATTGAAGACCAAAGTGTTGGAACCTTGTTCCCTTTAGTTTTAGGACATTTAAACCTTTCCTAATCTCATTCATCCACCACACATTCCAGCCTATTCCTACACATGTACCATGCATCTCCACAATCCCATTCATCAACACATGCATTTTCACATGCATTCCCTTGCACACTCCAACCATTGTCGTCCACATTCACATCAACACATGCACCACAGAAAACTCCTTTTGTGCCGTGCCTAATTCCATGCATTCCATCCATATTTCAGCCATGCACATTTAATCATTTCACTCCACTTAATGCCGTGAGTTTCCATCAGATTTCCAACCTAATTCACATGCATTCCATCCTTTAATTCACCCACATGCACTCATAATCATTCACACCTTGCATTCACATGCATTTCCAACCTAATCACTCACCCACACAATCTGCAATCATTCAAACAAACACCATCATTGCCGTGCATTCCATTACCTTTCTCCACTTCATCTTTGCAGAAATCCACATGCATCTCAATTAAATAAACCCCATGCTTGCACATTTCCCTTTTGCCATGCACCCATTATTCCAGAAAACCATTCATCCCATCATTCCATGTGATTCCAGCTCCTCTTTGTCTATGCCGTGCACTTTGATACCCTTTCCAGGTTGTCATTTCAGCCTTTGCAGCCAATACACATGCATGATTCAACCAAAATAGCCAAATGCATGCATACTTCCCTAGTGCCGTGAGTCCACTACCTCAGAAACCCATCAATTCCAGCTCATTTATGCACTTCCATCTCACATGTGCAGATCCAAGATCCAATCTGAATGTTGGCAGCCACATTCCTTCCTATAAAACTAGGCACACTTCACACATCAAGGGGGACAATTCATTCACAACAGAAATTGGTCCCTTGGGGCCGTGCCCTTCACAAAGTCCATCCATTCCATTCATAAACTCATCCATTGCAGAAATGTAGTCCATAACACCACCCTTGCCGTGACTCTCCCTTACAATCCAAACATCATCCTTCCATTTCCACCACTCCTCATCCATTTCCATAATTCCCCAATCCATTCAACACACCAACAACATCCCTTAGACCTTGTGCTACGACGAAGAGGAAGATAAGAGGGCCTAAACGTTCATACAATTCAAGTTTGAGTTGTTGGAATGTTTAGGTGTTTCTTTGATTCTACATCAGTTTTGCTTCAAGGGTTCTTTCTTCTTATTAATTCTATGTTCATTCATGTTTTATATTTTTATGTTAAATCCTTTGCAAACATGAATTGTAACTAATCCTCCTCTAGGGATTCGATGTAGCCTTGCAAAGTTTTCCATGTAGTTAATTCGGAATTCTCATTTAATCTATCTATTTCTTGCTTCATTATCCGATTTAATTGTGACTTAGTGTGTTGATTTTAATGCTTGATCATCATTTGAATTAACCACAGGTTGTTTAGCCAAGATTAAAGCACACATCATGCATAATCTTGGTAGATATGTGAATGAATGAAGGGAATGTTTTGCAAACATCCTGCCGAGTGTTCCCTTTGGTTTTGTGAAAGTTTCTTGTGCACTACATAGTCTTGATTAGGAACCAAAGTTGCACATCACAATTAGGCTCATGATTAGAGACATTTGATCAAATCCACACATCATATGGCTGATCATATCTAAGTGAAACAAACCCAAGAAATAAGTAGAGGGATGAGTATAATCTGACTTAACAAGCATGGACTTGGTTTAGCAATGGTGAAATCGAATCTCTAGCTTCATCTCCAATTGTGCTATCTCTTTTTATTAGCTGTTGATTCATTCATTTTATGTTTACTTCATTTCCTTATGCTTTAATTTACAATCTGTCATTTAGTTTAATCAAAAACCAATCCCCCATTTCTTTTAAAGTGTTAGATTAGTTAGAAATACATTTAGTTTGGGTTTGTAAGTGTTTTGACTCATTTTGTTTCCCAAATTCGTCCAAAGTACTCAAGGTGCTCAAAACTGCCCAGAAAGTGATTTTTAGGCAGTTTTGAGTGTTTTGGTGCTGTTTTGAGTCTTTTGGTTTGTTTTAGTGTTTTAAAGTTTAGTTTTGCATTCTTTGAGTCTAGTATAGTGTTTCATATTGTTATTTTACGTTTTTGAGTCAAATTCAAGTGGTTAACAATCCCTCCTAATCCCCGGTGTAGAACGATCCCTACTTATACATATACTACAATTTGATGAAAAGAGGGTTTAATTTGTGTGCGTATAAATTTCGCATCATGCACCCTTGATCAACATACAAGAATAAGTTTTTAATCCAATAGTTAAGCAAATTGCATTCACGATTTATGAAATCACAACTGGAGTTAATCAATTCATATTGCAAATATAATCATTGTTTCAAAGTCGCCTCTAGCCGAAACGAGTTTAGCCTCTCATGTTCACAGAAAAATAAAGAAAACTTAAATTAAACATTGTAAACAAAGATTTGATAGGAGCATATTTAGGCGACTTAGTTAGCTTGTTTTCGTACATTTATGTTGGTAGTTCATAATTATTTTAGTAGTTTAAGCTATTTTCGTGTGTTTATAGGTTCATATGGCTAAGGAAGCAAAAAGGTGCATTTTGGAGCAAAATTGGACTTGGAATGGATAGCATATGCTTGGAGCAAAAGGAATGGACGAAATTGAAGACCCAAAAGATGTTAGGATTCCTAATCAAAGAAGGATTCCTAATCAAAAGAGGAATCCTAGTCAAAGAAGGTTTCCTACTTGAAGTAGGAAAGTTAAGCCAAGGTTTCCTATTTTGGTTTGGCCTTTCCTAATCCTAAAAGACCTTATGTTCCAGCAACATTGAAGACTCCTATGCATTTTAGGACACAAACCAAGCCTTCCTTGCACCCTTATGGTCCTTGCTGTGGCACACATCACATTCTACTTCCTTGCCGTGCAAGGGAAGTACTTATTTCCTAATCTATGTCATAAAATCACATTCCTATTTCACCTTAGTTAATGCCACACCTTACATACCTTTTCCATCCTAAATCCTTACCTAATTTCAACCTTAAATCACATTCCCTTTCATATAATTGAATGCTGCAAGTTACCTTCCTTTTTTCCCTTGGATTTCTGATTTCAAGTCTCCTTTTCCTTGTGGATTTGGAGTTTAATTCTTTCCTAAACTATGTGTTAAAACTTAGGATTCTTTCTTTCAAATAAATACCAAGAGCCGCACCCTTATTCTACCCTAATCATTCACTCATACAATCTGCCATCATTCACACAGAAACAAGCCCTTGCCGTAGCCTTTAACCCATCTTTCCACCAATCACACACTTCCATACCTTCACCCAAACACTCATACACCTTCCCTAACCTTTGCCACACCACCCTACCAACCTAAATCCATTCACAACCCAGAAATCCATCCAAAAATCACCCCTAGACTTCTGTGCTGTAGCTTTGCAAGGAATAAGAAGAGAAGAACAAGCCTTGGACGTTTGTGCATTCAAGTTGGAGTGTTGGAACGTTTTTAGGTGTAATCTATCTTTTGTTTTCAATGTTTAATTCAAGTTTTCTTTGTTTTGTTGTGAACATGAGAGGCTAAACTCGTTTTAGCTAAGGGAGGCTTTGAAACCATGATTATATTTATGGTATGAATTGATTAAGTCCAGTTGTGATTTCATAAATTGTGAATGCAATTTACTTAACCGTTTGATGGATAACTTATTCTTGTATGTTGATTAGGGAGGCCTACTTGATTTGCATGCTTGAATTTGGTGCTAGAATATAAGGGAGTTTCACTTAATCATCACAAACTTATATTCACAATTAGTTAAGGTTGTTTTCACAATCATGGTAAGTGAATTCCTAGCATGAGTATCATGATGTCATAGTTACAAGTGCTTTGTCAATACTTATGATTTTCATTGAACGTAATGATCTTTGATTGTATCTCTATTATGATGTCATGTAGGGAACTTTTGAAGAATGCTTTGGGTTGTCGTATGATGTCATCCAATCGAATAACTAAAGGAAAATCTAAGGGTTAATTAGTGATGTCACTGTTAATCTGGGGTGTTGAGGTTCATGGTTTATCGAAAAAGCAACTGGAAATCAATTTGTGTTTGAATGTATCATGTGTGGAAAAGTATCCCCTAGCTATCTAATCATCCATAGGTTTTCCTAAATTCGTCCAAATCTTATTTAAGTCTTTTAGTTACTTGTTTTTATTCTAATTTCGTCAAAAACCCAATCCCCTTTACTTACTTGTTTCAAATCTGTCCTAAACTGTGTTTTCAAGTATTTTGAGTCAAAACCAATTCTATTTTCGTCCAAATTGAGTCCTAGAGTCTAGATTGAGTCTTTTTTATTGTTTTGTATTGTTTTGAGTCTTTTAAGTTTGTTTTGAGTCATATAAGTCTAGTTAAGAGTCTTTGAGTTTGTTTAAGTGTTTTTAAACATATTTTTATATCTTTGAGTCAGATTTCATTAGGTTAGCAATCCCTCCTAATCCCCGGCCTAGAATGATCCCTACTTATATCTATACTACAATTGTCAAAAAGAGGGTTTAATTTGTGTGCTATTATTTATCACATCAAATTTTTGGCGCCATTGCTGGGGATTAGCAACTTTGCTAATCCCCCGTTGTTTCTTTTTGTTTCTTTTTCATATATTTTGTTTTAGCTACTGACCTTGTTTCTTTTCTTGTTTGTAGGTACTAGTTTATGACTCGTAGTTCTCAACCTATTCGTGTAAACATCCTGGATGTTGACAACAATTTTGAGCGCACTTTGAGAAGGAAGAGGAAGGATCCAGAACTTCACCCATCAAGTTCTAGTTAGGCCTCTAACTTTGAGGAGGAAGAGGAGCCCACGGCAAGGGAGGAAGAAGAGGTCCAAGTCATGGCAGCAGACAACCATACAATCAAGGAGCTTTCCGCCTCGGGAATGGACAATGCCGCACCATTATGCATCCAATACCCAAGGGCGGCTCAAGATAAAATCGATGAATTTGAATTGAAGTCAAGTTTGTTGCACCACATTCCAAAGTTCCATAGGCTATCCATGGAGGATCCCAACAAGCATTTAAAAAAGTTCGAGGTGGTGTGTTCAAGCATGACTCCAATTAATGTTGATAGCAATATTTTGAAGATGAAGGCCTTTCCATTCTCACTCTTCGAGAAGCCCAAAGATTGGTTATACGAATTGGCACCCGGAACGGTCACTTCTTGGGAGAGCATGAAGAGGGCATTTCTTGAGAAGTTCTTCCCTACTTCAAGAGTCATGAAGAGGGCATCTCTTGAGCAAGAAAATTATCGGAATCCAACAAAGTTAAGGAAAATCTTTCTTGGCTTACTGATGCGAGATTTATACGCACACAAATTAAACCCTCTTTTTATCAATTGTAGTAAGTATGTAAGTAGGGATCGTTCTGGACCGGGGATTAGGAGGGAATGTTAATCACTTGGATTTGACTCAAAAACATAAAAACAAAGTTAAAAACGTTCACAAAGACTCAAAGGATGCAAAACTAAACTTTAAAACACTAAAACAAACCAAAAGACTCAAACATCACCCAAAACACTCAAAACAGCCTTAAAATCACTTTCTGGGCAGTTTTGAGCACTTTGGTGAATTTGGACGAATTTTGGGAAATAAATTGAATCAAAACACTTTAAAACATAAACTAAACAAAGTCTAAACACTAAAGAACAAGAAAGTAAAGGGGGGGGTTTTAAATTGACGAGAATTGAAATAACGAAAGAAGTTAATAAACTAGACAGAATGTAAAGATGAATTTGATGGAATTGAATGGATGGGAACCTAGCTAAGGAGTTCATCTCCATACATGTTATACTTGCATAATAAAATGATTTCCAATTGCATTTCAATAAACTATGATACTCAACACCCCAAGTTAACCGTGATGCACTAATTAACCTTCAAATCTTCCTAACGTTATTGAATTGGATGATGCATGCGACAATTCAATACATTCCCCACAAGTCCTCAACATGAATGCATAGAAGAGGTACAAGCAAGAATCATTACGCTCTATGAAAATTATAAGTGTTGACGAGGCATTCGTTACTATGATTGCATGAAACTTATGCCAAGAATTTGTTTAACACGATTGTTTATAAGCAACCTCCACTACTTGCGAATATAAGTTCGTAACTATTAGGTGAAACTCACTTATATTCTAGCGTCATATTCATGCATGAAAATTAAGCGCGCATTCTCAATAAACATACATAAATAAGTTATCAATCAAACGGTTAAACAAATTGAATCCACAACTTATGAAACGCAATTAGAAGTAATCAAATCAAAATGCAAGCA
Organism: Pyrus communis; assembly: GCF_963583255.1. Lineage (NCBI taxonomy): Eukaryota > Viridiplantae > Streptophyta > Magnoliopsida > Rosales > Rosaceae > Pyrus > Pyrus communis. The sequence continues at coordinate 13,931,625 of NC_084811.1, forward strand.
TAAACATATATTTCGAATCCCCCCCCTAGCCAAGGGGGGTTTAGTTCTTCATAATATTGAAATCAAAGAAACACCTAAACATTCCAACAACTCAAACTTGAATTGTATGAACGTTTAGGCACTCTTCTCTTCCATTCCTCATACGTACAAAACAAAGAGTATTGAAATTAAACATTGAAATCAAAGAAACACCTAAACATTCCAACAACTCAAACTTGAATTGTATGAACGTTTAGGCACTCTTCTCTTCCTCTTCGTTGTAGCACAAGGTCTAAGGATAGTTTGATGGTGTGAATGGTTTGGGGAGTGATGGAAATGGAAGAGGAGTGGTGTTTGGATTTGTAGGGAATTGGTGGTTTTGGTGAATTTCTGAATATGGAAGAATGAATCAATGAGTATGAATGCAATGGATGCTTATTTATAGGTGAAATGGGGGGAACATGGCAGCTAGGAGGGAATGTGGCTGCATGTGCAAGGGGACAATCTGAAAATGCATGTGAAAGCATGTGTTGGCTGCAATGATGAAATGGATGGGAGTGCATGTGGCTTAATTAATTAAAGGGAGTGCATGTGCAATGTTTTAAAGGATGGAATGCATGTGAATATGATGGAAATCTGATTTATTTGAAGATGCATGTGCAATGAAGTGGAATGATAGCTAGGTTATGATGATGAATGCATGTGGCTGATTTAATTGAATAGGAAGGCATGTGGATTTAATGGTTTAAAGGGTGAATGCATGTGGATGCATGTGTTGATGAATGGGATTGTGGAGTGGCTGGAATGATGAAAGAATAAAGGGTGCATGTGGGTTAATTAATTAAAGGGAGTGCATGTGCAATGTTGTTGTTGGTGCAATGATGGAGGAACAAGTGCATGTGAATGCATGGTGATAGCATGTGCACGGTTTTGGTTGGAATGATGGCAGATTGTGAAAACATGTGAATGCATGTGTTTGATGAATGATAAGTGGTGAATGATATGATAAGTGATAAGTGGTGAATGATAAGTGATGAATGATAAGTGGTGAATGATATGATAAGTGATAAGTGGTGAATGATAAGTGATGAATGATAAGTAATGGGAGCATGTGAGGGAATGAATAATGAATGCATGTGTATGGTTTTGGGAGAAAGGTGGAGATGCACGACATAAGGGAATTGGAAGGTTTAAATGTCCTAAAACTAAAGGGAACAAAGTTCCAACACTTTGGTCTTCAATTTCGTCCAACATTTTGGCGCCAAGCATAAGCTATCCATCCTTAGCCCAAAAGTGCTCCAAAAGTCTCCAAAATGCATCTTTTTGCTCCTTTAGCCCTTTGGACCTACAAACACACGAAAATAGCTTAAAGGACTAAAATAACTAAAGAAACATAACGTAAATGCACGAGAACAAGCCATTTAAGTCGCATGAATATGCTCCTATCACTTACTATGAACGTTTTAAAGCCCTTGTTGCATCATGTCCTCAACATCAAATGAAGGAGAAGCTTCTACTTCAATACTTTTATGAAAGCCTTCTTCCCATTAAAAGGCAAATGCTCAATGCTTCGGCGGGAGGTGCATTGGTGGACAAAACTCCCATGGCAGCCAAGACCCTAATTGCAAACCATGCTCTCAATGCACAACAATATGAAGAAATTGGGAAAAGGGACCCCCCACGGCAACAAGTGCATGAAGTAAGTTCTCAATTTGACTTTTAATCTCAATTAGCTAATCTTACTTCTATTGTGTCTCAGATGGCCGAAGGAATGAAGATACAAGGACTAATTGTATGTGGTGTATGTTCTATCCAAGGACACCTTTCGAAAAAATGCCCTCAATTGATTGAGAATGGGGGATGGGAGAGTGCGGATGCCATTGGATTTCCAAGCCAAAATCAGCCAAGGAATGATCCCTATTCCAACACATACAATCCGAGTTGGAGAGACCATCCAAACTTCAAGTGGAGGGAGCCTCAACAACCTCAACAACAAAGAGGCTTTAGGCAACAACCCTAGGATTCCACACCAAGCCATACGGCTCCAATCCAAACGAATCCGAACTTATCCAAAACAATCAAGGTACGTCTTTGGACAATGATACACTTTTTAAGTTACTAACCAATTTGTCTCAGGGGCAAGAGAATCAAAACAAAGAATTGCAAAATCAAGAAAAAGCCATGCAAAACCAAGACAAAAAGGTGGACCACTTGGAGAAGCAAATTGGACAGATTGCAGAGTTTGTAGGGCAATTTCGAGACCAAGGCAAGCTCCCTAGTTCAACCATTATCAATCCAAAGGGAGGGTTCGAATCTGCTGATAGGAGAATATTTAGGCGACTTAGCTAGCTTATTCTTGTGCATTTGTGCTATTATTTCCTAGTTAATGTCGTATTACAACTCAATTTCGTGTGTTTGTAGGTCCTAAGGGTTAAAGTACCAAGAAAATGCATTTTGATGCATTTTGGAGCAGTTTTGGACACTATGTGGATAGCTTGCAATGGGCCAACATGGATGGACGAATTTGGACTTTAAGAGGCTAGAAATGTGATAAGAAGAGGAATGAACTAAGCTAAAGACAAAGTGGATAAGGAAGTAGCTCAAAAGAGGAAACCCTATCCAAAACCTTATCTAAAACCTTATCCAACATTATCCAAAACATTATCCAAACCTTATCTCATCTTATCCTATCCTAACCTTATCATGTCTTAATCCTAGTTGAAAGGGGACCTAAATAGATAATTCTAGAACCTATTTCTAGAAGCATCCTCTTCTAGAAGGCCCAAATCACCCACAAAACTCATTCTTTCTAGAAACCCTACAAAGGTGGCGCATCAAACCCTTCTAGAAGGCCTTGCCTTGCCATACAGGCCATTCCACCCTTTCCCCCACTTGTGCCGCACCTTCCTAGGCCCTATCCCTTTTGGATTTTGATTTCTAGGGCCTAATTCCTTTTGGATTTGGGTTACACAAGCCTTGTATGAAACTAAGTGGGCCAAACCCCCTCCTAAGTGGATTTGATCACCTACAGCCGAACCCTAGGGCCCTAATCCACTAAATCTGTTAAGTGTAACCCTAATCTACTTAACCCTAGGACTATATAAAACATAAAATCGGCTAAAAATTTGAACCACCCCTCATACTATACAGAAAACACCTTGCCGCAACACCCTAGCCTTCATTCTCATCCTCCATCCACTCCATACACCTCCATACACCACCTGCCGCACTCTACCACCCTATTCAGCCATTATTCATCATCCTAAACAAGAACACACCATTTAAAACCCCCAAAACCACCACCCATAACTTGTGCCGTAGCAAGAAAGAGGAAGGGATACCTAGCCGTGCATGCCATTCAACCTGGAATTGCTGAAACATTTAGGTGTAATCTTTCTTGTGTTTTCAATGTTTAATTTCAAGAATCTTTGCTTTGCGAGTATGAGGAACTAATCCCCTTTTTGGCTAGGGGGAATTTCGAAACCATGGCTATATTTGCATTATGATTTGATTACTTTCAGTTGTGATTTCATTAATGGTGAATTCAATTTACTTATCTATTTGAACTAAAACTTGTTTATGTATATGAATTGAGGGTGCACACTTAATTTGCATGCATAAATCTGATGCTAGGATATAAGGAAACTTCACCTAATCGTTGAGAACTTATATTCATGAGTAGTTAAGATTGTTGGTCACAATCATGTTAAGTAAATTCTTGGCATAAGTATCATGCGCTTTCATAGTTACGAATGCCTCGTCAACACTTATGATTTCCATAGAATCTAATGATCTTTGATTGTTTTTCTATTATGCGCTTTCATATAGAGAACTTTTGAGGAATAATTTGATTGCAATGCGCTAATTCCATTCAATTCAATGACCTAAGGGAAATCTGAGAGTTAATTTAAGCGTACCTAATTAACTTGGGGTATTGAGGTTCATGATTCATTGAATAAGCAACTGGAGATTGTTTTGTACGCAAGTATGCCATGTGTGGAGGAAAACCTCCTAGCTAGCCCATCATCCACTTAATTCAATCAAATTCGTCCAAATCTGCCTAGTTTAATTTCTTGTTTTGTTTTGTTTATTTTCATCCAAAACCAGATCCCCATTTGTTTTAGAGTGTCTAATTAGTTAGAATATGTTTTAGATTGTGTTTTCAAGTGTTTTGAGTCAAGTTAGAATCAAATTTCGTCCAATTTTGTGTTGCGAGTCAAATCTGCCCAGTTTGTGTTTTTTAGGCAGTTTTGAGTGTTTTTAGCTCATTTTGAGTCTTTTAAGTTGAGTTAAGTGTTTTAAAGGTTAGTATTATCTATTTGAGTCAGTTTAAAGTGTTTAGCAATCCCTCCTAATCCCCGGTTTAAGAACGATCCCTACTTACTTATATGCTACAATTGTCAAAAGAGGGTTAATTTGTGTGTTAAATTAATTTTCGCATCAAATTTTCTACCAAAGCAATCACCTTGAGGAGTGGAAAAGAAGTTGGCACTAACTCCAAACCATCCAAAACAAGCCCTAATGAAGATGAGAAGCTGCAATTGGAAGAGGAGGAGTCAAGCAAGGCCACGGCAAGGGTAGCAATACCCTTGCCGCAACCACCTATGGACCCTAAGTCATCCAATTCATCCAATTCGGCCACTAGAGGTAAGTTGGGTTCAAATTCAATTAATTCTAACCCCGTTCCACCCAATGTTCCTTTTCCTCCCAGATTTTTGCAAGTAAAGAAGGAGGAGCATGAGAAAGACATTCTCGAGACGTTTAGGAAAGTTCAAGTCAATATCCCGCTCCTAGATGCCATCAAGCAAGTGCCCAAATATGCCAAATTCTTGAAGGAACTTTGCACCACAAGGAAGAGGGCTTCGAATAAAGAGGTGGTTAGGGTAAGTGAAAACGTTTCCGCTGTTTTACAAAGAAAGTTACCACCAAAGTGCAAAGATCCAGGTAGCTTTACAATTCCTTGCATTATTGGCCAAAGTAAGTTTAAACATGTTATGTTAGACTTAGGAGCTTCAATTAACGTCATGCCATACTCTATTTATGCATCCATGAACCTTGGTGAATTGAAAAATGATGGTGTGATTATTCAATTGGCCGATAGATCTAATGCCTATCCAAAGGGAGTATTGGAAGATGTTTTAGTGCAGGTGAATAACTTGATATTCCTGGCGGATTTCTACGTTCTTGAGATGGAAGAAACCACCCATTCTACATCCTTGCCGCTCATTCTTGGGAGGCCATTCATGAAGACGGCCCGAACTAAGATCGATGTGTTTAAAGGCACTTTAACAATGGAATTTGATGGGGAAGTGATTGATTTTAATATTTCTGAAACCATGAAATTTCCTAATGATGATCATTCATGTTTCTCTATTGATATCTTTGATTCATTGGCACAGGCACATCTTGATCGATTACATAGAGATGCACTTGAAACGATCCTTACAAATGGCATAGAATTGATGGATCAAGTGGCAGCACCCATAGCAACCCACGACACAAACATGACTTTTCATGCCGTGCCCTTTGATGATGAAGTGATTGAGACCGTGGCTGCCTTAGAGTCCTTGCCATGGCTCAATGGTAAGTCGTCTATTCCAATGTCAATTCCAATTTCAACTAACAAGTTGCTTTCTTCTATAGAACAACCACCTACCCTTGAGCTTAAACCGTTACCAAACCATTTGAAGTACGTGTTCTTGGGCGAACAAGAGACATTGCCCGTCATTGTGGCATCCTCACTCACGGCACAAGAAGAGGAGAAATTGGTGAGGGTTCTCAAAGAGCACAAAACGGCCATTGGGTGGACTTTGGCCGATATCAAGGGCATAAGCCCTACCGCATGCATGTACCGAATTCTTATGGAAGAGGGAGCCAAACCATCAAGGGAAGCACAATGTCGACTCAACCCTCCAATGATGGAAGTCATGAATAAGGAAATCATCAAACTACTTGATTGTGGCGTCATTTATCCTATCTCGGATAGTTGTTGGGTTTCACCGGTCCAAGTAGTTCCAAAGAAGTCCAGAGTCACGGTGGTGAAGAATGAAGAGAATGAACTTGTGCCCACACGCATCCAAACCGGTTCGAGAGTTTGCATTGACTATAAGAAGCTAAATGCCGCAACAAGGAAAGATCACTTTCCTTCGCCATTCATTGATCAAATGCTTGAAAGATGCATGGTAAGTATATTTTCGAATTATGTTGAGAAAATTATTGAGGTGTTTATGGACGATTTTAGTGTGTTTGGGGACTCATTTGATGATTGTTTGCATAATCTCACTTTAATCTTGAAAAGATGCATGGAAACTAACCTTGTTTTAAATTGGGAAAAATGTCATTTTATGGTAAAACAAGGCATAGTTTTGGGTCATATCATCTCTGGAAAAGGAATTGAAGTTGATAAGTCAAAAATGATCTTGTACGTTACTTACCCTCTCCTACTTCGATGAGAGAGGTTCGTTCTTTTCTTGGTCATGCAGGATTCTATAGGCGATTTATCAAGGATTTTTCCAAGATTGCACAACCCCTATGCCGTTTCCTACAAAAAGAAGTGGCTTTTGAGTTCAACGAGGAGTGTGAGAAGGCATTCAAGCACCTCAAGGAGATGCTTACCACGGCACCAATCATCATCCCACTTGATTGGAGTTTGTCTTTTGAGCTAATGTGTGATGTATCCGATTATGCAATAGGGGTTGTTTTGGGACAAAGGAAGAACAAGCAACCATATGTCATATATTATGCATCCCGGACCTTGAATGATGCTCAATTAAACTACTCTACCACTGAAAAAGAACTTCTTGCCATTGTGTTTGCTTTAGATAAGTTTTGTTCATAGTTACTCGGCACTAAAGTGATTGTATATTCTGATCATGCAGCTTTGAAGTACTTATTCACCAAAAAGGAGGCTAAACCAAGGCTAATTCGATGGATGCTTCTTCTCCAAGAGTTTGACATTGAAATTCGAGACAAGAAAGGGAGTGAAAAGGTGGTGGCTGACCATTTGAGTCGTTTGGTGTGCAGTGCAGACTCCTTAGCCATCCAAGAGACATTCCCCGATGAGCAATTGTTGTCCATTAAGGTAAGTGAACCTTGGTATGCCGATTTGGTGAACTTTTTGGTGTCAAAATGTGTTCCAAACACCATAACCAAGCACTAACGTGATAAACTTAAGAAGGAGGCATGGTTTTATGTATGGGATGACCCATATTTGTGGAAATTTTGTGCGGATCAGATTGTTCGTCGGTGTGTGCATGAATGTGAATTTAATTCAATTTTAACATTTTGTCACACTTATGCATGTGGAGGACATTTTGGCACACAACGCACTACCCTTAAGGTGTTAGAATGTGGTTTTTATTGGCCTACAATCTTTAAAGATGCTAGAACTTTTTGTTTAACTTGTGATCGTTGATAGGAGCATATTTAGGCGACTTAGTTGGCTTGTTCTTGTGCATTTATGTTGTTATTTCTTAGTTCTTTAAGTCTTTTAAGCCATTTTCGTATGTTTTCAGGTTCTAAGGGCTAAAGGAGCAAAGAAGTGCATTTTGGAGCCTTTTGGAGCACGTTTGGGCTAAGGATGGATAGCTTATGCTTGGAGCCAAAGTGTTGGACGAAATTGAAGACCAAGTGAGCCTAGAATCGAGGGAAGAAGGAGGAATCAAGAATTGGAAACCAGTTTCCATTATGGGGAGTTTCTATTCTTGAAAGGTTTCCAATTGTGCAAGTTTCCAAATAATGTTGGTTGCCTAAATCACATGTTCTAGAAGCCCTAGACATGTCCTAAATTGTGCCGCACCTTACCTTCCTTTTCTCTCCCAAAATCTGCAAGATTATGTCACAATCCCTTTCTTAAAAGTCTTAGCCGCACCTATACATTCCCTTTCACTCAAAATCTGCAAGTTTTGCACTTTCCCCTTCTTTTCCTCCCTTTGCCGCAAGACTTAGCCTTTTTCCCCTAATTCCTGATTTCAATTACCTATTCTAAAGGGATTTAACCTAATTCCTGATTCTTAGAATGGATTTGGGGAATTAAACACTTACTTATTTCCTATGTAAGCCTTGCCGTGCATCTCCCTTGACCTTTCCTCTTCCTTGTCGTGCAAGGGAGAGGGTTCTTTCCTATTTCATTGCATTAAAACACATTCCTTTTGTGTTTTATGCATTGCCGCAGCTTTTAGGTAGGTTCCTTCAAATTTCTGATTTGATTTCCTATTTCTAAAGGCTTTTGACTTAAATTCTGATTACCTAAATAACCTAGGGTTTTAATTCCTGAAATCCCATAATAAAACCTCCTTGTTGCAGCCACAAATTCATTCATTCATTCACCATTCACGCCAGAAATTCATCCCTTCTCTCTAACACATCCATACTTCACCATTCTCCATATTTTCTGCCCAAAACCAACCTTTGCCGTCCCCTACATCCATCCCAACCCTAAATCCATCATTCTACATCATCCATAATCCCCAAAACTCACCAAACCTCTTGTGCCACATGATGCGTGATTTATACGCACACAAACTAAACCCTATTTGTGACAATTGTAGTAATGATGTAAGTAGGGATCGTTCTAACCGGGGATTAACTAGGGATGCTAAACACTTGACTCAAATAAATAAAACTAACTTTTAAAACACTAAGACAAACTAAAAGACTCAAAACAAGTTCAAAAGACTCCAAATACTTAAAAACATAAAATAAGACAAATCAAATGATTAAGACTTTAACAAAATAAGGGGGGGGAATTGTGGTTGGACGAGATTAAATTAAACAGACTGATTATAAATTAAAACAGATAGTAAAGATGAATGTGATGAAAATATGGATGATGGAATAGCTAAGGGGTTCTTCTCCACACATGTTACACTTGCATACAAGATTGATTTTCGGTTGGTCTTTCGATAAATTATGAAACTCAATGCTCCAAGTTAATTAGGTCCGCTTAAATTAACTTTCAGATTTCCCTAGATTCGTTGGATTGAATGGAATACGCATTACAACCAATTTATTCTTAATCAAAGTCCCTAACTATGGAATACGCATGATAGAGACATTCAACAAAGATCATTAAGTTCAACGGAAATCATAAACATCGACGAGGCATTCGTTACTATGGAATACGCATGAAACTTATGCCAAGAATTCGTTTAACGCAATTGTTTATAAGCAACCTCCACTACTTTTGAATATAAGTTCATAACGATTAGGTGAAATTCACTTATATTCTAGCGTCATATTTATGCATGAAAATTAAGCGCGCATTCTTAATAAACATTCATAAATAAGTTATCAATCAAACGGTTAAACAAATTGAATCCACAACTTATTAAATTCCAACCAAAAGTAATCAATTCATAATGCAAGCATAAACATGTATTTTGAATCACCCCCTAGCTAAAGGGGGGTTTAGTTCCTCATAACTTTGAAATCAAAGAAACACCTAAACATTCCAACAACTCAAACTTGAATTGTATGAACGTTTAGGCACTCTTCTCTTCCATTCTCATACGTACAAAACAAAGAGAATTCAATTTAAACTTTGAAATCTAAGAAACACCTAAACATTCCAACAACTCAAACTTGAATTGTATGAACGTTTAGGCACTCTTTTCTTCCTCGTTGTTGTAGCACAAGGTCTAAGGTGAGCTTTGGGGATTATGTGAAGTGTTTTGGAGGGATGGGAAGTGGTTGGATAGTGGCTGCAATGGAGGAGAAAAACTGCACAGATTGGAAGGGGATTTGCGGCACAAGGGTTGTGTTTGTGTTGTGTGAAGTGTATGAAATGAGATGCATCCATTGTGGCTAGGTTGCATGCTTATTTATAGGTAAATGAGAGGGAACATGACAGCTTGGAATAGGTGGAAATGTGGCTGCAAGTTTGGTGAATGATTATGAGTGAATGCATGTGAATGTGGCTAGGTTGGAAAGCTGGAATTTCTGGAATTGTAATGTACCCCACGGCATTGATTGTGTTTGAGTGTTTGTGGCTGCAATGTTTGTTGGTTAAAGATGCATGTGGATGTATTATACAATGGGAAAGTATGTGATTGATAATTAGGGTGAATGGTGGCTGCAATGATGAAGTGTGATGGCTGAAAATGCAAGGGAAGTGCACGGCATTGATTAGTTTTAGGTGCATGTGGCTGCAATGTTTGTTTGATGATGATGCATGTGATGGATGGGAACAAAGGGGGAAACATGGCACAAGGGTGCTTGAGTGAATGATTGAATGTGCATGTGGATTAAAGAATGAGTGGTGGTGTAATGATGAAGTGAATGCATGTGTTGATGACTAGGTTAGTGGGTGGAAATCTGAAAATGGCATAAGGGAATGGGAGCTAATAAATAATGCATGTAGGGTTAGGAAATAAAATCATAACTTAAAGGGGAATGATTAAAGGGTGTTGAAAGGTTTTGCATGGCTTTGAAGTGATTGTGGATTGGGCTAGAGTTTAAGTACATGAAATGGACCCAAATTGCTCCTCCTTGCATGGCAAGGAATGGTGTTTGTGTTAAGCCCATGGCAAGGTGTTATGTGATTGGGTTAGGGCCATTGTTTTGTGTCTTCAAGTGCATACAAGGCCTTCAAATTCGTCCATCCTCTTGGCTCCATGGATAAGCTATCCAATCCATGCCCAAAAATGCTCCAAATGGCCTCAAAATGCACTTTCTTGCTCCCTAGGCCCTTAGAACCTGAAAACACACAAAAGAAGCATAAAAGGACTAAAATAACGAGAGAAACATAACGTAAATGCACGAGAACAAGCCATTTAAGTCGCATGAATATGCTCCTATCAAATACCCCCACACTGAGCTTTTGCTAGTCCTCGAGCAAAACAGAATAAAAACAAATAAACAAAACGACACTAAACACGTAAAACACAACCTAAACCTTCCAACAACCGTCTTAGGGATTTCCAATGCACATGACAAGTTAAAAATCATCATTCTCACAGATTTTAGTCGTCTTCACACTTAAGTACATTCTTAATCATAGTCACCATATATTAGTTCACAATTAAGCATTTAAAACCATGTTTTGAATGTAGTAACATGCCTTAGAGAATTTGCTCAATTCCTTACAAGATATGCACTCGAATTTCACTCAGAATTTCTAACTACACACCCTAATCTAGTCATATGTGAGAAGATTGATGTAACATGAAAACGAACACTCACATATAAGTATCACAAAGAACGCAATTTCTGGAGTTAATAAGCATGTTTAGATATGATCTCATGAATGGAATGCTACTACTTAGACGTGAGAACCAGTGACACCATAAGCTCATACCAAGTTCAAACTCCACAAATTGAAATACACAACACTCAAGATAGAAGTCAAGGGTTGTAACGGGGCTTGGGGTATGTGGATAACAAAGAAGGGATATGGAAAACAAAGGTTCTTAAAGAAATAGTGAGCAAAGCATTTGAATCAACTTAGAATTCACTTTTGAATGAAAACTCAACTTTTGAACAAAAAGGGAGAATTTAGACAATTTACGCCCAGAATTGGTGTTTTGGAACCTTTCTTCAATCACTTATTCTTTTTTTTTTTTTTTTTTTTTTTTTTTTTTTTTTTTTTTTTTTTCTTTTTCTTTTCTTTTGAATCTCAAAACATAAACACTTAAACATTCTCTCCCCCACACTTATTTTCTTTCATAATGTAACTCAAAAGGAATTCAATTAAGTCATGCTCACTATCTTTTAAGAACAAGGGTGGGGATTGTCCTAAACTAGGCTAGGTGAGGAAAAAGTGGGTTAACAAAGAACATGGGCTAACACGGCTCAACGGGGGTACAACTTACAACATATACGAAATATGGGAAGTGAGGCTATTTGGCTATGGTGGCAACTACACAACTTCATCTTGAATATGTGTTATGCAAATCAATAACATGCTTTGAATGAAATGGGCATGAGTTCTAGCATTTGGAACTATATGATGAAACGCCTTCTAAGTAGTAACCAAGCAAAGAATAATGAGATCATGCAACGACTTTAGAAAACAAGAAATCACAGATTATACTCTCCAAAGAACGTTATAGGCTCAAGTCTCTCAGGGTTGTAGCATTTGTTTGAGTTCATTCCTTCAAGCATGTTATAAAAACGAATTTTTTTTCTTTTATGATTGCATGTGAAGTCATACATTATAACCATAACCAAGCATATACCAAGAGTAAATCAAACTTTTCTCTATGTTTATAACTCTTTCTAACCGTCATGCAATTATAAACCAAATCCTTATCATTGTGTTGGAAGGTACCCTAAGACACAAACTCACAAAAACGACTCAAAACACTCTTTTTAGGCTTTTCAAAACAATTTTTCAAATTTTTATGTGCTTTTCGGAGTTATAAAAACAAAACATACTAAAACACTCTAAAACAACTTAAAAACACCTTAAAACAGCAAGGAACAACATTTGAAGTTATGGGTGATAAAATCCCACGAATTTGCATTAACAACATTAGTTACCCCCCCACACTTAAATCAAACATTGTCCTCAATGTTTTAAGCATAGATTCACACAAAACATAAGTAAACACACAAACAACAACTAAACATACTAAACATGGCAGAATGTAATTAACAAAGAGAAGAGTTTAGGGACGCAAATCTGGTTATGGAGTGTAAATTCCCTCTTCTCTTTGTTGATTGCATTGAGGCTTGATCTTGATGATTCCACAGGCTTACTCTCGAACTGGTTGCCGCCCATCATTGATTTTCCTTTGTGCTACTGGGCTGGAGGATTCTTTTGGTCTTCCCCGTAGGTCTGAGCTTACCCCTTTGGTCTGTTTCTTTGTTCAATCTTTCCAATTCGTAATGAAAAGGGTTGGAGGATAACTCAGCCTATGTTTGTCTCCACATGCTTCAATGTATCATTTTCACTTGCCTTACTCGCCCCCCTTTGCAGAAGTGGTCCCTTCTCCGGAAGTGTATCAACCGTTGAAGATGACTACTCAAGAGCAACGCTAGGTAAGCAATCAGGAATAGATTCCAGGCAGTTGGCTCCAGAACGGAGGACTGACTCCAAGTGCCGGCTGATTGCTTCTTTTACTTTGCCATGCGAGTAAGAACAAGGACAAAGAAAAAGACAGGGAAAGAGCATGATATGAGATACTTTTGCTTTTGACCTTGATGATATGAGATACCTTTGCTTTTGAAGAAGCGGTGAATGAATCAGCACATGTATTTGTTGTGCTGTATCCTCCAGGGTCATCTGTACTCCAGACATCTGGTATCATCTTTGGGGAAGAAGAAAGAATTTAGTATTTTGAAAGGCTTTGCTGGGAGTGCACCCTCAGAGGTGAGGGAGAGTTGGGCATTTTCTTCAGGTTTGCCCTGCCATAAAAGACGAAGGTCGACATATATAGAGATAATAGCAAGTGGTGGTACTTTTTACCTTTGTCGACAAACGTTTTGATCCCGCAACTCCGGCTTTTTGAAATAGTGGCGCCTCTTCGATTTTTGAATACGCCTCTTCGATTTCTGAGCAGGCGCCCCTTCGATTTCTGAGCGACACGTGGTAGTGCAGATGCGACTCCTTTTGACAAAGCTGCACGCGTCTTCTGAAAAGCAGAGAAAGCGTCGCCGAACTTTGCGCTTGTCGGCAAAAGATGTGTAGTTGCGATGATGGCCTCCACGTGTTGTCTGAAAAGAAGAAATCTTTTGACAAAGTTGAACGCGCCTTCTGAAAAGCCGAGCCTCGCCTAAATTACGCCGGAAATTCCGGCTTCTTTAATCGGTGGACGCGTCGCCTTGGCTTTTTATAGAGCTATCGATCACCACAACAAACACACTCTGAAGAATTCCCGTTCTTGAAAATCGACTCCGGCCCTTTGAAATTTAACTTCATCCCTTCTCTTTGAACACTTTTGAAAAATGGCAAACTCATCGAACCTTAGCTTGGAATTGAGCCTTAGCAGTGATACGGGCGCACCGCGTCAAGGTAACGTATGGCGCCCTTCTTTCTTATCTTCTAACGGTCTTCTCACAGGTGAAGACTCCGTGATGCAGGACGCCACAACAGCTACAATAGTAGCTAGGAACCTCCTCACTCCAAAAGATAGTAGGCTGCTGTCAGGACGGTCCGATGAGTTGGCCATTCAAGAGTCCCTCGCACTTAGTGTTCAGTGTGCGAGCTCTGTGTCCAATATGGGCCAACGCCTGCTTGCCCGCTCCCGTCAGGTGGAATCATTGATGGCAGAGGTGGAAAGTCTCAAGCAGGAGATCCAGCAGCTTAAGTACGAGAATAGAAGTTTGCATGTGCTTGCAAATAACTATTCGTCGGGCATGAAGAGGAAGCTTGATGAGCTGCAAGAATCTGAGGGTCGGATTCAAAGCGACCGTCAAAGGTTTTCTGCTTATCTCCAGAGGCATCTTTTTCCTGGCTCATCCAGCGCTTGGCCAAGTATTGAGGCCTGGAATGCTCTAGCTCCGACGCCTCCCGCTCCGATGCCTTCTGTTCCTACGCCTTCCGCTCCGATGCCTTCTGTTCCTACGCCTTCCGCTTCAAGAGTAAAGCCACGTAGTGGGGCCTCAAGCAAACAACCTTTGTGAAGCACCATCTTTCTTTGTTTAGCAGTGCCTATCAGTAAACCAAACATTTTCTCAATGTTACAATCATAGACTCACACAATTAATAAACAAACAAACAATAACAACTAAACAACCTATCAAGGCAGAAACGAAATATCAACAAAGAGAAGAGTTTTTAGGAATCTGGAATTGGAGTGCTTTCTAAGTCTTGCTTTGTTGAATGCATGGGTTGCCTCCCAAGTAGCGCTTTCTTTTACGTCTTACAGCCGGACGGTACCTCCGTTTAAGCTTGACTAGGTTCCACGGCATGGAGGGGTACCTCCTCCACGACATGCTCCTCAAACGTCTCGTAATAGGGCTTCAATCGATGCCCATTCACTTTGAAATCTTGATGCGTCCTTGAACTTTTGATTTGTACTGCACCATGAGGGAAAACATTAGTGACAATAAAAGGACCAACCCATTTGGAACGCAACTTACTCGGAAACAACCGAATGCGAGAATTGAACAACAACACTTTCTGCCCAACTGTGAAGGTCTTGGTTCGAATCATTTTATCATGGAATGCTTTGGTCTTGGCTTTGTACATTCGGGCATTCTCATAGGCTTCATTCCGAATCTCCTCAAGTTCATTCAATTGGAGCTTCCTATGAACTCCCGCTGCATCTATGTCTATGTTGAAAGTCTTCACGGCCCAATGTGCCTTGTGCTCTAACTCTACGGGCAAATGACATGGCTTACCATAGACGAGCCGAAAAGGTGACATCCCAATGGGTGTTTTGTACGCCGTACGATATGCCCACAGTGCATTATCTAAACGTAAGCTCCAATCCCTCCTTGTTGGTCCAACGGTCTTCTCCAAAATTTGTTTGATTTCTCGGTTAGACACCTCGGCTTGGCCATTTGTTTGAGGATGGTAAGGTGTGGAGACCTTATGGTTGACATGGTACTTTCTTAGCAACGCCTCAATGGTCCGATTGCAAAAGTGAGACCCTCCATCACTTATGATTACTCTCGGCATTCCAAACCTAGCAAAAATGTTAGTTTTCACGAAATCTGCAACCACCTTAGAATCGTTGGTACGGGTGGCTTTTGCTTCCACCCATTTAGAAA
The DNA here is from genome assembly GCF_963583255.1 of Pyrus communis. NCBI lineage: Eukaryota > Viridiplantae > Streptophyta > Magnoliopsida > Rosales > Rosaceae > Pyrus > Pyrus communis. The sequence continues at coordinate 13,947,261 of NC_084811.1, forward strand.
CATAATCAACGGCTAGCAAGATATAAGTGAAACCATAAGATGGAGGGAAAGGGCCCATGAAATCAATGCCCCAAACATCAAAAATTTCAACATTAAAGATAGAGGTTTGCGGCATTTGGTCTTTGGTACCTATGTTACCCATTCGTTGGCAATGATCACAAGACATACAAAAGGTTCTAGCATCCCTAAATATAGTCGGCCAATAAAAACCACACTCTAGAACCTTGAGGGCAGTGCGTTGTGTGCCAAAATGACCACCACATGCATATGTGTGACAAAAGCTTAGAATTGAGTGAAATTCAGAATCATGCACACATCTACGTACAATTTGATCTGAGCAATACTTCCACAAATAAGGGTCATCCCAAACATAAAAACGTGCATCATTTTTAAGCTTATCACTTTGGTGTTTGTTTAGTTCATTTCGAAATTGTTTAGCCACCAAGTAATTCACTAAATCTGCATACCATGGTTCACTTACCTCAATGGATAGCAGCTGCTCATCGGGAAAAGTTTCAGGGATAGGTACGGCATGCTCATGCTCCTCGTGGATCATTCGGCTTAAATGGTCAGCCACTACATTCTCGCTTCCTTTCTTATCCCGGATTTCAATATCAAATTCTTGAAGAAGAAGAATCCAACGGATAAGCCTCGGCTTTGCTTCCTTTTTCGTGATCAAGTACCTCAAAGCTGCATGATCAGAATAAACGATTACTTTAGTACCAATTAAATATGAACAGAATTTATCTAAAACAAAAACCACAGCTAGAAGATATTTTTCCATCGTGGAGTAGTTCAATTGGGCATCATTGAGAGTCCGAGAGGCATAGTATATGACATGCGGCCGCTTGTCTCTTCTTTGTCCTAGAACAGCTCCTAATGCATAGTCGGATGCATCGCACATGAGCTCGAACGGAAGGCTCCAATCTGGAGGTACAATAATGGGGGCCGAGACTAGCTTCTCCTTGAGTTGGTTAAATGCCGAATTACACTCTTCATCAAACTTGAATGGCACATCTTTTTGAAGCAATCGGCAAAGAGGGTTGGACATCTTGGAGAAGTCCTTGATAAAACGCCTATAGAACCCTGCATGGCCAAGAAACGAACGTACCTCTCTAACCGAAGTAGGAGAGGGTAAGTGACGTACAAGGTCTATTTTCGATTTATCTACTTCAATTCCTTTTTCTGAAACAATATGTCCTAAAACTATACCTTGTTTCACCATAAAATGACATTTCTCCCAATTCAAGACAAGGTTAGTTTCAACACATCGTTTCAAAATTAAGGTCAGATTATCCAAGCAATTATCAAATGAACTCCCAAATACACTGAAATCATCCATGAAAACCTCAATGATCTTTTCAACAAAATCGGAAAATATACTTACCATACACCTTTGGAAAGTGGCCGGTGCGTTGCATAAGCCAAATGGCATGCGACGATAAGCAAATGTTCCAAAGGGACATGTGAATGTGGTCTTCTCTTGATCATCCGGGGCTATCACAATTTGGTTGTATCTAGAGTATCCATCAAGAAAACAGTAAAAAGCATGACCGGCTAACCTTTCGAGCATCTGGTCGATGAATGGCAAAGGAAAGTGATCTTTCCTAGTCATGGCATTTAGCTTCCGGTAATCGATACATACTCGCCAACCTGTTTGAATGCGGGTTGGCACAAGCTCATTCTCAGCATTCTTGATAACAGTTACTCCGGACTTCTTGGGAACGACTTGAACTGGAGAGACCCAACGGCTATCGGAGATAGGGTAGATCACTCCGCAATCCAAAAGCTTGATTATTTCCTTCTTCACCACTTCCATCATCGGAGGGTTGAGATGGCGTTGAGCCTCTCGGGATGGCTTAGTCCCCTCCTCAAGAAGTATACGGTGCATGCATGTGGTAGGGCTTATTCCTTTAATGTCGGCCAAAGTCCACCCTATGGCCGTTTTGTGTTCTCGCAGCACCCTCACAAGCTTCTCTTCCTCCATTGCCGTGAGACTTGATGAAATGATGACGGGCAATGTTTCGCCTTCTCCCAAAAACACATACTTCAAATGGTCCGGCAACGGCTTAAGTTCAAGCGATGGTGCCTGAACAACAGAAGGTAGCATCTTAGTGGAAACTGAATTTGAAAGTGAGAGTGGAACCTTACCATATTGTTGTGGCAATGACTCAAGGGCTGCCACAACCTCAATTATTTCTTCACTAGAACCCATGGCAAAGAATTCCTCCTCCTTGCCGTGGCCTTGCATTGGCCCAAATCCTTCATTTTTGCACTCTATGGCCTTAGTGATGGTTGTTTCCAGGGCGTCCTCGTTCAATTCTTCAAGGTATACCTGCGCCAAAGAATCGATAACATCAATAGAAAAACAAGAATGGTCATCAACGGGATATCTCATAGTTTCAGAAATATTAAAATCAATCACTTCCCCATCGAATTCCATTGTCAAGGTGCCTTTGTACACATCAATCTTCGTTCGGGCCGTCTTCATGAATGGCCTACCAAGGAGAATCGGCAAAGATGTAGAATGGGCTGAATCCTCCATGTCTAGGACGTAGAAATCAGCCGGAAAAATTAAATGGTTCACCTGCACAAGCACATCTTCCAAAACTCCTTTTGGATACGCGTTAGAACGATCGGCCAATTGTATAATTACACCATCTTGTTTTAATTCACCCAAATTCATAGATGCATAAATAGAATAAGGCATGACATTTATGGATGCACCTAAATCAAGCATGGCATGTTCAAAACGATTATGTCCAATCACACAAGGAATCGTGAAACTACCGGGGTCTTTGCACTTGGTAGGCAGTTTACGTTGCAAAACAGCGGACACATTCTCGCTTACCTTCACTACCTCTTTGTTTGCCCTTCTGTTCTTTGTATTGCATAGGTCCTTAAGGAATTTAGCATACTTTGGAACCTGTTTGATTGCATCGAGAAGCGGTATGTTCACTTGCACCTTTCGGAACGTTTCAAGAATGTCCTTCTCGCTTTCTTCCTTTTTTTCTTGCATGAACCTGCGAGGAAAAGGTACATTGGGCAGATTAGGACGTGAAGTACATGAATTTGAACTTAAATTACCTGATTTGGCCGAGTTAGGGTGATCTGCCTCAGGTTGTGTCGTCTCTTCATCTACTTTCTGGGCAGATTTGGGATTGTTTGGCTCGGTCCCAACTTCTTTTCCACCCCTTAGGGTGATGGCCTTGGCGGATTCGAATCCTCCCTTTGGATTGACTGTGGTTGAGCTAGGAAGCTTTCCTTGCTCTCTAATCTGTCCAAGGAACTCAGAAATCTGCCCTATTTGTTTCTTCATATCCATCATCTCCTTTTCGTTATTTGCTATCCGGTTGTTTTGATTTTGCAATCCCTGCGAAATAGAGGTTAGTAATTGCATAGCTTGATCACTTTCCAAGGACGTACCTGAATGAGATGATGCCGAAGGTTGTTGGGGTTCATACGGCTTGGAATAAAAACCAGGGGGGTTTGGCCTAAATCCTCCTTGTTGGGCAGCTTGTTGTGGCTCCCTCCATTTGAAGTTTGGATGGTCCCTCCATCCGGCATTGTAAGTGTTCGAGTATGGGTTGTTTTGATTTTTTCCTTGGAAACCAATTGCATTGGCAGATTCCCACCCACCATTCTCGATTAGTTGAGGGCACTTGTCGGATGGATGCCCTTGAATTGAGCACACGCCACAAACTTGGTGTTCTTGTGCTTTTGGACCAATCACAACCTGAGAAACAAGAGAAGTAAGATTAGCAAGTTGTGATTGAATTTCAGAAATAGCACTCACCTCATTTACACTTTGTTGCCGTGGGGCTTCCCTTTGGCCCACTCCTTCATATTGTTGAGCGTTGAGCGCTCGGTTGGCTATGAGAATCTTGGCATCCCTTGGTGTTTTGTCCACCAATGCTCCTCCCGCTGATGCATCAAGCATTTGACGTTCGATAGGAAGGAGGCCCTCATAGAAATATTGAAGGAGAAGTTCCTCCTTCATTTGATGTTGAGGACATGAAGCTACAAGGCCCTTGAAGCGCTCATAATAAGCCGGGAATGTCTCACCATGATTCTGTTGAATACCACTAATTTTCTTCCGTAGGAGAATCACTCTCGAAGTAGGGAAGAATTTCTCCAAGAAAGCACACTTCATACTTTCCCACGAAGTCACAGTTCCCGGGGCTAGTTCGTAGAGCCAATCTTTGGCCTTGTCCATAAGTGAAAATGGAAAGGCCTTCATCTTCAATATACTCCCATCCACATTGACGGGGGTCATGCTCGAACAAACCACCTCGAACTCCTTCAAGTGTTTGTTGGGGTCTTCCATAGACAAGCCATGGAACTTCGGAATATGGTGCAACAAGCTTGACTTCAATTCGAATTCATCGGTCTTGTCTTGGGCAGCCGCGGGGTATTGAATGCAAAGAGGGGCTGCATTGGCCAAACCCGAGGCCGAAAGCTCCTTGATGGTTCTATTATCTGCTGCCATGGCTTGTTCTTCTTCAAAAATCTGATCCGTGGGCTTTTCTTCTACACCTACTTCGTCTTCTTCAAGCCCAGGTTGTGGTGGAGGTTGTGGTGGCTCTTGTTGACTCCTCGTTCTCCTCAAAGTGCATTCAAAATCACCGTCAAAGTCGGAGATGTTATCTATAATAGGCCGAGAGCTACGAGTCATACACAGTACCTAAAAAAAAAAACAAGGAAACAAACAAACTAAGAATCTGAAATAAGAATGCACGAAAAACAAAATATAAAAATAAAGACAAGGAATTAGCAACTTTGCCAATCCCCGGCAACGGCGCCAAAATTTGATGCGTGATTTATACGCACACAAACTAAACCCTATTTGTGACAATTGTAGTAATGATGTAAGTAGGGATCGTTCTAACCGGGGATTAACTAGGGATGCTAAACACTTGACTCAAATAAATAAAACTAACTTTTAAAACACTAAGACAAACTAAAAGACTCAAAACAAGTTCAAAAGACTCCAAATACTTAAAAACATAAAATAAGACAAATCAAATGATTAAGACTTTAACAAAATAAGGGGGGGAATTATGGTTGGACGAGATTAAATTAAACAGACAGATTATAAATTAAAACAGATATTAAAGATGAATGTGATGAAAATATGGATGATGGAATAGCTAAGGGGTTCTTCTCCACACATGTTACACTTGCATACAAGATTGATTTTCGGTTGGTCTTTCGATAAATTATGAAACTCAATGCTCCAAGTTAATTAGGTCCGCTTAAATTAACTTTCAGATTTCCCTAGATTCGTTGGATTGAATGGAATACGCATTACAACCAATTTATTCTTAATCAAAGTCCCTAACTATGGAATACGCATGATAGAGACATTCAACAAAGATCATTAAGTTCAACGGAAATCATAAACATCGACGAGGCATTCGTTACTATGGAATACGCATGAAACTTATGCCAAGAATTCGTTTAACGCAATTGTTTATAAGCAACCTCCACTACTTTTGAATATAAGTTCATAACGATTAGGTGAAATTCACTTATATTCTAGCGTCATATTTATGCATGAAAATTAAGCGCGCATTCTTAATAAACATTCATAAATAAGTTATCAATCAAACGGTTAAACAAATTGAATCCACAACTTATTAAATTCCAACCAAAAGTAATCAATTCATAATGCAAGCATAAACATGTATTTTGAATCACCCCCTAGCTAAAGGGGGGTTTAGTTCCTCATAACTTTGAAATCAAAGAAACACCTAAACATTCCAACAACTCAAACTTGAATTGTATGAACGTTTAGGCACTCTTCTCTTCCATTCTCATACGTACAAAACAAAGAGAATTCAATTTAAACTTTGAAATCTAAGAAACACCTAAACATTCCAACAACTCAAACTTGAATTGTATGAACGTTTAGGCACTCTTTTCTTCCTCGTTGTTGTAGCACAAGGTCTAAGGTGAGCTTTGGGGATTATGTGAAGTGTTTTGGAGGGATGGGAAGTGGTTGGATAGTGGCTGCAATGGAGGAGAAAAACTGCACAGATTGGAAGGGGATTTGCGGCACAAGGGTTGTGTTTGTGTTGTGTGAAGTGTATGAAATGAGATGCATCCATTGTGGCTAGGTTGCATGCTTATTTATAGGTAAATGAGAGGGAACATGACAGCTTGGAATAGGTGGAAATGTGGCTGCAAGTTTGGTGAATGATTATGAGTGAATGCATGTGAATGTGGCTAGGTTGGAAAGCTGGAATTTCTGGAATTGTAATGTACCCCACGGCATTGATTGTGTTTGAGTGTTTGTGGCTGCAATGTTTGTTGGTTAAAGATGCATGTGGATGTATTATACAATGGGAAAGTATGTGATTGATAATTAGGGTGAATGGTGGCTGCAATGATGAAGTGTGATGGCTGAAAATGCAAGGGAAGTGCACGGCATTGATTAGTTTTAGGTGCATGTGGCTGCAATGTTTGTTTGATGATGATGCATGTGATGGATGGGAACAAAGGGGGAAACATGGCACAAGGGTGCTTGAGTGAATGATTGAATGTGCATGTGGATTAAAGAATGAGTGGTGGTGTAATGATGAAGTGAATGCATGTGTTGATGACTAGGTTAGTGGGTGGAAATCTGAAAATGGCATAAGGGAATGGGAGCTAATAAATAATGCATGTAGGGTTAGGAAATAAAATCATAACTTAAAGGGGAATGATTAAAGGGTGTTGAAAGGTTTTGCATGGCTTTGAAGTGATTGTGGATTGGGCTAGAGTTTAAGTACATGAAATGGACCCAAATTGCTCCTCCTTGCATGGCAAGGAATGGTGTTTGTGTTAAGCCCATGGCAAGGTGTTATGTGATTGGGTTAGGGCCATTGTTTTGTGTCTTCAAGTGCATACAAGGCCTTCAAATTCGTCCATCCTCTTGGCTCCATGGATAAGTTATCCAATCCATGCCCAAAAATGCTCCAAATGGCCTCAAAATGCACTTTCTTGCTCCCTAGGCCCTTAGAACCTGAAAACACACAAAAGAAGCATAAAGGACTAAAATAACGAGAGAAACATAACGTAAATGCACGAGAACAAGCCATTTAAGTCGCATGAATATGCTCCTATCACCACAGCAATTAGGAGAGGAATGAGGCCTTGAACGTTTCATGCTCGCAGATTGGAGTGTTCTTAGGTGTACTTCGTTCTTGTTTTCAATGTTTACTTTGTTATTACTTTCTGAGGTTGCTGTAATCATGAGTGGCTAAACCCCTAATTAGTTAGGGGAAAGTTTGAAGCCATGAACATGTTTGAGATATGAATTGATTTCTTCCAATTGTGATTTGTTAAGTTGTGATTGCAATTCAATTATCTGTTTTATTCAAAACTTGTTCTTGCATGTTGATTAAGTATGCATACTTAGTTTTCATGCATGAACTTGATGCTAGTTTATAAACAAGTTTCACCTAATCGTCACAAGTTTATAAACATGAGTAGTGAAGGTTGCTAGTCACAACCGCGTTAATTGAATTCTTGGCAAGAGTATCATGCATTCATAGTTACAATTGCCTCGTCAACACTTATGATTTTCATAGAGCATAATGATCTCTCACTGTATCTCTTCTATGCATTCATGTTGAGGACCGTTGGAGAATGATTTGAATTGTCGCATGCATCATCCAATTCAATGACATAAGGAAATCTGAGGGTTAATTAGTGCATCACGGTTAACTTGGGGTGTTGAGCATCATAGTTAGTGAAAAGCAATTGGAAAATTGATTCATATACAAATGTGTCATGTGTGGAGAATGGATCTCTAACTAATCCATCCATCATCTTGTTTCCAAAATTCGTTTTACAATCTGCCTAGTTTTATAACTTGTTTTGTTATTTCAATTTTTGTCAAATCAAAACCCCCCTTTACTTTCTTGTTCTATAGTGTTTAGAATCTGTTTAGTTTGTGTTTTAAAGTGTTTTGAATCAAACCATAATCTTAAATTCGTCCAAAATTGTGTTTAAGGTCAGAAACTGCCTAGTTAGTGTTTTTAGGCAGTTTTGAGTCTTTTGAACTTGTTTTGAGTCCTTTGAGTCTTTGTGAACGTTTTCAACTTTATTTTTATGTTTTTGAGTCAGTTTAGGGGTTTTAGCAAGCCCTCCTAATCCCCGGTCTAGAACGATCCCTACTTGCATCCTTACTACAATTTGACAACAAGAGGGTTAATTTGTGTCCTTAACTATTTTTGCATCAATCGTTGTCAACGAATGGGAAATATAGGTGCAAGGGACCAAATGCCGCAAACACCCATCTTTAATATCGAAATTTTTGATGTTTGGGGCATTGATTTCATGGGTCTTTTTCCTTCTTCATATGGTTTCACTTATATTTTGCTTGCGGTTGATTATGTCTCAAAATGGGTGGAAGCCAAGGCCACTCGTACTAATGATTCTAGAGTTGTTGCATATTTTATCAAAACTAACATCTTTGCTAGATTTGGGATGCCTAAAGTGCTTATTAGTGATGGAGGGTCTCATTTTTGCAATCGTACCATTGAGGCGTTGCTCAAGAAATATCAAGTCACACTTAAGGTTTCAACACCTTATCATCCTCAAACCAATGGCCAAGTCGAGGTGTCTAATAGAGAAATCAAGCAAATCTTGGAGAAAACCTTTGGGCCAACAAGAAAAGATTGGAACTTGCGTTTAGAGGATGCATTATGGGCTTATTGAACGGCTTACAAAACACCCATAAGGATGTCCCCATTTCGTCTAGTCTATGGCAAACCATGCCATCTCCCCGTGGAGTTAGAACACAAGGCACATTGGGCAATCAAGACATTCAACATGGACATAGATGCAGCTGGAATTCATAGGAAGCTTCAATTGCATGAACTTGAAGAGATTAGGCTTGAAGCATATGAGAATGCTTGCATTTACAAGGAAAATACCAAGGCTTTCCATGACAAGATGATTCGTAGCAAAACATTCTCCATAGGGCAAAAAGTTTTACTTATTAATTCTCGCCTTCATTTATTTCCCGGTAAGTTACGTTCCAAGTGGATTGGTCCATTTGTTGTTACTAATGTTTTTCCATATGGTGCAGTTCAAATCCAAAGCTTGAGGAATGGCCAAGAATTCAAGGTGAATGGGCATCGATTGAAGCCATATTATGCAAGTGTTGAAGGGCAGAATGTGGAGGATGTCACCCTCCATGCCGTGGGTTCCAATTAATGCTAAGAAGAGAATTCGTCCAACTGCAAGATGTTAAAGCAAGCGCTTCTTGGGAGGCAACCCATGCATTCAACTAGAGAGGATTTGGGCAATTCAACAATTCATTCCACAAAATCAGATTTGCGTTCCTAACTCTCTCTCTCTCTTTATTGCTTTTATTTCGGCTTGCTAATTAGTTTATGTTGCTTGTTTGCATGTGAGTCTTTGTTTGCAACATTGAGGACAATGTTTGATTTAAGTGTGGGGGGGGGGGGGGGTAAACAAGTTGTTTTTGCATGATTTTCGTGGGATTTTATCACCTATCACTTCTAATGTTTTTTCTCATTGTTTTTAAGTGTTTTTAGTGTGTTTTGAAGTGTTTTCATGTGTTTGGATCAGAAAATACGAAAATTTACTATACAAAAATTGCAAAATAGTTTTGAAAAACCCAAAAAGAGTTGTTTTTAAGTTGTTTTTGTGTGTTTGTTTGTGTCTTAGGATACCTTCCAACACAATGATGAGGATTTGGTTTTTAATTACATGGCTATTAAAGAATGTTGTAAACATGGATGGAAGTTTCATTTATGCTTTGGTTTATGCTTGGTTATGGCTATAGTTTACGAATTCACATGTAATCACAAAGAGAAAATCAGTTTTTGTAACATGCTTGAAGGAAGGAACTCAAACTAAAGCTACATCCCTAAGAGACTTGAGCCTAAAACGTTCTGTGAAGAGTATAATCTGTGATTTCTTGTTTTCTAAAGTCGTTGCATGATCTCATTGTTCTTTGCTTGGTTGCTACTTAGAATGCATCTTATCATTATAGTTCCAAATACTAGTACTCATGCCCATTTCATTCAAAGCATGATATTGATTGCATAACATACAATAAGATGAAGTTGTTAGTTAAACCAAAGCCAAAAAGCCTAACCCTTTTGCATATGTATTGTAGGATTACCCCTTTTGAGCCTTTTCAAGCCTATTTTCTTTGTTAACCACATTATCCTCACCTAGCCTAGATTAAGACTTCCCATACCCTTGTTCTTAAAGGATAGTGAAGCATGACTTAGAATGAATTCCTTTTCAGCAACATATTGCAGAAAACAAGTGTGGGGGAAGATAATAGGGCACGGCAAAGAAGAAATAAAAAAATAAAAAAAAAATTCGTGGAAAAATAAAAAGAAAAGAGAAAAGTGGTGAAAAGAAAGAAAAAGTGTTGAAAAATAAGTGAGAATGATCTCACAAGTGTTGGTTGTTGAAGAAAGGGTCCAAAAGTTTGAATTTGACCCTAAATGTTGCATGAATCTTCCCTTGTGTTTAAAAGTTAATTTCTACCATCAAAAGTGAGTTTAAGTGTCAATTTCATTACTTTGCTTTCTATTGTTTTAAGAACATTTGTTTATCCTTTACCCTTCTTTGTAGCCAATACCCTTAGCCCTGTTACAACCATCAACTTCTATCTTGATGTTATGTGTTCAATATGTGGAGTTTGAATTTGATATGAGCATATGGAATCACTGGTTCCCGTTCTAAGTAGTAGCATTCCATTCATGAGATCATATTGATGTGAGATTTATACGCACACAAATTAAACCCTCTTTTTGACAGTTGTAGTATAAGTATAAGTAGGGATCGTTCTGGACCGGGGATTAGGAGGGATTGTTAATCACTTGGATTTGACTCAAAAACATAAAAACAAAGTTAAAAACGTTCACAAAGACTCAAAGGACTCAAAACAAGTTCAAAAGACTCAAAACTGCCTAAAAACACTAACTAGGCAGTTTCTGACCTTAAACCCAATGTTGGACGAATTTAAGATTATGGCTTGATTCAAACGTAAAATAACAATATAAAACACTATACTAGACTCAAAGAATGCAAAACTAAACTTTAAAACACTAAAACAAACCAAAAGACTCAAAACAACACAAACACACTCAAATCTGCCTAAAAACCACTTTCTGGGCAGATTTGAGCACAAACACAAATTTGGACGAATTTGTGTAACAAAATGACTCAAAACTCTTATAAACACAAACTAAGACACTTTCTAACTAAATTAGACAATAAAGTAAAGGGGGATTTTAATTTGACGAAAATTGAAATAACGAAACAAGTTTAATAAACTAGACAGAATGTAAATATGAATGCGATGAAAATGAATGGATGAATGCTAGCTAGAAGGTTCTTCTCCACACATGTTACACTTGCATAATAAAATGATTTCCAATTGCATTTCAATAAACCATGAATTCTCAACACCCCAAGTTAACCGTGATGCACTAATTAACCTTCAAATCTTCCTAACGTTATTGAATTGGATGGGTTAGCGCATACAACAATTCAAAACATTCCCCACAAGTCCCCTACATGATTGCATAATAGAGATACAAGCAAGAATCATTACGCTCTATGAAAATTATAAGTGTTGACGAGGCATTCGTTACTATGGAATACGCATGAAACTTATGCCAAGAATTCGTTTAACGCGATTGTTTATAAGCAACCTCCACTACTTGTGAATATAAGTTCGTAACTATTAGGTGAAACTCACTTATATTCTAGCGTCATATTCATGCATGAAAATTAAGCGTGCACTCTCAATAAACATACATAAATAAGTTATCAATCAAACGGTTAAACAAATTGAATCACAACTTATGAAACGCAATTAGAAGTAATCAAATCAAAATGCAAGCATAAACATATATTTCGAATTTCCTCATAACTTTGAAATCAAAGAAACACCTAAACATTCCAACAACTCAAACTTGAATTGTATGAACGTTTAGGCACTCTTCTCTTCCATTCCTCATACGTACAAAACAAAGAGTATTGAAATTAACATTGAAATCAAAGAAACACCTAAACATTCCAACAACTCAAACTTGAATTGTATGAACATTTAGGCACTCTTCTCTTTCTCTTCGTTGTAGCACAAGGTCTAAGGATAGTTTGATGGTGTGAATGGTTTGGGGAGTGGTGAAAATGGAAGGATGGTGTTTGGATTGTAAGGGAAACTCACGGCACAAAGGGGGAAGTGTTGGTGGTATGTACAATGGAATGGAAGTGTTTATGGAATGGATGAATTTCTGGCACAAAGGCCTTATTTCTGTGGTGAATGGATCCCCCCCTTTGTGGCTGCAATGAAGGGTTATTTATAGGTGAAATGGGGGGAACATGACAGCTAGGAAGGTGGTGGAAATCTGGAATGGTGATGGGAGATGCATGTGGCTGATTTATGCATGTGATTAAAGGGTGGAAATGCATGTGCTTTGAATAAGTGGCTGCATGTGCAAGGGGACAATCTGGAAATGAGATGGGAGATGCATGTGGCTGATTTATGCATGTGATTAAATAATTAGAGAGTGAATGATGATAAATGCATGTGGATGGAAATAATGAAGGGTGAATGTGCATGTGCTGCAATGGGTTGGGACAACATGTGAGGGAATGATTAAGGTGAATGAATAATGAAATGGGAAAGCATGTGCAAAAGGGGAATGCATGTGGCTGCAAGGTTTTGTGTTAGGTGATGGGTGCATGTTAAGTGATAAGTGATTATGATAAGTGATATGATAAGTGATGATGATAAGTGATAAGTGATAAGTGATAAGATATGTGGTTATGATAAGTGATAAGTGGTGATGATAAGTAATGATATGTGTGAGTGTGGCTGAAATGATGGAGTGGAATGTTGGAATGTTATGCACGGCTAAGGAAATTGGAAAGGTTTAAATGTCCTAAAACTAAAGGGAACAAGGTTCCAACACTTTGGTCTTCAATTAGGTCTTCAATTTCGTCCAACACTTTGGCGCCAAGCATAAGCTATCCATCCTTAGCCCAAAAGTACTCCAAAAGTCTCCAAAATGCATCTTTTTGCTCCTTTAGCCCTTTGGACCTACAAACACACGAAAATAGCTTAAAGGACTAAAATAACTAAAGAAACATAACGTAAATGCACGAGAACAAGCCATTTAAGTCGCATGAATATGCTCCTATCACATATACATGTCATTGTCATAATTCCAGAAAATGCTTTCTTTGATATAACATATGTGAGTGTTAGTCTACATGTTTAAATCAATCTTCTCACATATATCTAGTGTAGGGTGTGTAGTTAGAAAATCTGTGTGAAAATAGAAAGCATTCTAGTGAGGAATTGAGGGAATTCTCTAAGGCATGTTACTACATTCAAAACGTTGTTTTAATTGATTAAATGTGAACTAGTAAGTGGTAACTATGGTTAAGTGTTTGCTCAAGTGTAAAGAAAGCTAAAAAACCGTGGGAATGATGTTCTTTGATGTGTCATGTTCATTGGAAATCCTTGAGGTACACGTTGGAAGGTCTAGGGTGTGTTTTGGTTGTGTTCTTGTTGTTTCTTTTATTTTGTTTTGCTCGAGGACTAGCAAAAGCTAAGTGTTGGGGATTTGATAGGAGCATATTTAGGCGACTTAGTTAACTTGTTTTCGTACATTTATGTTGTTAGTTCATAGTTATTTTAGTAGTTTAAGCTATTTTAGTGTGTTTTTAGGTTCATATGGCAAAGGAAGCAAAAAGGTGCATTTATAGCATTTTGGAGCAAAATAGGACTTGGAATGGACGAAATTGAAGACCTAAAGGTGTGAGGATTCTGATGTGATATATAATAGCACAGAAATAAAACCCTCTTTTTGACAATTGTAGTATAGATATAAGTAGGGATCGTTCTAGGCCGGGGATTAGGAGGGATTGCTAATCGAATGAAAACTGACTCAAAGAAAGAAAAATATGCTTCAAAACACTTAAACAAACTCAAAAGACTCTTAACTAAACTTATATGACTCAAAACAACACAAAACAATCAAAAAGACTCAAACTAGACTCTAGGACTCAATTTGGACGAAAATAGAATTGGTTTTGACTCAAAACACTCAAAAACACTAATTAGGACAGAATTGACACAACTAAATAAAGGGGATTGGGTTTTTGACGAATTTAAGATAAAAACAAGTAACTAAAAGATTTAAATAGGATTTGGACGAATTTGGGAAAAACGATGGATGATTAGATAGCTGGAGGATACTTTTCCACACATGATACATTCATACACAAATTGATTTCCAGTTGCTTTTTCGATAAACCATGAACCTCAACACCCCAGATTAACCGTGACATCACTAATTAACCCTCAGATTTTCCTTTAGTTATTGGATTGGATGACATCATACAACAACCCAAAGCATTCTTCAAAAGTTCCCTACATGACATCATAATAGAGATACAATCAAAGATCATTACATTCTATGAAAATCATAAGCATTGACAAAGCACTTGTAACTATGACATCATGATACTCATGCTAGGAATTTACTTAACATGATTGTGAAAACAACCTTAACTACTTGTGAATATAAGTTTGTAACGATTATGTGAAACCCCCTTATATTCTAGCACCAAATTCAAGCATGCAAATTAAGTGTGCACCCTTAATCACCAAACAAGAATAAGTTATCCATCAAACGATTAAGTAAATTGCATTCACAATTTATGAAATCACAACTGAAATTAATCAATTCATATTGCAAATATAATCATGGTTTCAAAGTCTCCCCTAGCTAAAACAAGTTTAGCTCCTCATGTTTACAATAAAACAAAGAGAATATAAATTAAACATTGAAAACAAAGATTGAATACACCTAGAAACGCTCCAACAATCCAAGCTTGAATGGCCAAAACGTCCAAGGCTTCTCCTCTCTTCTTTCTCCTTCTTTGTTGCGGCACAAGGGTGTTTGGGTATGAATTATGGTGATGGATGGATGGTGGTAGAGGGTGGATGATGGCTGAATAAATGGAGAGAATGAGGAATAATTCGAATGGATGTGTATGGCTGTCTAGAGTCTCTCATAAGTGCGGCAGATTATGTATACATAGAGGGAGAAAGGTTAAGGCAATAAGTAATTAATTTGGGAAGGTTTTTAGCTCCAAATCCTCAAGGAAAAAGGGTAACAAATCAGAATTCTAAGAGGAAAAGGGAAGGAAAGTTGCGGCCTTGACTAGAATAAAAGGGGAAAGAAGATATATGGCAGATTTTGGAAGAAAAAGGTAAGGATATATGCGGCAAGGATTAGGATAGTGCAAGGGATCTTTGGTTTGTGTCCTAAAATGCATAAGATACCTTCAAAGTTGCTGGAGCTTAGGGATATTTAGGATTAGGAAAGGTTAAACAAAAATAGGAAACCTTGGCTTAACTTTCCTACTTTAAGTAGGAATCCTTCTTTGACTAGAAATCCTTCTTTGACTAGGAATCCTTCTTTGATTAGGAATCCTTCTTTGATTAGGAATCCTAACACCTCTAGGTCTTCAATTTCGTCCATTCCTTTTGCTTCAAGCATAAGCTATCCATTCCAAGCCCAATTTTGCTCCAAAATGCACATTTTTGCTTCCTTAGCCATATGAACCTAAAAACACACGAAAATGACTTAAACTACTAAAATAAATAGAAACTAACTCACTAAATGTAAGAAAACAAGCTAACTAAGTCGCCTAAATATGCTCCTATCAGATTCCTAATCACAAGAGCATTCCTAATCAAAAGAGGAATCCTAGTCAAAGAAGGTTTCCTACTTGAAGTAGGAAAGTTAAGCCAAGGTTTCCTATTTTGGTTTAGCCTTTCCTCATCCTAAAAGACCTTATGTTTCAGCAACATTGAAGACTCCTATGCATTTTAGGACACAAACCAAACCTTCCTTGCAACCTAATTGCCCTTGCCGTGCATTCCATAGAGTTTCCCTTCCTTGCCGTGCAAGGGAAGTCCTTATTTCCTATTCTATGTCATAAAACCACAATGATTTTCACCCCATTCTCAGCCGCACCTTACATACCTTTTCTATCCCAAATCCTTGCCTAAATTCAGCATTAAATCACATTCCCTTTTCATACAATTTATGCCGCAAGTTTCCTTCCCCTTTCCCTTGGATTTTCTGATTTTATATCTCCTTTTCCTTATGGATTTGGGGTCTAATCCTTTACTAAACTATGTAATACAACTTAGGATTCTTTCTCTTAAATAAATACCAAGAGCCGCACCCTTATTCAAGCCTAATCACTCACCCACACAATCTGTCATCCTTCATCCTTCAAACCCAACCTTTGCCGCATCCTTCAACCTTTCTTCCACCATTTATTGATAGGAGCATATTTGTGTGACTTAGTTTGCTTGTTCTTGTGCATTTATGCTGTTATTTCTTAGATAATGTAGTATTTCAAGTCATTTTCGTGTGTTTGTAGGTCCAAAGGGTTAAAGTACCAAGAAAGTGCATTTTGGTGCATTTTGGAGCAGTTTTGGGCACTAAATGGATAGCTTGTATGTAGAGTGATAGGAGTATATTTAGGAGACTTAGTTAGCTTGTTTTCATATATTTATGTTGTTAGTTCATAGTTATTTTAGTAGTTTAAGCTATTTTCGTGTGTTTATAGGTTCATATGGCTAAGGAAGCAAAAAGGTGCATTTTGGAGCATTTTGGAGCAAAATTGGACTTGGAATGGATAGCATATGCTTAGAGCAAAAGGAATGGACGAAATTGAAGACCTAAAGATGTTAGGAATCCTAATCAAAGAAGGATTCCTACTTGAAGTAGGAAAGTTAAGCCAAGGTTTCCTATTTTTGTTTGACCTTTCCTAATCCTAAATATCCCTAAGTTCCAGCAACATTGAAGGTGTCTTATGTATTTTAGGACACAAACCAAAGATTCCTTGCACTATCCTAGTCTATGCCGCACCTTTCTTACCCTTTTCTTCCAAAATCTGCCACATATCGTCTTTCCCCTTTTATCGCCGCAAGTCTCCTTCCTTTTCTCTCTTAGGATTCTGATTTGTTACCCTTTTCTTGGAGGATTTGGCGTCTCAAAACCTTCCCAAATTAATAACTTATTGCCTTAATCTTTCTCTCTCTATATATATGATGCATTACGAATGTGACACACAAATTAAACCTTATTTGTGACAATTGTAGTAATGATGTAAGTAGGGATTGTTCTAACCGGGGTTTAACTAGGGGTGCTAATCTAATATAAATTGACTTAAAAACACAAAAACTAAACTTAAAGACTCTAACTAGACTACTATGACTCAAAACAGATTTGAAACACTCAAAACTACCTAAAACAATCAAATTGACTCAAACAGAAACTAAAACTTGATTTGGACGAATTTGAAAGTGCTTGTGACTCAAAATACTTAAAAACACAAAATAAGACAGATTATATTAACTAAGACTTAACAAAATATGGGGGGATTGTGTTTGAGCAAAATTAAATTTAATAGACAGATTGTAAGACAATTTGTGATGAACCAATGGATGATGGAATAGCTGATAGGAGCATATTTATGCTACTTAGTTATGTTGTTTCCTTGCATTTAGGGAGTTAATTACTATTTATTTCAGTCTTTTAAGTTATTTTCGTATGTTTTTGGGTCCAAATGACAAAATGAGCAAGAAAGGGCAGTTTGGAGCTAAATGGAGCATTTTTGGGCATGGATTGGATAGCTTAACCATGGAGTAAAGAGGATGGACGAAATTGAAGTCAAGAAGGGCTAGGAAAGGCTACAAATCTGGTGGAAGAAGTCCAAATGCAAAGAAGATAAGGAAGAAGCAAGAAATAAGGAACCTTATCCAACCTTATCTTATCCTATCCTAACCAACCTTATCCTTTCCTAACTCTAACATTACCCTATCCTATCCTATCCAAATTAGGTTGTGCCTTAAATCTAGCTGATTATAAGGGATTAGGTGCATATTTAAACACTTAGACCAATTTCTAGAAGCTTATCCATTTGTTTTGCCGCATAAACACCATTCCATATAGGTTTAGGAATTGCAATCCTTCTTCTACACTTATATCATGTGTCCTTGGCCCTTTAGGTTTAGGAATCTTCCCTAAACCATTCCTTCTAGAAACCTTATCTCATCCCTACAATGATGCTGCACCTAGCCTTCTAGAATTCCCTAAATCCTAGCCGTGCACTACAGTCCATTCCTCCTTTGGTTTCTACCTTGAATTAACCCTTTTTCAACGGGATTGTGCAATCCTTCTCCTTCACTAAGTGTGCATAATTAGCTATATAAACAGCCCTATGCTGCACCATTCAATCATCCACTCACTCATTCATTCATTCATACTTTCATCCATCAAACACCACAATCCATTCTAGACCACCCTAGTGCCGCAAGCAAGGAAGCAAGGAGAGGAGGACTTGTGCAATCTGGCATCCAAGGGAGTGCCGTGCATGCCATTGGAGTGTGGAGCGTTTTTCTTGGTTCTTTCTATCCTTAGTCTTAGTTCAATGTTTAAATTTAATTATCTTTGTTTTGCGAACATGAGGAACTAACTTCTTTTTAGTTAGAGGAGAATTTGAAGCCATGATTATATGTTTTATACGAATTGATTACGTCCGGTTATTATTTCTTAAGGCATGAATGTGATTTGCTTATCTAAGTTATTAAAACTAGTTTATGTATGTGGGTTAGGGGTTAACACTTAATTTGCATGCATAAACTTGATGCTAGAGTATAGGGGGGTTTCACGTAATTGTTATTCACTTATATTCACAAGTAGTGGAGGTCGCTAGTCACAATTGCGTTAAGTAAATCCTTGGTATGAGTCTCATGCGTTTCATAGTGATGAATGCCTTGTCAGTGCTTATAGTTTTCACAAAACTTAATGACTTTTGATATGTATCTTTGTTATGCATCTCATATAAAGAACTTGAAAAAGATAATTTGGTTGTAATGCGTTTTCATTCAATCCAATGAAATAAGGAAAACTTGAGGGTTAGTTGTGCGATGCAACTAATTTGGGGCGTTGTCATTCATAGTCTAAAGGAGTAATAATTGGACATTGGTTTGTATGCATATATCATGTGTGGAGAAGGACCCTCTAACTAGCCTTTCACCCATTTATTTTACTTAAATTTGTTTTTCAAAAGTGTTTCCTACAAAGTTTTTGTTTTGAGTCTAAAATTCGTCAAAAACAATCCCCATGTTATTTAGTCATCATATTTGAGTCAAAACTTGTTTTCCTTGAGTCTTTTGAGTCAAGTCAAGTCCTATTTTCGTCCAAAACCCTTATTGAGTCTAAAATTGAGTCTTTTTGAGTATTGGTTGCTATTTTAAGTGTCTAAAGTTAGTTTTGAGTCTATAAAGTCTAGTTTAGTGTTTTTTTTTAGGCTCATTTACATAGATTAGCATCCCTAGTTAATCCCCGGTCTAGAACGATCCCTACTTACATATCTACTACAATTGTCACAAATAGGGTTTAATTTGTGTGTCAAGTTAATTTTCACATAAACAGCTAAGGGGTTCTTCTCCACACATGAAATATATGCAACGTAAATCAATTCCCAGTTATCAATTCAATAAGTTATGAACCTCGACACTCCAAGTTAATTAGGTTCGCTTAAATTAACCTTCAGATTTCCCTAGAATCATTGAATTGGATGAATATGCATCGCAACCAAATTATTCCTAACAAGTTCTCTATATGAACAGCATGATAAAGACACAAGTTAGAATCATTACGTTCTTTGGAAATCATAAGCATCGACAAGGCATTTGTAACTATGAAAAGCATGATACTCCTGCCAGGAATCTACTTAACACGATCGTGACTAGCGACCTTCACTACTTGCGAATATAAATTCATAACGATTAGGTGAAACAAACTTATACCCTAGCACCAGATTCAAGCATGCACTCTTAATCAACATACAAGAATAAGTTCTAAATCAAACGGTTAAGCAAATTGTATTCACGACTTATGCAATGATAACTGGAAGTAACCAACTTATTTCACATATATAATCATGGTTTCGAATACACCCTTAGCCAAAACGAATTTAGCCAATCATACTCAAAGCAAAACAAAGATTACATGAATTAGACATTGAAATATAAGATAGAATACACCCAAAATTGTTCAACAACTCAGAATGAAGAGCCAAACAATTGAGTGAATCTGTCTCCTTTCCCTTGCTTGCGGCAGATTGGGTGATGATGGTTTCTGGGTTGTTGTGATGATGTAGAATGGATTTGGGGTGTTTAGAGGCATGGCAAGGGATGTAGGTTGAGTGTGGATGAGTGTTTGATGGTTGGAAGGTGGTGGAGGACTCGGCAATGATGGTGGAAGAAGGTGGAATGGCTGATTGTGTTTCTGGGTTGCAGAATGGTGTTTTGGGATGGATGGATGTGTGTGGGAGTGAATGGACGAGTTCTGGTGGTGAATCCCCCTCTAGGGTTCGGGCAAGGGCTGATTAGAAGTGTTTTGGGAAGTTAATAACATACCTAATTGAGTTATGATTCAGATTTCCTAGTCTAAATAGAAAAGGTAAGTGAATAAAGTCCAAATAAGGTCAAAAAAGGGGAATACACGAATTTAAAACAAGTAAGGAATGTCCTTGCCTTGCAAGGAGTCAGAAATTAAACCTCTTGCACAGCAAGGAAAGGGAATTTAAGGTAAGGTACGAAATTGGTGCAAAAGAAGGAAGGAAAAGTCCATTCCTTGCAAGAAATCAGAAATTAGGACTTTTGGGAAAGTTTTAGAACTAGGAAAGTGAATTAAACTAGGAAATAGGAAATTGAAATCAAGAAACACAAGGGAAGGGTACGGCACATAGTTTAGGGAAAGGTAAGACACAAAGAAAGAGGTATTAGAATAAAGGAAAGGTCCTAACACAGATGGAAAATAGGGAAGCTTACACAAAGAAAGGGAAACAACCTTCCTTGCACGGCAAGGAAGGGAAAGTTGCAAAGAACCTTTGTTTGTTGTCCAAGGGTGCTCGGGAGCCATCTTAGTTGCTAAAACTTAGAGCGTTCTTGATTTAGGAAAGGTCAACCAAAATAGGAAACTTTGGTTTAACTTTCCTACTTCAAGTAGGAATCCTTGTGTGATTAGGAATCCTCGTCCAACTAGGAATCCTCATGTGAGTGGGAAACCTCCTTCAATTTGGAAACCTTCTCGTAATTGGAATCCTCGTCGTAGTAGGAATCCTTGCGACATCAACTCTTCAATTTCGTCCATTCCTTTTGCTCCAAGCATAAGCTATCCAATTTGTGCCCAAAAGTGCTCCAAAAGGCATCCTTTCGCCAAATACGTCTTATGAACCTGAAAACACACAAAAGAAGCTTAAAGAACTAAAATAACTAAGAACTAATAACATAAATGCACGAAAACAAGCAAACTAAGTCGCATAAATATGCTCCTATCAATATACATAATCTGCTGCATATATTAGGCTCTCTAGACATCCATATTCATTCTCTCCATTCATTCAGCCATCATCCACCCTCTACCACCATCCAACCTATCCATCCATCACCATAATTCATACCCAAACACCCTTGTGCCGCAACAAAGAAGGAGAAAGAAGAGAGGAGAAGCCTTGGACGTTTTGGCCATTCAAGCTTGGATTGTTGGAGCGTTTCTAGGTGTATTCAATCTTTGTTTTCAATGTTTAATTTATATTCTCTTTGTTTTGTTGTAAACATGAGGAGCTAAACTTGTTTTAGCTAGGGGAGACTTTGAAACCATGATGCGGGATTTATACGCGCACAAATTAAACCCTCTTTTCGTCAAATTGTAGTAAGTATATAAGTAGGGATCGTTCTGGACCGGGGATTAGGAGGGATTGTTAATCACTTGGATTTGACTCAAAAACGTAAAAACGTAATAATATACACTAAACTAGACTCAAAGAATGTAAAACTAAACTTTAAAACACTAAGACAAACCAAAGACTCAAAATGCTTTTAAAAACACAAACTAAAATGATTTCTAACTAAATTGACATTAAAGTAAAGGGGGATTTAAGTTTATACGAAATTAAATTAAATGAACAAATTAAAACAGAATGTAAATATGAAATTGATGAAATAGAATGGATGAATGCTAGCTAAGGGGGTCATCTCCACATATGTTACACTTGCATAATAAAAAGATTTCCAATTACATTTCAATAAATTATGAAACTCATCACCCCGGGTTAATTAGGTCCGCTTAAATTAACCGTCAAGTTTTCCTTAAGTTAATGAATTGGATGGGTTAGCGCAACGCAATTCACAACATTCTCCAAAAGTCCTTTACGTGAACAGCACAATAAAGATACAATCAAAGATCATTAAGCATTATGAAAACTATAAGTGTTGACGAGGCATTCGTTACTATGATGAGCATGAAACTCGTGCCAAGAATTCATTTAACGCGATTGTTTATAAGCAACCTCCACTACTTGTGAATATAAGTTCATAACGATTAGGTGAAAATCACTTATATTCTAGCGTCATATTCATGCATGAAAATTAAGCGCGCATTCTTAATAAAATACATAAATAAGTTATCAATCAAACGGTTAAACAAATTGAATCAACAACTTATGAAATGCAATTAGAAGTAATCAAATCAAAATGCAAGCATAAACATATATTTCGAATCACCCCCTAGCTAAGGGGGGTTTAGTTCCTCATACAAAACAAAGAGAATTAAAATTAAACATTGAAATCAAAGAAACACCTAAACATTCCAACAACTCAAACTTGAATTGTATGAACGTTTAGGCTCTCTTCTCTTCCTCTTTATTGTAGCATAAGGTCTAAGGATAGTTGGTTTGGGGAATGGAAGTGTGGAATGGAGTGAGGAGTGATGGAAATGGAAAGATGGTTTTTGGATTCTAAGGGAAACTCACGGCTAAGAGAGAAAGGGATGTGTTTGTGGTGTGTTGTGTATGAAATGAGATGTCTATGAATGAATGAATGCAAGGGTATTTATAGGAGTAGTGGAGGGAACATATGGCTATGTCATTTGTAGGTGAAGTAGGTGGATGTTGTAGGTGAAGTAGGTGGATGTTGTAGGTGAAGTGGATGTTGTAGGTGAAGTAGGTGGATGTTGTAGGTGAAGTGGGTGGATGTTGTAGGTGAAGTAGGTGGATGTTATGTTAAGTGATAAGTGATAAGTGATATGATATGTGGTTATGATATGATAAGTGGTTAAGTGGTGATGATAAGTGATAAGTGATTAAGTGATATGATATGTGGTGATGATAAGTGATAAGTGCATGTGGGTTAACTAATGAAGGAAATGCATGTTCAATGACAATGTGTTAGAATGGATGTGTGTTATGCATGGCATGATTGGGATTAGGAAAGGTTTAAATGTCCTAAAACTAAAGAGAACAAGGTTCCAACACTTTGGCTCCAATTAGGTCTTCAATTTCGTCCAACACTTTGGCTTCAAGCATAAGCTATCCGTCCTTAGCCCAAAAGTGCTCCAAAAGTCTCCAAAATGCATCTTTTTGCTCCTTTAGCCCTTTGGACCTACAAACACACGAAAATAGCTTAAAGTACTAAAATAACTAAAGAAACATAACGTAAATGTACGAGAACAAGCTATTTAAGTCGCATGAATATGCTCCTATCAAATACCCCCACACTTATCTTTTGCTAGTCCTCGAGCAAAACAAAACAAAAGAACACGAAACTAGACAAAACGAACAAAACACAACCTACACCTTCCAACAATCGTCTCACGGATTTCCAATGCACAAGACAAGTTAAAAATCATTATTCCCACAGATTTTAGCCATCTTGACACTTAAGTACATTCTTAATCATAGTCACCACATACTAATTCACAATTAAGCATTTAAAACTATATTTTGAATGTAGTAACATGCCTTAGAGAATTTGCTCAATTCCTTACAAGATATGCTCTCGTTTTTCACACAGATTTTCTGACTACACACCCTAAACTAGTTATATGTGAGAAGATTGATGTAATCATAAAAACGAACACTCACATATATGTATTTCAAAGGAAGCAATTTCTGGAGTTAATAAGCATGTTTAGATATGATCTCATGAATGGAATGCTACTACTTAGACGCGAGAACCAGTGATATCATATGCTCATACCAAGTTCAAACTCCACAAATTGAAATACACAACACTGAAGATAGAAGTCAAGGGTTGTAACGGGGCTTGGGGTATGTGGATAACAAAGAAGGGATATGGAAAACAAAGGTTTTTAAAGAAATAGTGAGCAAAGCATTTGAATCAACTTAGAATTCACTTTTGAATGAAAACTCAACTTTTGAACAAAAAGGGAGAATTTAGACAATTTACGCCCAGAATTGGTGTTTTGGAACCTTTCTTCAATCACTTATTCTTTCATTTTTTTTTTTTTTTTTTTTTTTTTTTTTTTTTTCAAGCTCTTTTTTTTTTTCTTTCTTTCTTTCTTTTCTCTTTTTTTTTTCTTTTCTTTTGAATCTCAAAACATCAACACTTAAACATTCTCTCCCCCACACTTATTTTCTTTCATAATGTAACTCAAAAGGAATTCAATTAAGTCATGCTCACTATCTTTTAAGAACAAGGGTGGGGATTGTCCTAAACTAGGCTAGGTGAGGAAAATGTGGGTAAACAAAGAATAAAGGCTAAACAAGGCTCAACGGGGTTAAAACTTACAACATATATGAAGTATGGGAAGTAAGGCTATTTGGCTATGGTGGTGGTCACTACACAACTTCTTCTTGAATATGTGTTATGCAAATCAATAACATGCTTTGAATGAAATGGGCATGAGTTCTAGCATTTAGTTCTATCATGATACAATTGCATTCTAAGTAGCAACCAAGCAAGGAATAATGAGATCATGCAACAACTTTAGAAAATAAAGAATCACAGAAAATAACTCTCCAAAGAAAGTAATGGCTCGAGTCTCACAGGGATGTAGCGTTTGTTTGAGTTTCTTCCTTCAAGCATGTTACAAAAACGAATTTTTTTTTCTTTTATGATTGCATGTGAAGTCATACATTATAACCATAACCAAGCATATACCAAGAGTAAATCAAACTTTTCTCTATGTTTATAACTCTTTCTAACCGTCATGCAATTATAAACCAAATCCTTATCGTTGTGTTGGAAGGTACCCTAAGACACAAACACACACACAAAAACAACTTTAAAACAACTCTTTTTGGGTTTTTCAAAACAATTTTTCAAATTTTTATGGGATTTTCGAATTATAAAACAAAACACACTAAAACACTCTAAAACAACTTAAAAACACCTTAAAATAGCAAGGAACAACATTAGAAGTTATGGTGGATAAAACCCTACGAATTTGCATCAAAACACTTTAGTTACCCCCCCACACTTAAATCAAACATTGTCCTCAATGTTTTAAGCATAGATTCACACAAAACATAAGTAAACACACAAAAAGCAACTAAACATATTAAACATGGCATAATGTAATTAACAAAGAGAAGAGTTTAGGGACGCAAATCTGGTTATGGAGTGTAAATTCCCTCTTCTCCTTGGTGATTGCATTGAGGCTTTGATCTTTGTGATTCCACAGGCTTACTCTTGAACTGGTTTCTGCCCATCGTTGATTTTCCTTTGTGCTACTTCTTGAACTGGGCAGCAGGATGGTTCTTTTGGTTTCCCCCGAAGGTCTGAGCTTCCTCCTGTTATCTGTTTCTTTGTTCAATCTTTGCAGGAGTGGTCCATTCTCTGGAAGTGTAACAACCGTTGAAGATGACTACTCGAGAGCAACGCTAGGTAAGCAATCAGGAATAGATTCCAGGCAGTTGGCTCCAGATCGGAAGACTGACTCCAAGTGCCGGCTGATTGCTTCTTTTACTTTGCCATGCAAGTAAGAACAAGGACAAAGAAAAAGACAGGGAAAGAGCATGATATGAGATACATTTGCTTTTGACCTTGATGATATGAGATACCTTTGCTTTGAAGAAGCGGTGAATGAATCAGCACATGCTTCAATCCGCCGTTTCCTCCTGGGTCATATGTACTCCAGGCATTTGGTATCATCTTTGGGGAAGAAGAAAGAATTGAGTATTTTGAAAGGCTTTGCTGGGAGTGCGCCCTCAGAGGTGAGGGAGAGTTGGGCATTTTCTTCAGGTTTGCCCTGCCATAAAAGACGAAGGTCGACATATATAGAGATAATATCAAGTGGTGGTACTTTTTACCCTTGTCGACAAACGTTTTGATCCCGCAAATCCGGCTCTTTGAAATAGTGGCGCCTCTTCGATCTTTGAATACGCCTCTTCGATTTCTGAGCAGGCGCCCCTTCGATTTCTGAACGACGCCCCTTCGCTTTCTGAACGACACGTGGTAGTGCAGATGCGGCTCCTTTTGACAAAGCTGCACGCGTCTTCTGAAAAGCAGAGAAAGCGTCGCCGAACTTTGCGCTTGTCGGCTAAAGATGTGTAGATGCGATGATGGCCTCCACGTGTTTTCAGCTTTGTCAGAAATCTTTTGACAAAGTTGAACGCGTTTTCTGAAAAGCCGAGGGAGCGTCGCCTAAATTACGCCGGAAAATCCGGCTCTTTGAATCGGTGGACGCGTCGTCTTGGCTTTTTATAGAGCTATCAATCACCCCTACACACACACTCTGAAGATTTCCCATTCCTGAAACTCGACTCCAGCCCTTTGTGAAATTTTAACTCCATCCACCCCTTCTCTTTGAACATCGTTGAAAAAAAATGGCGAACTCATCGAACCTTAGCTTAGATTTGAGTCTCAGCAGCGATCCAGTTGCGCCCCGTCAAGGTAATGTATGGCGCCCTTCTTTTTTATCTTCTAACGGTCCTCTTTCAGGTGAAGACTCTGTGATGCAGGACACCACAACAGCTACAATAGTAGCTAAAAACCTCCTCACTCCAAAAGATAGTAGGCTGCTGTCAGGACGGTCCGATGAGTTGGCCGTTCAAGAGTCCCTCGCACTTAGTGTTCAGTGTGCGAGTTCTGTGTCCAACATGGGCCAACGCCTGCTTGCTCGGTCCCGCCAAGTGGAATCGTTGATGGCAGAGGTGGAAAGACTTAAGCAAGAGATCCAGCAGCTTAAGTACGAGAATAGAAGTTTGCATGTGCTTGCAAATAACTATTCGTCGGGGATGAAGAGGAAGCTTGATGAGCTGCAAGAATCTGAGGGTCGAATTCACAGTGACCGTCAAAGGCTTGCGTCTTATCTCCAGAGGCACCTTTTTCCTGGGTCATCCAGCGCTTGGCCAAGTATTGAGGCCTGGAATGCTCTAGCTCCGATGCCTTCCGCTCCGATGGCTTCCGCTCCGATGCCTCCCGCTTCTATGCCTCCCGCTTCTGCGCCTCGTAGTGGGGCTTCACGCAAACAACCTTTGTGAAGCTCCACCTTTTTCCATGTTTAGTATCTTTCTATCTCTCTTTTTTTTTTTTTTTTTTTTTTTTTTTTTTTTTTTTTTATTAACATAAATAAAATCAAACGGCATGGAATTGGTCCTTGAATGGAAGGTGATACTTGAAGTGAACCGGCAATGGTTTGAATTCTAGTGTAGGTGCCTGATTCATAAAAAACAGCAAGTTAGTATAAAATGTAAAGGAATTTGAAAAAAACTTACTTGTTTTGTCCGACAAGAACTCAATGACAAACACCACTCCTTTGAAAGTTTCAGGGATATTGGACTTGGCCAGATTGCAAGTGATGGTTATGACTTGTCCAATGTCATCAAATTTAACTTCTTTGGATTTTGTGGTTTCAAGAACGTCCTCTTTGATGAATTCATGACATTCCCTACTTGTCACCTTTGAAAGGGCTTCCAAGATGTCTTTTTCACCTTCTTCTTCCTTGAAAGTCATGAATCTGCAAGGAATAGGGATACTTGTTGGAACGGGGTTAAAAATAATGAAATTTGGAACAACCATACCTGTATTAGATGGCATAGGAGCAATAGGTGCCTCCGGTAAAGGTGTTTCCACCCTTTCCGTGGGTTGGGTGTATTCCTCTTCCTTGTGATTTGATTTTGATGGTTGAGGGTCCGTTCCAACCTCCTTGTCACTTCTCAACATGATAGCATTGGTGTTTTCAAATTCTCCCTTCTGATTTGCAATGGTTGAACTAGGGAGTTCGCCTTGGTCTCGAAACTGTCCTACGAACTCTGCGATCTGCCCAATTTGCTTATCCAAGTGGTCCAACCTTTGTGGTGGCTGCATAGGCGTTGAATAGAACTCCTCATATGGCTGCCAATATCCTTCTTGTTGAGCCTCATTGTCTTGATTTTGTGAGCCCTGCACCAAACAAATTAATTCATTAAGCTTTTGATTATAATCTATTGACGAACTTGAGTTTGGTTGGGCATATTGAATATGAGGTTGTGGTGGCTGCCAATATCCTCCTTGTTGAGCATTTTGAGGTTCCCACCACATAGAGTTTGAATGATCACTCCAATCCGAATTGTAAGTATTGGAAAACACGTTATTCCTTGATTGAAGATTAGATATATCAACTCTTTGCATTTGGGACCTTTCCATGAGCTGTGACAAAAGAGAAGCGTTATCAAGTGCCATGTTGTTCTTAACAAACAAAACACAAATAAAAACTAAATCTAAAAGACAATACAGAAACAAACAATCCAAGGGATTAGCAAATTTTCTAATCCCCGGCAACGGCGCCAAAATTTGATGCGGGATTTATACGCGCACAAATTAAACCCTCTTTTCGTCAAATTGTAGTAAGTATATAAGTAGGGATCGTTCTGGACCGGGGATTAGGAGGGATTGTTAATCACTTGGATTTGACTCAAAAACGTAAAAACGTAATAATATACACTAAACTAGACTCAAAGAATGTAAAACTAAACTTTAAAACACTAAGACAAACCAAAGACTCAAAATGCTTTTAAAAACACAAACTAAAATGATTTCTAACTAAATTGACATTAAAGTAAAGGGGGATTTAAGTTTATACGAAATTAAATTAAATGAACAAATTAAAACAGAATGTAAATATGAAATTGATGAAATAGAATGGATGAATGCTAGCTAAGGGGGTCATCTCCACATATGTTACACTTGCATAATAAAAAGATTTCCAATTACATTTCAATAAATTATGAAACTCATCACCCCGGGTTAATTAGGTCCGCTTAAATTAACCGTCAAGTTTTCCTTAAGTTAATGAATTGGATGGGTTAGCGCAACGCAATTCACAACATTCTCCAAAAGTCCTTTACGTGAACAGCACAATAAAGATACAATCAAAGATCATTAAGCATTATGAAAACTATAAGTGTTGACGAGGCATTCGTTACTATGATGAGCATGAAACTCGTGCCAAGAATTCATTTAACGCGATTGTTTATAAGCAACCTCCACTACTTGTGAATATAAGTTCATAACGATTAGGTGAAAATCACTTATATTCTAGCGTCATATTCATGCATGAAAATTAAGCGCGCATTCTTAATAAAATACATAAATAAGTTATCAATCAAACGGTTAAACAAATTGAATCAACAACTTATGAAATGCAATTAGAAGTAATCAAATCAAAATGCAAGCATAAACATATATTTCGAATCACCCCCTAGCTAAGGGGGGTTTAGTTCCTCATACAAAACAAAGAGAATTAAAATTAAACATTGAAATCAAAGAAACACCTAAACATTCCAACAACTCAAACTTGAATTGTATGAACGTTTAGGCTCTCTTCTCTTCCTCTTTATTGTAGCATAAGGTCTAAGGATAGTTGGTTTGGGGAATGGAAGTGTGGAATGGAGTGAGGAGTGATGGAAATGGAAAGATGGTTTTTGGATTCTAAGGGAAACTCACGGCTAAGAGAGAAAGGGATGTGTTTGTGGTGTGTTGTGTATGAAATGAGATGTCTATGAATGAATGAATGCAAGGGTATTTATAGGAGTAGTGGAGGGAACATATGGCTATGTCATTTGTAGGTGAAGTAGGTGGATGTTGTAGGTGAAGTAGGTGGATGTTGTAGGTGAAGTGGATGTTGTAGGTGAAGTAGGTGGATGTTGTAGGTGAAGTGGGTGGATGTTGTAGGTGAAGTAGGTGGATGTTATGTTAAGTGATAAGTGATAAGTGATATGATATGTGGTTATGATATGATAAGTGGTTAAGTGGTGATGATAAGTGATAAGTGATTAAGTGATATGATATGTGGTGATGATAAGTGATAAGTGCATGTGGGTTAACTAATGAAGGAAATGCATGTTCAATGACAATGTGTTAGAATGGATGTGTGTTATGCATGGCATGATTGGGATTAGGAAAGGTTTAAATGTCCTAAAACTAAAGAGAACAAGGTTCCAACACTTTGGCTCCAATTAGGTCTTCAATTTCGTCCAACACTTTGGCTTCAAGCATAAGCTATCCGTCCTTAGCCCAAAAGTGCTCCAAAAGTCTCCAAAATGCATCTTTTTGCTCCTTTAGCCCTTTGGACCTACAAACACACGAAAATAGCTTAAAGTACTAAAATAACTAAAGAAACATAACGTAAATGTACGAGAACAAGCTATTTAAGTCGCATGAATATGCTCCTATCAAACCATGATTATGTTTGTGATATGAATTGATTAATTCCAGTTGTGATTTCATAAAGTGTGAATGCAATTTACTTAACCGTTTGATGGATAACTTATTCTTGTATGTTGATTAAGGATGCATACTTAGTTTGCATGCATGCATTTGGTGCTAGAATATAAGGGAGTTTCACATAATCGTTACAAACATATATTCACAAGTAGTTAAGGTTGTTTTCACAATCATGTTAAGTAAATTCCTAGCATGAGTATCATGATGTCATA
This sequence comes from Pyrus communis, assembly GCF_963583255.1. NCBI lineage: Eukaryota > Viridiplantae > Streptophyta > Magnoliopsida > Rosales > Rosaceae > Pyrus > Pyrus communis. Next base: position 13,978,071 of record NC_084811.1, read on the forward strand.
GTTACAAGTGCTTTATCAATACTTATGATTTTCATGTAGGGGACTTTTGAAGAATGCTTTGGGTTGTCGAATGATGTCACCCAATCCAATAACTTAAGGAAAATCTGAGGGTTAATTAGTGATGTCACGGTTAATTCGTCCAAATCTCATTTAAGTCTTTTAATTACTTATTTTTGTCTTAAATTCGTCCAAAACCCAAATTGAGTCTTAGAGTCTAGTTTGAGTCTATTTGGTTGTTTTGAGTCTTTTGAGTTTGTTTTGAGTCATACAAGTTTAGTTAAGAGTCTTTGAGTTTGTTTAAGTGTTTTTAAGCATATTTTTGTATCTTTGAGTCAGTTTTCATTAGATTAGCAATCCCTCCTAATCCCTGGCCTAGAACGATCCCTACTTATATCTATACTACAATTGTCAAAAAGAGGGTTTAATTTGAGTGCTATTATTTATCGCATCATAGAGCAAGGTGGATGGACGAATTTGGAGTCAAAAGAGGCTAGGAACATGCTACAAATCAGAAAACTCCTTTCCCTTATGGATTCTGATTTATTAGGCCTTATTCCTTGTGGATTTGGGTTATACAAATCCTTTTCTGAAATTAGTTGGGCCAAACCCCTCCTAAGTAGATTTAATGACTTGTGCCGAACCCTAGGGCCTTAATCCATAAAATCTGGTAAGTTGTAACCCTAATCTAATTAACCCTAGGGTTGGCTGAACTATATATACATTTTTCAGCCACAAATTCTGATCAACCCTCATGCTATTCAGAAAACTCCTTGCTGCAAGCCCTAGACCCCATTCTCCATCATTCATTCACTCCATACAACCCCATCTACAACCTGCCGCAACCCTTGACCCTAATCAGCCACCATTCATCATCCTAAGCAAGAATACACCATTCAAAAACCCCAAAATCACCAACCACATCTTGTGCCGCAGCAAGGAGGAAGGAGGAGAGCCCTAGACGTGCATGCCATTATACTTGGAGTTGCTGGAACGTTTTAGGTGTAATCTTTCTTGTGTTTTTCAATGTTTAAATTCAAGAATCTTTGCTTTGTGAGTATGAGGAACTAATCCTCTTTTGGCTAAGGGGAATTTCGAAACCATGGCTATATTTGCATTATGATTTAATTACTTCCAGTTGGGATTTCATGAATGGTGCATTCAATTTACTCGTCTATTTGAATTAAAACTTGTTTGTGTATGTGGGTCGAGAGTGCACACTTAATTTGCATGCATAAATCTAATGCTAGGACATGAGGGAGCTTCACCCAGTCGTTGTAAACTTATATTCATAAGTAGTAAAGGTTGTTAGTCACAATCATGTTAAGTAAATTCTTGGCATAAGTATCATGCGCTTTCATAGTTACGAACGCCTCATCAACACTTACGATTTTCATAGAAATTAATGATCTTTGATTGTTTCTCTCTTATGTGCTTTCATGAAGATAACTTTTTAGGAATAATTTGATTGCAATGCGCTAATTCCATTCAATTCAATGACTTAAGAAAAATCCGAGGGTTAATTTAAGCGTACCTAATTAACTTGGGGTGTTGAGGTTCATGGTTCATTGAAAAAGCAACTGGAGATTGTTTTGTATGCATGTATGTCATGTGTGGAGAAAGACCTCGTAGCTAGCCCATCATCCATTTATTTCCATCAAATTCGTGCAAATCTACCTAGTTCTAGTTTTTGTTTTGTTTACTTTATTTTCGTCCAAAACAAAATGCCCCTTTATTTTAGAGTGTCTAATTAGTTAGGATCTGTTTTAGATTGTGTTTTCACGTGATTTGAGTCAAGTTAAAACCAAAATTCGTTCAAAATTGTGTTTAGAGTCAAATCTACCCAGTTTGTGTTTAAAACCAAGAACTATTGTGCCGCAACCTTGCAAGGAAGAAGAAGAAAAGAAGAAGCCTTGGACGTTTGTGCATTCAAGTTGGAGTGTTGGAACGTTTTTAGGTGTAATCTATCTTTTGTTTTCAATGTTTAATTCAATTTTCCTTTGTTTTGTTGTGAACATGAGAGGCTAAACTCGTTTTAGCTAGGGAAGGCTTTGGAACCATGATTATATTTATGATATGAATTGATTAAGTCCAGTTGTGATTTCATAAATTGTGAATGCAATTTACTTAACCGTTTGATGGATAACTTATTTTTGTATGTTGATTAGGGAGGCCTACTTAATTTGCATGCTTGAATTTGGTGCTAGAATACAAGGGAGTTTCACATAATCATCACAAACTTATATTCACAAGTAGTTAAGGTTGTTTTCACAACCATGTTAAGTAAATTCCTAGCATGAGTATCATGATGTCATAGTTACAAGTGCTTTGTCAATACTTATGATTTTCATTGAACGTAATGATCTTTAATTGTATCTCTATTATGATGTCATGTAGGGAATTTTTGAAGAATGCTTTGGGTTGTAGTATGATGTCATCCAATCCAATAACTTAAAGAAAATCTGAGGGTTAATTAGTGATGTCACGGTTAATCTGGGGTGTTGAGGTTCATGGTTTATCGAAAAAGCAACTGGAAATCAATTTGTGTTTGAATGTATCATGTGTGGAAAAGTATCCTCTGGCTATCTAATCATCCATCGTTTTTCTCAAATTCGTCCAAATCTCATTTACATCTTTTAGTTACTTGTTTTTATTCTAATTTCGTCGAAAACCCAATCTCCTTTACTTACTTGTTTCAAATCTGTCCTAAAGTGTGTTTTTGAGTCTTCTGAGTCAAAACCAATTATATTTTCATCCAAATTAAGTCCTAGAGTCCAAATTGAGTCTTTTTTATTGTTTTGTGTTGTTTTGAGTCTTCTAAGTTTGTTTTGAGTCATATAAGTTTAGTTAAGAGTCTTTGAGTTTGTTTAAGTGTGTTTAAGCATATTTTCGTATTTTTGAGTCAGTTTCATTAGATTAGCAATCCCTCCTAATCCCCGGCCTAGAACGATCCCTACTTATATCTGTACTACAATTGTCAAAAAGAGGGTTTAATTTGAGTGCTATTATTTACCACATCAACACTTTGCAAAAACAAATTTGGGTGAATTAAATAGGTGAAAGGCTAGTTAGAGGGTCCTTCTCCATACATGACATATGCATATAAACCAATTTCCAGTTATTATTCCTTTAGACTATGAATGACAACGCCCCAAGTTAATTGCATCGCACAATCAACCATCAGATTTTCCTTATTTCATTGAATTAGATGGAATACGCATCGCAACCAAATTATCTTTCTCGAGTTCCTATATGAAATGCATGATAGAGATACATATCAACAATCATTAAGTTCTATGAAAATCATAAGCATTGACAAGGCATTCATCACCATGACACACATAAGACTCATACCAAGGATTTACTTAACACGATTGTGACTAGCAACCTCCACTACTTGTGAATATAAGTGAATAACTATTACATGAAACTCCCTTATACTCTAGCATCAAATTCATGCATGCAAATTAAGTGTCGACCCTTAACCAACATACATAAACAAGTTTTGATAACTTAGATAAGCAAATCACATTCAAGACTTAAGAAACAATAACTGGATGTAATCAATTCATATAAAACATATAATCATGGCTTCAAATTCACCTCTAACTAAAATGAAATTAGTTCCATATGTTCATCATAATTGAAAACCAAATTAATATAAACATTGAACTAAAACTAAGGATAGAATACACCTAGAAACACTCCACACTCCAATGGTAGATTTCGAATCCTCCTTGGATGGCAGATTGCACAAGTCTTCTTCTCCTTCCTTCCTTGCTTATGGCACTAAGGTGATGTGGTGTGAATTATGGTATTTAATGGCCGAATGTATGAATGAATGAATGAGTGAATGGATGGATTGAATGGTGCGGCAAAGGCTTGAATTTATAGGCTAGGTTTTGCACAATTTCTAAAGGAAAATGATTGCACAATCCTAAGGGAAAAAGGTTAAGGTTTGGCAGAAACCAAAGGGGAAAGGCATAGGGATAGGGAATTTCGCCAGAAATTAGGGCTTCTAGAAACTAGGTATTTTGTGGCAGAAATTAGACTTTTAGAAGGGATAAAGGGCAGATTTCTAGAAGAACTTAGGCTAAGGGGTGCGGCACCTTTGTAGGAGAGGGATTACAACTCCTAAACCTTCAAGGAATGGCATATATGTGGCACATAACGGATTACGCTTCTAGAATTTGAGTTTATGTGTTTAAATGTATAACTAATCCCTTCTAAATAGCTAGATTTAAGACAAAAAATGATTTGGATAAGATAAGATAGGATAGGATAAGGTTGGTTAGGATAGGATTAGATAAGATTGGATAATGTTCCTTATTTCTTGGTCTTTCCTTATCTTCTTTGTATTTGAACTTCTTTCTCCAGATTTGTAGCCTTTCCTAGCCTCTCTTGACTTCAATTTCGTCCATCCACTTTGCTCCATAGTTAAGCTATCCAATCCATGCCCAAAATTGCTCCAAATGGCTCCAAAATGCATTTTCTTGCTCCTTTTCCATTAGGACCTAAAAACATACGAAAATAGCTTAAAAGACTATAATAAGTAGTAATTAACTAACTAAATGCAAGGAAACAACATAGCTAAGTAGCATAAATATGCTCCTTTTAGAAATTCACAAGTAATCACAAAAGAAAAAAAATTAGTTTTTGTAACATGCTTGAAGGAAGGAACTCAAACTAAAGCTACAACCCTGAGAGACTTGAGCCTAAACTCTGTTTGGAGAGTTATTAATTTGTAAATACTTGTTTTCTAAAGTCGTTGCATGATCTCATTATTTTTTGCTTGGTTGCTACTTAGAATGCGTTTTCATCATTATAGTTCCAAATACTAGAACTCATGCCCATTTTATTCAAAGCATGAAATTGATTGCACAACATACAATAAAATGAAATTGTTTAGTTAAACCAGAGCCAAAAAGCCTTACCCTTTGCATATGTATTGTAGGTTTAACCCTTTTGAGCCTTATTTAGCCTATTTTCTTTGTTAGCCACATTATCCTTACCTAGCCTGGAATAGGACTATCCATACCCTTGTTCTTAAAGAATAGTGAAGAATGACTTAGAGGGAATTCCTTTTGATCAACATATTGCAGAAAAACAAGTGTGGGGGAAGGAAAAGAACGAAATTTTAAAAAATAAAATTAAAAAAAAAAGTTGTGAAAACAAAGAAAAAGAGTTGAGAAATAAGTGAGAATGAACTCACAAGTATTGGTTGTTGAAGAAAGGGTCCAAAAATTTGAATCTGGCCTTAACTGTTGAATGAATCTCCCATGGGTGTTTAAAGTTAATTTCTGCATTCAAAAGTGAATTCCAAGTGTTAATTCATTACTTTGCTTACTATTGCTTTAAGAACCTTTGTTTATCTTTACCTTTCTTTGTTAGCCAATACCTTAGACTTCTATCTTGATTGTTATGTATTTCAATATGTGGAGTTTGAAATTGGTATGAGCATATGGAATCCCTGGTTCTCGCTTCTAAGTAGTAGCATTCCGTCATGAGATCATATACATGTTCATATTAATAATTCTACAAAATGTTTTCTTTGTTATAACATATGTGAGTGTTAGTCTACATGTTTACATCAATCTTCTCACATATACTTAGTATAGGGAGTGTAGTTAGAAAATCTGTGTGAAAATAGAGTATATCTATTGAGGAATTGAGGAAATTCTCTAAGGCATGTTACTACTTTCAAAATGTTGTTTTAATTGATGAAATGCAAGCTAGTAAGTGGTGACCATGGTTAAGTGTTTGCTTAAGTGTAAAGAGGGCTAAAGTCTATGGGAGTAGTGATTTTTAATATGCCATGTTGCATTGGAAATCCCTGAGGCAAATGTTGGAAGGTCTAGATTGTGTTTTGTTTGTTTTGTTTTGCTCGAGGACTAGCAAAAGCTAAGTATGGGAAAATTTGATAGGAGCATATTTATGCAACTTAGTTAGCTTGTTTTCTTGCATTTATGTTGTTAGTTCCTAGTTATTTTAGTAATTTAAGCTATTTTCGTGTGTTTGTAGGTCCAAAGGGCTAAAGAGGCAAGAACGTGCATTTTTGTGCATTTTGGAGCAGTTTTGGGCTGGGAATGGATAACACATGCATAGAGCTAGGTGGATGGACGAAATTGAAGTTCAAGAAAGGCTAGGAATATGCTAAAGAGATGGAAGAAATTAATTCAAGACTTGGAAGAAAAGGAATCATCTACAAAGAAGGAAACATGAGTCAAACTTCCTTATTTTGACTTAGTCAATCCTAATCTTTTCCTACTTAATTTCTAGCTGTTAAGGGGATTCCTAATTAATTTAGGACACTTAAATATAAGTTCTAGAAGCCCTAATCCCAGTCAAAGAGGGATGCCGCATCAATTCTCCCTTTCCCTTTCCGTTGCCGTGCGAGGCATCCCTTTTCCCCTTTCCTTGTCCTTGCCGCATATGACTTACCCTTTTTCTCTTGGGATTCTAATTTGTTACCATTTTCTTGGAGGATTTGGAGTCTTAAACCTTTCCCAATTTAATTCCCAGCCTTGCTTTTTCCTTCATATATAAATATAGAAGCTTGCTGCACCAAAAAGACCCTAAGCCCTGAACACACACATCTGCACCATCCATTCATCCTTCCTTCAACCAAAATCGAATCACTCCTCCATTCACTCCATCCACCCTATCCATCCGTCCATCCCTTCACCATATTTCCGCACCACATCATACACACACACCTTGTGCCGCAGCAAAGAAGAAGAAGGAGGACCTGGGGACATGCCTACCATTCAAGATTGGATTGTTGGAGCGTTTCTACGTGTATTCAATCTTTTGTTCTCAATGTTTAAGTTTAATTATCTTTGTTTTGGGAACATGAGGAGCTAAACTTGTTTTAGCTAGAGGAGACTTTGAAACCATGATTATATTTGCAATATGAATTGATTATCTCCAGTTGTGATTTCATAAAATTGTGAATGCAATTAACTTAACTGCTTGATTGATAACTTGTTCTTGTATGTTGATTAAGGATGCATACTTAGTTTGCATGCATGAATTTTATGCGAGAATTTAAGGGAGTTTCACCTAATCGTTATGAACTTATATTCATAAGTAGTGAAGGTTGCTGGTCACGATCGTGTTAAGTTAAATTCCTGGCAGGAATATCATGCTATTCATAGTTACGAATGCCTTGTCAATGCTTATGATTTTCACAAAGCTTAATGATCTTTGATTGTATCTTTATTATGTTGTTCATGTAGGGAACTATTGAAGAATAATTTGGTTGCCGATGCGTATTCCATCCAATTCAATGACTTAAGGAAAATCTGAGGGTTAATTAGTGCTGGTCACGGTTAATCTGGGGTGTTGAGGTTCATGGTTTATTGGAAAAGCAACTGGAAATTGATTTGTATGAAAGTGTGTCGTGTGTGGAGAAGGACCCTCTAGCTAGCCTATCACCCATTAATTCACCCAATTTTGTATTAAACTTAGTTTGTTTGTTTCCTTTAGTGTTTTGAGTCAAAGTTGAGTTAGAATTCGTCCAAAATCATTCTTAGTTTCTGTTTTGAGTCAATTTGCTTGTTTTGTGCTGTTTTGAGTCTTTTTAGTTTGTTTTGAGTTCTTTGAGTCTAGTTAAGTGTTTTTAAGTCTAGTTTAGTGTTTTAGAGTTTAAATTGTGTAGATTAGCATCCCTTCTAATTCCCGGCCTAGAACGATTTCTACTTACATCTTTACTACAATTGTCAATAAGAGGGTTTAATTTGAGTGCTAGTTTATAACACATCATTGTTGAGGCTCCCTCCACTTGAAGTTTGGTGATCTCTCCATCCCGAATTGTATGTATTTGAGTATGGATCATTCCTTTGCTGATTTTGGCCTTGATAACCTATGGCATAGGCGCTTTCCCATCCTCCATTCTCTATTAATTGAGGACATTGATCATTGAAGTGCCATTGCATAGAGCACACGCCACTCACACTTGGTGTAATTCCTTGTACTTTGCATCCTTCGGCAACCTGAGATACAAGCATAGTGAGGTTAGCTAATTGAGATTGAATTTCAACTATTAAACTTACCTCATAGACTTGTTGTCGTGGGATGTCTCTTTGTCTAACACCTTCGTATTGTTGTGCATTCAAGGCTCGGCTTGCAATTAAGATCTTGGCAGCCAATGGTGTTTTGTTAACCAAAGCACCCCATGCCGAGGCATCTAGCATTTATCTCTTAATTGGAAGGAATCCCTAGTAGAAATATTGAATTAAAAGCTCTTCCTTCATTTGATGTTGAGGGCATGATGCAACGAGAGTCTTGAAACGCTCATAATACGCTGGAAAGGATTCTCCTTGGCTTTGTTGAATGCCACTGATTTTCTTCCTCAAGAGAATGACTCTCGAAGTTGGGAAAACTTCTCTAAGAATGCTCGCTTCATGCTTTCCTAAGAAGTGACAGTTTCGGGTGCCAATTCGTATAACCAATCTTTAGCCTTTTCCAAAAGAGAGAATGGAAATGCCTTCATTTTAAGAATGTTCCCATCGACATTGATGGGTGTCATGCTCGAACATACCACTTCAAACTCCTTAAGATGCTTCTTTGGATCTTCCATGGACAGCCTATGGTATTTAGGAATGTGATGCAGCAAGCTAGACTTCAATTCAAACTTATCTGTCTTGCCTTGAGCTGCCCTAGAATATTGAATGCATAATGGCACGACATTGTCTAATCCTGAGGCTGAAAGTTCCTTGATTGTTCGATTATCCGTAGTCATGGCTTGTTCTTATCACCCATTAATTCACCCATTAATTCACCAAATTCGTATTCTTTTATTTTGTTCTTCAAATTTGTTTGTTTAAGCTTTAAATTTGTCAAAAACCTAATCCCCCTTACTTTGTTGTGTCAAATTAGATAGAATCTGTCCAATTTGTGTTTTTAAGTGTTTTCAGTTAACGTTAAGTTAGAATTTGTTCAAATCACCCTGTAGTGTCTAGTTTGAGTCTATTTGATTGTTTTGTGTTGTTTTGACTCTTTTTAGTTTGTTTTGAGTTCTTTGAGTATAGTTAAGTGTTTTTAAGCCTAGTTTTGTGTTTTTGAGTCAGTTTTAAGTAGATTAGCAATCCCTCCTAATCCCTAGCTTAGAACGATCCCTACTTACATGTTTACTACAATTGTCAATAAGAGGGTTTAATTTGAGTGCTATTTTATATCACATCAAAAGCGCGTCAAACGCATGCTCGTTTTTTCCCACAAATGCTTAAACAGTGCAAATACACTCCAAATATGAAAATAGTGCACTTTTGACACCATAGAAGCATTTGGTCCTTTAAGAACTCATTATTAATGTCCTAGTAGTATCTTATATGTGTTTATTTGTTTAAGTTTCAAAGTGCGTCAAACGCACGCTCGTTTTTTCCCACAAATGCTTAAAACAGTGCAAATACACTCCGAATACAAAACCAGTGCACTTTTGACAGCAAATAGGCATTTTGCATTTTGAGAACTCATTATTAATGTCTTAGTAGCATATTATACGGGTTTATTTGCTTAAGTTTCAAAGCGCGTCAAACGCACGCTCGTTTTTGCCCACAAATGCATAAAACAATGCAAATACACTTCGAATACAAAACCAGTGCACTTTTGACACCAAATAGGCATTTTGCATTTTTAGAACTCATTATTAATGTCTTAGTAGCATATTATACAGGTTTATTTGCTTAAGTTTCAAAGCGCGTCAAACGCACGCTCGTTTTTTCCCACGAATGCATAAAACAATGCAAATACACTCCAAATACAAAAATAGAGCACTGTTGACCCAAAATAAGCATTTGCTCTTTTGAGCACTCATTACTGATGTCTAATTAGCGTATTATGTGTGTTTATTGATGTGAAAATTAACTTGACACACAAATTAAACCCTAATGTTAACAAATGTAGTATATATGTAAGTAGGGATCGTTCTAGACCGGGGATTAACTAGGAATGCTAATCAACACAACTAAGGCTTAAAAACACTAAATTAGACTATAGACTCAAAACTGACTTAAAACACTCAAAACAGCAACAAACCATCAAAAAGACTCAATTCTAGACCTAACAAGTGATTTTGACGAAAATAAGACTTAACTTGACTCAAAAGACTAAAAGAAAATAGATTTTGACTCAAATAACAAGACTCAATGGAAGGGGGATTGTTTTTGATGAATTTAAAACTTAAAACAGAAACTTTGCATAAAAAACTTTATAAAAACAAATTTAGTGAATTGAAAAGGGTGAAAGGCTAGTTAGAGGGTCCTTCTCCACACATGACACATGCATACAAACCAATTTCCAGTTATTATTCCTTTAGACTATGAATGATAACACCCCAAGTTAACCGTGATAGCACAAATTAACCATCAGATTTTCCTTAACTCATTGAATTGGATGGGATACGCATCACAACCAAATTATCCTTATCAAGTTCCCTAACTATGAAAAGCATGATAGAAAGACATATCAAAGGTCATTAAATTCTTTGAAAACCATAAGCATTGATGAGGCACTCATAACTATGAAAAGCATGATACTCATACCAAGGATTACTTAACACAATCATGACTAATGACTTCCACTACTTGTGAATATAAATTCATAACGATTAGGTGAAACTCCCTTATACTCTAGCATCAAATTCATGCATGCAAATTAAGTGAGGACCCTTAATTAACATACATAAACAAGTTTTGATAACTTAAATAAGGAAATCACATTCAAGACTCAAGAAACAATAATTGGATGTAATCAATTCATATAAAACATAAAATCATGGCTTCAAATTCACCTCCAACTATAAAGGAATTACTTCCTCATGTTCATCATAAGTGAAAACCAAATTAAAATAAACATCAAACTAAAATTAAGGATAGAAAGAACCCAGAAATGCTCTAACACTCCAATGGCAAGCACAGCTCCCTTTGGATGGCAGATTGCACGGCACAAGTCCTTCCCTCCTTCTTTCCTTGCTGCGGCACTACAGAGAATTATATGTATGTGGTGTGAATTGTGGTGTGAATATATGGGATGTGGTGGTGTTGAATGAGTGATGTGGCATCATGCATTTATAGGGACAAGGGAAGGCACGGCATAGGCTGAAAAGGAGGGGAATTAGGACTCCAAACCAACAAAGAACAAGGACACTCTCAATTAGATTCCAAGGATGACAAGGAATGGTCCTTGTGGCAGGAAACATAGCTTCTAGAAGGGATATGTGTGGCACCAATGTAGGACAAGGATAGGGCTTCTAGAAACCTGATATTTAGGTGTCCTAATGTCATTTGGATGTCCCCCTTGCAGTAGGAATTAAGGTAGCAAAACATTAGGATAGGATAAGATAAGATAAGGTTGTTTGGATAATGTTCCTTCTTTGTAGTTGATTCGTTATATTCAATGCTTCCAAATTTGTTTCTCCAGTTATTAAGTACATTCCTCGCCTCTCTTGATCTTCAAATTCGTCCATCCACCTTGCTCCATGCATGTGCAGTCCATTCCAAGCCCAAAACTACTCCAAATAGTTCTAAAATGCACTTTCTTGCCTCTTTTGCCATTTAAATCTACAAACACATGAAAATAGCTTAAATTACTATAATAAATAGAAACTAACTATGTAAATGCAAGAAAACAAGCTAACTAAGTTGCATAAATATGCTCCTATCATTTATTTGCTTAACTTTCTAAGCGTATCAAATGCACGCTCGTTTGTTACCACGAATGCTTAAAACAGTGCAAATACACTTCAAATACAAAAATAGTGCACTTTTGATGCCGAAGAAGCATTTGGTTTTTTAAGAACTTGGTGCGAAAATTAACTTAACACACAAATTAACCCTCTTTTGACAATTGTAGCATATAAATAAGTAGGGATGGTTCTTACTGATACGTGATTTATACGCACACAAATTAAACCCTCTTTTTGTCGATTTGTAGTATAAGTATAAGTAGGGATCGTTCTGGACCGGGGATTAGGAGGGATTGTTAATCTCTTGGAAACTGACTTAAAAACGTAAAAACAATATAAAACACTAAACTAGACTCAAGAAATGCGAAACTAAACGTTAAAACACTAAGACAAACCAAAAGACTCAAACACTTTAAAAACACAAACTAAAACACTATACTAAACTCGAAGAATTCAAAACTAAAAATAAGAAAGATTAAGACTAAGACTTAAACGAAATATGGGGGGATTGATTTTGGACGAATTTAAACTAAAATGGATAGATTGTAAAGAAAACAAATTGTAAATATGAAATTGACGGAAATGAATGGATGGTATGGCTAGCTAAGGGGTTCATCTCCATACATGTTACACTTGCATAATAAAATTATTTCCAATTGCATTTCAATAAACCATGAATTCTCAACGCCCCGGGTTAATTAGGTCCGCTTAAATTAACCGTCAAGTTTTCCTTAAGTTAATGAATTGGATGATTGCATACGACAATCCAAAGCATTCCTCACAAATTTCCTACATGAATTGCATAATAGAGATACAAGCAAGAATCATTAAGCAACATGAAAACTATAAGTGTTGACGAGGCATTCGTTACTATGATTGCATGAAACTTATGCCAAGAATTTGTTTAACGCGATTGTTTATAAGCAACCTCCACTACTTGTGAATATAAGTTCATAACTATTACGTGAAACTCACTTATATTCTAGCGTCATATTCATGCATGAAAATTAAGCGTTCATTCTCAATAAACATACATAAATAGGATATCAATCAAATAGTTAAACAAATTGAATTCACAACTTATGAAACGTAATTAAAAGTAATCAAATCATATTGCAAGCATAAACATATATTTCGAATCACCCCCCTAGCTAGGGGGGGTTTAGTTCCTCATACAAAACAAAGAGAATTAAAATTAAACATTGAAATCAAAGAAACACCTAAACATTCCAACAACTCAAACTTGAATTGTATGAACGTTTAGGCCCTCTTCTCTTCCTCTTCGTTGTAGCACAAGGTCTAAAGATAGTTGGTTTGGGGGGATGGAAGTGTGGAATGGAGTGGGGAATTATGGAAATAGGTGAGGAGTGGTGGAGAAAATGGTGCAGAAAATGGAGAGAAACTCACGGCTAGAGAAGGAATGGAGTGTTTGTGTTGTGGTATCTACAATGGAATGAGATGTTTATGAATGAATGAATGCAAGGGTATTTATAGGAGTAGTGGAGGGAACATATGGCTATGTCATTTGTAGGTGAAGTAGGTGGATGTTGTAGGTGAAGTAGGTGGATGTTGTAGGTGAAGTGGATGTTGTAGGTGAAGTAGGTGGATGTTGTAGGTGAAGTGGATGGATGTTGTAGGTGAAGTAGGTGGATGTTGTAGGTGAAGTGGATGTTGTAGGTGAAGTAGGTGGATGTTGTAGGTGAAGTAGGTGGATGTTGTAGGTGAAGTAGGTGGATGATATGTTAAGTGATAAGTGATAAGTGATATGATATGTGGTTATGATATGATAAGTGGTTAAGTGGTGATGATAAGTGATAAGTGATTAAGTGATATGATATGTGGTGATGATAAGTGATAAGTGCATGTGGGTTAACTAATGAAGGAAATGCATGTGCAATGACAATGTGTTAGAATGGATGTGTGTTATGCATGGCATGATTGGGATTAGGAAAGGTTTAAATGTCCTAAAACTAAAGAGAACAAGGTTCCAACACTTTGGCTCCAATTAGGTCTTCAATTTCGTCCAACACTTTGGCTTCAAGCATAAGCTATCCGTCCTTAGCCCAAAAGTGCTCCAAAAGTCTCCAAAATGCATCTTTTTGCTCCTTTAGCCCTTTGGACCTACAAACACACGAAAATAGCTTAAAGTACTAAAATAACTAAAGAAACATAACGTAAATGTACGAGAACAAGCCATTTAAGTCGCATAAATATGCTCCTATCAAATACCCCCACACTTAGCTTTTGCTAGTCCTCGAGCAAAACAGAAAAACAAAACAAAAAGAACAAAACACAACCTACACCTTCCAACAATCGTATCAGGGACTTCCAATGCACATGACAAGTTAAAAATCATTATTCTCACAGATTTGAGCCATCTTTACACTTAAGTACATTCTTAATCATAGTCACCACATACTAGTTCACAATTAAGCAATTAAAACACATTTCAAATGTAGTAACATGCCTTTAGAGAATTCCCTCAATTTCTTACTAGATGTACTCTCGTTTTTTCACACAGATTTTCTGACTACACACCCTACACTAGGTATATGTGAGAAGATTGATGTAAACATGTAGACGAACACTCACATATGTTATAATAAGGAAAGCATTTTCTGGAGTTAATAAGCATGTTTAGATATGATCTCATGAATGGAATGCTACTACTTAGACGCGAGAACCAGTGACACCATAAGCTCATACCAAGTTCAAACTCCACAATTGAAATACATAACACTCAATATAGAAGTCAAAGGGTAGTAACGGGGCTAGGGTATTGGCTAACAATGAAAGGTGAAGGATAAACAAACATTCTTAAAGCAATAGTGAGCAAAGTATTGAATTAGGCACTTAGAATTCCCTTAAGAACGCAGAAGTCAACTTTGAACACCCAAGGGAAAATCACACAAAACTTAGGGCCATATTCAACTTTTTGGACCCTTTCTTCAACCATCAACGCTCGTGAGTTCATTCTTACTTATTTTCACTCCTTTTTTTTTTTTTTTTTTTTTTTCTTTTCTTCTTTTTCTTTTGAATCTCAAAACATACATATAAACGTAAGAACAAACTTTTACTCCCCCACACTCATTTTCTTGCATAATGTAACTCAAAAGGAATTCATTTAAGTCATGCTCACTAAACTTTAAGAACAAGGGTATAGGAAAGTCCTACTCTAAGCTAGGTAAGGGGTGATGTGGGTAAATAAGGAATAAAGGCAAAACGAGGCTCAACGGGGTTAAAACTTACAACATATACGAAGTATGGGAAGTAAGGCTATTTGGCTATGGTGGTGGTCACTACACAACTTCTTCTTGAATATGTGTTATGCAAATCAATAACATGCTTTGAATGAAATGGGCATGAGTTCTAGCATTTGGAACTATATGATGAAACGCCTTCTAAGTAGTAACCAAGCAAAGAATAATGAGATCATGCAACGACTTTAGAAAACAAGAAATCACAGATTATACTCTCCAAAGAACGTTATAGGCTCAAGTCTCTCAGGGTTGTAGCGTTTGTTTGAGTTCCTTCCTTCAAGCATGTTACAAAAACGAATTTTTTTCTTTTATGATTGCATGTGAAGTCATACATTATAACCATAACCAAGCATATACCAAGAGTAAATCAAACTTTTCTCTATGTTTATAACTCTTCCTAACCGTCATGCAATTATAAACCAAATCCTTATCATTGTGTTGGAAGGTACCCTAAGACACAAACACACAAAAACGACTCTTAAAACAACTCTTTTTGGGTTTTTCAAAACAATTTTTCAAATTTTTATGGGATTTTCGAATTATAAAACAAAACACACTAAAACACTCTAAAACAACTTAAAAACACCTTAAAACAGCAAGGAACAACATTTGAAGTTATGGGTGATAAAATCCCACGAATTTGCATTAAATATACTTAGTTACCCCCCCCATACTTAAATCAAACATTGTCCTCAATGTTTTAAGCATATGGTTCACACAAAACATAAGTAAACACACAAAAAGCAACTAAACATATTAAACATGGCATAATGTAATTAACAAAGAGAAGAGTTTAGGGACGCAAATCTGGTTATGGAGTGTAAATTCCCTCTTCTCCTTGGTGATTGCATTGAGGCTTTGATCTTTGTGATTCCACAGGCTTACTCTTGAACTGGTTTCTGCCCATCGTTGATTTTCCTTTGTGCTACTTCTTGAACTGGGCAGCAGGATGGTTCTTTTGGTTTCCCCCGAAGGTCTGAGCTTCCTCCTGTTATCTGTTTCTTTGTTCAATCTTTGCAGGAGTGGTCCCTTCTCTGGAAGTGTATCAACCGTTGAAGATGACTACTCGAGAGGAACGCTAGGTAAGCAATCAGGAATAGATTCCAGGCAGTTGGCTCCAGATCGGAAGACTGACTCCAAGTGCCGGCTGATTGCTTCTTTTACTTTGCCATGCAAGTAAGAACAAGGACAAAGAAAAAGACAGGGAAAGAGCATGATATGAGATACTTTTGCTTTTGACCTTGATGATATGAGATACCTTTGCTTTGAAGAAGCGGTGAATGAATCAGCACATGCTTCAATCCGCCGTTTCCTCCTGGGTCATATGTACTCCAGGCATCTGGTATCATCTTTGGGGAAGAAGAAAGAATTGAGTATTTTGAAAGGCTTTGCTAGGAGTGCGCCCTCAGAGGTGAGGGAGAGTTGGGCATTTTCTTCAGGTTTGCCCTGCCATAAAAGACGAAGGTCGACATATATAGAGATAATATCAAGTGGTGGTACTTTTTACCCTTGTCGACAAACGTTTTGATCCCGCAAATCCGGCTCTTTGAAATAGTGGCGCCTCTTCGATCTTTGAATACGCCTCTTCGATTTCTGAGCAGGCGCCCCTTCGATTTCTGAACGACGCCCCTTCGCTTTCTGAACGACACGTGGTAGTGCAAATGCGGCTCCTTTTGACAAAGCTGCACGCGTCTTCTGAAAAGCAGAGAAAGCGTCGCCGAACTTTGCGCTTGTCGGCTAAAGATGTGTAGATGCGATGATGGCCTCCACGTGTTTTCAGCTTTGTCAGAAATCTTTTGACAAAGTTGAACGCGTTTTCTTGAAAAGCCGAGGGAGCGTCGCCTAAATTACGCCGGAAAATCCGGCTCTTTGAATCGGTGGACGCGTCGTCTTGGCTTTTTATAGAGCTATCAATCACCCCAACACACACACTCTGAAGATTTCCCATTCCTGAAACTCGACTCCGGCCCTTTGTGAAATTTTAACTCCATCCACCCCTTCTCTTTGAACACTTTTGAAAAAAAATGGCAAACTCATCGAACCTTAGCTTAGATTTGAGTCTCAGCAGCGATCCGGTTGCGCCCCGTCAAGGTAATGTATGGCGCCCTTCTTTTTTATCTTCTAATGGTCCTCTTTCAGGTGAAGACTCTGTGATGCAGGACGCCACAATAGCTACAATAGTAGCTAAAAACCTCCTCACTCCAAAAGATAGTAGGCTGCTGTCAGGACGGTCTGATGAGTTGGCCGTTCAAGAGTCCCTCGCACTTAGTGTTCAGTGTGCGAGTTCTGTGTCCAACATGGGCCAACGCCTGCTTGCTCGGTCCCGCCAAGTGGAATCGTTGATGGCCGAGGTGGAAAGACTTAAGCAAGAGATCCAGCAGCTTAAGTACGAGAATAGAAGTTTGCATGTGCTTGCAAATAACTATTCGTCGGGGATGAAGAGGAAGCTTGATGAGCTGCAAGAATCTGAGGGTCGAATTCACAGTGACCGTCAAAGGCTTGCGTCTTATCTCCAGAGGCACCTTTTTCCTGGGTCATCCAGCGCTTGGCCAAGTATTGAGGCCTGGAATGCTCTAGCTCCGATGCCTCCCGCTCCGATGGCTCCCGCTTCTATGGCTCCCGCTTCTATGCCTACCGCTTCTATGCCTTCCGCTTCTGCGCCTCGTAGTGGGGCTTCACGCAAACAACCTTTGTGAAGCTCCACCTTTCTCCATGTTTAGTATCTTTTTTTCTTTTTTTTTTTTTTTTTTTTTTTTTTTTTTTTTTTTTATTAACATAAATAAAATCAAACGGCATGGAATTGGTCCTTGAATGGAAGGTGATACTTGAAGTGAACCGGCATTGGTTTGAATTCTAGTGTAGGTGCCTGATTCAAAAAAAATAGCAAGTTAGTATAAAATCTAATGGAATTTGGAAAAAAATACTTACTTGTTTTGTCCGACAAGAACTCAATGACAAATACCACTCCTTCGAAAGTTTCAGGGATATTGGACTTGGCCAGATTGCAAGTGATGGTTATTACTTGTCCAATGTCATCAAATTTAACTTCTTTGGATTTTGTGGTTTCAAGAACGTCCTCTTTGATGGATTCATGACATTCCCTACTTGTCACCTTTGGAAGGGCTTCCAAGATGTCTTTTTCACCTTCTTCTTCCTTGGAAGTCATGAATCTGCAAGGAATAGGGTTAAAAATAATGAAATTTGGAACAACCATACCTGTATTAGATGGCATAGGAGCAATAGGAGCCTCCGGTAAAGGTGTTTCCACCCTTTCCGTGGGTTGGGTGTATTCCTCTTCCTTGTGATTTGATTTTGATGGTTGAGGGTCCGTTCCAACCTCCTTGTCACTTCTCAACATGATAGCATTGGTGTTTTCAAATTCTCCTTTCTGATTTGCAATGGTTGAACTAGGGAGTTCGCCTTGGTCTCGAAACTGTCCTACGAACTCCGCGATCTGCCCAATTTGCTTATCCAAGTGGTCCAACCTTTGTGGTAGCTGCATAGGCGTTGAATAGAACTCCTCATATGGCTGCCAATATCCTTCTTGTTGAGCCTCATTGTCTTGATTTTGTGAGCCCTGCACCAAACAAATTAATTCATTAAGCTTTTGATTATAATCTATTGACGAACTTGAGTTTGGTTGGGCATATTGAATATGAGGTTGTGGTGGCTGCCAATATCCTCCTTGTTGAGCATTTTGAGGTTCCCACCACATAGAGTTTGAATGATCACTCCAATCCGAATTGTAAGTATTGGAAAACACGTTATTCCTTGATTGAAGATTAGATATATCAACTCTTTGCATTTGGGACCTTTCCATGAGCTGTGACAAAAGAGAAGCGTTATCAAGTGCCATGTTGTTCTTAACAAACAAAACACAAATAAAAACTAAATCTAAAAGACAATACAGAAACAAACAATCCAAGGGATTAGCAAATTTTCTAATCCCCGGCAACGGCGCCAAAATTTGATGCGAGATTTATACGCACACAAATTAAACCCTCTTTTTGTCGATTTGTAGTATAAGTATAAGTAGGGATCGTTCTGGACCGGGGATTAGGAGGGATTGTTAATCTCTTGGAAACTGACTTAAAAACGTAAAAACAATATAAAACACTAAACTAGACTCAAGAAATGCGAAACTAAACGTTAAAACACTAAGACAAACCAAAAGACTCAAACACTTTAAAAACACAAACTAAAACACTATACTAAACTCGAAGAATTCAAAACTAAAAATAAGAAAGATTAAGACTAAGACTTAAACGAAATATGGGGGGATTGATTTTGGACGAATTTAAACTAAAATGGATAGATTGTAAAGAAAACAAATTGTAAATATGAAATTGACGGAAATGAATGGATGGTATGGCTAGCTAAGGGGTTCATCTCCATACATGTTACACTTGCATAATAAAATTATTTCCAATTGCATTTCAATAAACCATGAATTCTCAACGCCCCGGGTTAATTAGGTCCGCTTAAATTAACCGTCAAGTTTTCCTTAAGTTAATGAATTGGATGATTGCATACGACAATCCAAAGCATTCCTCACAAATTTCCTACATGAATTGCATAATAGAGATACAAGCAAGAATCATTAAGCAACATGAAAACTATAAGTGTTGACGAGGCATTCGTTACTATGATTGCATGAAACTTATGCCAAGAATTTGTTTAACGCGATTGTTTATAAGCAACCTCCACTACTTGTGAATATAAGTTCATAACTATTACGTGAAACTCACTTATATTCTAGCGTCATATTCATGCATGAAAATTAAGCGTTCATTCTCAATAAACATACATAAATAGGATATCAATCAAATAGTTAAACAAATTGAATTCACAACTTATGAAACGTAATTAAAAGTAATCAAATCATATTGCAAGCATAAACATATATTTCGAATCACCCCCCTAGCTAGGGGGGGTTTAGTTCCTCATACAAAACAAAGAGAATTAAAATTAAACATTGAAATCAAAGAAACACCTAAACATTCCAACAACTCAAACTTGAATTGTATGAACGTTTAGGCCCTCTTCTCTTCCTCTTCGTTGTAGCACAAGGTCTAAAGATAGTTGGTTTGGGGGGATGGAAGTGTGGAATGGAGTGGGGAATTATGGAAATAGGTGAGGAGTGGTGGAGAAAATGGTGCAGAAAATGGAGAGAAACTCACGGCTAGAGAAGGAATGGAGTGTTTGTGTTGTGGTATCTACAATGGAATGAGATGTTTATGAATGAATGAATGCAAGGGTATTTATAGGAGTAGTGGAGGGAACATATGGCTATGTCATTTGTAGGTGAAGTAGGTGGATGTTGTAGGTGAAGTAGGTGGATGTTGTAGGTGAAGTGGATGTTGTAGGTGAAGTAGGTGGATGTTGTAGGTGAAGTGGATGGATGTTGTAGGTGAAGTAGGTGGATGTTGTAGGTGAAGTGGATGTTGTAGGTGAAGTAGGTGGATGTTGTAGGTGAAGTAGGTGGATGTTGTAGGTGAAGTAGGTGGATGATATGTTAAGTGATAAGTGATAAGTGATATGATATGTGGTTATGATATGATAAGTGGTTAAGTGGTGATGATAAGTGATAAGTGATTAAGTGATATGATATGTGGTGATGATAAGTGATAAGTGCATGTGGGTTAACTAATGAAGGAAATGCATGTGCAATGACAATGTGTTAGAATGGATGTGTGTTATGCATGGCATGATTGGGATTAGGAAAGGTTTAAATGTCCTAAAACTAAAGAGAACAAGGTTCCAACACTTTGGCTCCAATTAGGTCTTCAATTTCGTCCAACACTTTGGCTTCAAGCATAAGCTATCCGTCCTTAGCCCAAAAGTGCTCCAAAAGTCTCCAAAATGCATCTTTTTGCTCCTTTAGCCCTTTGGACCTACAAACACACGAAAATAGCTTAAAGTACTAAAATAACTAAAGAAACATAACGTAAATGTACTAGAACAAGCCATTTAAGTCGCATAAATATGCTCCTATCACTTACACCGGGGATTAGGAGGGATTGCTAAACACTCTAAACTGACTCAAATAAATAAAACTGACCTTTAAAACACTTAAACTCACTTAAAAAGACTCAAACACGTTCACAAGACTCAAAATAGGCTAAAAACACTCAAAACTGCCTTAAAAACACAATCTGGGCAGTTTTGAGCCTAAACACAAACTTGGACGAAAATTGGTTCTAACTTGACTCAAAACTCTTAAAAACATAATCTAAAACATATTTGGACCAATTAGACACTCTAAGACAATTGGGGATTTGGTTTTGGACGAAAATCAAACAAACAAAACAAATATGTAAAATAGGCAGATTTAGGCGAATTTGATAAAATTAAGTGGATGGTGAGATGGCTAGGAGGTTTTTCTCCACACATGGCTTACTTGCATACAACACAATCTTCAGTTGCTTATTCAATGAATTTATGAACCTCAACACCCCAAGTTAATTAGGTACGCTTAAATTAACTCTCAGATTTCCCTTAGGCCATTGAATTGGATGAAATTAGTGCGTTGCAATCAAATTATTCCTTAAAAGTTTTCTATATGAAAGCGCATAAAAGAAAGACAATCAAAGATCATTAGGTTCTGTGGAAATCATAGGTGTTGACGAGGCATTCGTAACTATGAAAGCGCATGATACTTATGCCAAGAATTTACTTAACATAATTGTGACCAACAATCTTAACTACTCATGAATATAAGTTCCCAACGATTAGGTGAAGTTTCCTTATACCCTAGCATCATATTTATGCATGCAAATTAAGTGTGCACTCTCAATTCATATACATAAACAAGTTTTAATTAAAACAGATAAGCAAATTGAATTCATCATCCATGAAATCACAACTGAAAGTAATCAAATCATAATGCAAATATAACCATGGTTTCGAAATCCCCCCCTAGCCAAAAGGGGATTAGTTCCTCATGCTTGCACAACAAAAAGTATTGAATTTAAACATTGAAATCATAAGAAAGATTACACCTAAACGCTCAGCAATTCCAAGATGGATTTGATGCACGGCTTGGCTCCTCTACCTCCTCCTTGTTGCGGCAAAAGGTGTGTGTGGTGGAATTGGGGGTTTTGGATGGTGTTTTCTTGTTTAGAGGGATGGAGGATGGTTGATTATGGTGGTAGGGTTGCGGCAGATGTGTATGGAGGTTTATGGAGTGGATGGAGGATGAAGAATGGAGGCTAGGGTGTTGCGGCAAGGTGTTCTCTGTATAGCATAAGGGGTGTCCGAATTTATGGCTGAAAATATGTTTATATAGTCCTAGGGTTAATTAGATTAGGGTTACACTTAGCAGATTTTATGGATTAGGGCCCTAGGGTTTGGCACAAGTAAGTTAAATCCACTTAGGAGAGGGTTTGGCGCAATTAGTTTCATAAAAGGATTTGTATACCCAAATCCACAAGGATTAAGGCCTAACAAATCAGAATCCAAAAGGAAAAAGGTTTAGGAAATTCGTCCAAAATTGGGCCTTCTAGAAACTAAGTGTTTTGTGGCAGATTTTGGGTTTTCTAGAAGAAATAAAAGGGGTAAGGGTGTGGCACCCTTTTAGGGTCAGATAAGGCTTCTAGAAATTAGGTTTTTAGGTCCACTTGAAGCTAGGATTAAGGTGGAACAAGATTAGGTTAGGATAAGATAGGATAAGGTTGGATAAGGTTGGATAAGGTTAGATAAGGTTTTGGATAATGTTTCCTCTTTTGAGCTGATTCCTTATCCACTTTGTCTTGAGTGTAATTTCTTCATCTTCTTATCATATTTCTAGCCTCTTGAACTCCAAATTCGTCCATCCATGTTAGCCCATATACAAGCTATCCACATAGTGCCTAAAACTGCTCCAAAATGCACCAAAATGCACTTTCTTGGTACTTTAACCCTTTGGACCTACAAACACACGAAAATGAGTTGTAATACGACATTAACTAAGAAATAATAGCACAAATGCACAAGAATAAGCTAGCTAAGTCGCCTAAATATGCTCCTATCAGAACTCATTATTAATGTCTTAGTAGTGTCTTATATGTGTTTATTTGCTTAAGTTTCAAAGCGCGTCAAACGCACGCTCGTTTTTTCCCCTAAATGCTTAAAACAGTGCAAATACACTCCAAATGCAAAAATAGTGCACTTTTGACCCCAAATAATCATTTGATCTTTTGAGAACTCATTATTAATATCTTAGTAGCGTATTATACGTGTTGATTTGCTTAACTTTCTAAGCGCGTCAAACGCATGCTCGTTTGTTCCCACGAATGCTTAAAACGGTACAAATACACTCTAAATACAAAACTAGTGCACTTTTGACACCAAATAAGCATTTGGCATTTTGAAAACTCATTATTAATGTCTTAGTAGCCTATTATACGGGTTTATTTGCTTAAGTTTCAAAGCGCCACAAACGCATGCTCGTTCGTTCCCACGAATGCT
This sequence comes from Pyrus communis, assembly GCF_963583255.1. Lineage (NCBI taxonomy): Eukaryota > Viridiplantae > Streptophyta > Magnoliopsida > Rosales > Rosaceae > Pyrus > Pyrus communis. The sequence goes on from NC_084811.1 coordinate 14,001,462, forward strand.
TTAAAAGTGCAAATACACTCCAAATTCAAAAATTGGGCATTTTTGACCCCAAATAAGCATTTGGCATTTTGAGAACTAATTATTAATGTCTTAGTAGCATATTATATGTGTTTATTTGCTTAAGTTTCAAAGTGCATCAAACGCACGCTCGTTTTTTCCCACGAATGCATAAAACAATGCAAATACACTCCAAATACAAAAATAGTGCACTTTTGACCCAAAATAAGCATTTGCTCTTTTGAGCACTCATTACTCATGTCTAAGTAGCGTATTATGTGTGTTTATTTGCTTAAGTTTCAAAGCACATGAAACGCACGCTAGTATTTTTCCACGAATGCTTAAAACAATGCAAATACACTCCAAATACAAAAATAGTGCACTTTTGACGCCAAAGAAGCGTTTGATCTTTTAAGAACTCATTATTAATGTCTTAGTATTGTCTTATATGTGTTTATTTGCTTAAGTTTCAAAGCGCGTCAAACGCACGCTCGTTTTTTCCCACAAATGCTTAAAACAGTACAAGAACACTCCCAATACAAAAATAGTGCACTTTTGAACCCAAATAAGCATTTGATCTTTTGAGAACTCATTACGAATGTCTTAGTAGTGAACTATACCTGTTTATTTCCTTAAGTTTCAAAGCGCGTCAAACGCATGCTCGTTTTTTCCGAAGAATGCATAAAACAGTGCAAATACACTGCAAATACAAAAATAGTGCACTTTTGGCGCCAAAGAAGCATTTGGTCTTTGAAGAACTCATTATTAGTGTCTTAGTAGCGTATTATACTAGTTTATTTGCTTATGTTTCAAAGCGAGTCAAACGCACGCTCGTTTGTTCCCATGAATGCTTAAAACAGTGCAAATACACTCCAAATGCAAAACTACTGCACTTTTGACACCAAATAAGCATTCGGAATTTTGAGAACTCATTATTAATGTCTTAGTAGCGTAATATATGGGTTTATTAGCATAAGTTTCAAAGTGCGTCAAACGCATGCTCGTTTGTTCCCACGAATGCTTAAAACAGTGCAAATACACTCCAAATACAAAAATTGTTCACTTTTGACCCCAAATAAGCATTTGGCATTTTGAGAACTCATTATTAATGTCTTAGTAGCGTATTATACAGGTTTATTTGCTTAAGCTTCAAACGCACAGTCGTTTGTTCCCACAAATGCTTAAAACAGTGCAAATACACTCCAAATGCAAATCTAGTGCACTTTTGATACCAAATAAGCATTTGACATTTTGAGAACTCATTATTAATCTCTTAGTAGCGTATTATACAGGTTTATTTGCTTAAGTTTCAAAGCGCGTCAAACACATGCTCGTTTTTTCCCACGAATGCTTAAAACAGTGCAAATACACTCCAAATACAAAAATAGTGCACTTTTGACCCCAAATAATCATTTGATCTTTTGAGAACTCATTACTAATATCTTAGTAGCATATTATACGTGTTGATTTGCTTAACTTTCTAGGCGCATTTAATGCATGCTTGTTTGTGGACGAAAAAACTGTGCAAATACACTCCAAATGCAAAACTAGTGCACTTTTGACACCAAATAGGCATTTCGCATTTTGAGAACTCATTATTAATGTCTCAGTAGCATATTATACGGGTTTATTTGCTTAAGTTTCAAAACTTGTCAAATGCACGCTCGTTTGTTCCCTCGAATGCTTAAAACAGTGCAAATACACTCCAAATACAAAAATTGTGCACTTTTGACCCCAAATAAGCATTTGGCATTTTGAGAATTCATTATTAATGTCATAGTAGCGTATTATGTGTTTATTTGCTTAAGTTTCAAAGCGCGTCAAACGCACGATCGTTTTTTCCCACGAATGCATAAAACATTGCAAATACACTCCAGATACAAAAATAGACCACTTTTGGCCCAAAATAAGCATTTTCTCTTTTGAGAACTCATTATTGATGTCTAAGTAGTGTATTATGTGTGTTTATTTGTTTAACTTTCCAAGCGCATCAAACGCACGCTCGTTTGTTCCCAGCAATGCTTAAAACAGTGCCAATACACTCCAAATACAAAAATAGTGCACTTTTGTTGCCAAAGAAGCATTTGGCCTTTAAGAACTCATTATTAATGTCTTAGTATTGTCTTATATGTGTTTATTTGCTTAAGTTTCAAAGCGCATTAAACGCACGATTGTTTTTTCCCACGAATGCTTAAAACAGTGCAAATACACTCCAAATGCAAAACTAGCGCAGCTTTGACCCCAAATAATTATTTGATCTTTTGACAACTCATTACTAATATTTTGGTAGCGTATTATAAGCGTTGATTTCCTTAACCTTCTAAGCGCGTCAAACGCACGCTCGTTTGTTCCCACAAAAGCTTAAAACAATGCAAATACACTCCAAATGCAAAACTAGTGCACTTTTGACACCAAATAAGCATTTGGCATTTTGAGAACTCATTATTAATGTATTAGTAGCGTATTATATGGGTTTATTTGCTTAAGTTTCAAAGCGCGTCAAACGCACTGCCGTTTATTGCCCACAAATGCTTATAACAGTGCAAATACACTCCAAATGCAAAACTAGTGCACTTTTGACACCAAATAAGCATTTGGCATTTTGAGAACTCATTATTAATGTCTTAGTAGCGTATTATATGTGTTTATTTGCTTACGCTCGTTTTTTCCCACGAATGCATAAAACAATGCAAATACACTCCAAAAACAAAAATAGGGCACTTTTGACCGAAAATAAGCATTTTCTCCTTTGAGCACTCATTACTGTTGTCTAAGTAGTGTATTATGTGTGTTTATTTGCTTAAGTTTCAAAGCGCGTCAAACGCACGCTCGTTTTTTCCCCCGAATGCTTAAAATAGTGCAAATACAATCCAAATGCAAAACTAGTGCACCTTTGACCCGAAATAAGCATTTGATCTTTTGAGAACTCATTACTAATGTCTTAGTAGCGTATTGTACCTGTTTATTTGCTTTAGTTTCAAAGCACGTCATACGCACGCTCGTTTTTTCCCACGAATGCTTAAAACAGTGCAAATACACTCCAAATACAAAACTAGTGCACTTTTGATGCCAAAGAAGCATTTGGTCTTTTAAGAAATCATTATTAATGTCTTAGTATTGTCTTATATGTGTTTATTTGCTTAAGTTTTAAAGCGCGTCAAACGCATGCTCGTTTTTTCCCACGAATGCTTAAAACAGTGTAAATACACTCCAAATGCAAAACTAGTGCACCTTTGACCCCAAATAATCATTTGATCTTTTGAGAACTCATTACTAATATTTTGGTAGCGTATTATACGTGTTTGATGTGAAATATTCTAACACTCAAATTAAAAGCCTATGATTGTAGTATATGAAAGTAGGAATCGTTTTAGGCCCAAGATTAGAAGGGATGCTAATCTACTCAAATTAGACTCTAAAACACTAAACTAGACTCAAAAATAGAAAACTATACTTATATGACTCAAAACAAACTAAAAAGACTCAAAACAGCACAAAATAATCAAATAGACTCAAACTAGACACTAAAGGAAGATTTGGACGAAAATTACTTTTAATTTGACTCAAAACACTTAAAAACACAAGTTTGGACAAATTCTAACTAAAAGACACAACCACGTCAAGGGGGATTGGATTTTGGACAAAATTAAGGTAAAAACAAACAGGTTTAAAGATTTAAATAACTTTGGACAACATTAGGGAAAAATATGGGTGATAAGCTAGCTAGAGGGTCATTCTCCATACATGATACAATCAAAGATCATTAAGCTTTGTGAAAATCATAAGCATTGACAAGGCCTTCGTAACTATGAACATCATGATACTCCTGCCAAGAATTTACTTAACACGATCGTGATTAGCAACCTCCACTACTTATAAATATAAGTTCATAATGATTAGGTGAAACTCCCTTATATTTTAGCGTCAAATTCACGCATGCAAACTAAACGGGCCCTCTTAATCAACACACAAGAATAAGTTCTTAATCAAACAGTTAAGTAAATTGTATTCATGATTTATGAAATCACAACTGAAAGTAATCAATTCATATTGCAAATATAATCATGGTTTCAAAGTCTCCTCTAGCTAAAACAAGTTTAGCTCCTCATGTTCGCAAAACAAAGATAATTAAACTTCAACATTAAAAACAAAGATAGAATACACCTAGAAACACTCCAGGTGGCTCCTCATTCCTTCCTTGTTGTGCCCAATGGGGATTTGTGTGAATTTAGGCTCTTGAGGTGTGGTGGATGGTGTGGTGTGAAATTGTGGTAGCGGGTGGTGGTTTATGAGCGTTGCGGCATCATGTATTTATAGGGTGAAGGGAAGGCACGAAATTGGGCTGAAAATGAGAGGAATTAGGACCCCAAATCACCAAAGAACAAGGACAATTTCACTCAAATTCCAAGGAGGACGACGAATGGTCCTTGTGGCAGATTCTAGAACTTCTAGAAGGGTTACATGTGACATAAACTTAGGGCACGAAAATAGGGCTTCTGATAGGAGCATATTTATGCTACTTAGTTATGTTGTTTCCTTGCATTTATTTAGTTAATTACTATTTATTTTAGTCTTTTAAGCTATTTTCGTATGTTTTTAGGTCCTAATGGCAAAAGGAGCAAGAAAATGCATTTTGAGGCTATTTGGAACAGTTTTGGGCATGGATTGGATAGCTTAACTATGGAGCCAAATGGATGGACGAAATTGAAGTCAAGAAGGGCTAGGAAAGGCTACCAATCAGGAGAAAGCAGTCCAAATGCAAAGAAGATAAGGAAAGAGCAAAAAATAAGGAACCTTATCCAACCTTATCTTATCCTATCCTAACCAACCTTATCCTTTCCTAATTCTAACATTATCCTATCTTATCCTATCCAAGTCAGGTTGTGCCTTAAATCTAGCTATTTAAGAGGGATTAGTTATACATTTAAACACCTATTTCAAATTCTAGAAGCCTAATCCCTTGGATGCAGCATATAGGCCATTCCTTGCAGGTTTAGGAGTTGTAATCCCTTTCCTACACCTATGTTGTGAGTCCTTATCCATTTAGGTCCAGAAATCTGCCCTTTATCCCTTCCAGAAGTCTAAATTCTGCCATAAAATACCTAGTTTCTAGAAGCCCTTAATTTCTGGCGAAAATTCCCTATCCCTTCCCCTTTTGGTTTCTGCAAAGACTTAACCGTTTTCCCATTGGATTGTGCAATCCTTTTCCTTCAGAAATTGTGCATAAATTAGCCTATAAATACAACCCTATGCCGCACCATTCAATCCATCCATTCACTCATTCATTCATTCATTCATACTTTCAGCCATCAAACACCACAATTCACCCTACACCACCCTAGTGCCGCAAGCAAGGAAGGAAGGAGAACAAGACTTGTGCAATCTGCCATCCAAGGGAGTGTCGTGCATGCCATTGGAGTGTGGTGTGTTTCTAGGTGTATTTTATCGTTAGTTTTAGTTCAATGTTTATATTAATTTGGTTTTCAAGTATGATGAACATGTGGAACTAATTTCTTTATTAGTTAGAGGTGAATTCGAAGCCATGATTATATGTTTTATATGAATTGATTATATCCAGTTATTGTTTCTTAAGGCATGAATGTGATTTGCTTATCTAAGTTATTAAAACTTGTTTATGTATGTGGGTTGGGGGTTGACACTTAATTTGCATGCATGAATTTGATGCTAGAGTATAAGGGGGTTTCACGTAAGAGTTATTCACTTATATTCACAAGTAGTGGAGGTTGCTAGTCACAATCGTGTTAAGTAAATCCTTGGTATGAGTCTTATGTGTTTCATAGTGATGAATGCCTAGTCAATGCTTATGATTTTCATATAACTTAATGACTTTTGACATGTATCTATATCATGTGTTTCATATAGGGAACTTGAGAAAGATAATTTGGTTTAGATGCGTATTCCATCTAATTCAACGAAATAAGGAAAATCTGATGGTTAGTAGTGCGATGCAACTAACTTGGGGCGTTGTCATTCATAGTCTAAAGGAAAAATAACTAGAAATTGGTTTATATGCATATATCATGTGTGGAGAAGGACCATCTAACTAGCCTTTCACCCATTTAATTCACCTAATTTCGTTTTTCTACAAAGTGTTTTCTACAAAGTTTTTGTTTTAAGTTTTAAATTCGTCAAAAACAATCCCCCTTTCATTTAGTCTTTTTATTTGAGTCAAAACCTGTTTTCTTTGAGTCTTTTGAGTCAAGTTAAGTTCTATTTTCGTCCAAATCACTTGTTATGTCTAGAATTGAGTCTTTTAAGTGTTTGTTGCTGAACGGGCTGAATTTTTTCATTCACCAAATCACAAAGATTGGGGGATGTTCCACCTGGTGGAACTACTGGCTGGTGAATCTGTTTTAAGTGTTTTAAGTTAGTTTTGAGTTTATAGAGTCTAGTTTAGTGTTTTTGAGTCTTATTTGTATTGATTAGCATCCCTACTTACATATCTACTACAATTGTCACAAATAGGGTTTAATTTGAGTGTTAGAATATGTCACATCAAATTTTGGTGCCGTAGTCGGGGATTAGCAAACTTGCTAATCCCTTTTCTTTGTGTCGTGTCAAAGTATCTTTTGTGTCTTCTTATTTATGTCTGCCGTGCCCTTTAAAGTGGTTGCTGATTTGGTTTGTTTGCTTTGTTTTAGGTACTAGTTTATGACTCGTAGTTCTCAACCTATTCGTGCAAACAACTTGGAGTTTGACGGAGATTTTGAACGAACTTTGAGAAGAAAGAGGAAGCAACTAGAACCTAATCCACCTAGTTCAAGTTCAGATTCCGAATATGAATTTGATAAAGAAAAAAGCATGGCGGCGGACAATCGAACAATCAAAGAACTTTCGGCCTCGGGGTTGGACAATGCCGTGCCTATTTGCATTCAATACCCTAGGGCAGCACTGGACAAGACCGATGAGTTTGAATTAAAGTCTAGCTTGTTGCATCACATTCCCAAATACCATGGGCTGTCCATGGAAGATCCAAACAAGCATCTTAAGGAGTTTGAAGTGGTATGTTCAAGCATGACACCCATCAATGTCGATGGGAACATTTTGAAGATGAAAGCCTTTCCATTCTCTCTTTTGGAAAAGGCTAAAGATTGGCTATACGAATTGGCGCCCGAAACCGTTACTTCTTGGGAAAGTATGAAACGAGCGTTCTTGGAGAAATTCTTTCCAACTTCAAGAGTAATTCTTTTGAGGAAGAAGATTAGCGGAATTCAACAAAATCAAGGGGAGTCATTTCCAGCGTATTATGAGCAGTTTAAAGCCCTTGTTGCATCTTGCCCACAACACCAAATGAAGGAAGAGCTTCTAATTCAATACTTTTACGAAAGACTCCTTCCAATTGAGAGACAAATGCTAGATGCCTCGGCGGGAGGTGCTTTGGTTGAAAAAACACAGGTGGCGGCCAAGGTTTTAATTGCAAATCAAGCCTTGAATGCACAACAATATGAAGGTGTTGGACAAAGAGACCCCCCACGGCAACAACAAGTGAAAGAGGTAAGTGCAATTTCTGAAATTCAATCTCAATTAACTAATCTCACTATGCTTGTGTCTCAGGTTGTTGAAGTATCCAAAATGCAAGGTGCGACCATATGTGGACTGTGCTCTATGTAAGGACATCTCAATGATCAATGTCCTCAATTAATAGAGAATGGTGGATGGGAGAGTGCCCATGCCACGGGATGGAGAGATCACCCAAATTTCAAGTGGAGGAAGCCTGAACAACCTCAACAGCAAGGAGGAATTCGACAGCCACCCCCTGGGATATATCAAAGGCCATTTACAAAATCCAAAACCATCCAAACAAGGCCTTAATAAGGAGGAAAAGTTGCTGCAAGATGAAGAATAGGGAGCAAAGACCACGGCAAGGGAAGCCAAAAGCCGTAGGCCCCTAGTGCACCAAAACCATCCCAAACCACCAAGATAAGTCCAAATTCGAATTTGTCTAGTTCTATTCCACTAAATGTGCCCTTTCCTAGTAGGTTTATGCAATCTAAGACAGAGGAGGATGAAAAAGACATTCTGGACACATTTAGGAAGGTGCACGTCAATATCCCGCTCCTTGATGCAACAAAGAAAATCCCGAAGTACACTAAGTTTTTGAAGAAGATTTGTACAACAAGGAAACGGATTCAGGAGAAAGAGGTGGTACACGTAAGTGAGAATGTCTCTGCAATGTTGCAAAGAAAGCTGCCACCTAAATGCAAAGATCCAAGTATTTTCACTATCCCTTGTGTAATTGGTAATACAAGGTTCCAACATGCTATGCTAGATTTAGGTGCATCAATTAATGTCATGCCATATTCTATTTATGCATCTATGAATCCAGGAGAGGTTAAAAATGATGGTGTTATTATTCAATTAGCTGATTGATCTAATGCATACCCGAGAGGAGTTTTGGAAGATGTTTTGGTGCAGGTAGACCACTTGATTTTTCCTGCAGATTTCTATGTGCTTGACATGGAGGATTCAACCCACTCTCCACCATCGCCACTCTTACTTGGACGACCTTTCATGAAAACAACCCACACCAAGATTGATGTGGCCAAGGGAGCTTTAACTATGGAATTTGGTGGTGATATTATTAACTTTAAAGTTTCTGAATCCATTAAGAATCATAATGATGTTCGTTCTTGTTTTGCCATTGGTATAATTAATAATATAGGGTAGGAGCGTTCAACACCAATCAAGAAGGATGCATCTAGAACCACTATCGAGGAAGGAATTAAAGTGGAGCACAAGGAGCACACCACTACCCTAAAAACACCCAATTTGGCCGTGCCTAGTGATAAAATTGGCGATATGATGGCTGCCCTAGGGGCATTGCCACAACATCCTGGTAAGTCTTCAATCCCAATCCCAATTCCCATTTCAACTAATAGGTTGTTACCTTCTTTGGTGCAGATTCCAAATCGATTGCAAGGTGGTTGGAGCATTTACATGGACTATAGGAACCAAAACACCACAATCAGGGAGGATCACTATCCCCTCCCATTCATTGAGCCATACTATGAGAACTTTGAGGAGCATGTCATGAATGGTGCAACCCTCCATGCCGTGGGCTCCAATGAAGCCTAAAAGGAGGTCTCGTCCGGATGGAAGACGTTAAAGCAAGCGCTTCTTGTGAGGCAACCCATGCAAGCAAATAACGAAGACCTAGGAATCGCCAACACTCCATAACTAGATTTGCGTTCCTAAACCCTACTCTTTATTGCTTTTACTTTGCCATGATTGTCATGTTTGTTAGTTGTGTTATTTGTTTGTTTGTTTGTGAGTCTATGCTTAAAACATTGAGGACAATGTTTGGTTTAAGTGTGGGGGTGGGGGAAACAAGCTATTTTTGCATGATTTTCGTGGGATTTTATAACCTAGCACTTCTAAAGTTGTTATTCACTGTTTTTAAGGTGTTTTGAAGTGTTTTTATGTGTCTTAAACAGAAAATCCGAAAATTTGAAAAAAAAAAATTCGAAAAAGAGTGTTTAAAAAACCCATAAAGAGTCGTTTTTGTGTGTTTGTTTGTGTCTTAGGGTACCTTCCAACACATGATGAGGGTTTGGTTTTTAATTGCACACTATTAAAGAAAGTTACAAACATGGATGGAAGTTTGATATACTCTTTGGTTTATGCTTAGTTGTAGTTGACATTTACAAATTCACATGTAGTCACAGAGGAAAAAATCAGTTTTTGTAACATGCTTGAAGGAAGAAACTCAAACTAACGCTACAACCCTGAGAGACTTGAGCCTAAACATTCTTTGGAGAGTTATTAATCTTGATTTCTTGTTTTCTAAGTTGTTGCATGATCTCATCATTCCTTGCTTGGTTACTACTTAGAATGCGTTTCATCACTATTGTTCCAAATACTAGAACTCATGCCCATTTCATTCAAAGCATAAAATTGAGTGCATAACATAAAACAAGATGAAGTTGTTTAGTTAATGATGTGATAAATAATAGCACTCAAATTAAACCCTCTTTTTGACAATTGTAGTATAGATATAAGTAGGGATCGTTCTAGGCCGGGGATTAGGATGGATTGCTAATCTAATGAAAATCGACTCAAAGATGTAGAAATATGCTTTAAAACACTTAAACAAACTCAAAAGACTTGTAACTAAACTTGTATGACTCAAAACAAACTTTAAAGACTCAAAATAACTTAAAACAATAAAAAAGACTCAATGTAGACTCTAGGACTCAATTTGGACGAAAATACAATTAGTTTTGACTCAAAAGACTCAAAAACACATTTTTGGACAGATTTGGAACAAGTAAGAAAAGGGGATTTGATTTTGGACGAATTTAAAAGAAAAACAAGTGAATTAAAAGCTTAAAACAGATTTTGATGAAATTAAGAAAAACCAATGGATGATGAAATAGCCAAGGGATACTTCTCCACACATGATACATTCAAACATAAATTGATTTCCAGTTGCTTTTCCGATAAACCATGAACCTCAACATCCCAGATTAACCGTGACATCACTAATTAACCCTCAGATTTCCCTTAAGTTATTGGATTGGATGACATCATATGACAACCCAAAGCATTCTTCAAAAGTCCCCTACATGAAATCATAATAGAGATACAATCAAAGATCATTACGTTCAGTGGAAATCATAAGTATTGACAAAGCACTTGTAACTATGACATCATGATACTCATGCTAGGAATTTACTTAACATGATTGTGAAAACAACCTTAACTACTTGTGAATATAAGTTTGTGACGATTATGTGAAACTCCCTTATATTGTAGCACCAAATTCAAGCATGCAAATTAAGTAGGCCTCCCTAATCGACATACAAGAATAAGTTATCCATCAAACGGTTAAGTAAATTGCATTCACAATTTATGAAATCACAACTGGAATTAATCAACTCATATTATAAACGTAATCATGGTTTCAAAGCATCCCTAGGCTAAAAGGAGTTTAGCCTCTCATGTTCATAACAAAACAAAGGAAAATAGAATTAAACATTGAAAACAAAAGATAGATTACACCTAAAAACGTTCCAACACTCCAACTTGAATGCACAAACGTCCAAGGCTTCGTCTTCCTTCTCTTTTTCCTTGCTAAGTCATGGCACAAAAGTCTAAGGTGGTTTTGTGGACGATTGTCTGGGTTTTGAATGGATTTAGGAGAGTAAGGTGGTGCGGCAAGGGTTAAGGAGGGTGTATGGAGGCTTGGATGAAGGTATGGAAGTAGGAGAACGATGGAAAGCTTGATGGAAAGCTGCGGCAAAGGTTGGTTTTCTGTGTGAATGAAGGCAGGTTGTATGGAATGGTGATTAGGGTTCAATAAGGGTGCGACATTGGGTATTTATATGGACAAAAGAATCCTAAGTCTTTATTACTTAGTTTAGGAAAAGAATTAACTCTAATCCTTAAAGAAAAGGAAACACAAAATCAGAAATTAAAGGGAAAGGCATGTAACTTGCGGCAAAGGAGTGCAAGAAAAGGAATGTGCTTTATTTTTGAAATTAGGCAAGGATTTTGGAATAGAAAAAGGTACGTGAGTTATGGCTGAGTTTGATATGAAAAGGAATGTGTTTTAATGCTTTAGAATAGGAAAGAAGGCCTTCCCTTGCACGGTAAGGAAGGGAAACACCAAAGGGATGCACGGCAAGGAACTTAGGTTGCAAGGAAGTATTTGATTTTGTGTCCTAAAGTACATAAGGTGCCTTCAAACTTGCTGGAATTCAAGGACATTTAGGATTAGGAAAGGTTAAACCAAAATAGGAAACCTTGGCTTAACTTTCCTTCTCCAAGTGGGAAACCTTCTTTGACTAGGATTCCACATTTGATTAGGAATCCTCTTGTGATTAGGAATCCCAACACCTTTAGGTCTTCAATTTCGTCCATTCCTTTTGCTCCAAGCATAAGCTATCCATTCAAGTCTAATTTTGCTCCAAAATGCTCCAAAATGCACCTTTTTGCTTCCTTAGCCATGTGAACCTAAAAACACACGAAAATGGCTTAAACTACCAAAACAACTATGAATTAACAACATAAATGCACGAAAACAAGCTAAGTAAGTCGCCTAAATATGCTACTATCAGTTAAAACCAGAGCCAAAAAGCCTTACCCTTTGCATATGTATTGTATGTTAACCCCTTTGAGCCTTTGTCCTATTGTCTTTGTTAGCCCACACTATCCTTACCTAGCCTAGAATAGGACTATCCATACCCTTGTTCTTAAAGTATAGTAAAGCATGACTTAGAGGGAATTCCTTTTGATCTAAAAATTGCAGAAAAACAAGTGTGGGGGAAGGGATTTTCATTGGAAATCTATGAAGATGTATGATTTGTGTGCCAAAGAAACACTAGGGCACCGAAAAAAAAAGAAAAAAACGAAAAAGAAAAAGAAAAAGAAAAGGTGAAAAAGAAGTAAATGTAGAGAAAAGAAAGAAAAAGAGTTGAAAATAAGTGAGAATGAACTCACAAGTATTGGTTGTTGAAGAAAGGGTCCAAAAGTTTGAATTTGGCCCTAAGTTTTGTGTGAATCTTTCCTTGGTGTTCAAAGTTGATTTTTGCAATCAAAAGTGAATTCTAAGTGTTTATTTCATTACATTGCTTACTATTGCTTTAAGAACTTTTGTTTATCCTTACCTTTCTTTGTTAGCCAATACCTTAGCCCCGTTACAAACCCTTTGACTTCGACCTTGATTGTTATGTGTTTCAATATGTGGATTTTAAAATTGGTTTGAGCATATGGTATCCCTGGTTCTTGCGTCAAAGTAGTGGCATTCCATTTATGAGATCATATTGATAGGAGCATATTTAGGCGACTTAGTTAGCTTGTTTTCGCACATTTATGTTGTTAGTTCATAGTTATTTTAGTAGTTTAAGCTATTTTCGTGTGTTTATAGGTTCATATGGCTAAAGTAGCAAGAAGGTGCATTTTGGAGCAAAATTGGGCTTGGAATGGATAGCATATGCTTGGAGCAAAAGGAATGGACGAAATTGAAGACCTAAAGGTGTGAGGATTCCTAATCACAAAAGGATTCCTAGTCAAAGAAGGATTCCTACTTAAAGTAGGAAAGTTAAGCCAAAGTTTCCTATTTTGGTTTAACCTTTCCTAATCCTAAATAACCTTAAGTTCCATCAACTTTGAAGGTACCTTATGTATTTTAGGACACAAACCAAAGATCCCTTGCACTATCCTAGTCCTTGCCGCATATATCCTTACCCTTTTCTTCCAAAATCCGCCATACATCTTCTTTCCCCTTTTATTCTAGTCAATGCCGCAACTTTCCTTCCCTTTTCCATTGGGATTCTGATTTGTTACCCTTTTTCCTTGAGGATTTGGAGCTAAAAACCTTCCCAAATTAATTACTTATTGCCTTAACCCTTCTTCCTCTATATATACATAATCTGCCGCACTTATGAGGGATTCTAGACATCCATACACATCCATTCGAATTATTCCTCATTCTCTACATTCATTCAACCATCATCCACCCTCTACCACCATCCAACCTATCCATCCATCACCATAATTCATACCCAAACACCCTTGTGCTGCAACAAAGAAGGAGAAAGAAGAGTGGAGAAGCCTTGGACGTTTTTACGAATGTGGCACACAAATTAAACCCTATTTGTGACAATTGTAGTAATGATGTAAGTAGGGATCGTTCTAACCGGGGATTAACTAAGGGTGCTAATCTAATATAAATTGACTTAAAAACACAAAAACTAAACTTAAAGACTCTAACTAGACTACTATGACTCAAAACTGCCTAAAACAATCAAATTGACTCAAACAGAAACTAAAACTTGATTTGGACGAATTTGAAAGTGCTTGTGACTCAAAATACTTAAAAACACAAAATAAGACAGATTATAACAACTAAGACTTAACAAAATATGGGGGGATTGTGTTTGGACGAAATTAAATTTAATGGACAGATTGTAAAGGAAAACAGATTGTAAGACAATTTGTGATGAACCAATGGATGATGGAATAGCTAAGGGGTTCTTCTCCACACATGAAATATATGCAACGTAAATCAATTTCGAGTTATCAATTCATTAAGTTATGAACCTCGACACTCCAAGTTAATTAGGTCCGCTTAAATTAACCTTCAGATTTGCCTAGTGATAGAAGCATATTTAGGCAACTTACTTAGCTTGTTTTCGTGCATTTATGTTGTTAATTCATAGTTGTTTTAGTCTTTTAAGCTATTTTCGTATGTTTTTAGGTCCTAGTGGCAAAAGGAGCAAGAAAGTGCATTTTGAGGCTATTTGGAGCATTTTTGGGCATGGATTGGATAGCTTAACCATGGAGCAAAGAGGATGGACGAAATTGAAGATAAAAAGAGCTAGGAAAGGCTACAAATCTGGTGGAAGAAGTCCTAATGCAATGAAGATAAGGAAGAAGCAAGAAACAAGGAACCTTATCCAACCTTATCTTATCCTATCCTAGAAACCTTATCCTATCCTATCTCTAACATTATCCTTTTCTATCCTATCCAAATCAGGTTGGGACTTAAACCTAGCTAATTATAGGGAATTAATTGCACATCTAAACACCTATTTCAGTTTCTAGAAGACTTATCCATTCCAATGCCGCAAGACACCATTCCTAGTAGGTTTAGGAATTACAATCCTTCTCCTACTCTTATATCACATGTCCTAGGCCCTTTAGGATTAGAAATCTACCTTAAACACTTCTTGTAGAACACCTTATCCTCTCCCTACATGTGTGCCGCACCTAACCTTCTAGAACTCCCTAAATCCTAGCTGCACTACCTACTCCAAATCCCACTTGATTTCTGATGCGAGAATTATACGCACACAAATTAAACCCTCTTTTTGACAATTGTAGTAAGTATGTAAGTAGGGATCGTTCTGGACCGGGGATTAGGAGGGATTGTTAATCACTTGGATTTGACTCAAAAACGCTAAAAACACAATCTAAAACACTATACTAGACTCAAAGAATGCAAAACTAAACTTTAAAACACTAAGACAAACCAAAGACTCAAAATGCTTTAAAGCATAAACTAAATTGATTTCTAACTAAATTGAACAATAAGGTAAAGGGGGATTTAGGTTTTGATTAAACTAAATGACAGATTGTAAATTAAAGCATAAGGAAATGAAGTAAACACAAAATGAATGAATCAACAACTAATAAAAAGAGATAGCACAAATGGAGATGAAGCTAGAGATTCGATTTCACCATTGCTAAGCCAAGTCCATGCTTGTTAAGTCAGATTATACTCATCCCTCTACTTATTTCTTGGGTTTGTTTCACTTAGATATGATCAGCCATATGATGTGTGGATTTGATCAAATGTCTCTAATCATGAGCCTAATTGTGATGTGCAACTTTGGTTCCTAATCAAGACTATGTAGTGCACAAGAAACTTTCACAAAACCAAAGGGAACACTCGGCAGGATGTTTGCAAAACATTCCCTTCATTCATTCACATATCTACCAAGATTATGCATGATGTGTGCTTTAATCTTGGCTAAACAACCTGTGGTTAATTCAAATGATGATCAAGCATTAAAATCAACACACTAAGTCACAATTAAATCGGAGAATGAAACAAGAAATAGATAGATTAAATGAGAATTCCGAATTAACTACATGGCAATCTTGCAAGGCTACATCGAATCCCTAGAGAGAGATTAGTTACACTTTATGTTTACAAAAGGTTTGACATAAAAATATATAACATGAGTGAACATAGGATTAAGAAGAAAGAACCCTTGAAGCAAAACTGATGTCGAAATCCTTTAAGAAATGGGAGAGTGTATCTAATGGAATGAAGCCGAGAGGAAGTTCCTCATGGTACAAAACAAAGAGAATCAAAGAAACACCTAAACATTCCAACAACTCAAACTTGAATTGTATGAACGTTTAGGCCCTCTTATCTTCCTCTTCGTCGTAGCACAAGGTCTAAGGGATGTTGTTGGTGTGTTGAATGGATTAGGGAATTATGGAAATGGATGAGGAGTGGTGTTTGGATTATAAGGGAATGGTAGCTCAAGGCAATGAGGGAAGATTGGATGTGTTTGTGATGTGTTGTGTATGAAAATGAAAATGTGTTTGAGATGTGTTAGTTCCTCATAACTTTGAAATCAAAGAAACACCTAAACATTCCAACAACTCAAACGTGAATTGTATGAACGTTTAGGCACTCTTTTCTTCCTCGTTGTTGTAGCACAAGGTCTAAGGTGAGCTTTGGGGATTATGTGAAGTGTTTTGGAGGGATGGGAAGTGGTTGGATAGTGGCTGCAATGAAGGAGAAAAACTGCACAGAAAATGGAAGGGGAATTGCGGCAATGGATGTGTATTTGTGTTGTGTGAAGTGTTGTGAATGGAAATATGAGATATGAATTGAATGGGGAGTGAATGAATGCCAAATGAATGAGAATGCAAGGGTTTTTATAGGAGGAATGGAGATGTATATGGCTGTTTGTTTAAGATGCAAGTGGCTAATTAATGATGGAAAATAGTTAGGAAAGCATGTGAAAGCTGAAAATGCATATGGGGTACACGGCAATGATGCTTGTTGGTGCTGAAATTGCATGTGTGTGAGGTGTGTAGGTGCTGAAAATGCATGTGAATGCATGGCATTTGAAATGATTGTTGTTTGGAATTGAATGTGAAGACATGTGAAAGTGGAAATGCATGTGAAGATGTTGGAAATGGGAATGAAGGGGATACACGGCAATGTTTGGAATGTGGAGAAAAGGGTGCATGTGGTTGTAATGTTTGTTGATTAAAGATGCATATGGATGTATTATACAATGGGAAAGTATGTGATTGAATTAAAGGATACAAAGTGAATGAATCATGAATCATTGTGGATGAAAGGTGGAAGTGCATGTGTTGATGACTAGGTTAGTGGGTGGAAATCTGAAAATGGCATATAGGAATGGGAGCTCACGGTTTGAATGTGTAAAGTGTGTGTGAATGCATGTGAAGATGCAATAAATAATGCATGTAGGGTTAAAGAGGGAGAATGTGGTGAAATGATGAAGTAGGAAGGTGGAAATGCATGTGAGATGTTTGGAAAGGAATAAAGAATGAATGGTGGAAATGTGAGTGAATGATGTGCATGTGTGAGAATGCATGTGGAATTAAGAGGAGTATGGAAGTGAAATAAATGAATGATATGTTAAGTGATAAGTGAATGATATGTGGTGAGTGATAAGTGAATGGTTTGATAAGTGATAAATGAACTAGTTTAAAGGGCTAGGGTTTAAGTACATAGAATGGGCCTAAAATAGGTTGGTTTGTATGGCATAATGTGTTTGATTGGGCTAGAGGTTTTCCATGGCTCAAAGGATTTGTTTGATTGGGCTAGGCCCTTTGTTTGATGTCCCCAAAGAGCATACAAGGCTTCAATTTCATCCATCCTCTTTGCTCCATGATTAAGCTATCCAAATCATGCCCAAAAATGCTCCAAATGGCCTCAAAATGCACTTTCTTGCTCCCTAGGCCCTTAGAACCTGAAAACACACAAAAGAAGCATAAAGGACTAAAATAACGAGAGAAACATAACGTAAATGCACGAGAACAAGCCATTTAAGTCGCATGAATATGCTCCTATCAAATACCCCCACACTTAGCTTTTGCTAGTCCTCGAGCAAAACAGAATAAAAACAAATAAACAAAACGACACTAAACACGTAAAACACAACCTAAACCTTCCAACAACCGTCTTAGGGATTTCCAATGCACATGACATGTTAAAAATCATCATTCTCACAGATTTTAATCATCTTCACACTTAAGTACATTCTTAATCATAGTCACCATATACTAGTTCACAATTAAGCATTTAAAACCATGTTTTGAATGTAGTAACATGCCTTAGAGAATTTGCTCAATTCCTTACAAGATATGCACTCGATTTTCACTCAGAATTTCTAACTACACACCCTAATCTAGTCATATGTGAGAAGATTGATGTAACATGAAAACGAACACTCACATATAAGTATCACAAAGAACGCAATTTCTGGAGTTAATAAGCATGTTTAGATATGATCTCATGAATGGAATGCTACTACTTAGACGCGAGAACCAGTGACACCATAAGCTCATACCAAGTTCAAACTCCACAAATTGAAATACACAACACTCAAGATAGAAGTCAAGGGTTGTAACGGGGCTTGGGGTATGTGGATAACAAAGAAGGGATATGGAAAACAAAGGTTCTTAAAGAAATAGTGAGCAAAGCATTTGAATCAACTTAGAATTCACTTTTGAATGAAAACTCATCTTTTGAACAAAAAGGGAGAATTTAGACAATTTACGCCCAGAATTGGTGTTTTGGAACCTTTCTTCAATCACTTATTCTGATCTAATATTCTTTTTTTTTTTTTTTTTTTTTTTTTTTTTTTTTTTTGAATCTCAAAACATAAACACTTAAACATTCTCTCCCCCACACTTATTTTCTTTCATAATGTAACTCAAAAGGAATTTAATTAAGTCATGCTCACTATCTTTTAAGAACAAGGGTGGGGATTGTCCTAAACTAGGCTAGGTGAGGAAAATGTGGGTAAACAAAGAATAAAGGCTAAACAAGGATCAACGGGGTTAAAACTTACACATATACGAAGTATGGGAAGTAAGGCTATTTGGCTATGGTGGTGGTCACTACACAACTTCTTCTTGAATATGTGTTATGCAAATCAATAACATGCTTTGAATGAAATGGGCATGAGTTCTAGCATTTGGAACTATATGATGAAACGCCTTCTAAGTAGTAACCAAGCAGAGAATAATGAGATCATGCAACGACTTTAGAAAACAAGAAATCACAGATTATACTCTCCAAAGAACGTTATAGGCTCAAGTCTCTCAGGGTTGTAGCGTTTGTTTGAGTTCCTTCCTTCAAGCATGTTACAAAAACGAATTTTTCTTTTATGATTGCATGTGAAGTCATACATTATAACCATAACTAAACATATACCAAGGGTAAATCAAACTTTCCTCTATGTTTATAACTCTTTTTAACAGTCATGCAATTACAAACCAAATCCTTATCATTGTGTTGGAAGGTATCCTAAGACACAAACACACACACAAAAACAACTTTAAAACAACTCTTTTTGGGTTTTTCAAAACAATTTTTCAAATTTTTTATGGGATCTTCGAATTTTTAAGACAAAACACACTAAAACAGTTTTAAAACAGTGAGAAACAACATGTGAAGTGATAGGTGATAAAATCCAACGAATTTGCATCAAATATACTTAGTTACCCCCCCACACTTAAATCAAACATTGTCCTCAATGTTTTAAGCATAGATTCACACAAAGCATAAGTAAATACACAAAAAGCACTTAAACATACTAAACATGGCATAATGTAATTAACAAAGAGAAGAGTTTAGAGACGCAAATCTGGTTATAGAGTGTAAATTCCATCTTCTCCTTGGTAATTGCATTGAGGCTTTGATCTTTGTGATTCCACAGGCTTACTCTTGAACTGGTTTCTGCCCATCGCTGATTTTCCTTTGTGCTACTTCTTGAACTGGGCAGCAGGAATCTTTTGGTCTCCTCCACTTGTTGATTTTCCTTTGTGCTACTGGGCTGGAGGATTCTTTTGGTCTTCCCCGAAGGTCTGAGCTTACCCCTTTGGTCTGTTTCTTTGTTCAATCTTTCCAATTCGTATTGAAAAGGTTTGGAGGATAACTCAGCCTATGTTTGTCTCCACATGCTTTAATGTATCATTTTCACTTGCCTTACTCGCTCCCCTTTGCAGAAGTGGTCCCTTCTCCGGAAGTGTATCAACCGTTGAAGATGACTACTCGAGAGCAACGCTAGGTAAGCAATCAGGAATAGATTCCAGGCAGTTGGCTCCAGAACGGAAGACTGACTCCAAGTGCCGGCTGATTGCTTGTTTTACTTTGCCATGCGAGTAAGAACAAGGACAAAGAAAAAGACAGGGAAAGAGCATGATATGAGATACTTTTGCTTTTGACCTTGATGATATGAGATACCTTTGCTTTTGAAGAAGCGGTTGGTTGAATCAGCACATGTATTTGTTGTGCTGTTTCCTCCTGGGTCATCTGTACTCCAGGCATCTGGTATCATCTTTGGGGAAGAAGAAAGAATTGAGTATTTCGAAAGGCTTGGCTGGGAGTGCACCCTCAGAGGTGAGGGAGAGTTGGGCATTTTCTTCAGGTTTGCCCTGCCATAAAAGACGAAGGTCGACATATATAGAGATAATAGCAAGTGGTGGTACTTTTTACCTTTGTCGACAAACGTTTTGATCCCGCAACTCTGGCTTTTTGAAATAGTGGCGCCTCTTCGATCTCTGAACACGCCTCTTCGATTTCTGAGCAGGCGCCCCTTCGATTTCTGAACGACGCCCCTTCGCTTTCTGAACGACACGTGGTAGTGCAGATGCGGCTCCTTTTGACAAAGCTGGACGCGTCTTCAAAAAAGCAGAGAAAGTGTCGCCGAACTTTGCGCTTGTCGGCTAAAGAGGTGTAGTTGCGATGATGGCCTCCACGTGTTTCTGAAAAGCCGAGAAAGCGTCGCCTAAATTACGCCGGAAAATCTGGCTCTTTGAATCAGGGGACGCGTCGCCTTGGCTTTTTATAGAGCTATCAAACACCCCAACACACACACTCTGAAGAATTCCCATTCTTGAAAATCGACTCCGGCCCTTTGAAATTTAACTCCATCCTTTCTCTTTGAACACTTTTGAAAAAATGGCAAACTCATCGAACCTTAGCTTGGAATTGAGCCTTAGCAGTGATACGGGCGCGCCGCGTCAAGGTAACGTATGGCGCCCTTCTTTCTTTTCTTCTAACGGTCCTCTCACAGGTGAAGACTCCGTGATGCAGGACGCCACAACAGCTACAATAGTAGCTAGGAACCTCCTCACTCCAAAAGATAGTAGGCTGCTATCAGGACGGTCCGATGAGTTGGCCGTTCAAGAGTCCCTCGCACTTAGTGTTCAGTGTGCAAGTTCTGTGTCCAACATGGGCCAACGCCTGCTTGCCCGCTCCCGTCAGGTGGAATCATTGATGGCAGAGGTGGAAAGTCTCAAGCAGGAGATCCAGCAGCTGAAGTATGAGAATAGAAGTTTGCACGTGCTTGCAAACAACTATTCGACGGGCATGAAGAAGAAGCTTGATGAGCTGCAAGAGTCTGAAGGTTGGATTCACAGTGACCGTCAAAGGTTTTCGTCTTTCCTCCAGAGGCACCTTTTTCCTGGCTCATCCAGCGCTTGGCCAAGTATTGAGGCCTGGAATGCTCTATCTTCGATGCCTCCCGCTCCGATGCCTTCCGTTCCTACGCCTTCCGCTCCGATGCCTTCTGTTTCTACGCCTTCCGCTCCGATGCCTTCTGCTCCTACGCCTTCCGCTCCGATGCCTTCTGCTCCTACGCCTTCCGCTTCAAGAGTAAAGCCACGTAGTGGGGCCTCAAGCAAACAACCTTTATGAAGCATCATCTTTCTTTGTTTAGCAGTGCCTATCAATAAATCAAACATTTTCTCAATGTTACAATCATAGACTCACACAATTAATAAACAAACAAACAATAATAACTAAACAACCTAACAAGGCAGAAACGAAATAGCAACAAAGAAAAGAATTTTTTTTTTTTTTTTTTTTTTTTTTTTTTTAATTTTTATCAAATTTTCGGAGTTTTATACCAAGACACTATAAAACACACTAAAACACTCTAAAAACGCTTAAAACAGCAAGAAACAACATTCTAAGTGATAGGTGAATAAATCCCACGAAATTCATGCAAATACAAATTGTTTACCCCCCCACACTTAAATCAAACTTTGTCCTCAATGTTTTAAGCAGAAAGTCACAACAGAGCAAGCAAATAAACAAATACGAGAAAGAAAGCAAAGTAAAGGCAGTAAAGAAAAAGAAAGGAATAAAAATAAGTCTCTTAAAGGGGTTTCCAAGTTCTTCTCTATTCGGATGCATGGGTTGCCTCTCACGAAGCGCTTTCTTTTACGTCTTGCAGCCGGACGGTACCTCCGTTTAAGCTTGACTAGGTTCCACGGCATGGAGGGGTACCTCCTCCACGACATGCTCCTCAAACATCTCGTAATAGGGCTTCAATCGATGCCCATTCACTTTGAATTCTTGCTGCGTCCTTGAACTTTTGATTTGCACTGCACCATGAGGGAAAACATTAGTAACAACAAACGGGCCAATCCATTTATAACGCAACTTACCAGGAAACAAACGTAGGCGAGAGTTGAAAAGTAACACTTTCTGCCCAACTGTGAAGGTCTTGGTTCGAATCATTTTATCATGGAATGCTTTGGTCTTGGCTTTGTACATCCGGGCATTCTCATAGGCTTCATTCCGAATCTCCTCAAGTTCATTCAATTGGAGCTTCCTATGAACTCCCGCTGCATCTATGTCCATGTTGAAAGTCTTCACGGCCCAATGTGCCTTGTGCTCTAACTCTACTGACAAATGACATGGCTTACCATAGACGAGCCGAAAATGTGACATCCCAATGGGTGTTTTGTATGCCGTACGATATGCCCACAGTGCATCATCTAAGCGTAAGCTCCAATCCCTCCTTGTTGGTCCAACGGTCTTCTCCAAAATTTGTTTGATTTCTCGGTTAGACACCTCGGCTTGGCCATTTGTTTGAGGATGGTAAGGTGTGGAGACCTTATGGTTGACATGGTACTTTCTTAGCAACGCCTCAATGGTCCGATTGCAAAAGTGAGACCCTCCATCACTTATGATTACTCTCGGCATCCCAAACCTAGCAAAAATGTTAGTTTTCACGAAATCTGCAACCACCTTAGAATCGTTAGTACGGGTGGCTTTTGCTTCCACCCATTTAGAAACATAATCAACGGCTAGCAAGATATAAGTGAAACCATAAGATGGAGGGAAAGGGCCCATGAAATCAATGCCCCAAACATCAAAAATTTCAACATTAAAGACAGGGGTTTGCGGCATTTGGTCCTTGGTACCTATGTTACCCATTCGTTGGCAACGATCACAAGACATACAAAAGGTTCTAGCATCCCTAAATATAGTCGGCCAATAAAAACCACACTCTAGAACCTTGAGGGCAGTGCGTTGTGTGCCAAAATGACCACCACATGCATATGTGTGACAAAAGCTTAGAATTGAGTGAAATTCAGAATCATGCACACATCTACGTACAATTTGATCTGAGCAATACTTCCACAAATAAGGGTCATCCCAAACATAGAAACGTGCATCATTTTTAAGCTTATCACGTTGGTGCTTGTTTAGTTCATTTGGAATTTGTTTAGTCACCAAGTAATTCACTAAATCTGCATACCATGGTTCACTTACCTCAATGGATAGCAGCTGCTCATCGGGAAAAGTTTCAGGGATAGGTACGGCATGTTCATGCTCCTCGTGGATCATTCGGCTTAAATGGTCAGCCACTACATTCTCGCTTCCTTTCTTATCCCGGATTTCAATATCAAATTCTTGAAGAAGAAGAATCCAACGGATAAGCCTCGGCTTTGCTTCCTTTTTCGTGAGCAAGTACCTCAAAGCTGCATGATCAGAATAAACGATTACTTTAGTACCAATTAAATATGAACGGAATTTATCTAAAGCAAAAACCACAGCTAGAAGTTCTTTTTCCGTCGTGGAGTAGTTCAATTGGGCATCATTGAGAGTCCGAGAGGCATAGTATATGACATGCGGCCGCTTGTCTCTTCTTTGTCCTAGAACAGCTCCTAATGCATAGTCGGATGCATCGCACATGAGCTCGAACGGAAGGCTCCAATCTGGAGGTACAATAATGGGGGCCGAGACTAGCTTCTCCTTGAGTTGGTTAAATGCCGAACTACACTCTTCATCAAACTTGAATGGCACATCTTTTTGAAGCAATCGGCAAAGAGGGTTGGACATCTTGGAGAAGTCCTTGATAAAACGCCTATAGAACCCTGCATGGCCAAGAAACGAACGTACCTCTCTAACCGAAGTAGGAGAGGGTAAATGACGTACAAGGTCTATTTTTGATTTATCTATTGCAATTCCTTTTTCTGAAACAATATGTCCTAAAACTATACCTTGTTTCACCATAAAGTGACATTTCTCCCAATTCAAGACAAGGTTAGTTTCAACACATCGTTTCAAAATTAAGGTCAGATTATCCAAGCAATTATCAAATGAACTCCCAAATACACTGAAATCATCCATGAAAACCTCAATGATCTTTTCAACAAAATCGGAAAATATACTTACCATACACCTTTGGAAAGTGGCCGGTGCGTTGCATAAGCCAAATGGCATGCGACGATAAGCAAATGTTCCAAAGGGACATGTGAATGTGGTCTTCTCTTGATCATCCGGGGCTATCACAATTTGGTTATATCCAGAGTATCCATCAAGAAAACAGTAAAAAGCATGACCGGCTAACCTTTCGAGCATCTGGTCGATGAATGGCAAAGGAAAGTGATATTTCCTAGTCATGGCATTTAGCTTCCGGTAATCGATACATACTCGCCATCCAGTCTGAATGCGTGTAGGCACGAGCTCATTCTCATCATTCTTGATAACAGTTACTCCGGACTTCTTGGGAACAACTTGAACTGGAGAGACCCAACGGCTATCGGAGATAGGGTAGATCACTCCGCAATCCAAAAGCTTGATTATTTCCTTCTTCACCACTTCCATCATCGGAGGGTTGAGACGGCGTTGAGCCTCTCGAGTTGGTTTAGCCCCCTCCTCAAGAAGTATACGGTGCATGCATGTGGTAGGGCTTATTCCTTTAATGTCGGCCAAAGTCCACCCTATGGCCGTTTTGTGCTCTCGCAGCACCCTCACAAGCTTCTCCTCCTCCATTGCCGTGAGACTTGATGAAATGATGACGGGCAATGTTTCGCCTTTTCCCAAAAACACATACTTCAAATGGTCTGGCAACGGCTTAAGTTCAAGCGATGGTGCCTGAACAACAGAAGGTAGCATCTTAGTGGAAACTGAATTTGAAAGTGAGAGTGGAACCTTACCATATTGTTGTGGCAATGACTCAAGGGCTGCCACAACCTCAATTATTTCTTCACTAGAACCCATTGCAAAGAATTCCTCCTCCTTGCCGTGGCCTTGCATTGGCCCAGATCCTTCATTTTTGCGCTCTATGGCCTTAGTGATGGTTGTTTCCAGGGCGTCCTCGTTCAATTCTTCAAGGTATACCTGCGCCAAAGAATCGATAACATCAATGGAAAAACAAGAATGGTCATCAACGGGATATCTCATAGTTTCAGAAATATTAAAATCAATCACTTCCCCATCGAATTCCATTTTCAAGGTGCCTTTGTATACATCAATCTTTGTTCGGGCCGTCTTCATGAATGGCCTACCAAGGAGAATCGGCAAAGATGTAGAATGGGCTGAATCCTCCATGTCTAAGACGTAGAAATCAGCCGGAAAAATTAAATGGTTCACCTGCACAAGCACATCCTCCAAAACTCCTTTTGGATACGCGTTAGAACGATCAGCCAATTGTATAATTACACCATCTTGTTTTAATTCACCCAAATTCATAGATGCATAAATAGAATAAGGCATGACATTTATGGATGCACCTAAATCAAGCATGGCATGTTCAAAACGATTATGTCCAATTACACAAGGAATCGTGAAACTACCGGGGTCTTTGCACTTGGTAGGCAGTTTACGTTGCAAAACAGCGGACACATTCTCGCTTACCTTCACTACCTCTTTGTTTGCCCTTCTTCTCTTTGTATTGCATAGGTCCTTGAGGAATTTAGCATACTTTGGAACCTGTTTGATTGCATCGAGAAGCGGTATGTTCACTTGCACTTTCCGGAACGTTTCAAGAATGTCCTTCTCGCTTTCTTCCTTTTTTTCTTGCATGAACCTGCGAGGAAAAGGTACATTGGGCAGATTAGAACGTGAAGTACATGAATTTGAACTTAAATTACCTGATTTGGCCGAGTTAGGGTGATCTGCCTCAGGTTGTGTCGTCTCTTCATCTACTTTCTGGGCAGATTTGGGATTGTTTGGCTCGGTCCCAACTTCTTTTCCACCCCTTAGGGTGATGGCCTTGGCGGATTCGAATCCTCCCTTTGGATTGACTGTGGTTGAGCTAGGAAGCTTTCCTTGCTCTCTAATCTGTCCAAGGAACTCAGAAATCTGCCCTATTTGTTTCTTCATATCCGTCATCTCCTTCTCGTTATTTGCTATCCGGTTGTTTTGATTTTGCAACCCCTGCGAAATAGAGGTTAGTAATTGCATAGCTTGATCACTTTCCAAGGACGTACCTGAATGAGATGATGTCGAAGGTTGTTGGGGTGCATACGGCTTGGAATAAAAACCAGGGGGGTTTGGCCTAAATCCTCCTTGTTGGGCAGCTTGTTGTGGCTCCCTCCATTTGAAGTTTGGATGGTCCCTCCATCCGGCATTGTAAGTGTTCGAGTATGGGTTGTTTTGATTTTGTCTTTGGAAACCAATTGCATTGGCAGATTCCCACCCACCATTCTCGATTAGTTGAGGGCACTTGTCGGATGGATGCCCTTGAATTGAGCACACGCCACAAACTTGGTGTTCTTGTGCTTTTGGACCAATCACAACCTGAGAAACAAGAGAAGTAAGATTAGCAAGTTGTGATTGAATTTCAAAAATAGCACTCACCTCATTTACACTTTGTTGCCGTGGGGCTTCCCTTTGGCCCACTCCTTCATATTGTTGAGCGTTGAGCGCTCGGTTGGCTATGAGAATCTTGGCATCCCTTGGTGTTTTGTCCACCAATGCTCCTCCCGCTGATGCATCAACCATTTGACGTTCGATAGGAAGGAGGCCCTCATAGAAATATTGAAGGAGAAGTTCCTCCTTCATTTGATGTTGGGGACATGAAGCTACAAGGCCCTTGAAGCGCTCATAATAAGCCGGGAACGTCTCACCATGATTCTGTTGAATACCACTAATTTTCTTCCGTAGGAGAATCACTCTCGAAGTAGGGAAGAATTTCTCCAAGAAAGCACGCTTCATACTCTCCCACGAAGTCACAGTTCCCGGGGCTAGTTCGTAGAGCCAATCTTTGGCCTTGTCCATAAGTGAAAATGGAAAGGCCTTCATCTTCAGTATACTCTCATCCACATTGACGGGGGTCATGCTCGAACAAACCACCTCGAACTCCTTCAAGTGTTTGTTGGGGTCTTCCATAGACAAGCCATGGAACTTCGGAATATGGTGTAACAAACTGGATTTGAGTTCAAATTCCTCAGTCTTCCCCTCTGCAGCCGTGGGGTATTGGATACAAAGAGGCAATGCATTATCCAAACCCGAGGCCGAAAGCTCCTTGATGGTTCTATTATCTGCTGCCATGGCTTGTTCTTCTTCAAAAATCTGATCCGTGGGCTTTTCTTCTACACCTACTTCGTCTTCTTCAAGCCCAGGTTGTGGTGGAGGTTGTGGTGGCTCTTGTTGACTCCTCGTTCTCCTCAAAGTGCGTTCAAAATCACCGTCAAAGTCGGAGATGTTCTCTATAATAGGCCGAGAGCGACGAGTCATACACAGTACCTAAAAAACAAGGAAACAAACAAACTATGAATCTGAAATAAGAATGCACGAAAAACTAAAAAAATATAAAAATAAAGACAAAGGATTAGCAAAGTTGCTAATCCCCGGCAACGGCGCCAAAATTTGGTGCCGGATTTACTTGACACTCAAATTAAACCCTCGTTTGACAATTGTAGTAGAATGGATAAGTGAGGGATCGTTCTAGACCGGGGATTAGGAGGGCTTGCTAAAACCTTCTAAATTGACTTAAAAACATAAAAACTAAATTAAAATACTCTTAACAAGACTACTATGACTCAGAATGGCTTTGAAAAACTCAAATTGTCTAAAACAATCAAATTGACTCAAATAGAAGCTAGAACTTGATTTAGACGAATTTGCAAGTGTTTATGACTTCAAAAGCTTAAAGATACAAAAATAAAACAAATACGAATGATTAAGACTTAACAAAATAGGGGGGGAATTGTGGTTGGACGATATTAAATTAAATGGACAGAGTATAATTAAAGGCAAAATGTAAATATGAATGTGAAAAAATATGGATGATGGAATAGCTAAGGGGTTCTTCTCCACACATGTTACACTTGCAATACAAGATTGATTTTCGGTTGGTCTTTCGATAAATTATGAAACTCAATGCTCCAAGTTAATTAGGTCCGCTTATATTAACTTTCAGATTTCCCTAGATTCGTTGGATTGAATGGAATGCGCATTACAACCAATTTATTCTTAATCAAAGTCCCTAACTATGGAATACGCATGATAGAGACATTCAACAAAGATCATTAAGTTCAACGGAAATCATAAGCATTGACGAGGCATTCGTTACTATGGAATACGCATGAAACTTATGCCAAGAATTCGTTTAACGCGATTGTTTATAAGCAACCTCCACTACTTGTGAATATAAGTTCGTAACTATTAGGTGAAACTCACTTATATTCTAGCGTCATATTCATTCAAACGGTTAAACAAATTGAATCCACAACTTATGAAATTCCAACCAAAAGTAATCAATTCATATTGCAAGCATAAACATGTATTTTGAATCACCCCCTAGCTAAAGGGGGTTTAGTTCCTCATAACTTTGAAATCAAAGAAACACCTAAACATTCCAACAACTCAAACGTGAATTGTATGAACGTTTAGGCACTCTTCTCTTCCATTCTCATACGTACAAAACAAAGAGAATTAAATTTAAACTTTGAAATCAAAGAAACACCTAAACATTCCAACAACTCAAACTTGAATTGTATGAACGTTTAGGCACTCTTTTCTTCCTCGTTGTTGTAGCACAAGGTCTAAGGTGAGCTTTGGGGATTATGTGAAGTGTTTTGGAGGGATGGGAAGTGGTTGGATAGTGGCTGCAATGAAGGAGAAAAACTGCACAGAAAATGGAAGGGGAATTGCGGCAATGGATGTGTATTTGTGTTGTGTGAAGTGTTGTGAATGGAAATATGAGATATGAATTGAATGGGGAGTGAATGAATGCCAAATGAATGAGAATGCAAGGGTTTTTATAGGAGGAATGGAGATGTATATGGCTGTTTGTTTAAGATGCAAGTGGCTAATTAATGATGGAAAATAGTTAGGAAAGCATGTGAAAGCTGAAAATGCATATGGGGTACACGGCAATGATGCTTGTTGGTGCTGAAATTGCATGTGTGTGAGGTGTGTAGGTGCTGAAAATGCATGTGAATGCATGGCATTTGAAATGATTGTTGTTTGGAATTGAATGTGAAGACATGTGAAAGTGGAAATGCATGTGAAGATGTTGGAAATGGGAATGAAGGGGATACACGGCAATGTTTGGAATGTGAAGAAAATGGTGCATGTGGTTGTAATGTTTGTTGGTTAAAGATGCATGTGGATGTATTATACAATGGGAAAGTATGTGATTGAATTAAAGGATGCAAAGTGAATGAATCATGAATCATTGTGGATGAAAGGTGGAAGTGCATGTGTTGATGACTAGGTTAGTGGGTGGAAATCTGAAAATGGCATATAGGAATGGGAGCTCACGGTTTGAATGTGTAAAGTGTGTGTGAATGCATGTGAAGATGCAATAAATAATGCATGTAGGGTTAAAGAGGGAGAATGTGGTGAAATGATGAAGTAGGAAGGTGGAAATGCATGTGAGATGTTTGGAAAGGAATAAAGAATGAATGGTGGAAATGTGAGTGAATGATGTGCATGTGTGAGAATGCATGTGGAATTAAGAGGAGTATGGAAGTGAAATAAATGAATGATATGTTAAGTGATAAGTGAATGATATGTGGTGAGTGATAAGTGAATGGTTTGATAAGTGATAAATGAACTAGTTTAAAGGGCTAGGGTTTAAGTACATAGAATGGGCCTAAAATAGGTTGGTTTGTATGGTATAATGTGTTTGATTGGGCTAGAGGTTTTCCATGGCTCAAAGGATTTGTTTGATTGGGCTAGGCCCTTTGTTTGATGTCCCCAAAGAGTATACAAGGCTTCAATTTCGTCCATCCTCTTTGCTCCATGATTAAGCTATCCAAATCATGCCCAAAAATGCTCCAAATGGCCTCAAAATGCACTTTCTTGCTCCCTAGGCCCTTAGAACCTGAAAACACACAAAAGAAGCATAAAGGACTAAAATAACGAGAGAAACATAACGTAAATGCACGAGAACAAGCCATTTAAGTCGCATGAATATGCTCCTATCAGAGTGCATGTGGATGAAATGATGAAGTAGGAAGGTGGAAATGCATGTGTTGAATTAGTGGTGCAATGATGAAAGAGTAAGTGCATGTGTGTGTGAATGGTGTTTCTTGATGGTTTTGGGGTTGTGATGCATGTGAATGCATGTGGCTAAGGGTTGTTGATTGGGCTAGAGGTTTTGCATGGCTCAAAGGATTGTTTGATTGGGCTAGGCCCTTTGTTTTATGTCCAAAGTGCATACAAGGCTTTCAAATTCGTCCAACACTTTGGCTCCAAGCATATGCTATCCATTCCAAGCCCAATTTTGCTCCAAAATGCTCCAAAATGCATCTTTTTGCTTCCTTAGCCATATGAACCTAAAAACACAGGAAAATGGCTTAAACTACTAAAACAATTATGAATTAACAACATAGATGCACGAAAACAAGCTAAGTAAGTCGCCTAAATATGCTCCTATCAATTTCTGCCTTGAATTAACCCTTTTTCAATGGGATTATGCAATCCTTTTCCTTCACTAAGTGTGCCAAACTAGCCTACATAAACAGCCCTTGCCGCACCATTTAGATCACCACCCTTCACACAACATTCATACATTCATTCAGAGAACCATCCCTTGCCATGACCTTACAACCAACTCTACACCATTCCCCTACTTCCACACCTCCATCCCAACCTCCATACACCACCATCAAACCTTGCCGCACCACCCCACCTGCCTAAATCCATCCAAAACCCAGAAAATCATCCACAAAACCACCCTAGACCTTGTGCCGTGACTTAGCAAGGAAGAGGAGAAGGAAGACCAAGCCTTGGGCGTTTGTGCATTCGAGTTGGAGTGTTGGACGTTTCTAGGTGTAATCTATCTTTTATTTTTAATGTTTAATTCTATGTTGCTTTGTTTTGTCATGAACATGAGAGGCTAAACTCGTTTTAGCCTAGGGATGCTTTGAAACCATGATTACGTTTATAATATGAGTTGATAAATTCCAGTTGTGATTTCATAAATTGTGAATGCAATTTACTTAACCGTTTGATGGATAACTTATTCTTGTATGTTTATTAGGGAGGCCTACATAATTTGCATGCTTGAATTTGGTGCTAGAATATAAGGGTGTTTCACATAATCGTCACAAACTTATGTTCACAAGTAGTTAAGGTTGTTTTCACAATCATGTTAAGTAAATTCCTAGCATGAGTATCATGATGTCATAGTTACAAGTGCTTTGTCAATACTTATGATTTCTATTGAACGTAATGATCTTTGACCGTATCTCTATTATGATGTCATGTAGGGGACTTTTGAAGAATGCTTTGGGTTGTCGTATGATGTCATCCAATCCACTAACTTAAGGGAAATCTGAGGGTTAATTAGTGATGTCACGGTTAATCTAAGGTGTTGAGGTTCATGGTTTATCGGAAAAGCAACTGGAAATCAATTTATGTTTGAAAGTATCATGTGTGGAGAAGTATCCCTTGGCTATCCCATCATCCATTAGTTTTTCTCAAATTCGTCCAAAATCTGTTTTAAAGTTTTAAAGTTACTTGTTTTCTTTTAAATTCGTCCAAAATCAAAACCCCTTTTCTTACTTTGTCCAAATCTGTCGAAAAGAGTCTTTTTGAGTCTTTAGAGTCAAAACTAAGTGTATTTTCGTCCAAATTAAGTCCTAAAGTCTAAATTGAGTCTTTTTGGTTGTTTTGAGTTGTTTTGAGTCTTTAAAGGTTGTTTTGAGTCATACAAGTTAGTAAGAGTCTTGTGAGTTTATTTAAAGTGTTTTAAAGCATATTTTCACATCTTTGAGTCAATTTTCATTAGATTAGCAATCCCTCCTAATCCCCGGCCTAGAACGATCCCTACTTATATCTATACTACAATTGTCAAAAAGAGGGTTTAATTTGAGTGCTATCTTTTATCACATCACCTAGAATCATTGAATTGGATGAATATGCATCGCAACCAAATTATTCCTAACAAGTTCTCTATATGAACAGCATGATAAAGACACAAGTTAGAATCATTACGTTCTTTGGAAATCATAAGCATTGACAAGGCATTTGTAACTATGAAAAGCATGATACTCCTGCCAGGAATCTACTTAACACGATCGTGACTAGCGACGTTCTGATAGGAGCATATTTATGCTACTTAGTTATGTTGTTTCCTTGCATTTAATTACTTAATTACTATCTATTTTAGTCTTTTAAGCTATTTTCGTATGTTTTTAGGTCCTAATGGCAAAAGGAGCAAGAAAGTGCATTTTGAGGCTATTTCGAGCAGTTTTGGGCATGGATTGGATAACTTAACTATGGAGCAATGTGGATGGACGAAATTGAAGTCAAGAGATGCTAGGAAAGGCTAAAAATCTGGAGAAAGAAGTCCAAATGCAAAGAAGATAAGGAAAGAGCAAGAAATAAAGAACCTTATCCAAATTTTCTTGTCTTATCCAAACCTTATCCAACCTTATCTTATCTTATCCTATCCTAATCTTTTCCTACCTTAATTCCAACTTCAAAGAGGACTCCTTTTCACATTAAATCACCTAAATATCAAGTTCGAGAAGCCCTATTTTCGTGCATTAAGTTTATGCCACATGTAACCCTTCTAGAAGTTCTAGAATCTGCCACAAGGACCATTCCTTGTCCTCCTTGGAATCTAATTGAAAGTATCCTTGTTCTTTGGTGATTTGGAGTCCTAATTCCTCTCCTTTTTAGCCCAAATTCGTGCCTCCCCTTCACCCTATAAATACTTGATGCCAAAACACTCAAAAACCACCACCCTCTACCACAAATTCACACCACACCATCCACCACACCTCAAGAGCCTAAATTCACACAAATCCCCATTGTTGGCAGCAAGGAAGGAAGGAGGAGCCACCTAGAGTGTTTCTAGGTGTATTCTATCTTTGTTTTGCGAACATGTGGAACTAACTTCTTTTTAGTTAGAGGTGAATTTGAAGCCGTGATTATATGCTTTATATGAATTGATTACATCCAATTATTGTTTCTTAAGGCATGAATGTGATTTGCTTACCTAAGTTATTAAAACTTGTTTATGTATGTGGGTTGGGGGTCAACACTTAATTTGCATGCATGAATTTGATGGTAGAGTATAAGGGGGTTTCACGTAAGAGTTATTCACTTATATTCACAAGTAGTGGAGGTTGCTAGTCACAATCGTGTTAAGTAAATCCTTGGTATGAGTCTCATGCGTTTCATAGTGATGAATGCCTTGTCAATGCTTATGATTTTCACAAAACTTAATGACTTTTGATATGTATCTTTATCATGCCTTTCATATAGGGAACTTGAGAAAGATAATTTGGTTTAGATGCGTATTCCATCTAATTCAATGAAATAAGGAAAATCTAATGGTTAGTTGTGCGATGCAATTAACTTGGGGCATTGTGATTCATAGTCTAAAGGAATAATAATTGGAAATTGGTTCATATGCATATATCATGTGTGGAGAAGGACCCTCTAACTAGCCTTTCACCCATTTATTTCACTTAAATTCGTTATTCCAAAGTATTTTCTACAAAGTTTTTGTTTTAAGTTTTAAATTCGTCAAAAACAATCCCCTTTTCATTTAGTCTTGTTATTTGAGTCAAAGTTTGTTTTCTTTGAGTCTTTTGAGTCAAGTTAAGGTTTATTTTCGTCCAAAACACTTGTTAGGTCTAAAATTGAGTCTTTTTAAGTGTTTGTTGCTGTTTTGAGTGTTTTAAGTTAGTTTAAAGTCTATAGAGTCTATTTTAGTGTTTTTTTTAGTCTTAATTGTGTTGATTAGCATCCCTTCTAATCCCCGGCCTAAAACGATCCCTACTTTCATATACTACAATCATAGGGTTTTAATTTGAGTGTTAGAATATTTCACATCACCTTCACTACTTGCGAATATAAATTCATAACGATTAGGTGAAACAAACTTATACCCTAGCACCAGATTCAAGCACGCAAATTAAGCGTGCACTCTCAATCAACATACAAGAATAAGTTCCAAATCAAACAGTTAAGAAAATTGTATTCATGACTTATGCAACGATAACTGGAAGTAATCAACTTATTTCACATATATAATCATGGTTTCGAATACACCCCTATCCAAAACGAATTTAGCCAATCATACTCAAAGCAAAACAAAGATTTCATGAATTAGACATTGAAATATAAGATAGAATAGACCTAAAATTGTTCAACAACTCAGAATGAAGAGCCAAACAATTGAGTGAATCTGTCTCCTTTCCCTTGCTTGCGGCAGATTGGGTGATGATGGTTTCTGGGTTGTTTTGATGATGTAGAATGGATTTTGGGGTGTTTAGAGGCACGGCAAGGGATGTAGGTTGAGTGCGGATGAGTGTTTGATGGTTGGAAGGTGGTGGAGGACTCGGCAATGATGGTGGAAGAAGGTGGAATGGCTGGTTGTGTTTCTGGGTTGCAGAATGGTGTTTTGGGATGAATGGATGTGTGTGGGAGTGAAGGGACGAGTTTTGGTGGTGAATCCCCCTAGGGTTCGGCCAAGGGCTGATTATATGTGTTTTGGGAAGTTAATAACATACCTAATTGAGTTATGATTCAGATTTCCTAGTCTAAATAGAAAAGGTAAGTGAATAAAGTCCAAATAAAATCAGAAAAGGGGGATGCACGAATTTAAAACAAATAAGGAATGTCCTTGCCTTGCAAGGAATCAGAAATTAAACCTCTTGCACAGCAAGGAAAGGGAATTTAAGGTAAGGTACGAAATTAGTGCAAAAGAAGGAAGGAAAAGTCAATTCCTTGCAAGAAATCAGAAATTAGGTCTTTAGGGAAAGTTTTAGAACTAGGAAAGTGATTTAAACTAGGAAATAAGAAATTGAAATAAGGAAACACAAGGGAAGGGTGCGGCACATAGCTTAGGGAAAGGTAAGGCACAAAGCAAGAGGTATTAGAATAAGGGAAAGGTCCTAACACATATGGAAAATAGGGAAGTTTACACAAAGAAAGGGAAACAACCTTCCTTGCACGGCAAGGAAGGGAAAGTTGCAAAGAACCTTTGTTTGTTGTCCAAGGGTGCTCGGGAGCCATCTTAAGTGCTAAAACTTAGAGCATTCTTGATTTAGGAAAGGTCAACCAAAATAGGAAACTTTGGCTTAACTTTCCTACTTCAAGTAGGAATCCTCGTCCAACTAGGAATCCTCATGTGAGTGGGAAACCTCCTTCAATTTGGAAACCTTCTCGTAATTGGAATCCTCGTCGTAGTAGGAATCCTTGCGACATCAATGATGTGATATATAATAGCACACAAATTAAACCCTCTTTTTGCCAATTGTAGTATAGATATAAGTAGGGATCGTTCTAGGCCGGGGATTAGGAGGGATTGCTAATCTAATGAAAACTGACTCAAAGATACAAAAATATGCTTAAAACACTTAAATAAACTCAAAGACTGTTAACTAAACTTATATGACTCAAAACAAACTCAAAAGACTCAAAACAACACAAAACAATCAAAAAGACTCAAACTAGACTCTAGGACTTACTTTGGACGAAAATTGAATTAGTTTTGACTCAAAACACTTAAAAACACACAATAGCTCAGATTCTAACCTAATTGACACTTAAAACAAAAGGGGGTTTTGGTTTTGATGAATTTGAATTAAAACAAAACAGAAACTAAACTAGACAAAGTTATGAACGAATTTGGGTATATGGATGGGTGATTAGCTAGCTAGAGGGTCCTTCTCCACACATGACACACTTGCATACAAATTGATTTCCAGTTGCTTTTCAATAAACCATGAACCTCAACACCCCAGATTAACCGTGACATCACTAATTAACCCTCATATTTTCCTTAAGTTATTGGATTGGATGACATCAGACGACAACCCAAAGCATTCTTCAAAAGTTCCCTACATGACATCATAATAGAGATACAATCAATGATCATTACGTTCAATGAAAATCGTAAGCATTGACAAAGCACTTGTAACTATGACATCATGATACTTATGCTAGGAATTTACTCAACATGATTGTGAAAACAACCTTAACTACTTGTGACTATAAGTTTGTAACGATTATGTGAAACTCCCTTATATTCTAGCACCAAATTCAAGCATGCAAATTAAGTGTGCTCCCTTAATCAACAAACAAGAATAAGTTATCCATCAAACGGTTAAGTAAATTGCATTCACATTTTATGAAATCACAACTGGAATTAATCAATTCATATTGCAAATATAATCATGGTTTCAAAGTCTCCTCTAGCTAAAACAAGGTTAGAATTGAATTAAATTCACAATCATGAACACAACGACGAACAATCTGATCCGCACAAAATTTCCACAAATATGGGTCATCCCATACATAAAACCGTGCCTCTTTCTTGAGTTTATCATGTTGGTGCTTAGCTATGGTGTTTGGAACACGTTTTGACACCAAAAAGTTCACCAAATCGGCATACCAAGTTTCACATACCTTAATGGACATCAATTGCTCATCAGGGAATGTCTCTTGGATGGGTAAAGAGTCCTCGTTGCACACCAAATGACTAAGATGGTCAGCAACCATGTTCTCACTCCCTTTCTTGTCTCGAATTTCAATGTCAAACTCTTGGAGAAGAAGCATCCATTGAATGAGCCTTGGTTTGGCCTCCTTTTTGGTGAATAAGTACCTTAAGGCTGCATAGTCAGAATATACAATCACTTTAGTGTCAAGTAAATATGAATGAAACTTATCTAAAGTAAACACAACGACAAAAAGTTCTTTTTCAGTGGTAAAGTAGTTTAATTGGGCATCGTTTAAGGTCTGGGAAGATAAGGTGTTCTAGAAAGAGTGTTTAGGGCAGATTCCTAAACCTAAAGGGACAAGGACATATGATATAGGTGTAGAGGAAGGATTGCAACTCCTAAACCTATAAGGAATGGTCAATATGTGGCAAACAAATGGATAAAGCTTCTAGAAATTGAAATAGGTGTTTAAATGTGTAATGAATCCCCTCTAATTAGCTAGATTTAAGTCCTAACCTGATTTGGATAGGATAAGATAGGATAATGTTAGAGTTAGGAAAGGATAAGGTTGGTTAGAATAGGATAAGATAAGGTTGGATAAGGTTCCTTATTTCATGCTATTTCCTTATCTTCTTTGCTTTAGGACTTCATCCACCAAATTTGTAACCTTTCCTAGCATTTCTTGACTTCAACTTCGTCCATCCTCTTTGCTCCATGGTTAAGCTATCCAATCCATGCCCAAAAATGCTCCATGTAGCTCCAAAATGCCCTTTCTTGCTCCTTTTGCCTTTGGGACCTAAAAACATACGAAAATAGCTTAAAAGACTAAAATAAATAGTAATTAACTCACTAAATGCAAGGAAACAACATAACTAAGTAGCATAAATATGCTCCTATCACTTAGTTAGCTTGTTTTCGTACATTTATGTTGTTAGTTCATAGTTATTTTAGTAGTTTAAGCTATTTTCGTGTGTTTTTAGGTTCATATGGCTAAGGAAGCAAAAATGTGCATTTTGGAGCAAAATTGGACTTGCAATGGATAGCATATGCTTGGAGCAAAAGGAATGGACGAAATTAAAGAGCTAAAGATGTTAGGATTCCTAATCAAAGAAGGATTCCTAATCAAAAGAGGAATCCTAGTCAAAGAAAGTTTCCTATTTTGGTTTAACCTTTCCTAATCCTAAAAAGACCTTATGTTTCAGCAACATTAAAGACTCCTATGCATTTTAGGACACAAACCAAGCCTTCCTTGCAACCTAATTACCCTTGCCGTGTAAGGGAAGTCCTTATTTCCTATTCTATGTCACAAGATCACATTCCTTTTCACCCTTGATAGGAGCATATTCATGCGACTTAATTAGCATGTTCTCGTGCATTTATGTTGTGTTTCCTTAGTTATTTTAGTGTTTAAAGTCATTTTTGTGTATTTTCAGATTATAAGGCCAAAGTGTGCAAGAAGATGCAAATTGGAGCCTTTTGGAGCAAAAGAGGAATGAATGAGTTGAAGACTTGAAGAAACGATGAATTCCTACTCCAACGATGAATTACTACCAAAACGAGGATTCCTACTCAAACAAGGATTCCTACTTGAAGTAGGAAAGTTAACCCTAGGTTTCCCGTTTTGGTAACCTTTCCTAATCTTAAACGTCCATATTTTCTAGCCACTTTGAAGGCCTTGTAGGCACTTTAGGACACAAAACGAAGGCCCTAAGCCCACTCACACAACCTTGCCGTGCATTAACCCTAATCCCCTTCCCTTGCCGTGCAAGGGGGGCATTTTTGTCCAATGTTGTGCACTTAAACCCTATTTCCCTCTCCTAACCTAAACCCTAGCCGCACCTTGCAGCCATCCCCTTTAATTTCTGATTTAATTCCCTAATTCTAGCAGCCTTTAACTTAATTTTAATTAACCAAAATAAATTAGGGTGGAAATTTCTGAAAACCCTAGGTAATCCACCATTTAGCCGCACCCTAGGGAGAGTTTTCATGCATTCTTTTCATCACACACATCTAAGCCGTCACTCCCATCATCCATAAACCCTAAGGACCCTAATTCCACATCTCAGCCATACCCTCTATTTTCACCCTAGGTATTCTCTCATTCATTCGATTCAGCCATTCACTCACAAAACCTCTCAGCCGCAAGAACCTTTCCATCTTCTCCCAACAGCCGCACCTTTTCCCATCCATTCCAGCCACCTTCCCACCATTGCAGCCACCATTCCCAACCTCCATACACCTTTCCACATCCTTGCCGCACCACCACACCTCCCTAAATCCATCCCCAACCCAAAATAACATCCAAAAACCCCCTAAACCATCTCTGCCGCAGCAAGGAGAAGAAGAAAGAGGAGCTTAGACGCGCAGAAATTCAAGTGGATTCGTTGGGCGTTCTAGGTGTAATCAATCTTTTAATCTTTATGTTTAAATTCATTTTTATTTCTCTTTCTCTGAACATGAGAGGCTAAATCCCTAGTTAGCTAGGGGGTGATTCGAAACCATGTTTATGATTGCAATATGAATTGATTACCTTTTGTTGGAATTTCATGAATTGTGGATTCAATTTGTTTAACTGCTTGATTGATAACTTATTTGTGTATGTTTATTGAGAGTGCACGCTTAATTTTCATGCATGAATATGACGCTAGAATATAAGTGAATTTCACCTAATAGTTATGAACTTATATTCACAAGTAGTGAAGGTTGCTTATAAACAATCGCGTTAAATGAATTCTTGGCACTAGTTTCATGCTCATCATAGTAACGAATGCCTCGTCAACACTTATAGTTTTCATGATGCTTAATGATCTTTGATTGTATCTTTATTGTGCTTTTCACGTAAAGGACTTTTGGAGAATGTTTTGAATTGCGTATGCGCTGTCCCATCCAATTTATTAACTTAAGGAGAACTTGAAGGTTAATTTAAGCAGACCTAATTAACCCGGGGTGTTGAGTTTCATAATTTATCGAAAGACCAACTAAAAATCATCTTGTATGCAAGTGTGACATGTGTGGAGAAGAACCTTCTAGCTAGCGTTCCATCCATATTTTCATCACATTCATCTTTACAATCTGTTTTAAATTACAATCTGTGCATTTTATTTAATTTCGTCAAAAAACTAAATCCCCCTTTACTTTAGTGTCCAA
Organism: Pyrus communis; assembly: GCF_963583255.1. Lineage (NCBI taxonomy): Eukaryota > Viridiplantae > Streptophyta > Magnoliopsida > Rosales > Rosaceae > Pyrus > Pyrus communis. The sequence goes on from NC_084811.1 coordinate 14,041,290, forward strand.
TTTAGTTAGAAAGTGTCTTAGTTTGTGTTTCTAAGTGTTTTGATTCAAGTTATTACCCAAATTTGTCCAAATTAGTGAAAGTGCTCAAAACTGCCCATAAAGTGTTTTTAAGGCAGTTTTGAGTGTTTTGGGACTGTTTTGAGTCTTTTGGTTTGTTTTAGTGTTTTATTGTTTAGTTTTGCATTCTTTAAGTCTAGTTTAGTGTTTTAACCTTTGTTTTAAGTTTTTGAGTCAGTTTCCAAGTGATTTAGCAATCCCTCCTAATCCCCGGTTTAGAACGATCCCTACTTATTCATATACTACAATTGTCAAAAAAGGGTTTTAATTTGTGTGCTTATTTAGTTCGCATCAAATTTTTGGTGCCGTTGCCGGGGATTAGCAACTTTGCTAATCCCTTGGATTGTTATTTTCTGTTTATTTTTAGTTTGTTAAAGTTTCTGACCTTGTTTTGTTTTCCTTGTTTTAGGTACTAGTGTATGACTCGGAGTTCTCAGTTGATTCGTGAGCATATCTTAGACTTTGACAGCGATTTTGAGACGAAAGAGGAAGGAACACGAATCAAATCCACCAAGCCCGGAACCTGACGAGGGGCTCCTACCACGGCACAAGAAGAAGGAGGGGTTACTTCTACAATACTTCTACGAGGGGCTCCTACCAATCGAACGTCAAATGCTCAGATGAAGGAGGAGTTACTTCTACAATACTTCTACGAGGGGCTCCTACCAATCGAACGTCAAATGCTCGATGCCTCGGCGGGTGGAGCATTGGTGGACAAGACACCCATGGCGGCCAAGGTCTTGATTGCTAACCGAGCGTTGAACGCTCAACAATACGAAGGAGTAGGCCAAAGAGGACCCCCTGATGCGAACTAAATAAGCATACAAATTAAAACCCTCTTGTGACAATTGTAGTATATGAATAAGTAGGGATCGTTCTAAACTGGGGATTAGGAGGGATTGCTAAATCACTTGGAAACTGACTCAAAAACTTAAAACAAAGGTTAAAACACTAAACTAGACTCAAAGAATGCAAAACTAAACAATATAACACTAAAACAAACCAAGAGACTCAAAACAGCCCCAAAACACTCAAAACTGCCTTAAAAACACTTTCTGGGCAGTTTTGAGCACTTTGACTACTTTGGACGAATTTGGGAAATAAATTGATTCAAAACACTTAGAAACACAAACTAGGACACTTTCTAACTAAATTAGACACTAAAGTAAAGGGGGATTGAGTTTTTGACGAAATTAAATAAAATGCACAGATTGTAATTAAAGGCAGATTGTAAAGATGAATTTGATGAAAATATGGATGGAATGCTAGCTAGAAGGTTCTTCTCCACACATGTCACACTTGCATACAAGATGATTTTCAGTTGGTCTTTCGATGAATTATGAAACTCAACACCCCGGGTTAATTAGGTCCGCTTAAATTAACCTTCAGATTTCCCTAGAATCATTGAATTGGATGAATATGCATCGCAAACAAATTATTCCTAACAAGTTCTCTATATGAACAGCATGATAAAAATACAAGTTAGAATCATTACGTTCTTTGGAAATCATAAGTGTTGACGAGGCATTCGTTACTATGATGAGCATGAAACTAGTGCCAAGAATTCATTTAACGCGATTGTTTATAAGCAACCTCCACTACTTGTGAATATAAGTTCATAACTATTAGGTGAAATTCACTTATATTCTAGCGTCATATTCATGCATGAAAATTAAGCGTGCACTCTCAATAAACATACACAAATAAGTTATCAATCAAGCAGTTAAACAAATTGAATCCACAATTCACGAAATTCCAACCAAAGGTAATCAATTCATATTGCAAGAATAAACATGGTTTCGAATCACCCCCTAGCTAACTAGGGATTTAGCCTCTCATGTTTATAGAAAGAGAAATAAAATTGAATTTAAACATGAAGATTAAAAGATTGATTACACCTAGAACGCCCAACGAATCCACTTGAATTTCTGCGTGTCTAAGTTCGTCTTTCTTCTTCTCTTTGCTGCGGCAGAGAGGTTTTATGGTGTTTTTGGATGATTTTCTGATTTAGGGATGGGGTTATGGTGATATGGTGGCTGGAAGGGTGGAGATGGCTGCGGCAAGGTGTGGAAGTGGCTGGAATTGATGGAGGAGGCTGCGGCAAATGTGGGAATTAGGGTGATGGGAGCTACGGCTTAGGGGGAAATTAGGGTTATGGTGACTGAATCATGTGTAGAATGAAAAGTGAATCAAAGAAAAGAGAGCTAGGGTGAATATTAGGTGCGGCTGAGATAGGAGTTAGAAGGCTTAGGGTGAAAAATGGATGGGGACTTGCGGCTGAGATGAATTTTGGATGAATGATAGGCTACGGATTCAATGGAGAGTAAGGAAGGGTACGGCTAGGGTTAGGAATATGTATGATTTCAGAAAACAAACCCTAGCTTATTAAAATTAAATCAAAGGCTTACAAAATTGGGAAATTAAATCAGAAATATAAAGGTGCGGCTAGGATTGAATTTGGGAGAGAAATAGGTTTAATTCAGAAATAGAAGGGCAAGGTGCGGCTAGGGTTTAGAAGCATGTGTTTTAAGTGCAAACCTAGGACAAAATTGCCCTCCCTTGCATGGCAAGGGAAGGGGAGAAGATAAAAGGGCACGGCAAGGGTGTTTAAGGGGCCTAGGGCCTTCGTTTTGTGTCCTAAAGTGCCTACAAGGCCTTCAAAGTGGCTAGAAAATACGGACGTTTAAGATTAGGAAAGGTTACCAAAACGGGAAACATAGGGTTAACTTTCCTACTTCAAGTAGGAATCCATGTTTGAGTAGGAATCCTCGTTTTGGTAGGAATTCATCGTTGGAGTAGGAATTCATCGTTTCTTCAAGTCTTCAACTCATTCATTCCTCTTTTGCTCCAAAAAGCTCCAATTTGCATCTTCTTACACACTTTGGCCTTATAATCTGAAAATACACAAAAATGACTTTAAACACTAAAATAACTAAGGAAACACAACATAAATGCACGAGAACAAGCTAATTAAGTCGCATGAATATGCTCCTATCAAATTCCCCCACACTTAACTTTTGCTAGTCCTCGAGCAAAACAAAACAACTTAAAGAAAAAAAACGAAACAAAACAAACACAACAAAACCTAAACCTTCCAACGTTTGCCTCAGGGATTTCCAATGAAACATGACATGTCAAAGATCATTACTCACATAGCTTTTAGTCTTCCTTCCCCTCGAGCACATACTTAATCATAGTCACCATTCACTAGTTCGCATTTAATCAATTAAAACACATTTTGAATGTAGTAACATGCCTTAGAGAATTCCCTCAATTCCTCACTAGTTATGCACTCAATTTTCACTCAGATTTTCTGACTACACACCCTACACTAGTTATATGTGAGAAGATTGATGTAAACATGAAAGACTAGTACTCACATATGTTATAACAAAGAACACAATTTCTGGAGTAATTAAACATGTTTAGATATGATCTCATGAATGGGATGCTACTACTTAGATGCGAGAACCAGTGACACCATATGCTCATACCAAATTCAAACTCCACAATTGAAATGCACAACACTCAAGATAGGAGTCAAGGGTTGTAACGGGGCTTGGGGCATTGGCTAACAAGGAAAGATAGGGATAAACAAAAGTTCCTTAAGCAATAGCAAGCAAAGTAATGAAATTGAGATTTAGAATTCACTTAGAGTGCAGAAATCAACTTTTAGACAAATAGGGGAGATTCAAACAACTCTTAGGGCCTAATTCATTGTTTTGGACCCTTACTTCAACAACCAATACTTTGGAACTCTTTTCACTTCTTTTCAACTCTTTTTTTTTTTTCTCTTTTTTTTTTTTTTTTTTTTTTTTTTCTTTTTTTTTCTTTTCTCGCCGTGCCTATGGCACATAAACTCACATAAATACTCCTTCCCCCACACTTATTTTCTGCAACAAATTAATCAAAAGGAATTCATTTTCAGTCATGCTTACTATGCTTCAAGAACAAGGGTACGGATGGTCCTAATCTAGGCTAGGTGAGGATGATATGGGTTAACAAAGAACATGGCTAACACGGCTGAATGAGGTTAACTTAAACACAAAATAAGTGAAGGGCACACGGCTTATTTGGCTTTGATGGTGGTCACTACACAACTTCATCTTGAATATGTGGTATGCAATTCAATACATGCTTTGAATGAAATGGGCATGAGTTCTAGCATTTGGAACTAAGTGATGAAACGCCTTCTAAGTAGTAACCAAGCAAAGAATAATGAGATCATGCAACGACTTTAGAAAACAATAATGCACAGATTTTAACTCTCCAAATAACGTTTAGGCTCAAGTCTCACAGGGATGTAGCGTTAGTTTGAGTTCATTCATTCAAGCATGTTACAAAAACTAATTTTTTCCTTTGTGATTACATGTGAATTCGTAAACTATAACTACAACCAAGCATAAATCAAAGAGTATGTTAAACGTCCATCCATGTTTGTAACTTTCTTTAACCATCATGCAATTAAAAACCAAATCCTCATCATTGTGTTGGAAGGTAACCTACGACACAAACAAACACACAAAAACAACTTTTTTTGGGTTTTTCAAAACAATTTTTCAAATTTTTAGGGGATTTTCGGATTTTTAAGTTAACACACACTAAAACACTCTAAAATAGCTTAAAAACACTTAAAAACAGCAAGGAACAACATTGGAAGTTATGGGTGATAAAATCCCACGAATTTGCATCAACAACATTAGTTACCCCCCCCCCCCCACACTTAAATCAAACATTGTCCTCAATGTTTTAAGCTTAAAACCACACCAAACAAAAGTAAACATAAAAACAGCAACTAAACACACTAAACATGGCAGAATGTAAATAACAAAGAGAAGAGGTTAGGGACGCAAATCTGGGTATGGAGTATAGATTCCATCTTCTCCTTGGTGATTGCATGGGTTACCTCCCACGAAGTGCTTTCTTTTACGTCTTGCAGCCGGACGATGCCACATTGATCATCCTTCATGGGAACCCACGGCATAATGGGTGGTCTCCTCCACATCATGTTCTACAAAACTCTCGTAGTAAGGCTTCAATCGATGCCCATTTACCTTGAACTCTTGACCTGTTTTGAAACTACGAACTTGGACTGCACCATGAGGAAAAACATTAGTAATAACAAAGGGTCCAATCCAACGTGAACGTAACTTACTCGGAAATAGACGAAGACGAGAATTAAATAACAACACTTTCTGTCCAACAGAGAAGGACTTGGTGCGAATCATCTTGTCATGAAAGGCCTTTGTCTTTTCCTTGTAAATGCGGGCATTCTCGTAAGCTTCATTCCGTATCTCCTTAAGTTCATTCAATTGAAGCTTTCGATGAATTCCCGCCTCATCTACATCCATGTTGAACTTCCTCACGGCCCAATGAGCCTTGTGCTCCAACTCCACAGGTAAGTGACATGGTTTGCCATAAACAAGCCGAAAGGGGGACATTCCTATGGGTGTTTTGTAGGCGGTCCTATAAGCCCACAATGCATCCTCTAACCTCAAGCTCCAATCTTTTCTTGTTGGCCCAACCGTCTTCTCAAGAATCTGTTTTACCTCCCGATTCGACACCTCGGCTTGCCCTCTTGTTTGAGGATGATAGGGTGTCGAAACCCTATGTGTAACATTGTACTTCTTGAGCAGTGCCTCGATTGTACGATTACAAAAATGTGAACCTCCATCACTTATAAGGACTCGAGGCATTCCGAACCTAGCAAAAATGTTAGACTTCACAAAATCTGCAACCACTTTGGAATCGTTAGTATGGGTGGCTTTTGCTTCCACCCATTTGGAAACATAATCCACCGCCAACAAGATATAGAGAAAACCATATGATGAAGAAAAAGGACCCATAAAATCAATTCCCCACACATCAAATATTTCAACAGAAAGTATAGGGTTTTGTGGCATTTGATCCTTAACACTTATATTACCCATTCGTTGACAACGATCACATGTAAGGCAAAATGTCCTAGCATCCCTAAAAATGGTTGGCCAATAAAACCCACATTCTAAGACCTTAAGGGCAGTGCGTTGGGTGCCAAAATGTCCCCCACATGCATATGAATGACAGAATGTTAAAATAGATTGAAACTCAGATTCATTCACACAACGTCGTACAATCTAATCGGGACTAAATTTCCATAGGTATGGGTCATCCCAAACATAAAACCTAGCATCCTTTTTAAGCTTATCACGTTGATTCCTATTAAGTGTGCTAGGGATATGTTTAGACACCAAAAAGTTCACCACATCTGCATACCAAGGGTCACTTACCTGGATAGACATTAATTGTTCATCGGGGAAGGTTTCAGAAATTGGCAGTGCTTCCTCATGCACCATTCGACTTAGGTGGTCAGCCACCACGTTCTCCACGCCCTTCTTATCCCGAATCTCAATGTCGAACTCTTGTAGAAGCAACATCCATCGAATTAGTCTAGGCTTGGCCTCCTTTTTCGTGAGCAAATACTTGAGAGCTGCATAATCAGTAAAAATAATAACTTTAGTACCAAGTAAGTAGGATCGGAACTTATCTAATGCAAATACCACAGCAAGTAATTCTTTTTCAGTGGTTGAGTAATTTAATTGAGCATCATTTAGTGTCCTAGATGCATAATAAATAACATGAGGTTGTTTGTTCTTTCGCTGCCCCAAAACAGCACCAATTGCATAGTCCGAAGCATCGCACATCAACTCAAATGGAAGGCTCCAATCCGGAGGTGTGATAATGGGAGCCGAAGTGAGAGCCTCCTTGAGGTGGTTGAATGCTTTCTCGAACGCCTCGTTGAACTCGAAAACCACCTCCTTTTGAAGCAATCGGCATAGTGGCTGCGCAATCTTGGAGAAATCCTTTATGAAGCGCCTATAAAAACCTGCATGACCAAGAAACGAACGAACCTCTCTAACCGAAGTAGGAGAGGGTAAGTAGCGTATAAGATCTATTTTAGACTTATCTACTTCAATTCCTTTTTCAGATATGATATGACCTAAAACAATACCTTGTTTAACCATAAAGTGGCATTTCTCCCAATTTAACACAAGGTTAGTTTCAATGCATCGTTTTAAAATCAAACTAAGATTGTTCAAACAACCATCAAATGAATTACCAAAAACGCTGAAATCATCCATAAAAACCTCAATAATTTTCTCAACATAATCTGAAAATATGCTCATCATGCATCTTTGAAATGTGGCAAGTGCATTACATGAACCAAATGGCATGCGACGATAAGCAAATGTACCAAAGGGGCATGTAAAAGTGGTATTTTCTTGATCATCCGGGGCAATAACAATTTGATTATAACCAGAATATCCATCAAGAAAACAATAAAATGAATGACCTGCTAACCTCTCAAGCATTTGATCTAGGAATGGCAATGGAAAGTGGTCATTCCTCGTGGTGGCGTTTATCTTCCTATAATCAGTGCATACGCGCCAACCGGTTTGGATTCGAGTGGGCACAAGCTCGTTCTCCGCATTTTCCACAACCGTCACTCCAGATTTCTTGGGAACACATTGGATAGGTGAAACCCAACGGCTATCGGAGATGGGGTAAATCACTCCACAATCAAGGAGTTTGATTATCTCCTTCTTCACCACTTCCATCATCGGAGGGTTGAGACGGCGTTGAGCCTATCTAGTTGGTTTGGCCCCCTCCTCAAGAAATATGTGATGCATACATGTGACGGGACTAATACCTTTGATATCGGCCAAAGTCCAACCTAGGGCAGATTTGAACTCCTTCAAGACACGCACTAGTTTCTCTTCTTCTTGTGCCGTGAGTGATGAAGAAATAATGGCCGGTAAGGTCTCCTCTTCCCCTAAGAAAATGTACTTCAAATGGCTTGGTAGTGGTTTGAGATCAAGGAGAGGTGCCTGAACTATGGATGGAAGCAACTTATTAGTCGAAATGGGAATTGACTCAAAGTTAGAAAACTTACCCTCGTGCCTAGGCAATGACTCAAGGGCAGCAACCAACTCAAGGCATTCCTCACTAGGAGGCACGGCATGGAATAGGTCATGTGTGCCGTGGGTGAGCAAAGGTTCTCCTCCCTTGGTTTTGAGTTCCATGCTTCGTGTAATGACATTTCCAAGCGCATCGGCGTTCAAATCTTCAAGATATCCCTGCACCAAAGAATCAATTATATCAATGGAGAAACATGAATGATCGTCACTAGGATACTTAATAGAATCAGAAAGACTAAAATTCACAACTTCCCCATCAAATTCCATGGACAAAGTTCCATTAAACACATCAATTTTCGTCCGAGCCGTCTTCATAAATGGCCTCCCAAGGAGGATTGGCAACGTAGGGGCATGGTCAGATTCATCCATTTCGAGCACATAGAAGTCCGCCAGAAAGATTAAATGATTTACCTGCACTAACACATCTTCCAAAACTCCCTTTGGATAGGCGTTAGATCTATCGGCCAATTGTATGATTACACCATCATTTTTCAATACTCCTAGGTTCATAGATGCATAAATTGAATATGGCATGACATTTATAGAAGCACCTAGGTCTAACATGGCAGATTCAAAACGAGTATTACCTATGACACAAGGAATGGTAAAACTACCCGGATCTTTGCATTTGGGGGGTAGTTTGCGTTGCAAGATGACGGAGACATTTTCACCTACCTTTACCACTTCCTTGGTCGACATCCTCTTCCTAGTGGTGCAAAGCTCCTTTAAGAACTTGGCGTACCTCGGTACTTGCTTGATTGCATCCAAAAGGGGTATGTTTACTTGAACTTTCCGAAATGTTTCAAGTATGTCTTTCTCGGCTTCTTCTTTCTTCGATTGCATAAACCTACTAGGAAAAGGCACATTCAGAGGAAAAACATTAGTAGGAACCGAATTTGACACATTCTTACCCTTTTTGGCCGAATTGGACATGTTGGAGTCACTTGAAGCTTGCGGCAAAGGTGTTTCCACCTTTGCCATGGGTTGGCCTATTTCTTCCTCTTCAATTCTCAGTTTTTCGTCCTCGTTAAGATCTGATGGTGATGGTGTAGGACCTGCCCCGACTTCTTTTCCACTTCTCAAGAGTATGGCCTTTTCACTTTCGAAGCCTCCCTTGGGATTTGGAATGGTAGAACTAGGAAGTTGGCCTTGCTCACGAAACTTCCCTACAAAATCTGCAATCTGCCCAATTTGTTTCTCCAATTGCTCCACCCTCTTGTCTTGGTTTTGCATGGCTTTGGCTTGGTTTTCTTGCCCCTGAGACAAATTCGTTAGTAATTTAAGAAGTGTATCATTGTCTAAAGTGTTACCTGAACTTGTTTGGGCAGATTGTGGAGGTGCTTGTGTGGGTGCGTATGGCTTGTTGTAGAAGCCCGGGGGTTGTTGCCTAAAGCCTCCTTGTTGTGGTGGTTGTTGGGGCTCCCTCCATTTGAAGTTTGGGTGGTCTCTCGAACCTGGATTATACGTGTTCGAATATGGATCGTTCCTCGGTTGGTTTTGGCCTTGAAACCCAATTGCATTTGCGCTTTCCCATCCACCATTTTCAATGAGTTGTGGGCACTTCTCAGAAGCATGTCCTTGGATAGAACACACTCCGCATACAGTTGGTCCTTGCATCCTCATTCCTTCGGCCATCTGAGACACAATGGAAGTAAGATTAGCTAATTGTGAATGAATGTCGGGTGTGGAACTTACCTCGTGTACTTGCTGCCGTGGGGGTCCTCTTTGGCCTACTCCTTCGTATTGTTGAGCGTTCAACGCTCGGTTAGCAATCAAGACCTTGGCATCCATGGGTGTCTTGTCCACCAATGCTCCACCCGCTGAGGCATCAAGCATTTGACGTTCGATTGGTAGGAACCCCTCGTAGAAGTATTGTAGAAGCAACTCCTCCTTCATCTGATGTTGTGGACACGAAGCAACAAGAGATTTAAAACGTTCATAATATGTAGGAAAGGACTCACCTTCTTCTTGTTGGATTCCACTTATCCTTTTTCGTAAAAGGATGATTCGAGAAGTTGGGAAAAACTTCTCCAGATATGCCCTCTTCATGCTCCCCCATGATGTGACGGTTCCGGGAGCTAAGTCGTACAACCAATCTTTGGCTTTGTCCATTAAAGAGAATGGAAAAACCTTCATCTTCATAATACTTCCATCGACGTTGATGGGAGTCATGCTTGAACACACCACCTCGAATTCCTTCAGATGCTTGTTCGGATCCTCCATGGACAACCCATGGTATTTCGGAATATGGTGAAGCAAGCTTGACTTCAACTCGAACTCGTCGGTCTTCCCTTGGGTAGGTGGGGGATATTGGATACACAAGGGTGCGGCATTATCCAATCCCGAGGCCGAAAGCTCCTTGAGTGTCCGGGTGTCCACGGCCATGACTTGTGGTTCTTCAAAGATCCTTGCCGAGCTTTGTGGATTTGGTTCGTGTTGCTTCCTCTTCCGTCTCAAAGTCCTCTCAAAATCGCTGTCAAAGTCCAAGATACGCTCACAAATCGGTTGAGAACTCCGAGTCATACACTAGTACCTAAAACAAGAAAAAGAACACAAGGTCAGAATCTTTAACAAAATAACTAAATAAACAGAAAGTAAACAATCCAAGGGATTAGCAAAGTTGCTAATCCCCGGCAACGGCGCCAAAAATTTGATGCGAACTAAATAAGCACACAAATTAAAACCCTCTTGTGACAATTGTAGTCTATGAATAAGTAGGGATCGTTCTAAACTGGGGATTAGGAGGGATTGTTAAATCACTTGGAAACTGACTCAAAAACTTAAAACAAAGGTTAAAACACTAAACTAGACTCAAAGAATGCAAAACTAAACAATAGAACACTAAAACAAACCAAAAGACTCAAAACAGCCCCAAAACACTCAAAACTGCCTTAAAAACACTTTCTGGGCAGTTTTGAGCACTTTGACTACTTTGGACGAATTTGGGAAATAAATTGATTCAAAACACTTAGAAACACAAACTAAGACACTTTCTAACTAAATTAGACACTAAAGTAAAGGGGGATTAAGTTTTTGACGAAATTAAATAAAATGCACAGATTGTAATTAAAGGCAGATTGTAAAGATGAATTTGATGAAAATATGGATGGAATGCTAGCTAGAAGGTTCTTCTCCACACATGTCACACTTGCATACAAGATGATTTTCAGTTGGTCTTTCGATGAATTATGAAACTCAACACCCTGGGTTAATTAGGTCCGCTTAAATTAACCTTCAGATTTCCCTAGAATCATTGAATTGGATGAATATGCATCGCAAACAAATTATTCCTATCAAGTTCTCTATATGAACATAAAGATACAAGTTAGAATCATTACGTTCTTTGGAAATCATAAGTGTTGACGAGGCATTCGTTACTATGATGAGCATGAAACTAGTGCCAAGAATTCATTTAACGCGATTGTTTATAAGCAACCTCCACTACTTGTGAATATAAGTTCATAACTATTAGGTGAAATTCACTTATATTCTAGCGTCATATTCATGCATGAAAATTAAGCATGCACTCTCAATAAACATACACAAATAAGTTATCAATCAAGCAGTTAAACAAATTGAATCCACAATTCATGAAATTCCAACCAAAGGTAATCAATTCATATTGCAAGAATAAACATGGTTTCGAATCACCCCCTAGCTAACTAGGGATTTAGCCTCTCATGTTTACAGAAAGAGAAATAAAATTGAATTTAAACATGAAGATTAAAAGATTGATTACACCTAGAACGCCCAACGAATCCACTTGAATTTCTGCGCGTCTAAGTCCCTCTTTCTTCTTCTCCTTGCTGCGACATGATGCGAAATAATTAAGCACACAAATTAAAACCCTCTTGTGACAATTATAGTATATGTATAAGTAGGGATCGTTCTAAACCGGGGATTAGGAGGGATTACTATATCACTTGGAAACTGACTCAAAAACTTAAAACAAAGGTTAAAACACTAAACTAGACTCAAAGAATGCAAAACTAAACACTTAAAACACTAAAACAAATCAAAAGACTCAAAACAGCACCAAAACACTCAAAACTGCCTTAAAAACACTTTATGGGCAGTTTTGAGCACTTTGACTACTTTGGACGAATTTGGGAAATAAATTGATTCAAAACACTTAGAAACACAAACTAAGACACTTTCTAACTAAATTAGACACTAAAGTAAAGGGGGATTGAGTTTTTGACGAAATTAAATAAAATACACAGATTGTAATTAAGGGCAGGATGTAAATACGAATGTGATGAAAATAAGGATGAAATGCTAACTAGAAGGTTCTTCTCCACACATGTCACACTTGCATACAAGATGATTTTCAGTTGGTCTTTCGATGAATTATGAAACTCAACACCCCGGGTTAATTAGGTCCGCTTAAATTAACCGTCAAGTTCTCCTTAAGTTAATGAATTGGATGGGTTAGCGCATACACAATTCAAAACATTCTCCAAAAGTCCTTTACGTGAAAAGCACAATAAAGATACAATCAAAAATCATTAAGCATCATGAAAACTATAAGTGTTGATGAGGCATTCGTTACTATGATGAGCATGAAACTAGTGCCAAGAATTCATTTAACGCGATTGTTTATAAGCAACCTCCACTACTTGTGAATATAAGTTCATAACTATTAGGTGAAACTCACTTATATTCTAGCGTCATATTCATGCATGAAAATCAAGCGTGCACTCTCAATAAACATACATAAATAAGTTATCAATCAAACAGTTAAACAAATTGAATCCACAATACATGAAATTCCAACCAAAGGTAATCAAATCATATTGCAAGCATAAACATGGTTTCGAATCAGCCCCTAGCTAAATAGGGCTTTAGCCTCTCATGTTCACAGAAAAAGAAATAAAATTGAATTTAAACATAACGAACAAAAGATTGATTACACCTAGAACACACAACGAATCCACTTGAATTTCTGCACATCCAAGCTCCTCTTTCTTCTTCTCCTTGCTGCGGCAGAGATGGTCTAAGGGTGTTTTGGATGTTATTTTGGGGTGGAGATGGATTTAGGGAGGTTTGGTGGTGCGGCAAGGTTGGTGGAAGGTGTGTGGAGGTGTGGAAGGTGGCTGGAATGGTGGAGATGGCTACGGCAATGGTGGGAAAGGTGTGGAAGATGGCTGGAATGAAGGGGAAAGGCTGCGGATTGAATGGTTTTGGGTGATGGTGGCTGCGGCAAAAGGGAAAAAATGGATAGAATGAATGGGTCGCTGCGGCTTAAAGCTTAGGGTTTATGAATGAATGGCTGCATAGAATTAATTAGAGAATAGAGACTAAGGTGCGGCTAGGGGAGTGAATTAGGTTTATGGTGGCTGAATGATAGAATGAATGAATAAGATTCTAGGGTCAATTAAAGGGTGCGGCTGAGATGGGATTTAGAAGCTTAGGGTTTTCTGGATGGGAGTTACGGATTCAAGAAGAAAAATATGGAAAAGTGGCTGGAAGATGAAAAGAATGAATGATTGGGAGAGAATAAGGTGCGGCTAATAGGTTTAGTTTATATATTTTCCGAAAACAAAACCCTAGCTAACTTTTATTAACTAAAATTAATTTAAAGCCTGCTAGAATTAGGAGAAAATCAGAAATTAAAAAGGCAAGGTGCGGCTAGGGTTAGGTTAGGAGAGGGAAATAGGGTTTAAGTGAATAAAATGGGCCAAAAATGCCCTCCCTTGCACGGCAAGGGAAGGGGAGAAAGGAAAAACCCACGGCAAGGTTATGTAATTGGGCTAGGGCCTTGTTTTTGTGTTCTAAAGTGCATACAAGGCCTTCAAAGTGGCTAGAAAATACGGACGTTTAAGATTAGGAAAGGTTACCAAAACGGGAAACTTAGGGTTAACTTTCCTACTTCAAGTAGGAATCCTTGTTTGAGTAGGAATCCTCGTTTTGGTAGGAATTCATCGTTGGAGTAGGAATTCATCGTTTCTTCAAGTCTTCAACTCATTCATTCCTCTTTTGCTCCAAAAGGCTCCAATTTGCATCTTCTTGCACACTTTGGCTTTATAATCTGAAAATGCACAAAAGTGACTTTAAACACTAGAATAGCTAAGGAAACACAACCTAAATGCACGAGAACAAGCTAATTAAGTCGCATGAATATGCTCCTATCACGGCAGAGAGGTTTTATGGTGTTTTTGGATGATTTTCGGATTTAGGGATGGGGTTATGGTGATATGGTGGCTGGAAGGATGGAGATGCTGCGGCAAGGTGTGGAAGTGGCTGGAATTGATGGAGGAGGCTGCGGCAAAGGTGGGAATTAGGGTGATGGAAGCTACGGCTTAGGGAAAATTAGGGTTATGGTGGCTGAATCATGTGTAGAATGAAAAGTGAATCAGAGAAAAGAGAGCTTGGGTGAATATTAGGTGCGGCTGAGATAGGAGTTAGAAGGCTTAGGGTGAAAAATGGATGGGGACTTGCGGTTGAGATGAATTTTGGATGAATGAAAGGCTACGAATTCAATGGAGAGTAAGGAAGGGTGTGGCTAGGGTTAGGAATATGTATGATTTCAGAAAACAAACCCTAGCTTATTAAAATTAAATCGAAGGCTTACAAAATTGGGAAATTAAATCAGAAATATAAAGGTGCGGCTAGGAATGAATTTGGGAGAGAAATAGGTTTAATTCAGAAATAAAAGGGCAAGGTGCGGCTAGGGTTTAGAAGCATGTGTTTTAAGTGCAAACCTAGGACAAAATTGCCCTCCCTTGCACGGCAAGGGAAGGGGAGAAGATAAAAGGGCACGGCTGATAGGAGCATATTTATGCGACTTAAATGGCTTGTTCTCGTACATTTACGTTATGTTTCTTTAGTTATTTTAGTACTTTAAGCTATTTTCGTGTGTTTGTAGGTCCAAAGGGCTAAAGGAGCAAAAAGATGCATTTTGGAGACTTTTGGAGCACTTTTGGGCTAAGGACGGATAGCTTATGCTTGAAGCCAAAGTGTTGGACGAAATTGAAGACCTAATTGGAGCCAAAGTGTTGGAACCTTGTTCTCTTTAGTTTTAGGACATTTAAACCTTTCCTAATCCCAATCATGCCATGCATAACACACATCCATTCTAACACATTGTCATTGCACATGCATTTCCTTCATTAGTTAACCCACATGCACTTATCACTTATCATCACCACATATCATATCACTTATCATCACCACTTAACCACTTATCATATCATAACCACATATCATATCACTTATGACTTATCACTTAACATATCATCCACCTACTTCACCTACAACATCCACCTACTTCACCTACAACATCCACCTACTTCACCTACAAATGACATAGCCATATGTTCCCTCCACTACTCCTATAAATACCCTTGCATTCATTCATTCATGGACATCTCATTTTCATACACAACACACCACAAACACATCCCTTTCTCTCTTAGCCGTGAGTCTCCCTTAGAATCCAAAAAAACCATCTATCTATTTCCACCACTTCCCAACCCTCCAAACCACTCCTCTACCAATTCCATAATCCCCCAAACCTCACCTTAGACCTTGTGCTACAATAACGAGGAAGATAAGAGGGCCTAAACGTTCATACAATTCAAGTTTGAGTTGTTGGAATGTTTAGGTGTTTCTTTGATTTCAAAGTTTAAATTCAATTCTCTTTGTTTTGTACGTATGAGGAATGGAAGAGAAGAGTGCCTAAACGTTCATACAATTCAAAGTTTGAGTTGTTGGAATGTTTAGGTGTTTCTTTAATTTCAAAGTTATGAGGAAATAAACCCCCCTTTAGCTAGGGGGTGATTCGAAACTATGTTTATATTTGCAATATGAATTGATTAACTTTCGTTGGAATTTCATAAGTTGTTGATTCAATTTGTTTAACCGTTTGATTGATAACTTATTTATGTATGTTTATTAAGAATGCGCGCTTAATTTTCATGCATGAATATGACGCTAGAATATAAGTGAATTTCACCTAATCGTTATGAACTTATATTCACAAGTAGTGGAGGTTGCTTATAAACAATCGCGTTAAACGAATTCTTGGCATAAGTTTCATGCGTATTCCATAGTAACGAATGCCTCGTCAACACTTATAGTTTTCATGATGCTTAATGATTCTTGCTTGTATCTCTATTATGCAATTCATGTAGGGAACTTGTGAGGAATGCTTTGGGTTGTCGTATGCAATCATCCAATTCATTAACTTAAGGAAAACTTGACGGTTAATTTAAGCGGACCTAATTAACCCGGGGTGTTGAGAATTCATGGTTTATTGAAATACAATTAGAAATCATTTTATTATGCAAGTGTAACATGTATGGAGATGAACCCCTTAGCTATTCCATCATCCATATTTTCATCACATTCATCTTTACTATCTGTTTTAAATTATAATCTGTCCGTTTAGTTTAATCTCGTCCAACCACAATCCCCCCCTATTTTGTTAAGTCTTAATCATTTGATTTGTCTTATTTTATGTTTTTAAGTATTTGGAGTTTTTTGAATTCTTTGAGTCTAGTTTAGTGTTTTATATTGTTTTTACGTTTTTAAGTCAATTTCCAAGTGATTTGCAATCCCTCCTAATCCCCGGTCCAGAACGATCCCTACTTACATCATTACTACAATTGTCAAAAAGAGGGTTTAATTTGTGTGCGTATAATTCTCGCATCAAATTTTGGCGCCGTTGCCGGGGATTAGCAACTTTGCTAATCCCTTGGTTCTTTTCTTTTTTTTTGGTTTAGTTGTTTTCGTTTTAGTTTCTAACTTAATGTTGTTTTCTTTGTTTGTTGTTACTTTTGATATTTGATTTAGTTCTCTTTCTTTGATTTTAGGTACTAGAGAAGTAAGATATGGATTTTGCTAGCATTCAAGCTCAATTGGCAAATCTTACTTCTAAATTGTCGCCGTATGCCGAAAGGACCACAATGCAGAGTGTCCCTACATTTGGTGCTTCATATAGGCAAGGATTTCAAGCCAATCAATGTCCACAAAGAGATTGGAGGGATCATTCAAACTCTATATGGTGGGAAGATCAACAAGTTCAACGTGAAGCATATTGGCAACCATATGAGGAGTTCTATTCAAGACCTATGCAGCCACCATAACTTCATATGCAATATGCTCAATTAAATTCAAGTTCGCCAATAGATTATAATCAAATTCTTAATGAAATAAATTCTTTGGCGCAGGGGTCACAAAATCAAGCCAAGGAGGCTCAACAAGAAGCATATTGGCAACCATATGAGGAGTTCAATACAACACCTATGCAGCCACCACAACCTCCCCCACAACAATTCCAATCAAGTTCAAGTATGTCCATGGATAATGATAAAAATTTTCAATTACTAACCTTTTTGGCGCAGGGGTCACAAAATCAAGCCAAGGAGTTGGGTAAATTGGACGAGCAATTTGGGCAGATTATGGAGTTCATGAAACAAATTCAAGAGCAAAGTGAACTCTCCAACTCAACTATTGAAAACTCGAAGGAAGATTTTGAAATCCATAATGCTATCACTTTGGGAAGTGCTATGGAGGTTGGAGCTGACCTAAAAATGTCCAAACATAGCCTATAAGTGGATGAAGAGCTGCTAATTGAGGAGGAGGAAGAAGACATGCACACGGCAAGGGTAGAACAACCCTTGCCGCAGCCCCCTAAGCCCTCTAAACCACCCACCACCAGTAAGGACGTCCCAATTCCATGTTATTCTGATGTTATTCCACCCAATGTCCCTTTTCCTAGCAGGTTTTTGATTCCCAACCAAGAAGAGAGTAAAAAGGACATCGTGGAAGCCTTCCCAAAGGTGCAAAATGCTATTCAAATTCTTGGTGCAACACAGCAAGTTTTAGATGGTGTTGAATTCTTCAAAGGACTTTGTACACCAAGAAGAATGATTCAAGAGAAGGTAGTGGCTGGAGAAGATGTAGAAGGCATCAAAGAGGACATATTTGAAACCACAATTCCCAAGGAAGTTGGATTTTATGACACGGGACAAGTCATAACTTTCGAAGGGGTGTTTATTCTGGAGTTCATTTTGGAGCACACAGGTAAGCCGCCTCCCCGAATTTCAATTTTCTTTTATACTAACATGTGGTTAATGATCCAGGCACCCACTTTAGAATTTGAACCAATGCCGGTTCACTTCAAGTATCACCTTCCATTCAAGGACCAATTCCATGCCGTTTGATTTTATTTATGTAAAAAAAAAAAAAAAAAAAAAAAAAAAGGCAGAATGATGGAGCTTCACAAAGGGCGTTTACTTGAAGCCCCACTACTGGGCAAAACTCTAGAAGCAGGAGGCATAGATGCGGAAGGCATCGGAGCAGAAGGCATCGAGGCGGAAGGCATCGGGGCGGAAGGTATCGGAGCGGGAGGCATCAAAGAAGAGGCCTCAATACTTGGCCAAACGCTGGATGAGCCCGGAAAAATGTGCCTCTGGAAGTAAGCCGCAAGCCTTTGACGGTCAGTTTGACGGTCACTTTGCATCCGACCATTGGATTCTTGTAGCTCATCAAGCTTCCTCTTCATACCCGTCGAATAGTTGTTGGCAAGCACGTGCAAACTTCTATTCTCGTACTTAAGCAGTTTGATCTCCTGCTTGAGACTTTCCACCTCTGCCATCAAAGATTCCACCTGACGGGAGGGGGCAAGCAGGCGTTGGCCCATGTTTGACACAGAACTCGCACACTGAACACTAAGTGCGAGGGATTCTTGAACGGCTAACTCATCGGACCGTCCTGACAGCAGCCTACTATCTTTTGGAGTAAGGAGGTTCCTAGCTACTATTGTAGCTGTTGTGGCGTCCTGCATCACAGAGTCTTCACCTGAAAGATGACCGTTAGAAGATAAGAAAGAAGGGCGCCATACGTTACCTTGACGCGGCGCGGCCGTATCACTGCTGAGACTCAATTCTAAGCTAAGGTTCGATGGGTTTGCCATTTTTCAAAAGTGTTCAAAGAGATGGGGTGGATGGAGTTAATTCTCAAAGGGCCGGAGTCGATTTTCAAGAATGGGAATTCTTCAGAGTGTGTTTGTTGTGGTGATCGATAGCTCTATAAGAAGCCAAGGCGACGCGTCCACCAATTCGAAAAGCCGGAATTTCCGGCGTAATTTAGGCGACGCGTTCTCTGCTTTTCAGAAGACGCGTTCAACTTTGTCAAAAGATTTCTGACAAAGCTGAAAACACGTGGAGGCCATCATCGCAACTACACATCTTTAGCCGACAAAGCGCAAAGTTCGGCGACGCTTTCTCTGCTTTTCAGAAGACGTGTGCAGCTTTGTCAAAAGGAGCCGCATCTGCACTACCACGTGTCGTTCAGAAAGCGAAGGGGCGTCGTTCAGAAATCGAAGGGGCGCCTGCTCAGAAATCGAAGAGGCGTATTCAAAGATCGAAGAGGCGCCACTATTTCAAAAAGCCGGATTTGCGGGATCAAAACGTTTGTCGACAAGGGTAAAAAGTACCACCACTTGATATTATCTCTATATATGTCGACCTTCGTCTTTTATGGCAGGGCAAACCTGAAGAAAATGCCCAACTCTCCCTCACCTCTGAGGGCGCACTCCCAGCAAAGCCTTTCGAAATACTCAATTCTTTCTTCTTCCCCAAAGATGATACCAGATGCCTGGAGTACATATAACCCAGGAGGAAACGGCGGATTGAAGCATGTGCTGATTCATTCACCGTTTCTTCAAAGCAAAGGTATCACATATCATCAAGGTCAAAAGCAAAAATATCTCATATCATGCTCTTTCCCTGTCTTTTTCTTTGTCCTTGTTCTTACTTGCATGGCAAAGTAAAAGAAGCAATCAGCCTGCACTTGGAGTCAGTCTACCGATCTGGAGCCAACTGCCCGGAATCTATTCCTGATTGCTTACCTAGCATTGCTCTCGAGTAGTCATCTTCAACGGTTGATACACTTCCAGAGAAGGGACCACTCCTGCAAAGATTGAACAAAGAAACAGATAACAGGAGGAAGCTCAGACCTTCGGGGGAGACCCTAAAAGGAATCCTGCTGCCCAGTTCAAGAGTAGCACAAAGGAAAATCAACGATGGGCGGAAACCAGTTCAAGAGTAAGCCTGTGGAATCACAAAGATCAAAGCCTCAATGCAATCACCAAGGAGAAGAGGGAATTTACACTCCATAACCAGATTTGCGTCCCTAAACTCTTCTCTTTGTTAATTACATTCTGCCATGTTTAGTATGTTTAAATGTTTTTTGTGTGTTTACTTATGTTTTGTGTGAACCATATGCTTAAAACATTGAGGACAATGTTTGATTTAAGTGTGGGGGGGGGGGGGGGGGGGGGGTAACTAAGTTTATTTAATGCAAATTCGTGGGATTTTATCACCCATAACTTCAAATGTTGTTCCTTGCTGTTTTAAGGTGTTTTTAAGTTGTTTTAGAGTGTTTTAGTGTGTTTTGTTTTATAACTCCGAAAATCACATAAAAATTTGAAAAACTTGTTTTAAAAACCCTAAAAAGAGTGTTTTGAGTCATTTTTGTGTGTTTGTGTCTTAGGGTACCTTCCAACACAATGATAAGGATTTGGTTTATAATTGCATGACGGTTAGAAAGAGTTATAAACATAGAGAAAAGTTTGATTTACTCTTGGTATATGCTTGGTTATGGTTATAATGTATGACTTCACATGCAATCATAAAAGAAAAAAATTCGTTTTTGTAACATGCTTGAAGGAAGGAACTCAAACAAACGCTACAACCCTGAGAGACTTGAGCCTATAACGTTCTTTGGAGAGTATAATCTGTGATTTCTTGTTTTCTAAAGTCGTTGCATGATCTCATTATTCTTTGCTTGGTTACTACTTAGAAGGCGTTTCATCATATAGTTCCAAATGCTAGAACTCATGCCCATTTCATTCAAAGCATGTTATTGATTTGCATAACACATATTCAAGAAGAAGTTGTGTAGTGACCACCACCATAGCCAAATAGCCTTACTTCCTATACTTCGTATATGTTGTAAGTTTTAACCCCGTTGAGCCTCGTTTTGCCTTTATTCCTTGTTTACCCACATCACCCCTTACCTAGCTTAGAGTCGGACTTTCCTATACCCTTGTTCTTAAAGTTTAGTGAGCATGACTTAAATGAATTCCTTTTGAGTTACATTATGCAAGAAAATGAGTGTGGGGGAGTAAAAGTTTGTTCTTACGTTTATATGTATGTTTTGAGATTCAAAAGAAAAAGAAGAAAAGAAAAAAAAAAAAAAAAAAAAAAGGAGTGAAAATAAGTAAGAATGAACTCACGAGCGTTGATGGTTGAAGAAAGGGTCCAAAAAGTTGAATATGGCCCTAAGTTTTGTGTGATTTTCCCTTGGGTGTTCAAAGTTGACTTCTGCGTTCTTAAGGGAATTCTAAGTGTCTAATTCAATACTTTGCTCACTATTGCTTTAAGAATGTTTGTTTATCCTTCACCTTTCATTGTTAGCCAATACCCTAGCCCCGTTACTACCCTTTGACTTCTATATTGAGTGTTATGTATTTCAATTGTGGAGTTTGAACTTGGTATGAGCTTATGGTGTCACTGGTTCTCGCGTCTAAGCAGTAGCATTCCATTCATGAGATCATATCTAAACATGCTTATTAACTCCAGAAAATGCTTTCCTTATTATAACATATGTGAGTGTTCGTCTACATGTTTACATCAATCTTCTCACATATACCTAGTGTAGGGTGTGTAGTCAGAAAATCTGTGTGAAAAACGAGAGTACATCTAGTAAGAAATTGAGGGAATTCTCTAAAGGCATGTTACTACATTTGAAATGTGTTTTAATTGCTTAATTGTGAACTAGTATGTGGTGACTATGATTAAGAATGTACTTAAGTGTAAAGATGGCTCAAATCTGTGAGAATAATGATTTTTAACTTGTCATGTGCATTGGAAGTCCCTGATACGATTGTTGGAAGGTGTAGGTTGTGTTTTGTTCTTTTTGTTTTGTTTTTCTGTTTTGCTCGAGGACTAGCAAAAGCTAAGTGTGGGGGTATTTGATAGGAGCATATTTATGCGACTTAAATGGCTTGTTCTCGTACATTTACGTTATGTTTCTTTAGTTATTTTAGTACTTTAAGCTATTTTCGTGTGTTTGTAGGTCCAAAGGGCTAAAGGAGCAAAAAGATGCATTTTGGAGACTTTTGGAGCACTTTTGGGCTAAGGACGGATAGCTTATGCTTGAAGCCAAAGTGTTGGACGAAATTGAAGACCTAATTGGAGCCAAAGTGTTGGAACCTTGTTCTCTTTAGTTTTAGGACATTTAAACCTTTCCTAATCCCAATCATGCCATGCATAACACACATCCATTCTAACACATTGTCATTGCACATGCATTTCCTTCATTAGTTAACCCACATGCACTTATCACTTATCATCACCACATATCATATCACTTAATCACTTATCACTTATCATCACCACTTAACCACTTATCATATCATAACCACATGTCATATCACTTATGACTTATCACTTAACATATCATCCACCTACTTCACCTACAACATCCACCTACTTCACCTACAACATCCACTTCACCTACAACATCCACCTACTTCACCTACAACATCCACCTACTTCACCTACAACATCCACCTACTTCACCTACAAATGACATAGCCATATGTTCCCTCCACTACTCCTATAAATACCCTTGCATTCATTCATTCATGGACATCTCATTTTCATACACAACACACCACAAACACATCCCTTTCTCTCTTAGCCGTGAGTCTCCCTTAGAATCCAAAAAAACCATCTATCTATTTCCACCACTTCCCAACCCTCCAAACCACTCCTCTACCATTTCCATAATCCCCCAAACCTCACCTTAGACCTTGTGCTACAATAACGAGGAAGATAAGAGGGCCTAAACGTTCATACAATTCAAGTTTGAGTTGTTGGAATGTTTAGGTGTTTCTTTGATTTCAAAGTTTAAATTCAATTCTCTTTGTTTTGTACGTATGAGGAATGGAAGAGAAGAGTGCCTAAACGTTCATACAATTCAAAGTTTGAGTTGTTGGAATGTTTAGGTATTTCTTTAATTTCAAAGTTATGAGGAAATAAACCCCCCTTTAGCTAGGGGGTGATTCGAAACTATGTTTATATTTGCAATATGAATTGATTAACTTTCGTTGGAATTTCATAAGTTGTTGATTCAATTTGTTTAACCGTTTGATTGATAACTTATTTATGTATGTTTATTAAGAATGCGCGCTTAATTTTCATGCATGAATATGACGCTAGAATATAAGTGAATTTCACCTAATCGTTATGAACTTATATTCACAAGTAGTGGAGGTTGCTTATAAACAATCGCGTTAAACGAATTCTTGGCATAAGTTTCATGCGTATTCCATAGTAACGAATGCCTCGTCAACACTTATAGTTTTCATGATGCTTAATGATTCTTGCTTGTATCTCTATTATGCAATTCATGTAGGGAACTTGTGAGGAATGCTTTGGGTTGTCGTATGCAATCATCCAATTCATTAACTTAAGGAAAACTTGACGGTTAATTTAAGCGGACCTAATTAACCCGGGGTGTTGAGAATTCATGGTTTATTGAAATACAATTAGAAATCATTTTATTATGCAAGTGTAACATGTATGGAGATGAACCCCTTAGCTATTCCATCATCCATATTTTCATCACATTCATCTTTACTATCTGTTTTAAATTATAATCTGTCTGTTTAGTTTAATCTCGTCCAACCACAATCCCCCCCTATTTTGTTAAGTCTTAATCATTTGATTTGTCTTATTTTATGTTTTTAAGTATTTGGAGTTTTTTGAATTCTTTGAGTCTAGTTTAGTGTTTTATATTGTTTTTACGTTTTTAAGTCAATTTCCAAGTGATTTGCAATCCCTCCTAATCCCCGGTCCAGAACGATCCCTACTTACATCATTACTACAATTGTCAAAAAGAGGGTTTAATTTGTGTGCGTATAATTCTCGCATCAAATTTTGGCGCCGTTGCCGGGGATTAGCAACTTTGCTAATCCCTTGGTTCTTTTCTTTTTTTTTGGTTTAGTTGTTTTCGTTTTAGTTTCTAACTTAATGTTGTTTTCTTTGTTTGTTGTTACTTTTGATATTTGATTTAGTTCTCTTTCTTTGATTTTAGGTACTAGAGAAGTAAGATATGGATTTTGCTAGCATTCAAGCTCAATTGGCAAATCTTACTTCTAAATTGTCGCCGTATGCCGAAAGGACCACAATGCAGAGTGTCCCTACATTTGGTGCTTCATATAGGCAAGGATTTCAAGCCAATCAATATCCACAAAGAGATTGGAGGGATCATTCAAACTCTATATGGTGGGAAGATCAACAAGTTCAACGTGAAGCATATTGGCAACCATATGAGGAGTTCTATTCAAGACCTATGCAGCCACCACAACTTCATATGCAATATGCTCAATTAAATTCAAGTTCGCCAATAGATTATAATCAAATTCTTAATGAAATAAATTCTTTGGCGCAGGGGTCACAAAATCAAGCCAAGGAGGCTCAACAAGAAGCATATTGGCAACCATATGAGGAGTTCAATACAACACCTATGCAGCCACCACAACCTCCCCCACAACAATTCCAATCAAGTTCAAGTATGTCCATGGATAATGATAAAAATTTTCAATTACTAACCTTTTTGGCGCAGGGGTCACAAAATCAAGCCAAGGAGTTGGGTAAATTGGACGAGCAATTTGGGCAGATTATGGAGTTCATGAAACAAATTCAAGAGCAAAGTGAACTCTCCAACTCAACTATTGAAAACTCGAAGGAAGATTTTGAAATCCATAATGCTATCACTTTGGGAAGTGCTATGGAGGTTGGAGCTGACCTAAAAATGTCCAAACATAGCCTAGAAGTGGATGAAGAGCTGCTAATTGAGGAGGAGGAAGAAGACATGCACACGGCAAGGGTAGAACAACCCTTGCCGCAGCCCCCTAAGCCCTCTAAACCACCCACCACCAGTAAGGACGTCCCAATTCCATGTTATTCTGATGTTATTCCACCCAATGTCCCTTTTCCTAGCAGGTTTTTGATTCCCAACCAAGAAGAGAGTAAAAAGGACATCGTGGAAGCCTTCCCAAAGGTGCAAAATGCTATTCAAATTCTTGGTGCAACACAGCAAGTTTTAGATGGTGTTGAATTCTTCAAAGGACTTTGTACACCAAGAAGAATGATTCAAGAGAAGGTAGTGGCTGGAGAAGATGTAGAAGGCATCAAAGAGGACATATTTGAAACCACAATTCCCAAGGAAGTTGGATTTTATGACACGGGACAAGTCATAACTTTCGAAGGGGTGTTTATTCTGGAGTTCATTTTGGAGCACACAGGTAAGCCGCCTCCCCGAATTTCAATTTTCTTTTATACTAACATGTGGTTAATGATCCAGGCACCCAATTTAGAATTTGAACCAATGCCGGTTCACTTCAAGTATCACCTTCCATTCAAGGACCAATTCCATGCCGTTTGATTTTATTTATGTTAAAAAAAAAAAAAAAAAAAAAAAAAAAAAAAAAAAAAAGGCAGAATGATGGAGCTTCACAAAGGGCGTTTACTTGAAGCCCCACTACTGGGCAAAACTCTAGAAGCAGGAGGCATAGATGCGGAAGGCATCGGAGCAGAAGGCATCGAGGCGGAAGGCATCGGGGCGGAAGGTATCGGAGCGGGAGGCATAAAAGAAGAGGCCTCAATACTTGGCCAAACGCTGGATGAGCCCGGAAAAATGTGCCTCTGGAAGTAAGCCGCAAGCCTTTGACGGTCAGTTTGACGGTCACTTTGCATCCGACCATTGGATTCTTGTAGCTCATCAAGCTTCCTCTTCATACCCGTCGAATAGTTGTTGGCAAGCACGTGCAAACTTCTATTCTCGTACTTAAGCAGTTTGATCTCCTGCTTGAGACTTTCCACCTCTGCCATCAAAGATTCCACCTGACGGGAGCGGGCAAGCAGGCGTTGGCCCATGTTGGACACAGAACTCGCACACTGAACACTAAGTGCGAGGGATTCTTGAACGGCTAACTCATCGGACCGTCCTGACAGCAGCCTACTATCTTTTGGAGTAAGGAGGTTCCTAGCTACTATTGTAGCTGTTGTGGCGTCCTGCATCACAGAGTCTTCACCTGAAAGAGGACCGTTAGAAGATAAGAAAGAAGGGCGTCATACGTTACCTTGACGCGGCGCGGCCGTATCACTGCTGAGACTCAATTCTAAGCTAAGGTTCGATGGGTTTGCCATTTTTCAAAAGTGTTCAAAGAGATGGGGTGGATGGAGTTAATTCTCAAAGGGCCGGAGTCGATTTTCAAGAATGGGAATTCTTCAGAGTGTGTTTGTTGTGGTGATCGATAGCTCTATAAGAAGCCAAGGCGACGCGTCCACCAATTCGAAAAGCCGGAATTTCCGGCGTAATTTAGGCGACGCGTTCTCTGCTTTTCAGAAGACGCGTTCAACTTTGTCAAAAGATTTCTGACAAAGCTGAAAACACGTGGAGGCCATCATCGCAACTACACATCTTTAGCCGACAAAGCGCAAAGTTCGGCGACGCTTTCTCTGCTTTTCAGAAGACGTGTGCAACTTTGTCAAAAGGAGCCGCATCTGCACTACCACGTGTCGTTCAGAAAGCGAAGGGGCGTCGTTCAGAAATCGAAGGGGCGCCTGCTCAGAAATCGAAGAGGCGTATTCAAAGATCGAAGAGGCGCCACTATTTCAAAAAGCCGGATTTGCGGGATCAAAACGTTTGTCGACAAGGGTAAAAAGTACCACCACTTGATATTATCTCTATATATGTCGACCTTCGTCTTTTATGGCAGGGCAAACCTGAAGAAAATGCCCAACTCTCCCTCACCTCTGAGGGCGCACTCCCAGCAAAGCCTTTCGAAATACTCAATTCTTTCTTCTTCCCCAAAGATGATACCAGATGCCTGGAGTACATATAACCCAGGAGGAAACGGCGGATTGAAGCATGTGCTGATTCATTCACCGTTTCTTCAAAGCAAAGGTATCTCATATCATCAAGGTCAAAAGCAAAAATATCAAATATCATGCTCTTTCCCTGTCTTTTTCTTTGTCCTTGTTCTTACTTGCATGGCAAAGTAAAAGAAGCAATCAGCCTGCACTTGGAGTCAGTCTACCGATCTGGAGCCAACTGCCCGGAATCTATTCCTGATTGCTTACCTAGCATTGCTCTCGAGTAGTCATCTTCAACGGTTGATACACTTCTAGAGAAGGGACCACTCCTGCAAAGATTGAACAAAGAAACAGATAACAGGAGGAAGCTCAGACCTTCGGGGGAGACCCTAAAAGGAATCCTGCTGCCCAGTTCAAGAGTAGCACAAAGGAAAATCAACGATGGGCGGAAACCAGTTCTAGAGTAAGCCTGTGGAATCACAAAGATCAAAGCCTCAATGCAATCACCAAGGAGAAGAGGGAATTTACACTCCATAACCAGATTTGCGTCCCTAAACTCTTCTCTTTGTTAATTACATTATGCCATGTTTAGTATGTTTAAATGTTTTTTGTGTGTTTACTTATGTTTTGTGTGAACCATATGCTTAAAACATTGAGGACAATGTTTAAGGGGTCTAGGGCCTTCGTTTTGTGTCCTAAAGTGCCTACAAGGCCTTCAAAGTGGCTAGAAAATACGGACGTTTAAGATTAGGAAAGGTTACCAAAACGGGAAACCTAGGGTTAACTTTCCTACTTCAAGTAGGAATCCATGTTTGAGTAGGAATCCTCGTTTTGGTAGGAATTCATCGTTGGAGTAGGAATTCATCGTTTCTTCAGGTCTTCAACTTGCATCTTCTTGCACACCTTGGCCTTATAATCTGAAAATACACAAAAATGACTTTAAACACTAAAATAACTAAGGAAACACAACATAAATGCACGAGAACAAGCTAATTAAGTCGCATGAATATGCTCCTATCACCCCCACGGCAGCAAGTTCATGAGGTAAGTTCCACACCCGACATTCATTCACAATTAGCTAATCTTACTTCCATTGTGTCTTAGATGGCCGAAGGAATGAGGGTGCAATGACCAATTGTATGCGGAGTGTGTTCTATCCAAGGACATGCTTCTGAGAAGTGCCCACAACTCATTGAAAATGGTGGATGGGAAAGCGCAAATGCAATTGGGTTTCAAGGCCAAAACCAACCAAGGAACAATCTATATTCAAACACGTATAATCTAGGTTAGAGAGACCACCCAAACTTCAAATGGAGGGAGCCCCAACAACCACCACAACAAGGAGGCTTTAGGCAACAACCCCTGGGCTTCTACAACAAGCCATACGCACCCACACAAGCACCTCCACAATCTGCCCAAACAAGTTCAGGTAACACTTTAGACAATGATACACTTCTTAAGTTACTAACGAATTTGTCTCAGGGGCAAGAAAACCAAGCCAAAGCCATGCAAAACCAAGACAAGAGGGTGGAGCAATTGGAGAAACAAATTGGGCAGATTGCAGATTTTGTAGGGAAGTTTCGTGAGCAAGGCCAACTTCCTAGTTCTACCATTCCAAACCCCAAGGGAGGCTTCAAAAGTGCAAAGGCCATACTCTTGAGAAGTGGAAAAGAAGTCGGGGCAGGTCCTACACCATCACCATCAGGTCTTAACGAGGACGAAAAACTGAGAATTGAAGAGGAAGAAATAGGCCAACCCACGGCAAAGGTGGAAACACCTTTGCCGTAAGCTTTTATTGATCCAAAAGTGTCCAATTCGGCCAAAAAGGGTAAGAATGTGTCAAATTCGTTTCCTACTAATGTTTTTCCTTCGAATGTGCCTTTTCCTAGTAGGTTCATGCAAACGAAGAAAGAAGAAGCCGAGAAGGACATTCTTGAGACGTTTCGGAAAGTTCAAGTGAACATACCCCTTTTGGATGCAATCAAGCAAGTCCCGAGGTACGCCAAGTTTCTAAAGGAGCTTTGCACCACTAGGAAGAGGATGTCGACCAAAGAAATGGTAAAGGTAGGTGAAAATGTTTCCGCCATCTTGCAATGCAAACTACCCCCCAAATGCAAAGATCCGGGTAGTTTTACCATTCCTTGTGTGATAGGTAATACTCGTTTTGAATCTGCCATGTTAGACCTAGGTGCCTCTATAAATGTCATGCCATATTCAATTTATGCATCTATGAACTTAGGAGTATTGAAAAATAATGGTGTAATCATACAATTGGCTGATAGATCTAATGCCTATCCAAAGGGAGTTTTGGAAGATGTGTTAGTGCAGGTAAATCATTTAATCTTTCCGGCGGACTTCTATGTGCTCGAGATTGATGAATCTGACCATGCCCCTTCCTTGCCAATCCTCCTTGGACGGCCATTTATGAAGACGGCTCGGACAAAGATTGATGTGTTTAATGGAACTTTGTCCATGGAATTTGATGGGGAAGTTGTTAATTTTAGTCTTTCTGATTCTATTAAGTATCCTAGTGAGGATCATTCATGTTTCTCCATTGATATAGTTGACTCATTGGCACAGGGATACTTTGAAGATTTGAACGCCGATGCACTAGAAAATGTCATTACACGAAGCATGGAAGTCAAAACCAAGGGAGATGAACTTTTGATAACCCACGGCACACACACTCCATTGCATGCCGTGCCTCCTAGTGTGGAATGCCTTGAGTTGGTTGCCGCCCTGGAGTCACTGCCTAGGCACGAGGGTAAGTTTTCTAACTTTGAGTCAATTCCCATTTCGACTAATAAGTTGCTTCCATCCATAGTTCAGGCACCTCTCCTTGAACTCAAACCACTACCAAGCCATTTGAAGTACATTTTCTTGGGGGAAGAGGAGACCTTACTGGCCATTATTTCTTCATCACTCACGACACAAGAAGAAGAGAAACTAGTGCGTGTTTTGAAGGAGTTCAAATCTGCCCTAGGTTGGACTTTGGCCGATATCAAAGGTATTAGTCCCGTCACATGTATGCATCACATATTTCTTGAGGAGGGGGCCAAACCAACTAGAGAGGCTCAACGCCGTCTCAACCCTCCGATGATGGAAGTAGTGAAGAAGGAGATAATCAAACTCCTTGATTGTGGAGTGATTTACCCCATCTCCGATAGTCGTTGGGTTTCACCTATCCAATGTGTTCCCAAGAAATCTGGAGTGACGGTTGTGGAGAATGCGGAGAACGAGCTTGTGCCCACTCGAATCCAAACCGGTTGGCGCGTATGCACTGATTATAGGAAGATAAACACCACCACGAGGAAGGACCACTTTCCATTGCCGTTCCTAGATCAAATGCTTGAGAGGTTAGCGGGTCATTCATTTTATTGTTTTCTTGATGGATATTCTGGTTATAATCAAATTGTTATTGCCCCGGATGATCAAGAAAAGACTACTTTTACATGCCCCTTTGGTACATTTGCTTATCGTCGCATGTCATTTGGTTTATGTAATGCACCTGCCACATTTCAAAGATGCATGATGAGCATATTTTCAGATTATGTTGAGAAAATTATTGAGGTTTTTATGGATGATTTCAGCGTTTTTGGTAATTCATTTGATGGTTGTTTGAATAATCTTAGTTTGATTTTAAAACGATGCATTGAAACTAACCTTGTGTTAAATTGGGAGAAATGCCACTTTATGGTTAAACAAGGTATTGTTTTAGGTCATATCATATCTGAAAAAGGAATTAAAGTAGATAAGACTAAAATAGATCTTGTACGCTACTTACCCTCTCCTACTTCGGTGAGTGAGGTTCGTTCTTTTCTTGGTCATTCAGGATTCTATCGACGATTTATCAAGGACATTTCCAAGATTGCACAACCATTATGCCGTCTCCTTCAAAAGGAAGTCTCTTTCGAGTTCAATGATGCATGCTCCACGGCATTCAAGCACTTAAAGGAGGCTCTCACTTCGGCTCCCATTATCACACCTCCGGATTGGAGCCTTCCATTCGAGTTGATGTGCAATGCTTCAGACTATGCAATTGGTGCTGTTTTGGGGCAGACAAAGAACAAACAACCTCATGTTATTTATTATGCATCTAGGACACTAAATGATGCTCAATTAAATTACTCAATGATGCGAGATTTACTTGACACTCAAATTAAACCCTCGTTTGACAATTGTAGTAGAATGGATAAGTGAGGGATCGTTCTAGACCGGGGATTAGGAGGGCTTGCTAAAACCTTCTAAATTGACTTAAAAACATAAAAACTAAATTAAAATACTCTTAACAAGACTACTATGACTCAGAAAGGCTTTGAAAAACTCAAATTGTCTAAAACAATCAAATTGACTCAAATAGAAGCTAGAACTTGATTTAGACGAATTTGCAATTGTTTATGACTCCAAAAGCTTAAAGATACAAAAATAAAACAAATACAAATGATTAAGACTTAACAAAATAGGGGGGGGGGGAATTGTGGTTGGACGATATTAAATTAAAAAGACAGAATATAATTAAAGGCAAAATGTAAATATGAATGTGATAAAAATATGGATGATGGAATAGCCAAGGGGTTCTTCTCCACACATGTTACACTTGCAAACAAAATTGATTCTCAGTTGGTCTTTCGATAAGTTGTGAAACTCAATGCTCCAAGTTAATTAGATCCGCTTAGATTAACTTTCAGATTTCCCTAAATTCGTTGGATTGAATGGAATACGCATTACAACCAAATTATTCTTAATCAAAGTCCCTAACTATGGAATACGCATGATAGAGACATTCAACAAAGATCATTAAGTTCAACGGAAATCATAAACATCGACGAGGCATTCGTTACTATGGAATACGCATGAAACTTATGCCAAGAATTCGTTTAACGCGATTGTTTATAAGCAACCTCCACTACTTGTGAATATAAGTTCATAACGATTAGGTGAAATTCACTTATATTCTAGCGTCATATTTATGCATGAAAATTAAGCTTGCAATCTCAATGAACATACATAAATAAGTTATCAATCAAACAGTTAAACGAATTGAATCCACAACTTATGAAATTCCAACCAAACGTAATCAATTCAAATTGCAAATATAAACATAGTTTCGAATCACCCCCTAGCTAAAGGGGGTTTAGTTCCTCATAACTTTGAAATCAAAGAAACACCTAAACATTCCAACAACTCAAACTTGAATTGTATGAACGTTTAGGCACTCTTATCTTCCACTCGTCATACGTACAAAACAAAGAGAATTAAATTATAACTTTGAAATCAAAGAAACACCCAAACATTCCAACAACTCAAACTTGAATTGTATGAATGTTTAGGCACTCTTCTCTTCCTCTTCGTTGTGTCACAAGGTCTAAGGAGATGTTAAGGGCTTTAGGTGTATGTGGAATGGAGTAGGGAGTGGTTGGAGATGGAAGAGTGAAGAGAAAATATGCAGAAAATGAAATGGGACTCACGGCAATGGAATGGGTTTGTTGCTTGGTGTTTGTAACTGAAAATGTGTATGGAAGAGTAAGTGTATGAATTGAGGTGTGGATGCTTATTTATAGGTGAAGAGGAGGGAACATGACAACTAGGAACTTGGTGGAAATCTGAAATGGTGATGGGAGATGCAAGTGGCTGTTTTATGCATGTGCTTAAAGGGTGGTGAATGCATATGCTTTGACAGAAATGAAAGGGATAATGCACGGTTTTGAGAGGTTTTCTGGTGGTTGTGAGGTGGATGAATGATTAGAATCTTGTAAGGGTGGAAATGCATGTGGAATGGATGTGAAATCTGCCAAAATGCATGTAAAAGGAATGCTGGAAATGCATGTGAATGTAGGCCACGACAAAGGGTGTTGTTTGTGGAATGATGGCAGGTTGTGTATGTGTTTGGGAAGAGAATAAATGTATGATGGTGGCTGAATGATTAAAGGGAATGAATGGGAGTGACACTAGGTTGATTATGCATGTGGAAATGCTGGAATTATCAATGGTTATGCACGGCAAAGGTTGGAAAAATTGATTATGGATGCATGTGTTGAATGATTTCTTGGTGAGGGATGTGGAGTGGTTGAATGTGGTGCAATGATAATGTTTTGTGGCTGAATTGGTGGTGGAATTATGATGGGAATGCTTGTAGGGTTGATATGCATGTGAATTAGGTTGGAAAGAGGTGGAAATGGAATGTTATGCAATGATAATGTCTTGTAAAGATACTAATAAATAATGCATGTAGGGTTAGGAAATAAAATCATAACTTAAAGGGGGATGATTAAAGGGTGTTGAAAGGTTTTGCATGGCTTTGAAGTGATTGTGGATTGGGCTAGAGTTTAAGTACATGAAATGGACCCAAATTGCTCCCCCTTGCATGGCAAGGAATGGTGTTTGTGTTAAGCCCAAGGCAAGGTGAATGTAATTGGGTTAGGGCCATTGTTTTGTGTCTTCAAGTGCATACAAGGCCTTCAAATTCGTCCATCCTCTTGGCTCCATGGATAAGCTATCCAATCCATGCCCAAAAATGCTCCAAATGGCCTCAAAATGCACTTTCTTGCTCCCTAGGCCCTTAGAACCTAAAAACACACAAAAGAAGCATAAAGGACTAAAATAACGAGAGAAACATAACGTAAATGCACGAGAACAAGCCATTTAAGTCGCATGAATATACTCCTATCACTCAACCACTGAAAAAGAATTACTTGTTGTGGTATTTGCATTAGATAAGTTCCGATCCTACTTACTTGGTACTAAAGTTATTATTTTTACGGATCATGCAGCTCTCAAGTATTTGCTCACGAAAAAGGAGGCCAAGCCTAGACTAATTCGATGGATATTGCTTCTACAAGAGTTTGACATTGAGATTCGGGATAAGAAGGGCGTGGAGAACGTGGTGGCTGACCACCTAAGTCGAATGGTGCATGAGGAAGCATTGCCAATTTCTGAAACCTTCCCCGATGAACAATTAATGTCTATCCAGGTAAGTGAGCCTTGGTATGCAAATTTAGTGAACTTTTTGGTGTCTAAACATATCCCTAGCACACTTAATAGGAATCAACGTGATAAGCTTAAAAAGGATGGTAGGTTTTATGTTTGGGATGACCCATACCTCTGGAAATTTTGTCTCGATCAGATTGTACGGCGTTGTGTGAATGAATCTGAGTTTCAATCTATTTTAACATTCTGTCATTCATATGCATGTGGGGGACATTTTGGCACCCAACGCACTGCCCTTAAAGTCTTAGAATGTGGGTTTTATTGGCCAACCATTTTTAGGGATGCTAGGACATTTTGCCTTACATGTGATCGTTGTCAACGAATGGGTAATATAAGTGTTAAGGATCAAATGCCACAAAACCCTATACTTTCTGTTGAAATATATGATGTGTGGGGAATTGATTTTATGGGTCCTTTTCCTTCATCACATGGTTTTCTCTATATCTTGTTGGTGGTGGATTATGTTTCCAAATGGGTGGAAGCAAAAGCCACCCGTACTAACGATCCCAAAGTGGTTGCAGATTTTGTGAAGTCTAACATTTTTGCTAGGTTCGGAATGCCTCGAGTCCTTATAAGTGATGGAGGTTCACATTTTTGTAATCGCACAATCGAGGCACTGCTCAAGAAGTACAACGTTACACATAGGGTTTCGACACCCTATCATCCTCAAACAAGCGGGCAAGCCGAGGTGTCGAATCGGGAGGTAAAACAGATTCTTGAGAAGACGGTTGGGCCAACAAGAAAAGATTGGAGCTTGAGGTTAGAGGATGCATTATGGGCTTATAGGACCGCCTACAAAACACCCATAGGAATGTCCCCCTTTCGGCTTGTTTATGGCAAACCATGTCACTTACTTGTGGAGTTGGAGCACAAGGCTCATTGGGCCGTGAGGAAGTTCAACATGGATGTAAATGAGGCGGGAATTCATCGTAAGCTTCAATTGAATGAACTTGAGGAGATACGGAATGAAGCTTACGAGAATGCCCGCATTTACAAGGAAAAGACAAAGGCCTTTCATGACAAGATGATTCGCACCAAGTCCTTCTCTGTTGGACAGAAAGTGTTGTTATTTAATTCTCGTCTTCGTCTATTTCCGGGTAAGTTACATTCACGTTGGATTGGACCCTTTGTTATTACTAATGTTTTTCCTCATGGTGCAGTCCAAGTTCGTAGTTTCAAAACAGGTCAAGAGTTCAAGGTGAATGGGCATCGATTGAAGCCTTACTACGAGAGCTT
This sequence comes from Pyrus communis, assembly GCF_963583255.1. Taxonomy (NCBI): domain Eukaryota; kingdom Viridiplantae; phylum Streptophyta; class Magnoliopsida; order Rosales; family Rosaceae; genus Pyrus; species Pyrus communis. The sequence continues at coordinate 14,076,427 of NC_084811.1, forward strand.
TGTAGAACAAGATGTGGAGGAGACCACCCACTATGCTGTGGGTTCCCATGAAGGATGATCAATGTGGCATCGTCCGGCTGCAAGACGTAAAAGAAAGCGCTTCGTGGGAGGCAACCCATGCAATCACCAAGGAGAGGATGGCATTTACACTCCATAACCAGATTTGCGTCCCTAACCTTTTCTCTTTGTTATTTACATTCTGCCATGTTTAGGGTGTTTAGTTGCTGTTTGTGTGTTTACTTTTGTTTGGTGTGATTTTAAGCTTGAAACATTGAGGACAATGTTTGATTTAAGTGTGGGGGGGGGGGTAACTAATGTTGTTGATGCAAATTCATGGGATTTTATCACCCATAACTTCCAATGTTGTTCCTTGCTGTTTTTAAGTGTTTTTAAGCCATTTTAGAGTGTTTTAGTGTGTGTTGACTTAAAAATCCGAAAAACCCACAAAAATTTGAAAAATTGTTTTGAAAAACCCAAAAAGAGTTGTTTTTGTGTGTTTGTTTGTGTCGTAGGTTACCTTCCAACACAATGATGAGGATTTGGTTTTTAATTGCATGATGGTTAAAGAAAGTGACAAACATGGATGAACGTTTGATATACTCTTTGGTTTATGCTTGTTTGTAGTTATAGTTTACGAATTCACATGCAATCACAAAGGAAAATTAGTTTTTGTAACATGCTTGAAGGAATGAACTCAAACAAAAGCTACATCCCTGTGAGACTTGAGCCTAAACGTTTATTTGGAGAGTAATAATCTGTGCATCATTGTTTTCTAAAGTCGTTGCATGATCTCATTATTCTTTGCTTGGTTACTACTTAGAAGGCGTTTCATCACTTAGTTCCAAATGCTAGAACTCATGCCCAGTTCATTCAAAGCATGTCATTGATTTGCATAACACATATTCAAGATGAAGTTGTGTAGTGACCACCATAAAAACCAAATAGCCGTGTGCCCTTCACTCATTTTGTGTTTAAGTTTAACCCCATTGAGCCGTGTTAGCCATGTTCTTTGTTAACCCATATCATCCTCACCTAGCCTAGATTAGGACCATCCGTACCCTTGTTCTTGAAGTATAGTAAGCATGAATGAATTCCTTTTGATTAATGTGTTGCAGAAAATAAGTGGGGGGGAAGGATTATTGATGTGAGCTATGTGCCATAGGCACGGCTAGAAGAAGAAAAAAAAGAAAAAAAAGTTGTGAAACAAAAGAAAAAAAAAGTGAAAAGAGTTCCAAAGTATTGTGTGTTGAAGTAAGGGCCCAAAACAATGAATATGGCCCTAAGTTTTGTGTGACTTCCCCTTGGGTGTTCAAAGTTGATTTTTGCGTTCTAATGGGAATTCTAAGTGTCTAATTCATTACTTTGCTCACTATTGCTTAAGGAACTTTTGTTTATCCCTATCTTTCCTTGTGAGCCAATACCCCAAGCCCCGTTACAACCCTTGACTTCTATCTTGAGTGTTGTGCATTTCAATTGTGGAGTTTGAATTTGGTATGAGCATATGGTGTCATTGGTTCTCGCATCTAAGTGGTAGCATCCCATTCATGAGATCATATCTGAACATGTTTAATTACTCCAGAAATTGCATTCTTTGTATAACATATGTGAGTACTAGTCTTTCATGTTTACATCAATCTTCTCACATATAACTAGTGTAGGGTGTGTAGTCAGAAAATCTAAGTGAAAATTGAGTGCATAACTAGTGAGGAATTGAGGGAATTCTCTAAGGCATGTTACTACATTCAAAATGTGTTTTAATTGATTAAATGCGAACTAGTGAATGGTGACTATGATTAAGTATGTGTTCGAGGGGAAGGAGGACTAAAAGCTATGTGAGTAATGATCTTTGACATGTCATGTTTCATTGGAAATCCCTGAGGCAAACGTTGGAAGGTTTAGGTTATGTTTTGTTTGTTTTGTTTCGTCTTGTTTATTTTAGTTGTTTTGTTTTGCTCAAGGACTAGCAAAAGTTAAGTGTGGGGGTATTTGATAGGAGCATATTCATGCGACTTAATTAGCTTGTTCTCGTGCATTTATGTTGTGTTTCCTTAGTTATTTTAGTGTTTAAAGTCATTTTTGTGTATTTTCAGATTATAAGGCCAAAGTGTGCAAGAAGATGCAAATTGGAGCCTTTTGGAGCAAAAGAGGAATGAATGAGTTGAAGACTTGAAGAAACGATGAATTCCTACTCCAACGATGAATTACTACCAAAACGAGGATTCCTACTCAAACAAGGATTCCTACTTGAAGTAGGAAAGTTAACCCTAGGTTTCCCGTTTTGGTAACCTTTCCTAATCTTAAACATCCGTATTTTCTAGCCACTTTGAAGGCCTTGTAGGCACTTTAGGACACAAAACGAAGGCCCTAAGCCCACTCACACAACCTTGCCGTGCATTAACCCTAATCCCCTTCCCTTGCCGTGCAAGGGGGGGCATTTTTGTCCAATGTTGTGCACTTAAACCCTATTTCCCTCTCCTAACCTAAACCCTAGCCGCACCTTGCAGCCATCCCCTTTAATTTCTGATTTAATTCCCTAATTCTAGCAGCCTTTAACTTAATTTTAAGTAACTAAAATAACTTAGGGTGGAAATTTCTGAAAACCCTAGGTAATCCACCATTTAGCCGCACCCTAGGGAGAGTTTTCATGCATTCTTTTCATCACACACATCTAAGCCGTCACTCCCATCATCCATAAACCCTAAGGACCCTAATTCCACATCTCAGCCGTACCCACTATTTTCACCCTAGGTATTCTCTCATTCATTCGATTCAGCTATTCACTCACAAAACCTCTCAGCCGCAAGAACCTTTCCATCTTCTCCCAACAGCCGCACCTTTTCCCATCCATTCCAGCCACCTTCCCACCATTGCAGCCACCATTCCCAACCTCCATACACCTTCCCACATCCTTGCCGCACCACCACACCTCCCTAAATCCATCCCCAACCCAAAATAACATCCAAAAACCCCCTAAACCATCTATGCCGCAACAAGGAGAAGAAGAAAGAGGAGCTTAGACGCGCAGAAATTCAAGTGGATTCGTTGGGCGTTCTAGATGTAATCAATCTTTTAATCTTTATGTTTAAATTCAATTTTATTTCTCTTTCTGTGAACATGAGAAGCTAAATCCCTATTTAGCTAGGGGGTGATTCGAAACCATGTTTATGCTTGCAATATGAATTGATTACCTATGGTTGGAATTTCATGAATTGTGGATTCAATTTGTTTAACTGCTTGATTGATAACTTATTTGTGTATGTTTATTGAGAGTGCACGCTTAATTTTCATACATGAATATGACGCTAGAATATAAGTGAATTTCACCTAATAGTTATTGATGTGAGAATTATACGCACACAAATTAAACCCTCTTTTTATCAATTGTAGTGAAGAATGTAAGTAGGGATCATTCTGGACCGGGGATTAGGAGGGATTGTTAATCACTTGGATTTGACTCAAAAACGTAAAACCACAATATAAACACCAAACTAGACCCAAAGAATGCAAAACTAACGTTTAAAACACTAAGACAAACCAAAAGACTCAAAACAGCAAGAAAACACTCAAAACTGCCTTAAAACTACTTTCTGAGCAGTTTTGAGCACTAGAGAAGAATTTGGACGAAAATAGTTATAACTTGACTCAAGATACTTTAAAAACACAAACTAAATTGATTTCTAACTAATTTGACACTCCAAGTAAAGGGGGATTTTGATTTTGACGAATTTGAAAACAAAACTTAAAACTTTGTAAAACAAACAGATTTTAAAACGAATTTGGATTTAATGAATGGAATGAAGGCTAGCTAAGGGGTTCATCTCCACACATGCCATACTTGCACACAAAACGATTTCTAATTGCTTTTCAATAAACCATGAATTCTCAACGCCCCAGATTAACCGTGAATTGCACTAATTAACCCTCAGATTTTCCTAACGTTATTGAATTGGATGATTGCATACGACAACCCAAAGCATTCCCCCCAAGTTCCCTACATGAATTGCATAATAGAGATACAAGCAAGAATCATTAAGTTCTTTGAAAACCATAAGCATTGACGAAGCACTCGTTACTATGAATTGCATGAAACTTATGCCAAGAATTTACTTAACGCAATTGAGATCATCAACTTTTACTACTTGTGAATATAAGTTTGTAACGATTAGGTGAAACTTCCTTATATCCTAGCATTAGATTTATGCATGATAATTAAGCGTGCACTCTCAACCAACACACACAAATCAGTTTAATTCAAATAGATAAGTAAATTGAATTCACAACTTATGAAACGCAATTAGAGATAATCAAATCATATAGCAAGCATGATCATGGTTTCGAATCCCCCCCTAGCCAAGGGGGGTTTAGTTCCTCATACGTACAAGAAAAGAGAAATAAGTTTAACCATTGAAATCAAAGGAGAGGGAACACCTAAAAATTCCAGCAACTCGAACTTGAATTGCATGCACGTCCAAGCCCTCTTCTCCTCCTCTTTGTTGCGGCACAAGGTCTATGGTGGGTTTGTGGATGATTTAGGTATGTATGGTGGTGCGGCAAGGTTTGGTGGTGGTGTATGGAGGTTGGGATGGAGGTGTGGAAGTAGGGGAATGGTGTATGGTTGGTTGTAAGGTCACGGCAAGGGTGAATTTCTGAATGAATGTATGAAAGTTGTGTGAAGGGGTGGTGGTGATTAAATGGCACGGCAAGGGGGTCTATTTATAGTGCAAAATCCCTCTAAATCAGCAAAGAAAAAAGACTAAGTATTTGAAGATGACAAGGAAATCAAAACCCATCAGGAATAGGCCATCAGAGATAAGGGTGCGGCACCTTTGTAGGGATAATGTTAGGGCTTCGAGAAAGCCTAAAAACTAAGGGGATTTGGATAAAACCCACGGCAAAGATAGGATAGGGCATCTAAGGCTTCTAGAAACCCTCCAACATAAGGTAAAGTGCATGGCATCCCTATAGGATTAAGATAAGGTGTCCTAAAGTGTTTAGGACTCCTCTTTGTGGCTGAAAACCTTGTGCATTAGGATTAGGAAAGCTAATCCTTCTTCATCTTGGAATTCTTCTCCTTCTTGGACTTGGAAAACTTCTTTGTTGCTGCAACTTGAGGCCATTGGGATTTAACTTTCCTACTTCAAGTAGGAAACCTTGCTCAAGTAGGAATCATCATCTTCAAGTCTTCAATTTCGTCCATCCTCTTGGCTCCAAGCATATGATATCCATTCCAAGCTCTAATTTGCTCCAAAAGGCTCCAAAATGCATCCTTTTGCATACTTTGCCCTTAAATCCTGAAAATACATAAAACTAGCTTAAAAGACGACCTTACTAAGGAAAAACACTATAAATGCACAAGAACAAGCTAAACTAAGGTGCATAAATATGCCCTTATCAGTTATGAACTTATATTCACAAGTAGTGGAGGTTGCTTATAAACAATCGCGTTAAATGAATTCTTGGCACTAGTTTCATGCTCATCATAGTAACGAATGCCTCGTCAACACTTATAGTTTTCATGATGCTTAATGATCTTTGATTGTATCTTTATTGTGCTTTTCACGTAAAGGACTTTTGGAGAATGTTTTGAATTGCGTATGCGCTGTCCCATCCAATTTATTAACTTAAGGAGAACTTGAAGGTTAATTTAAGCGGACCTAATTAACCCGGGGTGTTGAGTTTCATAATTTATCGAAAGACCAACTAAAAATCATCTTGTATGCAAGTGTGACATGTGTGGAGAAGAACCTTCTAGCTAGCGTTCCATCCATATTCTCATCACATTCATCTTTACAATCTGTTTTAAATTACAATCTGTGCATTTTATTTAATTTCGTCAAAAACTAAATCCCCCTTTACTTTAGTGTCCAATTTAGTTAGAAAGTGTCTTAGTTTGTGTTTCTAAGTGTTTTGATTCAAGTTATTACCCAAATTCGTCCAAATTAGTGAAAGTGCTCAAAACTGCCCAGAAAGTGTTTTTAAGGCAGTTTTGAGTGTTTTGGGGCTGTTTTGAGTCTTTTGGTTTGTTTTAGTGTTTTATTGTTTAGTTTTGCATTCTTTAAGTCTAGTTTAGTGTTTTAACCTTTGTTTTAAGTTTTTGAGTCAGTTTGCAAGTGATTTAGCAATCCCTCCTAATCCCCGGTTTAGAACGATCCCTACTTATTCATATACTACAATTGTCAAAAGAGGGTTTTAATTTGTGTGCTTATTTAGTTGGCATCAACCCCATTCTCAACCACACCTTACATACCTTTTCTATCCCAAATCCTTGCCTAATTTCAGCATTAAATCACATTCCCTTTTATACAATTGAATGCTGCAAGTTTCCTTCCTCTTTCCCCTTGGATTTCTGATTTCATAGCTCATTTTCCTTATGGATTTGGGGTTAAATCCTTTCCTAAACTATGTAATAAACCTTAGGATTCTTGCTCTCAAATAAATACCAAAGCCGCACCCTTATTCTAGCGAATCATTCACCCATACAATCTACCATCTTTCAGAAACACTTAAGCTTTTGCCGCAGCCTTCAAGCTTTCTTCCACCATTCATACACTTCCATACCTATATCCAAACACTCATACACCTTCCCTAACCCTTGCCGCACCACCCTACCAACCTAAATCCATTCACAACCCAGAAGTCCATCCAAAATCACCCCTAGACTCTTGTGCCGCAGCTTTGCAAGGAAGAAGAAGAGAAGAATAAGCCTTGGACATTTGTGCATTCAAGTTGGAGTGTTGGAACATTTTTAGGTGTAATCTATCTTTTGTTTTCAATGTTTAAATCAAGATTTCTTTGTTTGGTTGTGAACATGGGAGGCTAAACTCGTTTTAGCTAAGGGAGGCTTTGAAACCATGATTATATTTATGATATGAATTGATTAAGTCCAGTTGTAATTTCATAAATTGTGAATGCAACTTACTTAACCGTTTGATGGATAACTTATTCTTGTTTGTTGATTAGGGAGATCTACTTAATTTGCATGCTTGAATTTGGTGCTAGAATATAAGGGAGTTTCACATAATCGCCACAAACTTATATTCACAAGTAGTTAAGGTTGTTTTCACAATCATGTTAAGTGAATTCCTAGCATGAGTATCATGATGTCATAGTTACAAGTGCTTTGTCAATACTTATGATTTTCATTGAACGTAATGATCTCTGATTGTATCTCTATTATGATGTCATGTAGGGAACTTTTGAAGAATGCTTTAGGTTGTTGTATGATGTCATCCAATCGAATAACTTAAGGGATATCTGAGGGTTAATTAGTGATGTCATGGTTAATCTGAGGTGTTGAGGTTCACGGTTTATCGGAAAAGCAACTGGAAATCAATTTGTGTTTGATTGTATCATGTGTGGAAAAGTATCCTCTAGCTATCTACCCATCCTTTGTTTTTCTCAAATCCGCCCAAAGTTTTATTTAAGTTTTTAAGTTACTTGTTTTCATTCTAAATTCGTCCAAAACCCAATCCCCTTTACTTACTTGTTTCAAATTTGTCCTAAAGTGTGTTTTTGAGTATTTTGTATCAAAACCAATTCTATTTTCGTCCAAATTAAGTCCTAGAATTTAAATTGAGTCTTCTTGATTGTTTTGAGTTGTTTTGAGTCTTTTAAGTTTGTTTTGAGTCATATAAGTTTAGTTAAGAGTCTTTGAGTTTGTTTAAGTGTTTTTAAGCATATTTTTGTATCTTTGAGTCAGTTTTCATTAGATTAGCAATCCCTCCTAATCCCCGGCCTAAAACGATCCCTACTTATATCTATACTACAATTGTCAAAAAGAGGGTTTAATTTGAGTGCTATTATTTATCACATCAAATTTTTGGCGCCATTGCCGGGGATTAGCAACTTTACTAATCCCCTGTTGTTCCTTTTTGTTTCTTTTTCATGTCTTTTTGTTTTAGCTACTGACCTTGTTTCTTTTGTTCTTTATAGGTACTAGTTTATGACTCGTAGTTCTCAACCTATTCGTGGAAACATCTTGGATTTTGACGACGATTTGGAGCGCACTTTGAGAAGAAAGAGGAAGGACCTAGAACTTCACCCATCAAGTTCTAGTTCAGCCTCTAACTTTGAGGAGGAAGAGGAGCCCATGACAAGGGAGGAAGAAGAGGTCCAAGTCATGGTAGCGGACAACCGTACAATCAAGGAGCTTTCTACCTCGGGAATGGACATCCGCACCATTATGCATCCAATACCCAGGGCGGCTCAAGATAAAACCGATGAATTTGAATTAAAGTCAAGTTTGTTGCACCATAGTCCAAAGTTCCATGGGCTGTCCAGGAGGATCCCAACAAGCATTTAAAAGAGTTCAAGGTGGTGTGTTCAAGCAATATTTTGAAGATGAAGGCCTTTCCATTCTCACTATTGGAGAAGGTGAAAGATTGGTTATATGAACTAGCACCCAAAACGGTCACTTCTTGGGAGAGCATGAAGAGGGCGTTTCTTGAGAAGTTTTTCCCTACTTCTAGAGTCATTCTCTTAAGGAAGAAAATTAGTGGAATCCAACAAAGTCAAGGAGAATCTTTTCCGGCGTACTATGAGCGTTTTAAAGCTTTTGTTGCATCATGTCCTCAACATCAAATGAAGGAGGAGCTTGTACTTCAATACTCTTATGAAGGCGTTCTTCCCATTGAAAGGCAAATGCTCGATGCTTCGGCGGGAGGTGCATTGGTGGGCAAAACTCCTGTGGCAGCCAAGACCCTAATTGCAAATCGTGCTCTCAATGCACAACAATGCGAAGGAATTGGGCAAAGGGACTCCCCGCGGCAACAAGTACATGAGGTAAGTTCTCAATTTGACATTCAATCTCAGTTAGCTAATCTTACTTCTATTGTGTCTCAGATGGCCGAAGGAATGAAGATAGAAGGACCAATTGTATGTGGCGTATGTTCTATCGAAGGACACCCTTCGGAAAAGTGCCCTCAATTGATTGAGAATGGGGGATAGGAGAGTGCAAATGCCATTGGATTTCCAAACCAAAATCAGCCAAGGAATGATCCATATTCTAACACATACAATCCGGGTTGGAGAGACCATCCAAACTTCAAGTGGAGGGAGCCTCAACAACCTCAACAAGAAGGAGCCTTTAGGCAATAACCCTTGGGGTTCTACAACAAGCCATACGGCTCCAATCCAAACCAATCCCAACCTACCCAAACCAATCAAGGTACGTCTTTGGACAATGATACATTTCTTAAGTTACTTACCAATTTGTCTCAGGGACAAGAGAATCAAACCAAAGCATTGCAAAATCGAGAAAAAGCCATGCAAGACCAAGACAAAAGGGTGGACCACTTGGAGAAGCAAATTGGGCAGATTGCAGAGTTTGTAGGGCAATTCTGAGACCAAGGCAAGCTCCCTAGTTCAACCACTATCAATCCAAAAGGAGGGTTTGAATCTGCCAAGGCAATCACCTTGAGCAGTGGAAAAAAAGTTGGCACTAACTCAAAACCATCCAAAACAAGCCCTAATGAAGATGAAAACCTGCAATTGGAAGAGGAGGAGTCAAGCAAGGCCACGGCAAGGGTAGCAACACCCTTGCCGCAACCACCTATGGACCCCAAGTCATCCAATTCATCCAATTTGGCCACTAAAGGTAAGTTGGGTTCAAATTCGATTAATTCTAACCCCATTCCACCTAATGTTCCTTTTCCTCATAGATTTTTGCAAGCAAAGAGGAGCATGAGAAAGATATTCTTGAGATGTTTAGGAAAGTTTAAGTCAATATCCCGCTCCTAGATGCCATCAAGCAGGTGCCTAAATATGCCAAATTCTTGAAGGAACTTTGCACCACAAGGAAGAGGGCTTCGAATAAAGAGGTGGTCAGGGTAAGTGAAAACGTTTCCGCTGTTTTACAAAGAAAGTTACCACCAAAGTGCAAAGATCCAGGTAGCTTTACAATTCCTTGCATTATTGGCCAAACTGAGTTTGGACATGCTATGTTAGACTTAGGAGCTTCAATTAACGTCATGCCATACTTTATTTATGCATCCATGAACCTTGGTGAATTGAAAAATGATGGAGTGATTATTCAATTGGCCGATAGATCTAATGCCTATCCAAAGGGAGTTTTGGAAAATGTTTTAGTGCAAGTGAATAATTTGATCTTCCCGACGGATTTCTACGTTCTTGAGATGGAAGAAACCATCCATTCCACTTCCTTGCCGCTCCTTCTTAGGAGGCCGTTCATGAAGACGGCCCGTACTAGGATTGATGTGTTTAAAGGAACTTTAACGGTGGAATTTGATGGGGAGTGATTGATTTTAATATTTCTGAAACCATGAAATTTCCTAATGATGATCATTCATGCTTCTATATTGATATCTTTGATTCATTGGCATAGAATTGATGGATCAATTACATGAAGATGCACTTGAAACAGTCCTTACAAATGGCATAGAATTGATGGATCAAGTGGCAACACCCATAGCAACCCACGACACGAACAAGACCTTTCATGCCTTGCCCTTTGATATGAAGTGATTGAGACTGTGGTTGCCCTAAAGTCCTTGCCACGGCTCAATGGTAAGTTTTCAAGCCCAATATCAATTCCAATTTCAACTAACAAGTTGCTTCCTTCTATAGAACAACCACCTACCTTTAAGCTTAAACCATACCAAACCACTTGAAGTATGTTTTCTTGGGCGAACAAGAAGAGGAGAAATTGGTGAGGGTTCTCAAAGAGCACAAAGCGGTCATTGGGTGGACTTTGGCCGATCTCAAGGGCATAAGCCCTACCACATGCATGCACCGAATTCTCATGGAAGAGGGAGTGATAGGAGCATATTTAGGCGACTTACTTAGCTTGTTTTCGTGCATTTATGTTGTTAATTCATAGTTGTTTTCGTAGTTTAAGCCATTTTCGTGTGTTTTTAGGTTCATATGGCTAAGGAAGCAAAAAGGTGCATTTTGGAGCATTTTGGAGCAAAATTGGGCTTGGAATGGTTAGCTTATGCTTGGAGCAAAAGGAATGGATGAACTTGAAGACCTAAAGGAGTTAGGATTCCTAATCACAAGAGGATTCCTAATCAAATGAGGAATCTTAGTCAAAGAAGGTTTCCTACTTGAAGTAGGAAAGTTAAGCCAAGGTTTCCTATTTTGGTTTAACCTTTCCTAATCCTTAAAGACTTCATGTTTCAGCAATATCAAGGACTTCTACCTATTCTAGGTGACAAAACAATGTTCCCTTGCAACCCAAATTCCTTGCCGTGTCTCCCCTTAGTATTTCCCTTCCTTGTCGTGCAAGGGATGGCCCTCTTTCCTATTCTAAAGCATTAAAACACATTCCTTTTTCATATCAAACTCAGCCATAACTCACGTTTTCTATTCCAAAATCCTTGCCTAATTTCAGAAATAAAGAGCATTCCCTTTCTTGCACTCCTTTGCCACAAGTCTTCCCTTTCCTTTGGATTTTCTAACTTTGTGTTTCCTATTCTTGAAGGATTTGGAGTTATTTCTTTCCCTAAACTAAGTAATAAAGCCTTAGGATTCTTTCTTCCATATAAATACCCTATGCCGCACCCTTATTGGAAGCGAATCACCCTTCCACACAACATGCCTTCATTCATTCAGAAATCTATCTTTTGCCACAGCCTTCCATCCAACCTTTCACCATTCCCCTACTTCTAAGCCTTCATCCAAGCCTCCATACACCACCCATAACCCTTGCCGCACCAACCTACCTTCCTAAATCCATTCAAAACCCAGAAAATCATCCACAAAACCACCCTAGACTCTTGTGCCGTGACTTAGCAAGGAAGAGGAGAAGGAAGACGAAGCCTTGGACGTTTGTGCTTTCGAGTTGGAGTGTTGGAAAGTTTTTAGGTGTAATCTATCTTTTGTTTTCAATGTTTAATTCTATTTTCCTTTGTTTTGTTATGAACATGAGAGGCTAAACTCGTTTTAGCCTAGGGATGCTTTGAAACCATGATTACGTTTATAATATGAGTTGATAAATTCCAGTTGTGATTTCATAAATTGTGAATGCAATTTACTTAACCGTTTGATGGATAACTTATTCTTGTATGTTGATTAGGGAGGCCTACTTAATTTGCATGCTTGAATTTGCTGCTAGAATATAAGGGAGTTTCACATAATCGTCACAAACTTATATTCACAAGTAGTTAAGGTTGTTTTCACAATCATGTTAAGTAAATTCCTAGCATGAGTATCATGATGTCATAGTTACAAGTGCTTTGTCAATACTTATGATTTCCATTGAACGTAATGATCTTTGATTGTATCTCTATTATGATGTCATGTAAGGGACTTTTGAAGAATGCTTTGGGTTGTCGTATGATGTCATCCAATCCAATAACTTAAGGGAAATCTGAGGGTTAATTAGTGATGTCACGGTTAATCTGGGGTATTGAGGTTCATGGTTTATTGGAAGAGCAACTGGAAATCAATTTATGTTTGAATGTATCGTGTGTGGAGAAGTATCCCTTGCCTAGCCCATCATCCATTGGTTTTTTTTAAATTCGTCCAAAATATGTTTTAAAGTTTTAAGTTACTTGTTTTTCTTTTCAATTCGTCCAAAATCAAACCCCCTCTTTTTACTTGTTCCAAATCTATCCAAAAGTGTGTTTTAGAGTCTTTCGAGTCAAAACTAATTATATTTTCGTCCAAATTGAGTCCTAAAGTCTAAATTGAGTCTTTTTGGTTGTTTTGAGTCTTTAAAGTTGTTTTGAGTCATAAAAGTTAGTTAAGAGTCTTTTGAGTTTATTTAAGTGTTTTAAAGCATATTTTCACATCTTTGAGTCGACTTTCATTAGATTAGCAATCCCTCCTAATCCCCGGCCTAGAACGATCCCTACTTATATCTATACTACAATTGTCAAAAAGAGGGTTTAATTTGAGTGCTATCTTTTATCACATCAGAGTGCTATCTTTTAATTTGATAGGAGCATATTTATGCGACTTAAATGGCTTGTTCTCGTACATTTACGTTATGTTTCTTTAGTTATTTTAGTACTTTAAGCTATTTTCGTGTGTTTGTAGGTCCAAAGGGCTAAATGAGCAAAAAGATGCATTTTGGAGACTTTTGGAGCACTTTTGGGCTAAGGACGGATAGCTTATGCTTGAAGCCAAAGTGTTGGACGAAATTGAAGACCTAATTGGAGCCAAAGTGTTGGAACCGTGTTCTCTTTAGTTTTAGGACATTTAAACCTTTCCTAATCCCAATCATGCCATGCATAACACACATCCATTCTAACACATTGTCATTGCACATGCATTTCCTTCATTAGTTAACCCACATGCACTTATCACTTATCATCACCACATATCATATCACTTAATCACTTATCACTTATCATCACCACTTAACCACTTATCATATCATAACCACATATCATATCACTTATCACTTATCACTTAACATATCATCCACCTACTTCACCTACAAATGACATAGCCATATGTTCCCTCCACTACTCCTATAAATACCCTTGCATTCATTCATTCATGGACATCTCATTTCATACACAACACACCACATTCACTCCCCACTCCATCTCCATCTCATTTTCATACACAACACATTACAAACACATTCTCCCTTCCCTAGCCGTGAGCTTCCCATCTCTCCCCTTATAATCCAAACACCATTTTTCCATTCCCCTTCCACTTCTACACCACTCCTCATCCATTTCCATAATCCCCCAAACCTCACCTTAGACCTTGTGCTACAACGAAGAGGAAGAGAAGAGGGCCTAAACGTTCATACAATTCAAGTTTGAGTTGTTGGAATGTTTAGGTGATTCTTTGATTTCAATGTTTCATTTTAATTCTCTTTGTTTTGTGCGTATGAGGAATGGAAGAGAAGAGTGCCTAAACGTTCATACAATTCAAGTTTGAGTTGTTGGAATGTTTAGGCGTTTCTTTGATTTCAAAGATATGAGGAAATAAAACCCCCTTTAGCTAGGGGGTGATTCGAAACTATGTTTATATTTGCAATATGAATTGATTAACTTTCGTTGGAATTTCATAAGTTGTGGATTCAATTTGTTTAACCGTTTGATTGATAACTTATTTATGAATGTTTATTAAGAATGCGCGCTTAATTTTCATGCATAAATATGACGCTAGAATATAAGTGAATTTCACCTAATCGTTATGAACTTATATTCACAAGTAGTGGAGGTTGCTTATAAACAATCGCGTTAAATGAATTCTTGGCATAAGTTTCATGCGTATTCCATAGTAACGAATGCCTCGTCAACACTTATAGTTTTCATAATGCTTAATGATCTTTGATTGTATCTTTATTGTGCTGTTCACGTAAAGGACTTTTGGAGAATGTGGTGAATTGCGTTGCGCTAACCCATCCAATTCATTAACTTAAGGAAAACTTGACGGTTAATTTAAGCGGACCTAATTAACCCGGGGCGTTGAGTTTCATAATTTATCGAAAGACCAACTGAGAATCAATCTTGTATGCAAGTGTAATATGTGTGGAGAAGAACCCCTTGGCTATTCCATCATCCATATTTTATTCACATTCATATTTACATTCTGTTTTAATTGCAATTTGTTCATTTAGTTTAATTTTGTCAAAACCTAAATCCCCCTTTACTTTAATGTCAAATTAGTTAGAAATCAATTTAGTTTGTGTTTTTAAGAGTTTTGAGTCTTTTGAACTTGTTAGAATCTGTTTAGTTTATGTTTTAAAGTATTTTTGAATTCTTTGAGTCTAGTTTAGTGTTTTATTATGTTTTTACGTTTTTAAGTCAAATCCAAGTGATTAACAATCCCTCCTAATCCCCGGTCCAGAACGATCCCTACTTGCACCTATACTACAATTGATAAAAAGAGGGTTTAATTTGTGTGCGTATAAACCACGCATCACATCAGAGAGCTAAACCATCAAGGGAAGAACAACGCCGACTCAACCCTCCAATGATGGAAGTCGTGAAGAAGAAATGATGTGAAATATTCTAACACTCAAATTAAAACCCTATGATTGTAGTATATGAAAGTAGGGATCGTTGTAGGCCGGGGATTAGAAGGAATGCTAATCTACTCTAAACTTACTTAAAAACACAAAACTACAATTAAAAACACTTAACTAGGCTTATAAGACTCAAAACAAAATAAAAAGATGATGTGAAATATATAAGCACACAAATTAAAACCCTCTTTTGACAATTGTAGTATATGAATAAGTAGGGATCGTTCTAGACCGGGGATTAGGAGGGATTGCTAAATCACTTGAAAACTGACTCAAAAACGTAAAACAAAGGTTAAAACACTAAACTAGACTCAAAGAATGCAAAACTAAACACTTAAAACACTAAAACAAACCAAAAGACTCAAAACAGCCCCAAAACACTCAAAACTGCCTTAAAAACACAATCTGGGCAGTTTTGAGCACTTACACTATTTTGGACGAATTTGGGTAATAACTTGAATCAAAACACTTAGAAACACAAACTAAGACACTTTCTAACTAAATTGGACACTAAAGTAAAGGGGGATTTAGTTTTTGACGAAATTAAATAAAATGCACAGATTGTAATTAAAACAGATTGTAAATATGAATTTGATGAAAATATGGATGGAATGCTAGCTAGAAGGTTCCTCTCCACACATGTCACACTTGCATACAAGATGATTTTCAGTTGGTCTTTCGATGAATCATGAAACTCAACACCCCGGGTTAATTAGGTTCGCTTAAATTAACCTTCAAGTTCTCCTTAAGTTAATGAATTGGATGGGACAACGCATACACAATTCAAAACATTCTCCAAAAGTCCTTTACGTGAAAAGCACAATAAAGATACAATCAAAGATCATTAAGCAACATGAAAACTATAAGTGTTGACGAGGCATTCGTTACTATGATGAGCATGAAACTAGTGCCAAGAATTCATTTAACGCGATCGTTTATAAGCGACCTCCACTACTTTTGAATATAAGATTGTAACTATTAGGTGAAACTCACTTATATTCTAGCATCATATTCATGCATGAAAACTAAGCGTGCACTCTCAATAAACATACACAAATAAGTTATCAATCAAGCAGTTAAACAAATTGAATCCACAACTCATGAAATTCCAACCAAAGGTAATCAATTCGTATTGCAAGCATCAACATGGTTTCGAATCACCCCCTAGCTAACTAGGGATTTAGCCTCTCATGTTCACTGAAAGAGAAACGAAATTGAAATTAAACATAAAGAACAAAAGATTGATTACACCTAAAACGCCCAACAAATCCACTTTGAATTTCTGCACGTTTCAAGCTCCTCTTTCTCCTTTCTTCTTGCTGCGGCAGAGAAGGTTTTATGGGTTTTTGGATGATTTTCTGAGTTATAGATGGGTTTAGGGTGGTAAAGGGTTGCGGCAAGGGGTGTGGGTGGTGTATGGAGGTGTGGAATGGTGGGGGGAATGGATGGTGGTGCTGCGGCAGAGAGTGGAAGGTGGCTGCAATGGATGGTTGTTGCGGACTGAAGGCGGGAGAAGGGATGGTGGCTGCGGCAGAGATGTGTTTGTGGCTGAAAATATGAAGAATGAATGAATGAAAGAAGAGAGAGAGCTAGGGTGCGGCTTAGGGTTTAGTTTATATAGGGCTTTAGAAAATAAAACCCTAGCTTATTTTTATTAACTAAAATAAAATCAAAGGCTTCTAGAAAAAGGAAATAAAATCAGAAATTAAAGAGGGAATGGCTGCAAGGTGCGGCTAGGGTTTTAAATTAGGAGAGGAGCATGTGTTTATTTGCACAACCTAGGACAAAACTACCCCCCCTTGCACGGCAAGGGAAGGGAATTAGGGGAAAGGCATGGGAAAGAGGTTTAAGGGGGCTAAGGCCTTTGTTTTGTGTCCTAAAGTGCCTACAAGGCCTTCAAAGTGGCTAGAAAATACGGACGTTTAGGATTAGAAAAGGTTACCAAAACGGGAAACCTAGGGTTAACTTTCCTACTTCAAGTAGGAATCCTTGTTGAAGTAGGAATCCTCGTTGGAGTAGGAATTCATCGTTTCTTCAAGTCTTCAACTCATTCATTCCTCTTTTGCTCCAAAAGACTCCAATTTGCATCTTCTTGCACACTTTGGCTTTATAATCTGAAAATGCACAAAAGTGACTTTAAACACTAAAATAACTAAGGAAACACAACATAAATGGACGAGAACTGATGTGAAAATTAGTTAAGCACACAAATTAACCCTCTTGTTGTCAAATTGTAGTAAGGATGCAAGTAGGGATCGTTCAAGACCGGGGATTAGGAGGGCTTGCTAAAACCTCTAAACGGACATAAAAACATAAAAACAAAGTTAAAAACGTTCACAAAGACTCAAAGGACTCAAAACAGGTTCAAAAGACTCAAAACTGCCTAAAAACACTAACTAGGCAGTTTCTGACCTTAAACACAATTTTGGACGAATTTATGGTTATGGTTTGACTCAAAACACTTTAAAACACAAACTAAACAGATTCTAAACACTATAGAACAAGAAAGTAAATGGGGGTTTTGATTTGACGAAAATTGAAATAACAAAACAAGTTATAAAACTAGGCAGATTGTAAAACGAATTTGGGAAACAATATGATGGATGGATTAGTTAGAGGTCCATTCTCCACACATGACACATTTGTATATGAATCGATTCTCCAATTGCTTTTCACTAACTATGATGCTCAACACCCCAAGTTAACCGTGAACAGCACTTTTTTAACTTTCAAGTTTTCCTTAAGTTATTGAATTGGATGGGAATGCGCATACAACAACTCAAAACATTCTCTAAAAGTCCCTTACGTGAAAAGCACAATAAAGGTACAATCAAAGATCATTAAGTTCCATGAAAACTATAAGTATTGACGAGGCAATTGTTACTATGAAAAGCATGAAACTTTTGCCAAGAATTCAATTAACGCGGTTGTGGCTAGCAACCTTTACTACTTATGTTTATAAACTTGTGACGATTAGGTGAAACTCGTTTATAAACTAGCGTTGAGTTCATGCATGAAAACTAAGTATGCATCCTTAATCAACATACAAGAACAAGTTTTTAATAAACAGATAATTGAATTGCAATCATAACCTAACAAATCACAATTGGAAGAAATCAATTCATATTTCAAACATGTTCATGGCTTCAAACTTTCCCCTAACTAATTAGGGGTTTAGCCACTCATGATTACAACAAACTCAGAGATTAATAACAAAGTAAACATTGACAACAAGAACGAAGTACACCTAAGAACGCTCCAATCTGCAAGCATGAAACGTTCAAGGCCTCCTTCCTCTCCTAGTGATAGGAGCATTTTTATGCGACTTAATTGGCTTGTTCTCATGCATTTATGTTGTTTTTCCTTAGTTAGTTTAAGTGTTTAAAGTCATTTTCGTGCAATTTCAGGTTTTAGTGTCAAAGTATGCAAAAAGAAGCAATTTGGAGCATTCTAGAGCATTTTTGGGCCAAGATTGAATAGTGCAAGCATGGAGGCATGAGGATGGACGAATTTGAAGGCTTGAATTCAGTTAGGGAGCTGCAAGGGGGCCTAAAAAAAACCTTATTTCTAGAAGGCTTTATCTATTCACACATGGTGCCTAATTTCTAGCCTGTCTCCTAGCCGTCCTAGCTTGTCTCCTAGCCGTCCTAGCTTGTCACTAGCCGTCCTACCTTGTCTCCTAGCCGTCACTAGCCGTCCTACCTTGTCTCCTAGCCGTCCTAGCTTGTCTCCTAGCCGTCCTAGCTTGTCTACTAGCCGTCCTAGCTTGTCACTAGCCGTCCTACCTTGTCTCCTAGCCGTCACTAGCCGTCCTACCTTGTCTCCTAGCCGTCACTAGCTGTCCTACCTTGTCTCCTAGCCATCCTATCTTGTCTCCTACCTTGTCCAAGCTACACACATATATCCTTTAAGTGTTTCATGTATAGAATTTCTGGTACAAAAAACCTTTTGGTTTCAACTAAGTTCAAAACCTTTCCTAGCCCTATAAATAAGGCTTTGCAGCAAGGCACTTGGGGGGATCACTCATTCACCCAATTTTCGTCCATTCATCTAGCCACACCACTCTACACATCCTAAAATCCTAGAAACACAATTCCAGCCAAACACTACACCTTGCCGTGCCTATCCTCCATCCAATTCCATAATCCCTGATCCTAAAACACATCCCAACCATCCCATCCACCTTTGTGCCGTAGCAAGGAGAAAGAAGGAAAGACTCTTGGATGCTCAAGCTTCGTCGTTGGTGCATTCTAGGTGTAATTCGTTTTATGATTTCAATGTTTAATTTATTTTCCTTTCATTTTGCTATGAACATGAGTGGCTAAACCCCTATTGGTTAGGGGTGATTTCGAAGCCATAACTATGTGTGCAAGTTGATTTGATAAATTCCAGTTATGAGTTCTTGAATCGTGAATGCAATTGGCTTAACTGTGCGAGTAATAACATATTTGTGTTTGTTAATTAGGGGTCGACACTTAATTGGCTTGCATGAATATGATGCTAGAATATAAGTTTGTTTCACATAATTGTCACACACTTATATTCACAAGTAGTAAAGGTTGCTAGTCACAATCGCGTTAAGTTCAATTCCTAGCATAAGTGTCATGATGTCATAGTCACAAGTGCTTTGTCAATGCTTATAGTTTTCATTGAATGTAATGATCTTTGATTGTATCTTTATTATGATGTCATGTAAGGAACTTTTGAAGAATACTTTGGGTTGTCGTATGATGTCATCCAATTCAATAACACAAGGAAAACTTGAGAATTAACTAGTGATGTCACGGTTAATTTGGGGCATTGTCATTCATAATTCTATGAAGGAATAACTGGAAATCGAGTCATTTGCATACTTGTCATGTGTGGAGAAAGAACCCCTAACTAGTCCATCATCCATTAAAAACCCCAAAAACGTTTCAAAATCAGTTTTACTTTGCAATCTGTTTTCTCAACTTTAATTTCGTCCAAATCAAATCCCCCTTTACTTTGAAGTCTCAATTTAGTTAGAAATTGTTTTGGTTCATGTTTTTAAGTGTTTTGAGTCAAGTTTTCAACCAATTTCGTCCAAATTAGTGTAGGTGCTCAAAACTGCCCAGAAAGTGGTTTTTAGGCAGTTTTGAGTCTTCTAGTTGCTATTTTGAGTTTTTGTTTTGTTTTAGTGTTTTAACTTTGGTTTTTCATTCTTTGAGTCCAAATTAGTGTTTTTAACTTTGTTTTGGAGTTCTTAGGTCAGTTTTCAAGAGTTTAGCAATCCCTCCTAATCCCCGGTTTTGAACGATCCCTACTTACATACTTTGCTACAATTGTCAGAAGAGGGTTTAATTTGTGTGCTTAATATATTTCGCATCAAATTTTTGGCGCCGTTGCCGGGGATTAGCAACTTTGCTAAATCCCTTGGATTGTTTTTGTTTCATTTATTTCACTTTGTTTCTGATTTTCTTGTAGTTTCTGACCTATTTTTGTTTCTTGTTTTTTTAGGTACTAGTGCATGACGCGGAGTTCTCAAACTGTGCATGCACATATCTTAGACTTTAACGACGATTTTGAATGTGATTTGAGAAGAAAGAGGAGGCATCCCGAACGTCGTGAACCTAGTTCAAGTTCAGAGGCCGAATCTGAGTTTGAAGAAGTGGAAGAAGAAGTTATGGCAGCGGACAATCGGACCATTAAAAAGCTTTCGGCCTCAGGGTTGGCCAATGCCGCACCATTATGCATTCAATACCCCGCGGCTGCCCAAGGCAAGACCGATGAATTCGAGTTGAAGTCAAGCTTGTTGCACCACATTCCTAAATACCATGGGCTTTCCATGGAAGATCCAAACAAGCATCTTAAAGAGTTGAAGTAGTTTGTTCAAGCATGACTCCCGTCAATGTTGACGGAAGTATTTTGAAGATGAAAGTTTTTCCGTTCTCTTTAATGGATAAAGCGAAGGATTGGTTATACGAGTTGGCTCCTGGCACTGTCACTTCATGGGAGAGTATGAAAAGAGCGTTTTTGGAGAAGTTTTTCCCAACTTCTCGCATCATTCTTCTTCGTAAAAAAATAAGTGGAATTCAACAAGATGAAGGTGAGTCTTTTCCTGCATACTATGAACGTTTTAAATCACTTGTTGCTTCTTGTCCACAGCATCAGATGAAGGAGGAGCTACTTTTGCAATACTTCTACGAGGGCCTCCTACCATTAGAACGTCAAATGCTCGATGCCTCGGCAGGTGGAGCATTAGTGGACAAAACACCTATGGCTGCCAAGACCTTGATTTCTAATCGAGCGTTGAAGGATCAACAATACGAAGGAGTAGGCCAAAGAGGACCCCCACGGCAACATGTTCATGAGGTAAGTTCTACTTCCGACATTAATTCACAATTGGCTAATCTTACTTCTATTGTGTCTCAGTTGGCCGAGGGCATGAAGATGCAAGGACCAATTGTATGTGGCGTATGTTCTATGCATGGACATGCCTCTGAAAAATGTCCACAGTTGATTGAAAATGGTGGATGGGAAAGCGCCAATGCAAATGGGTTTCAAGGCCAAAACCAACCAAGGAACGATCCTTATTCCAACACATATAATCCCGGTTGGAGAGACCACCCAAATTTCAAATGGAGGGAGCCCCAACAATCTCAAAACCAAGGAGGCTTTAGGCAACAACCCCCTGGGTTCTTTCCCAAAACCTACGCCCCACCCCAAAATCAAGCCCAATCCGGCCCAAGTGCCTCAGGTACGTCTCTTGACAATGATGCACTTCTTAAGATACTAACTAAGTTGTCTAATGGGCAGGACGATCAAGCTAAGGCTATGCAAAACCAAGACAAAAGGGTGGATCAATTGGAGAAACAAATGGGGCAAATTGCCGAGTTTATGGGGCAGTTTCGTGAACAAGGAAAGCTCCCTAGTTCCACCGTTCCAAATCCAAAGGGAAGCTTCGAAAGTGCAAAGGCCATAACCTTGAGAAGTGGAAAAGAGATTGGGGCAGATCCTACACCATCACAATCAGGTCCCAAAGGTGATGAAAACTTGCAAATTGAAGAGGAAGAATCAAGCAAACCCACGGCAAAGGTGGGAGAGTCTTTGCCGCAAGTTCCTAGTGCCCCAAAACTGTCTAATTCGGACAAAAAAGGTAAGAATGTGTCAAATTCGGTTTCTACTAATGCTTTTCCTTCGAATGCTCATTTTCCTAGTAGGTTTATGCAAACAAGGAAGGAAGAAGCTGAAAAGGACATCCTTGAGACATTTAGGAAAGTTCAAGTGAACATACCCTTGTTGGATGCAATCAAGCAAGTCCCTAGATACGCCAAGTTTTTGAAGGAGTTGTGCACCACTAGGAAGAGGATATTGACCAAGGAAGTGGTAAAAGTAGGTGAAAATGTGTCCGCCATCTTGCAACGCAAACTACCTCCCAAATGCAAAGATCCGGGTAGTTTCACCATTCCTTGTGTCATAGGTAACACTAGATTTGAATCTGCCATGCTTGACTTAGGTGCTTCTATAAATGTTATGCCATATTCCATATATGCATCTATGAACCTAGGAGCATTGAAAAAGGATGGTGTTTCATACAATTGGCCGATAGATCTAATGCCTATCCAAAGGGAGTTTTGGAAGATGTTTTGGTGCAGGTTAATCATTTGATCTTTCCGGCGGATTTCTATGTCCTTGAGATGGATGAATCGGATCAAGCACCCTCGCTGCCCATTCTACTTGGAAGGCCATTCATGAAAACGGCCCGGACTAAGATTGACGTGTTTAATGGAACTTTGTCCATGGAATTTGATGGGGAAGTTGTTAATTTCAATCTTTCCGATTCTATTAAGTATCCTAGTGAAGATCATTCATGTTTCTCTATTGATACTGTTGACTCTTTGGCGCAGGGATACCTTGAAGATTTGAATGATGATATGCTTGAAAAAGTCATTACAAGTGGTGTAGAAGTCAAAACCAAGGGAGCAACATCCATGCAACCCCACGGCACAAATACACTATCCTATGTCGTGCCTCCTAGTGAGGATTTTCTTGAAGTAGTTGCTGCCCTTGAGTCATCACCAATACATGATGGTAAGTTTCCTAACAAAGAGTCCATTCCCATTTCGACTAACAAGTTGCTTCCATCCATAATTCAGGCACCTATCCTTGAACTCAAACCTTTGCCAAGCCATTTGAAGTACATTTTCTTGGGAAAAAATGAGACACTGCCTGCCATCATATCATCATCCCTCACGGCACAAGAGGAGGAAAAACTCATGCATGTGTTGAAGGAGTACAAATCTGCCCTAGGATGGACATTGGCCGATATCAAAGGTATAAGCCCCACAACTTGTATGCATCACATATTTCTTGAGGAGGGGACCAAACCAACTAGAGAGGCTCAACGCCGTCTTAACCCTCCAATGATGGAAGTTGTGAAAAGGGAGATAATCAAACTTCTTGATTGTGGAGTCATTTATCCTATCTCCGATAGTCGTTGGTTTCACCTATCCAATGTGTGCCTAAGAAATCCGGAGTGACGGTTGTGGAGAATGCCGAGAATGAGCTTGTACCCATGAGAATCCAAATCGGTTGGCGTGTATGCATCGATTATAGGAAGATAAATACCACCACAAGGAAGGACCACTTCCCATTGCCGTTCCTAGATCAAATGTTGGAAAGGTTAGCGGGTCATTCTTTTTATTGCTTTTTTGATGGATATTCAGGTTATAATCAAATTGTCATTGCCCCGGATGATCAAGAAAAGACCACTTTTACTTGTCCCTTTGGAACATTTGCATATCGACGCATGCCATTTGGTTTGTGCAATGCCCCTGCCACGTTTCAAAGGTGTATGGTAAGCATATTTTCTGATTATGTTGAAAGGATTATTGAGATATTCATGGATGACTTTAGTGTTTTTGGTGATTCTTTTGATAAATGCTTGGATAATCTCACTTTAATCTTGAAACGTTGTGTTGAAACAAACCTTGTTTTAAATTGGGAAAAATGCCATTTTATGGTTAAACAAGGTATTGTTTTGGGTCATATAATCTCTAAAAAAGGAATTGAAGTTGATAAGTCTAAAGTAGATCTTGTACGCTACTTACCTTCTCCTACTTCGGTTAGAGAGGTTCGTTCTTTTCTTGGTCATGCAGGATTCTATAGACGATTTATCAAGGACTTTTCCAAGATTGCACAACCCCTATGCCGCCTCCTCCAAAAAGATGTGTCTTTTGAGTTCAACGAGGCATGCGAGAAGTCATTCAAGCATCTCAAAGAGCTCCTAACCACGGCACCCATCATAACTCCCCCGGATTGGTCCATTCCATTTGAATTGATGTGTGATGCCTCGGATTATGCACTTGGGGCTGTTTTGGGTCAAAGGAAAAATAAACAGTCACATGTTATTTATTATGCTTCCCGCACTTTAAATGATGCTCAATTGAATTATTCTACAACCGAAAAAGAACTCTTGGCGGTTGTATTTGCTTTAGATAAGTTTAGATCATATCTTATTGGCACTAAAGTAATTGTTTTCACTGACCATGCAGCCTTGAAGTATCTTTTCACCAAAAAGGAGGCCAAACCAAGGCTCATTCGTTGGATGCTCCTACTTCAAGAGTTCGATATTGAAATTAGGGACAAGAAAGGTTGTGAAAACGTGGTGGCTGACCACTTGAGTAGATTGGTGCGTGAAGAAGAATCCCTCCCCATTTCTGAGACGTTTCCGGATGAACAACTTCTGTCCATTGAGGTAAGTACCCCTTGGTATGCCGATTTGGTCAATTTCTTGGTGACTAAGCAAGTTCCTAACACCCTAAGCAAGGTCCAACGTGATAAATTGATACATGATGCAAGATTTTATGTGTGGGATGATCCATATCTATGGAAATATTGCCCAGATCAGATTATTAGAAGATGTGTGGCAACTTCTGATTTTAACTCAATTCTAGCATTTTGTCATTCTTATGCATGTGGAGGCCATTTTGGTACCCAAAGGACAGCTCGTAAAGTGTTAGAATCTGGTTTTTATTGGCCTACATTGTTCAAAGATGCTAGAATGTTTTGCTTAACATGTGATAGATGTCAAAGAACAGGTTCTATTGGTGCAAAAGACCAAATGCCGCAAACACCCATCTTCAATGTTGAAATCTTTGATGTTTGGGGTATTGATTTCATGGGTCCTTTTCCTTCTTCATTTGGTTTCACTTATATTTTGCTTGCGGTTGATTATGTTTCTAAATGGGTAGAAGCAAAAGCTACCCGTACTAACTGTAGACATCAAGAACTTTTCGTGTTTACACTAACGATTCTAGAGTGGTTTCAGATTTCATCAAGACTAACATTTTCTCTAGATTTAGGATGCCGCGGGTATTTATAAGTGATGGAGGTTCACATTTCTGCAATAGGACCATTGAGGATCTCTTCAAGAAGTACAATGTCAAGCATAAGGTTTCAACACCTTATCACCCACAAACAAGTGGCCAAGCCGAAGTATCAAATAGAGAGGTCAAGCAAATCTTGGAGAAGACCGTGGGGCCTAACCGGAAGGATTGGAGCATGCGTTTAGACGATGCACTATGGGCATATCGCACTGCCTACAAAACACCCCTAGGAATGTCTCCATTTCGGCTAGTTTATGGAAAACCTTGTCACTTACCCGTGGAGCTAGAGCATAAGGCACATTAGGCCATCAAAACGTTCAATTTGGACTTAGATGCTGCTGGAATACATCGGAAGCTCCAATTGAATGAGCTTGGGGAACTAAGGAATGAAGCCTACGAGAATGCCCGCATTTACAAGAAAAAGACGAAGGCGTTTCATGACAAGATGATTAGGGGCAAAACCTTCACAATTGGGCAGAAAGTTTTACTTTTTAATTCTCACGTTTATTTCCCGGAAAGTTACGTTCTAAATGGATTGGACCTTTTGTTGTTACTAATGTTTTTCCACATGGTGCAGTTCAAGTCCAAAGCTTAAGGAATGGGGTGGAATTCAAGGTCAACGGACATAGATTGAAGCCATATTATGAGAATGTCGTGGGGCAGGTTGTGGAGGAGATCTCACTCCATGCCGTGGGCACCAATGGTGCCTGAACGTGTTATTCGTCTGGCTGCAAGACGTTAAAGAAAGCGCTACTTGGGAGGCAACCCATGCCATTCAACAAAGGAAGACCTAGAAAGCACTCCAATTCCAGATTTGCGTTCCTAAACCCTTCTCTTTGTTGATTCTTTCTAATCTGCCTATTTAGTTGTTTTACTTGCTGTTTGTGTGTTTCTTTGTGTGATTCTATGCTTAAAACATTGAGGACAATGTTTGATTTAAGTGTGGGGGGGGGGGGGTAACTAAGTGTTTTTCATGCAAATTCGTGGGATTTTATCACCCATTATTTCAAAACTTGTTCCTTGCTGTTTTTAAGTGTTTTTAAGCAATTTTGGTGTGTTTTAGTATGTTTTGAAGTAAAAATCCGAAAATCAAAGAAAAATTTGAAAAATTTGTTTTAAAAAACCCAAAAAAGAGTTGTTTTTGTGTGTTTGTTTGTGTCTTAGGGTACCTTCGAACACAATGATGAGGATTTGGTTTTTAAATACATGGCTGTTAAAGAGAGTGATTAACATGGATGAAAGTTTGATTTACTCTATGTTTATGCTTGGTTGTGGTTATAACTTATGAATTCACATGCAATCATAAAAGAAAAAAATCAGTTTTTGTAACATGCTTGAAGGAAGGAACTCAAATTAACGCTACAACCTTGTGAGACTTGAACCTAAACGTTTATTTGGAGAGTTAAAATCTGTGCATTCTTTGTTTTCTAAAATCGTTGCATGATCTCATTATTCTTTGCTTGGTTGCTACTTAGAAGGCGTTTCATCATTTAGTTCCAAACACTAGAAGTCATGCCCATTTCGTTCAAAGCATGGTATTGATTAGCATAACACATTTTCAAGATGAAGTTGTGTAGTGACCACCACTTTAGCCAAAAAGCCGTGTGCCCTACTCCATTATATGTTTAGGTGTTAACCCCATTGAGCCTTGTTTAGCCTTTTCTTTGTTAACCCACATTACCCTCACCTAGCCTAGATTAGGACTATCCATACCCTCGTTCTTAAAGTATAGTAAGCATGATTCAAATGGAATTCCTTTATGGCAGAAACCAAGTGCGGGGGAAGTAGAAAGAAAAGAAAAGAAAAATTCGTAAAAAAAAAAAAAAAAAAGTATGAAAAGAGTTGAACAACATGAGAAAAAGAGTTCCAAGGTGTTGTTTGTTGAAGAAAGGGTCCAAAAAGTTGAATTCGGCCCCAAGAAGTTGTTTAAATTCTTCCCCTTGTGTTTTTAAGTTAATTTCTGCAAACTAAGTGAATTCTAAGTCTTAATTTCATTACTTTGCTTACTAATGCTTGAAGTAACGTTTGTTTTCCCTATCCTTTCTTTGTTAACCAATACCCCAAGCCCCGTTGCAACCCTTAAACTTCTATCTTGAGTGTTATGTGTTTCAATTTGTTGAGTTTGAATTTGGTATGAGCATATGGTGTCACTGGTTCTCGCATCTAAGTAGTAGCATTCCATTCATGAGATCATATCTAAACATGCCTATTAACTCCGGAAATTGCGTTCTTTGTGATACATATATGTGAGCATTCGTTTTTATATCTACATCAATTCTCTCACATATAACTAGTATAGGGTGTGTAGTTAGAAAATCTGAGTGAAAATAGAGTGCAAATCTATTAAGGATAGAAGGAATTCTCTAAGGCATGTTACTACATTCAAAACATTGTTTTAATTGGTTAATTGTGAACTAGTAAGTAGTGACTATGATTAAGCATGTGCTTAAGTGTTAAATTGACTCAAATCTGTGGGAATGATAATCTTTAACATGTCATGTGCATTGGAAATCCCTGAGGCAAACGTTGGAAGGTTTAGATTATGTTTGTTTGTTTTGTCTTGTTTTATTTCTTTGTTTTGCTCGAGGACTAGCAAAAGCTAAGTGTGGGGGAATTTGATAGGAGCATTTTTATGCGACTTAATTGGCTTGTTCTCATGCATTTATGTTGTTTTTCCTTAGTTAGTTTAAGTGTTTAAAGTCATTTTCGTGCAATTTCAGGTTTTAGTGTCAAAGTATGCAAAAAGAAGCAATTTGGAGCATTCTAGAGCATTTTTGGGCCAAGATTGAATAGTGCAAGCATGGAGGCATGAGGATGGACGAATTTGAAGGCTTGAATTCAGTTAGGGAGCTGCAAGGGGGCCTAAAAAAAACCTTATTTCTAGAAGGCTTTATCTATTCACACATGGTGCCTAATTTCTAGCTTGTCTCCTAGCCGTCCTAGCTTGTCTCCTAGCCGTCCTAGCTTGTCACTAGCCGTCCTACCTTGTCTCCTAGCCGTCACTAGCCGTCCTACCTTGTCTCCTAGCCGTCCTAACTTGTCTCCTAGCCGTCCTAGCTTGTCTACTAGCCGTCCTAGCTTGTCACTAGTGATAGGAGCATATTTATGCGACTTAAATGGCTTGTTCTCGTACATTTACGTTATGTTTCTTTAGTTATTTTAGTACTTTAAGCTATTTTCGTGTGTTTGTAGGTCCAAAGGGCTAAAGGAGCAAAAAGATGCATTTTGGAGACTTTTGGAGCACTTTTGGGCTAAGGACGGATAGCTTATGCTTGAAGCCAAAGTATTGGACGAAATTGAAGACCTAATTGGAGTCAAAGTGTTGGAACCTTGTTCTCTTTAGTTTTAGGACATTTAAACCTTTCCTAATCTCATTTCATACACAACACACCATTTTTCCATTTCCCTTGTAATCCAAACACCATTTTTCCATTTCCCTATTAATCCAAACACCACTCCCCAAACCATTCACACCATCAAACTATCCTTAGACCTTGTGCTACAACAACGAGGAAGAGAAGAGTGCCTAAACGTTCATACAATTCAAGTTTGAGTTGTTGGAATGTTTAGGTATTTCTTTGATTTCAAAGTTATAATAAACTAAACCCCCTTTAGCTAGGGGGTGATTCGAAATATATGTTTATGCTTGCATTTTGATTTGATTACTTCTAATTGCATTTCATAAGTTGTTGATTCAATTTGTTTAACCGTTTGATTGATAACTTATTTATGTATGTTTATTAAGAATGCGCGCTTAATTTTCATGCATGAATATGACGCTAGAATATAAGTGATTTTCACCTAATCGTTATGAACTTATATTCACAAGTAGTGGAGGTTGCTTATAAACAATCGCGTTAAATGAATTCTTGGCACGAGTTTCATGCTCATCATAGTAACGAATGCCTCGTCAACACTTATAGTTTTCATAATGCTTAATGATCTTTGATTGTATCTTTATTGTGCTGTTCACGTAAAGGACTTTTGGAGAATGTTGTGAATTGCGTTGCGCTAACCCATCCAATTCATTAACTTAAGGAAAACTTGACGGTTAATTTAAGCGGACCTAATTAACCCGGGGTGATGAGTTTCATAATTTATTGAAATGTAATTGGAAATCTTTTTATTATGCAAGTGTAACATATGAGGAGATGACCCCCTTAGCTAGCATTCATCCATTCTATTTCATCAATTTCATATTTACATTCTGTTTTAATTTGTTCATTTAATTTAATTTCGTATAAACTTAAATCCCCCTTTACTTTAATGTCAATTTAGTTAGAAATCATTTTAGTTTGTGTTTTTAAAAGCATTTTGAGTCTTTGGTTTGTCTTAGTGTTTTAAAGTTTAGTTTTACATTCTTTGAGTCTAGTTTAGTGTTTATTATTACGTTTTTACGTTTTTGAGTCAAATCCAAGTGATTAACAATCCCTCCTAATCCCCGGTCCAGAACGATCCCTACTTATACATATACTACAATTTGACGAAAAGAGGGTTTAATTTGTGTGCGTATAAATCCCGCATCAAATTTTGGCGCCGTTGCCGGGGATTAGAAAATTTGCTAATCCCTTGGATTGTTTGTTTCTGTATTGTCTTTTAGATTTAGTTTTTATTTGTGTTTTGTTTGTTAAGAACAACATGGCACTTGATAACGCTTCTCTTTTGTCACAGCTCATGGAAAGGTCCCAAATGCAAAGAGTTGATATATCTAATCTTCAATCAAGGAATAACGTGTTTTCCAATACTTACAATTCGGATTGGAGTGATCATTCAAACTCTATGTGGTGGGAACCTCAAAATGCTCAACAAGGAGGATATTGGCAGCCACCACAACCTCATATTCAATATGCCCAACCAAACTCAAGTTCGTCAATGGATTATAATCAAAAGCTTAATGAATTAATTTGTTTGGTGCAGGGCTCACAAATTCAAGACAATGAGGCTCAACAAGAAGGATATTGGCAGCCATATGAGGAGTTCTATTCAACGCCTATGCAGCCACCACAAAGGTTGGACCACTTGGATAAGCAAATTGGGCAGATCGCGGAGTTCGTAGGACAGTTTCGAGACCAAGGCGAACTCCCTAGTTCAACCATTGCAAATCCGAAGGGAGAATTTGAAACTGCCAAGGAAATCATGTTGAGAAGTGACAAGGAGGTTGGAACGGACCCTCAACCATCAAAATCAAATCACAAGGAAGAGGAATACACCCAACCCACGGAAAGGGTGGAAACACCTTTACCGGAGGCACCTATTGCTCCTATGCCATCTAATACAGGTATGGTTGTTCCAAATTTCATTATTTTTAACCCTGTTCCAAGATTCATGACTTCCAAGGAAGAAGAAGGTGAAAAAGACATCTTGGAAGCCCTTCCAAAGGTGACAAGTAAGGAATGTCATGAATTCATCAAAGAGGACGTTCTTGAAACCACAAAATCCAAAGAAGTTAAATTTGATGACATTGGACAAGTCATAACCATCACTTGTAATCTGGCCAAATCCAATATCCCTGAAACTTTCAAAGGAGTGGTGTTTGTCATTGAGTTCTTATCGGACAAAACAAGTAAGTTTTTTTTTCCAAATTCCATTAGATTTTATACTAACTTGCTATTTTTTTTGAATCAGGCACCTACACTAGAATTCAAACCACTGCCGGTTCACTTCAAGTATCACCTTCCATTCAAGGACCAATTTCATGCCGTTTGATTTTATTTATGTTAATAAAAAAAAAAAAAAAAAGAAAGATACTAAACATGGAGAAAGGTGGAGCTTCACAAAGGTTGTTTGCGTGAAGCCCCACTACGAGGCGCAGAAGCAGAAGGCATAGAAGCGGGAGGCATAGAAGCGGGAGGCATCGGAGCCGAAGCCATCGGAGCGGGAGGCATCGGAGCTAGAGCATTCCAGGCCTCAATACTTGGCCAAGCGCTGGATGACCCAGGAAAAAGGTGCCTCTGGAGATAAGACGCAAGCCTTTGACGGTCACTGTGAATTCGACCCTCAGATTCTTGCAGCTCATCAAGCTTCCTCTTCATCCCCGACGAATAGTTATTTGCAAGCACATGCAAACTTCTATTCTCGTACTTAAGCTGCTGGATCTCTTGCTTAAGTCTTTCCACCTCTGCCATCAACGATTCCACTTGGCGGGACCGAGCAAGCAGGCGTTGGCCCATGTTGGACACAGAACTCGCACACTGAACACTAAGTGCGAGGGACTCTTGAACGGCCAACTCATCGGACCGTCCTGACAGCAGCCTACTATCTTTTGGAGTGAGGATGTTTTTAGCTACTATTGTAGCTGTTGTGGCGTCCTGCATCACAGAGTCTTCACCTGAAAGAGGACCGTTAGAAGATAAAAAAGAAGGGCGCCATACATTACCTTGACGGGGCGCAACCGGATCGCTGCTGAGACTCAAATCTAAGCTAAGGTTCGATGAGTTTGCCATTTTTTTTCAACGATGTTCAAAGAGAAGGGGTGGATGGAGTTAAAATTTCACAAAGGGCCGGAGTCGAGTTTCAGGAATGGGAAATCTTCAGAGTGTGTGTGTTGGGGTGATTGATAGCTCTATAAAAAGCCAAGACGACGCGTCCACCGATTCAAAGAGCCAGATTTTCCGGCGTAATTTAGGCGACGCCCCCTCGGCTTTTCAAGAAAACGCGTTCAACTTTGTCAAAAGATTTCTGACAAAGCTGAAAACACGTGGAGGCCATCATCGCATCTACACATCTTTAGCCGACAAGCGCAAAGTTCGGCGACGCTTTCTCTGCTTTTCAGAAGACGCGTGCAGCTTTGTCAAAAGGAGCCGCATCTGCACTACCACGTGTCGTTTAGAAAGCGAAGGGGCGTCGTTCAGAAATCGAAGGGGCGCCTGCTCAGAAATCGAAGAGGCGTATTCAAAGATCGAAGAGGCGCCACTATTTCAAAGAACCGGATTTGCGGGATCAAAACGTTTGTCGACAAGGGTAAAAAGTACCACCACTTGATATTATCTCTATATATGTCGACCTTCGTCTTTTATGGCAGGGCAAACCTGAAGAAAATGCCCAACTCTCCCTCACCTCTGAGGGCGCACTCCCAGCAAAGCCTTTCAAAATACTCAATTCTTTCTTCTTCCCCAAAGATGATACCAGATGCCTGGAGTACATATGACCCAGGAGGAAACGGCGGATTGAAGCATGTGCTGATTCATTCATCGCTTCTTCAAAGCAAAGGTATCTCATATCATCAAGGTCAAAAGCAAAAGTATCTCATATCATGCTCTTTCCCTGTCTTTTTCTTTGTCCTTGTTCTTACTTGCATGGCAAAGTAAAAGAAGCAATCAGCCAGCACTTGGAGTCAGTCTTCCGATCTGGAGCCAACTGCCTGGAATCTATTCCTGATTGCTTACCTAGCGTTGCTCTCGAGTAGTCATCTTCAACGGTTGATACACTTCCAGAGAAGGGACCACTCCTGCAAAGATTGAACAAAGAAACAGATAACAGGAGGAAGCTCAGACCTTCGGGGGAAACCAAAAGAACCATCCTGCTGCCCAGTTCAAGAAGTAGCACAAAGGAAAATCAACGATGGGCAGAAACCAGTTCAAGAGTAAGCCTGTGGAATCACAAAGATCAAAGCCTCAATGCAAGCACCAAGGAGAAGAGGGAATTTACACTCCATAACCAGATTTGCGTCCCTAAACTCTTCTTTTTGTTAATTACATTATGCCATGTTTAAAATGTTTAGTTGCTTTTTGTGTGTTTACTTATGTTTTGTGTGAATCTATGCTTAAAACATTGAGGACAATGTTTGATTCAAGTGTGGGAGGGTAACTAAAGTGTTTTGATGCAAATTCGTAGGGTTTTATCCACCATAACTTCTAATGTTGTTCCTTGCTGTTTTAAGGTATTTTTAAGTTGTTTTAGAGTGTTTTAGTGTGTTTTGTTTTATAATTCGAAAATCCCATAAAATTTGAAAAATTGTTTTGAAAAACCCAAAAAGAGTTGTTTTAAAAGTTGTTTTTGTGTGTTTGTGTCTTAGGGTACCTTCCAACACAATGATAAGGATTTGGTTTATAATTGCATGACGGTTAGAAAGAGTTATAAACATAGAGAAAAGTTTGATTTACTCTTGGTATATGCTTGGTTATGGTTATAATGTATGACTTCACATGCAATCATAAAAGAAAAATTCGTTTTTGTAACATGCTTGAAGGAAGAAACTCAAACAAACGCTACATCCCTGTGAGACTCGAGCCATTACTTTCTTTGGAGAGTTATTTTCTGTGATTCTTTATTTTCTAAAGTTGTTGCATGATCTCATTATTCCTTGCTTGGTTGCTACTTAGAATGAAATTGTATCATGATAGAACTAAATGCTAGAACTCATGCCCATTTCATTCAAAGCATGTTATTGATTTGCATAACACATATTCAAGAAGAAGTTGTGTAGTGACCACCACCATAGCCAAATAGCCTTACTTCCCATACTTCGTATATGTTGTAAGTTTTAACCCCGTTGAGCCTTGTTTAGCCTTTATTCTTTGTTTACCCACATTTTCCTCACCTAGCCTAGTTTAGGACAATCCCCACCCTTGTTCTTAAAAGATAGTGAGCATGACTTAATTGAATTCCTTTTGAGTTACATTATGAAAGAAAATAAGTGTGGGGGAGAGAATGTTTAAGTGTTTATGTTTTGAGATTCAAAAGAAAAGAAAAAGAAAAGAAAAAAAAAAAAAAAAAAGAAAAAAGAAAGAAAGAAAGAAAAAAGAGCTTAAAAAAAAAAATGAAAATAAGTGAAAATGAACTCACGAGCGTTGATGGTTGAAGAAAGGGTCCAAAAAAAAATGAATATCGCCCTAAGTTCTGTGTAATTCCCCCTTGGGTGATCAAAGTTGACTTCTGCATTCTAAAGGAAATTCTAAGTGCCTAATTCAATACTTTGCTCACTATTGCTTGAAGAACGTTTGTTATCCTTACCTTTCATTTTTAGCCAATTACCCCAAGCCCCGTTACAACCCTTGACTTCTATATTGAGTGTTATGTATTTCAATTGTGGAGTTTGAACTTGGTATGAGCTTATGGTGTCACTGGTTCTCGCGTCTAAGTAGTAGCATTCCATTCATGAGATCATATCTAAACATGCTTATTAACTCCAGAAAATGCTTTCCTTATTATAACATATGTGAGTGTTCGTCTACATGTTTACATCAATCTTCTCACATATACCTAGTGCAGGGTGTGTAGTCAGAAAATCTGTGTGAAAAACGAGAGTACATCTAGTAAGAAATTGAGGGAATTCCCTAAGGCATGTTACTACATTCAAAACATGGTTTTAAATGCTTAATTGTGAACTAGTATGTGGTGACTATGATTAAGAATGTACTTAAGTGTAAAGATGGCTCAAATCTGTGAGAATAATGATTTTTAACTTGTCATGTGCATTGGAAGTCCCTGATACGATTGTTGGAAGGTGTAGGTTGTGTTTTGTTTTTCTGTTTTGCTCGAGGACTAGCAAAAGCTAAGTGTGGGGGTATTTGATAGGAGCATATTTATGCGACTTAAATGGCTTGTTCTCGTACATTTACGTTATGTTTCTTTAGTTATTTTAGTACTTTAAGCTATTTTCGTGTGTTTGTAGGTCCAAAGGGCTAAAGGAGCAAAAAGATGCATTTTGGAGACTTTTGGAGCACTTTTGGGCTAAGGACGGATAGCTTATGCTTGAAGCCAAAATATTGGACGAAATTGAAGACCTAATTGGAGTCAAAGTGTTGGAACCTTGTTCTCTTTAGTTTTAGGACATTTAAACCTTTCCTAATCTCATTTCATACACAACACACCATTTTTCCATTTCCCTTGTAATCCAAACACCATTTTTCCATTTCCCTATTAATCCAAACACCACTCCCCAAACCATTCACACCATCAAACTATCCTTAGACCTTGTGCTACAACAACGAGGAAGAGAAGAGTGCCTAAACGTTCATACAATTCAAGTTTGAGTTGTTGGAATGTTTAGGTATTTCTTTGATTTCAAAGTTATAATAAACTAAACCCCCTTTAGCTAGGGGGTGATTCGAAATATATGTTTATGCTTGCATTTTGATTTGATTACTTCTAATTGCATTTCATAAGTTGTTGATTCAATTTGTTTAACCGTTTGATTGATAACTTTTTTATGTATGTTTATTAAGAATGCGCGCTTAATTTTCATGCATGAATATGACGCTAGAATATAAGTGATTTTCACCTAATCGTTATGAACTTATATTCACAAGTAGTGGAGGTTGCTTATAAACAATCGCGTTAAATGAATTCTTGGCACGAGTTTCATGCTCATCATAGTAACGAATGCCTCGTCAACACTTATAGTTTTCATAATGCTTAATGATCTTTGATTGTATCTTTATTGTGCTGTTCACGTAAAGGACTTTTGGAGAATGTTGTGAATTGCGTTGCGCTAACCCATCCAATTCATTAACTTAAGGAAAACTTGACGGTTAATTTAAGCGGACCTAATTAACCCGGGGTGATGAGTTTCATAATTTATTGAAATGTAATTGGAAATCTTTTTATTATGCAAGTGTAACATATGAGGAGATGACCCCCTTAGCTAGCATTCATCCATTCTATTTCATCAATTTCATATTTACATTCTGTTTTAATTTGTTCATTTAATTTAATTTCGTATAAACTTAAATCCCCCTTTACTTTAATGTCAATTTAGTTAGAAATCATTTTAGTTTGTGTTTTTAAAAGCATTTTGAGTCTTTGGTTTGTCTTAGTGTTTTAAAGTTTAGTTTTACATTCTTTGAGTCTAGTTTAGTGTTTATTATTACGTTTTTACGTTTTTGAGTCAAATCCAAGTGATTAACAATCCCTCCTAATCCCCGGTCCAGAACGATCCCTACTTATACATATACTACAATTTGACGAAAAGAGGGTTTAATTTGTGTGCGTATAAATCCCGCATCAACTAGCCGTCCTACCTTGTCTCCTAGCCGTCACTAGCCGTCCTACCTTGTCTCCTAGCCGTCACTAGCTGTCCTAACTTGTCTCCTAGCCGTCCTATCTTGTCTCCTACCTTGTCCAAGCTACACACATATATCCTTTAAGTGTTTCATGTATAGAATTTCTGGTACAAAAAACCTTTTGGTTTCAACTAAGTTCAAAACCTTTCCTAGCCCTATAAATAAGGCTTTGCAGCAAGGCACTTGGGGGGATCACTCATTCACCCAATTTTCGTCCATTCATCTAGCCACACCACTCTACACATCCTAAAATCCTAGAAACACAATTCCAGCCAAACACTACACCTTGCCGTGCCTATCCTCCATCCAATTCCATAATCCCTGATCCTAAAACACATCCCAACCATCCCATCCACCTTTGTGCCGTAGCAAGGAGAAAGAAGGAAAGACTCTTGGATGCTCAAGCTTCGTCGTTGGTGCATTCTAGGTGTAATTCGTTTTATGATTTCAATGTTTAATTTATTTTCCTTTCATTTTGCTATGAACATGAGTGGCTAAACCCCTATTGGTTAGGGGTGATTTCGAAGCCATAACTATGTGTGCAAGTTGATTTGATAAATTCCAGTTATGAGTTCTTGAATCGTGAATGCAATTGGCTTAACTGTGCGAGTAATAACGTATTTGTGTTTGTTAATTAGGGGTCGACACTTAATTGGCTTGCATGAATATGATGCTAGAATATAAGTTTGTTTCACATAATTGTCACACACTTATATTCACAAGTAGTAAAGGTTGCTAATCACAATCGCGTTAAGTTCAATTCCTAGCATAAGTGTCATGATGTCATAGTCACAAGTGCTTTGTCAATGCTTATAGTTTTCATTGAACGTAATGATCTTTGATTGTATCTTTATTATGATGTCATGTAAGGAACTTTTGAAGAATACTTTGGGTTGTCGTATGATGTCATCCAATTCAATAACACAAGGAAAACTTGAGAATTAACTAGTGATGTCACGGTTAATTTGGGGCATTGTCATTCATAATTCTATGAAGGAATAACTGGAAATCGAGTCATTTGCATACTTGTCATGTGTGGAGAAAGAACCCCTAACTAGTCCATCATCCATTAAAAACCCCAAAAACGTTTCA
The DNA here is from genome assembly GCF_963583255.1 of Pyrus communis. Lineage (NCBI taxonomy): Eukaryota > Viridiplantae > Streptophyta > Magnoliopsida > Rosales > Rosaceae > Pyrus > Pyrus communis. The sequence goes on from NC_084811.1 coordinate 14,113,821, forward strand.
AAATCAGTTTTACTTTGCAATCTGTTTTCTCAACTTTAATTTCGTCCAAATCAAATCCCCCTTTACTTTGAAGTCTCAATTTAGTTAGAAATTGTTTTGGTTCATGTTTTTAAGTGTTTTGAGTCAAGTTTTCAACCAATTTCGTCCAAATTAGTGTAGGTGCTCAAAACTGCCCAGAAAGTGGTTTTTAGGCAGTTTTGAGTCTTCTAGTTGCTGTTTTGAGTTTTTGTTTTGTTTTAGTGTTTTAACTTTGGTTTTTCATTCTTTGAGTCCAAATTAGTGTTTTTAACTTTGTTTTGGAGTTCTTAGGTCAGTTTTCAAGAGTTTAGCAATCCCTCCTAATCCCCGGTTTTGAACGATCCCTACTTACATACTTTGCTACAATTGTCAGAAGAGGGTTTAATTTGTGTGCTTAATATATTTTGCATCACCTAGTTGCTGCGGCACAAGGGTTTTGGTGAGTTTAGGGGTTATGGATGATGTAGAATGATGGATTTAGGTTTGGGATCGATGTGGGGGACGGCAAGGGTTGGTTTTGGGCAGAAAATATGGAGAATGGTGAAGTATGGATGTGTTAGAGGGAAGGGATGAATTTCTGGCGTGAATGGTGAATGAATGAATCTCTTGTGGCTGCAACAAGGAGGTTTATTAATAGGATTTCAGGAATTAAAACCCTAGGTTATTTAGGTAATCAGAATTTAAGTCAAAAGCTTTTAGAAATAGGAAATCAAATCAGAAAAGTGAAGGAAACTACCTAAAAGTTGCGGCAAAGGGATTAAACACAAAAGGAATGTGTTTTAATGCAATGAAATAAGAAAGAATCATCTCCCTTGCACGGCAAGGAAGAGGGAAGGTCAAGGGAGGTGCACGGCAAGGCTTTTATAGGAAATAAGTGAGTGTTTAATTCCCCAAATTCATTCTAAGAAGCAGGAATTAAGTTAAATCCCTTTAGAATAGGTAATTGAAATCAGAAATTAGGGGAAAAAGGGCTAAGTCTTGCCGCAAAGGAAGGACAAGAAAGGGAAAGTGCAATTAAACTTGCAGATTTTGGGAGAAAAGGAATGTATAGGTGCGGCTAAGACTTTTAAGAAAGGGATTGTGACATAATCTTGCAGATTTTGGGAGAGAAGAGGAAGGTATGGTGCGGCACAATTTAGGAAACTAGTTTCCAATTCTTGATTCCTCCTTCTTCCTTTGATTCTAGGCTCACTTGGTCTTCAATTTCGTCCAACACTTTGGCTCCAAGCATAAGCTATCCATCCTTAGCCCAAAAGTGCTCCAAAAGGCTCCAAAATGCACTTCTTTGCTCCTTTAGCCCTTAGAACCTGAAAACATACGAAAATGGCTTAAAAGACTTAAACAACTAAGAAATAACAACGTAAATGCACAAGAACAAGCCAACTAAGTCGCCTAAATATGCTCCTATCAAATTCCCCCACACTTAGCTTTTGCTAGTCCTCGAGCAAAACAAAACAAACAAAAGAACACGAACTAGACAAAACGAGCAAAACACAACCTAAACCTTCCAACATTTGCCTCAGGGATTTCCAATGCACATGACATTTTAAAATTCATTATCTCCACAGATTTTAGTCATCTTCCCACTTAAGTACATTCTTAATTATAGTCACCACATACTAGTTCACAATTAAGCATTTAAAACCATGTTTTGAATGTAGTAACATGCGTTAGAGAATTTGCTCAATTCCTTACAAGATATGCACTCAATTTTCACTCAGATTTTCTAACTGCACACCCTAATCTAGTTATATGTGAGAAGATTGATGTAAACATGAAAACGAACACTCACATATATGTATCACAAAGAAAGCAATTTCTGGAGTTAATAGCATATTTAGATATGATCTCATGAATGGAATGCTACTACTTAGATGCGAGAACCAGTGACACCATATGCTCATACCAAGTTCAAACTCCACAAATTGAAACACATAACACTCAAGATTGAAGTCAAGTGTTGTAATGGGGCTTGGGGTGTTTGGCTAACAAAGAAGGGATATGGAAAACAAAGGTTCTTAAACAAATAGTGAGCAAAGCATTTGAATCAACTTAGAATTCACTTTTGAATGAAAACTTAACGTTTGAACAACAAGGGAGAATTTAGATCATTTAGGGCCAGATTTGGTGTTTTGGACCCTTTCTTCAACATTCAACACTTCATCACTCATTCTTACATCTTTTCAAGCTCTTTTTCCTTTCTTTCTTTCTTTTCTTTTCTGTTTTTCTTTTTCATACGTTTTTCACAACCTTTTCTTTTCTTTTGAATTGATACGAAAATTAACTTAACACACAAATTAACCCTCTTGTGACAATTGTAGCATATAAGTAAGTAGGGATCGTTCTTACACCGGGGATTAGGAGGGCTTGCTAAACACTCTAAACTGACTCAAATAACTAAAATTAACCTTTCAAACACTTAAACTCACGTAAAAAGACTCAACTACGTTCACAAGACTCAAAATAGGCTAAAAACACTCAAAAATGCCTTAAAAACACAATCTGGGCAGTTTTGAACCTAAACACAAACTTGGACGAAAATTGGTTCTAACTTGACTCAAAACTCTAAAAAACACAATCTAAAACATATTTGGACCAATTAGACACTCTAGAATAAACGGGGATTTGGTTTTGGACGAAAATAAACAAAACAAAACAAAATATGTAAACTAGGCAGATTTTGACGAAATTGGTGGAATTAAATGGATGGTGAGATGGCTAGGAGGGTTTTCTCCACACATGGCATACTTGCATACAAAATAATCTCCAGTTGCTTATTCGATGAATTTATGAACCTCAACACCCCAAGTTAATTAGGTACGCTTAAATTAACTCTTAGATTTCCCTTAGGTCATTGAATTGAATGGAATTAGCGCATTGCAATCAAATTATTCCTTAAAAGTTTTCTATATGAAAGCGCATGATAGAAAGACAATCAAAGATCACTAGGTTCTATGGAAATCATAGGTGTTGACCAGGCATTCGTAACTATGAAAGCGCATGATACTTATGCCAAGAATTCACTTATCATAATTGTGACCAACAATCTTAACTACTCATGAATATAAGTTCCCAACGATTAGGTGAAGTTCCCTCATACCCTAGCATCATGTTTATGCATGCAAATTAAGCGTGCACTCTCAATTCATATACATAAGCAAGTTTTAATTAAAACAGATAAGCAAATTGAATTCATCATTCATGAAATCACAACTAAAAGTAATCAAATCATCATGCAAATATAACCATGGTTTCGAAATCCCCCCCTAGCCAAAGGGGGGATTAGTTCCTCATGCTTGCACAACAAAAAGTATTGAATTTAAACATTGAAATCATAAGAAAGAATACACCTAAATGCTCAGCAATTCCAAGATGGATTCGATGCACAGATTGGCTCCTCTTCCTCCTCCTTGCTGCGGCACAAAGTGTGGGTGCTGGAATTGGTGGTTTTGGATGGTGTTTTCTTGTTTGGAGGGATGGAGGATGGTTGATTATGGTGGGGAAGGGTGCGGCCGATATGTATGGATGTGTAGGGAGGTCTATGGAGGCTTACAATGGAGAATGGAGGTGCGGCACAAGGGTTTTCTGTCTAGCATAAGGGGTGTCCGAATTTTTGGCTGAAAGTATGCTTATATAGTCCTAGGATTAAGTAGATTAGGGTTAGGCTTAACAGATTTGGTGGATTAGGGCCCTAGAATTCGGCCATGGGTTGTCAAATCCACTTAGGAAGAGGTTTTTTTGGCCCACATAGTTTTATAAACTGATTTGTATACCCAAATCCACAAGGATTAGGCCTTGGAATTCAGAATCCCAAAGGAATTGGGCCTAGGAAGGTGCGGCTGATTTAGGGGAAGGGTTGCTTGGCTTGCAAGGCAAGGTAAAGCCTTCTAGAAAGGTTTGGGCGCCACTTTTCTAGGGTTCCTAGAAAGAATAGGTTTTGTGGCAGATTTGGGCTTTCTAGACTAGGATGCTTCTAGAAATAGGTTCTAGAATGATCCATTTAGGTCCCCATGCAATTAGGAGTAAGACATGATAAGGTTTGGATACGATAAGATGAGATAAGGTTTGGATAATGTTTTGGATAATTGGATAATGTTGGATAAGGTTGGATAATGTTTTGGATAATGCTTCCTCTTTTCTTGCACTTTCCTTATCCACTTTGTCCTTAGCTTAGTTCCTTCCTCTTCTTATCACATTTCCACCTTCTTGAAGTCCAAATTCGTCCATCCATGTTAGCCCACATGCAAGCTCACCACCTAGTGTCCAAAATAGCTCCAAAATGCACCAAAATGCACTTTCTTGATACTTTAACCCATAGGACCTACAAACACACGAAATTGAGTTGTAATACGACATTAACTAAGAAATAATAGCACAAATGCACAAGAATAAGCTAGTTAAGTCGCCTAAATATGCTCCTATCAGAATCTCAAAACATACATATAAACTTAAGAACAAACATTCCCTCCCCCACACTCATTTTCTTGCATAATGTAACTCAAAAGGAATTCATTTAAGTCATGCTCACTATCTTTTAAGAACGAGGGTGTGGACTGTCCTAAACTAGGCTAGGTCAGGATAATGTGGGTTAACAAAGAATAAAGGCTAAACAAGGCTCAACGGGGTTAACTTAACCATATAATGAAGTAGGATACACGACAATTTGGCTTAGGTGGTGGTCACTACACAACTTCTTCTTGAATAAGTGTTATGCAAATCAATAACATGCTTTGAATGAAATGGGCATGAGTTCTAGCCTTCTAAGTAGTAACCAAGCAAAGAATAATGAGACCATGCAACGACTTTAGAAAACAATAATGCACAGATTTTAACTCTCCAAATAACGTTTAGGCTCAAGTCTCACAAGGTTGTAGCGTTTGTTTGAGTTCCTTCCTTCAAGCATGTTACAAAAACTAATTTTTCTTTTATGATTGCATGTGAAGTCATACATTATAACCATAACCAAGCATATACCAAGAGTAAATCAAACTTTTCTCCATGTTTATAACTCTTTTTAACAGTCATGCAATTACAAACCAAATCCTCATCATTGTGTTGGAAGGTACCCTAAGACACAAACACACAAAAACCACTCAAAACACTCTTTTTAGGCTTTTCAAAACATGTTTTTCAACTTTTTATGTGATTTTCGGAGTTATAAAACAAAACACACTAAAACACTCCAAAACAGCTTAAAAACACTTTAAAACAGCAAGGAACAACACTTGAAGTTATGGGTGATAAAATCCCACGAATTTGCATCAAATATACTTAGTTACCCCCCCCCCCCCCCCCCACACTTAAAGCAAACATTGTCCTCAATGTTTTAAACATAAATGCACACAAAACACAAGTAAATATGCAAACAGCAACATAACATGGTAGATTAGAAACAACAACAAAGAGAAGGGTTTTAGGAACGCAAATCTGGAATTTGGGGGATTCCTAGGGCTTCCTTTGTTGAATGGATGGGTTGCCTCCCACATAGCGCTTGCTTTAACGTCGTACAGCCGGACGAAGAACACTTTCACTCCAAGTTGGAACCCACGGCATGCAAGGGAAGCTCTTCCACAACATGCCCTTCAACACTTTCATAATATGGCTCAATGAATGGGAGGGGGTAGTGATCCTCCCTGATGGTGGTGTTTTGGCTTCGAAAGTCCATGTAAATGCTCCCACCACCTTTAAATCGGTTGGGCACCTGCACCAAAGAAGGTAACAACCTATTAATTGAAATGGGAATTGAAATTGGGATTGAAGACTTACAAACATATTGTGGTGAAGGCTCATGATGCGAGAATTATACGCACACAAATTAAACCCTCTTTTTGACAATTGTAGTATAGGTGCAAGTAGGGATCGTTCTGGACCGGGGATTAGGAGGGATTGTTAACCACTTGGATTTGACTAAAAAACGTAAAATAACAATATGAAACACTATACTAGACTCAAAGAATGCAAAACTAAACTTTAAAACACTAAGACAAACCAAAAGACTCAAAACAACACAAACACACTCAAATCTGCCGGAAAACCACTTTCTGGGCAGATTTGAGCACAAACACAAATTTGGACGAAATTAAGTAATAACTTGACTCAAGAACGTAAAAACACAATATAAAACACTAAACTAACTCAAAGAATGTAAAACTAAACACTTAAAACATTAAAACAAACCAAAAGACTCAAACATCACCCAAAACACTCAAAACTGCCTTAAAATCACTTTCTGGGCAGTTTTGAGCACTTTGGTGAATTTGGACGAAATTGGGAAATAAAATGAATCAAAACACTTTAAAACATAAACTAAACAAATTCTAAACACTAAAGAACAAGAAAGTAAAGGGGGGTTTTAAATTGACAAGAATTGAAATAACAAAACAAGTTAATAAACTAAACAGATTGTAAAACGAATTTGATGGAATGGAATGAATGGATGATAGAATGGCTAAGGGGTTCATCTCCATACATGTTATACTTGCATAATAAAATGATTTCCAATTGCATTTCAATAAACCATGAAACTCAACACCCCGGGTTAACCGTGATGCACTAATTAACCTTCAAATCTTCCTAACGTTATTGAATTGGATGGGTTAGCGCATACAACAATTCAAAACATTCCCCACAAGTCCTCAACATGAATGCATAGAAGAGATACAAGCAAGAATCATTACGCTCTATGAAAATTATAAGTGTTGACGAGGCATTCGTTACTATGGATTGCATGAAACTTATGCCAAGAATTTGTTTAACGCGATTGTTTATAAGCAACCTCCACTACTTGTGAATATAAGTTCATAACGATTAGGTGAAACTTACTTATATTCTAGCGTCATATTCATGCATGAAAATTAAGCGCGCATTCTCAATAAACATACATAAATAAGTTATCAATCAAACGGTTAAACAAATTGAATCCACAACTTATGAAATGCAATTAGAAGTATTCAAATCAAAATGCAAGCATAAACATATATTCGAATCACCCCCTAACTAAGGGGGGTTTAGTTCCTCATGGTACAAAACAAAGAGAATCAAAGAAACACCTAAACATTCCAACAACTCAAACTTGAATTGTATGAACGTTTAGGTCCTCTTATCTTCCATTCCTCATTCGTACAAAACAAAGAGCATTGAAATTAAACATTGAAATCAAAGAAACACCTAAACATTCCAACAACTCAAACTTGAATTGTATGAACGTTTAGGCACTCTTCTCTTCCTCTTCGTTGTAGCACAAGGTCTAGGGATAGTTTGATGGTGTGAATGGTTTGGGGAGTGGTGGAGGAATGGAAGAGGAGTGGTGGAATATGGAAGGATGGTGTGGTGGAATATGGAAGGATGGTGTTTGGATTCTAAGGGAGGGGATGGAAGTGTGGAATGGAGTGGGTGGACTTTGTGAAGGGCACGGCCCCAAGGGACCAATTTCTGTTGTGAAATGAATTGTGAATGAATGAGAATGAATGAATGAGTATTTATAGGTGAAATGGGGGGAACATGACAGCTAGGTTGCATGTGCTAATGCTTGTGTGTGCATGTGAAATCTGCCAAGATGCATGTGATTAAAGGGTGGAATGAATGGAATGCAATCTGAAATGCATGTGAATTAAAACTAGAGTGATGATGATGAATGCATGTGCAAAGGAAGTGGATTTTCTGCAAATGCAAGGTGAATGTGCATGGCTGAAAATGCATGTGAAAGCATGTGAATTAAATGGATGTGAGTGGAAATGTGGCTGCAATGATGAAGTGAATGCATGTGGAATGGATGCAAAGGGAATTAGGCTCGGCAATGATGGTGTTTTTCTGTGGTGAATGGTAATGCAATGTGTTTGCATGTGAATTAAAGCTATGTGAATGATTAGGGTGAGTGTACATGTGCTTTGACAGCTAGGATGAATTAATTAAAGGAAGTGCATGTGATTGCAAAATGTGAATGATTATGAGTGTGTGTGAGTGAATTAAAGGATGGAATGCATGTGAAATGAATGAAATGCAATCTGAAATGGGATAGCATGTGGGTGAATGTGTGGCTGCAATGATGAAGTGAATGCATGTGTTGAATGATTAAAGTGCATGTGCAATGTTTTAAAGGATGGAATGATGGAGGAACAAGTGCATGTGAATGCATGGTGATAGCATGTGCACGGTTTTGGTTGGAATGATGGCAGATTGTGAAAACATGTGAATGCATGTGTTTGATGAATGATAAGTGGTGAATGATATGATAAGTGATAAGTGGTGAATGATAAGATAAGTGATAAGTGGTGAATGATAAGTGATGAATGATAAGTGGTGAATGATAAGTGATATGATATGTGATTATGATAAGTAATGGGAGCATGTGAGAGAATGAATAATGAATGCATGTGTATGGTTTTGGGAGAAAGGTGGAGATGCACGGCATAAGGGAATTGGAAAGGTTTAAATGTCCTAAAACTAAAGGGAACAAAGTTCCAACACTTTGGTCTTCAATTTCGTCCAACATTTTGGCGCCAAGCATAAGCTATCCATCCTTAACCCAAAAGTGCTCCAAAAGTCTCCAAAATGCATCTTTTTGCTCCTTTAGCCCTTTGGACCTACAAACACACGAAAATAGCTTAAAGGACTAAAATAACTAAAGAAACATAACGTAAATGCACGAGAACAAGCCATTTAAGTCGCATGAATATGCTCCTATCAAATACCCCCACACTTATCTTTTGCTAGTCCTCGAGCAAAACAAAACAACAAAAGAACACGAAACTAGACAAAACGAACAAAACACAACCTACACCTTCCAACAATCGTCTGACGGATTTCCAATGCTCATGACAAGTTAAAAATCATTATTCCCACAGATTTTAGCCATCTTTACACTTAAGTACATTCTTAATCATAGTCACCACATACTAGTTCACATTTAAGCATTTAAAACCATTTCGAATGTAGTAACATGCCTTAGAGAATTTCCTCAATTCCTTACTAGAATGCACTCTATTTTCACATAGATTTTCTGACTATACACCCTACACTAGTTATATGTGAGAGATTGATGTAAACATGAAAGACTAGTATCTCACATATGTTATAACAAAGAAAGCATTTTCTGGATTTACGATAATGACATGAATATGATCTCATGAATGGAATGCTACTACTTAGAATGAGAACCAGTGATTCCATAAGCTCATATCAATTCCAAACTCCACATTATTGAACACATAACGATCAAGATAGAAGCATAAGGGTTGAAACGGGGCTAAAGGTGTTTGGCTAACAAAGAAGGGATATGGAAAACAAAGGTTCTTAAAGAAATAGCGAGCAAAGCATTTGAATTAACTTAGAATTCACTTTTGAATGAAAACTCAACTTTTGAACAACAAGGGGGAACAAGCTCTTTTTTTTTTTTTTTCTTTCTTTCTTTTCTTTTCTGTTTTTTTTTTTTTTTTCTTTTTTTTTTTTCATATGTTTTTCAGAATTTTTTCTTTTCTTTTGACTCTCAAAACATACATAAACGCTTAAGAACAAAACATTCTCTCCCCCATACTCATTTTCTTTCATAATGTACTCAAAAGGAATTCATTTAAGTCATGCTCACTATCTTTTAAGAACAAGGGTGTGGACTGTCCTAAACTAGGCTAGGTTAGGATAATGTGGTTTAACAATGAATAAAAGCTAAACAAAGCTCAACGGGGTTAAAACTTACAACAAATACGAAAAATGGGAAGTAAGGCTATTTGGCTATGGTGGCAACTACACAACTTCATCTTGACATATGTTATGCAATTCAATGTCATGCTTTGAATGAAACGGATATAAGTTCTAGCATTTAGTTCTATCATGATACAATTGCATTCTAAGTAGCAACCAAGCAAGGAATAATGAGATCATGCAACAACTTTAGAAAACAAAGAATCACAGAAAATAACTCTCCAAAGAAGGTAATGGCTCGAGTCTCACATGGTTGTAGCGTTTGTTTGAGTTCCTTCCTTCAAGCATGTTACAAAAACGAATTTTTCTTTTATGATTGCATGTGAAGTCATACATTATAACCATAACCAAGCATATACCAAGAGTAATTCAAATTTTTCTCTATGTTCATAACTCTTTTTAACAGTCATGCAATTACAAACCAAATCCTTATCATTTTGTTGGAAGGTACCCTAAGACACAAACACACAAAAATGACTCAAAACATGTTTTTCAAATTTTTATGTGATTTTCGGAGTTATAAAACAAAACACACTAAAAACACTCTAAAACAACTTAAAAACACCTTAAAACAGCAAGGAACAACATTTGAAGTAATGGGTGATAAAATCCCACGAATTTGCATTAAATATACTTAGTTACCCCCCCCCCCCCCCCCCACACTTAAATCAAACATTGTCCTCAATGTTTTAAGCATAGATTCACACAAAACATAAGTAAACACACAACAAAAAAAAAAACAATTTAAACATACTAAACATGGCAGAATGTAATTAACAAAGAGAAGAGTTTAGGGACGCAAATCTGGTTATGGAGTGTAAATTCCCTCTTCTCCTTGGTAATTGCATTGAGGCTTTGATCATAGTGACTCCACAGGCATACTCTTGAACTGGGCTGCATGATTCTTTTGGTCTCCTCCACTTGTTGATTTTCCTTTGTGCTACTAGGCTGGAGGATTCTTTTGGTCTTCCCCGAAGGTCTGAGCTTACTCCTTTGGTCTGTTTCTTTGTTCAATCTTTCCAATTCGTATTGAAAAGGGTTGGAGGATAACTCAGCCTAAGTTTGTCTCCACATGCTTCAATGTATCATTTTCACTTGCCTTACTCGCTCCCCTTTGCAGAAGTGGTCCCTTCTCTGGAAGTGTATCAACCGTTGAAGATGACTACTCGAGAGCAACGCTAGGTAAGCAATCAGGAATAGATTCCAGGCAGTTGGCTCCAAATCGGAAGACTGACTCCAAGTGCCGGCTGATTGCTTCTTTTACTTTGCCATGCGAGTAAGAACAAGGACAAAGAAAAAGACAGGGAAAGAGCATGATATGAGATACTTTTGCTTTTGACCTTGATGATATGAGATACCTTTGCTTTTGAAGAAGCGGTGAATGAATCAGCACACTTCAATCCGCCATTTCCTCCTGGGTCATCTGTACTCCAGGCATCTGGTATCATCTTTGGGGAAGAAGAAAGAATTGAGTATTTCGAAAGGCTTTGCTGGGAGTGCGCCCTCAGAGGTGAGGGAGAGTTGGGCATTTTCTTCAGGTTTGCCTTGCCATAAAAGACAAAGGTCGACATATATAGAAATAATATCAAGTGGTGGTACTGTTTTTTTACCCTTATCGACAAACGTTTTGATCCCGCAAATCCGGCTTTTTGAAATAGTGGCGCCCCCTTCGATTTCTGAACGACGCCCCTTCTCTTTCTGAACGACACGTGGTAGTGCAGATGCGGCTCCTTTTGACAAAGCTGCACGCGTTTTCTGAAAAGCAGAGAAAGCGTCGCCGAACTTTGCGCTTGTCGGCTAAAGGCGTGTAGTTGCGATGATGGCCTCCACGTGTTTTCAGCTTTGTCAGAAATCTTTTGACAAAGTTGAACGCGTTTTCTGAAAAGCCGAGAACGCGTCGCCTAAATTACGCCGGAAATTCCGGTTTTTTGAATTGGTGGACGCGTCGCCTTGGCTTCTTATAGAGCTATCGATCACCACAACAAACACACTCTGAAGAATTCCCATTCTTGAAAATCGACTCCGACCCTTTGAAAATTTACTCCATCAACCCTTATCTTTGAACACCTTTGAAAAATGGCAAACTCATCGAACCTTAGCTTGGAATTGAGCCTTAGCAGTGATACAGGCGCGCCACGTCAAGGTAACGTATGGCGCCCTTCTTTCTTATCTTCTAACGGTCTTCTTACAGGTGAAGACTCCGTGATGCAGGACGCCACAACAGCTACAATAGTAGCTAGGAACCTCCTCACTCCAAAAGATAGTAGGCTGCTGTCAGGACGGTCTGATGAGTTGGCCGTTCAAGAGTCCCTCGCACTTAGTGTTCAGTGTGCGAGTTCTGTGTCCAACATGGGCCAACGCCTGCTTGCCCGCTCCCGTCAGGTGGAATCATTGATGGCAGAGGTGGAAAGTCTTAAGCAAGAGATCCAGCAGCTTAAGTACGAGAATAGAAGTTTGCACGTGCTTGCCAACAACTATTCGACGGGCATGAAGAGGAAGCTTGATGAGCTGCAAGAGTCTGAAGGTCTGATGTGAGAATTACTTGACACTCAAATTAAACCCTCGTTTGACAATTGTAGTAGAATGGATAAGTGAGGGATCGTTCTAGACCGGGGATTAGGAGGGCTTGCTAAAACCTTCTAAATTGACTTAAAAACATAAAAACACAATATAAAACACTATTTAATGCTCGAAGAAAGCAAAACTAAAAATAAGAAAGATTAAGACTAAGATTTCAACGAAATAGGGGGGAATTGGATTTGGACGAATTTAAACTAAAATGAATACTTGGAAACAAAACAAATTGTAAATATGGATTTGACGGAAATGAATGGATGGGAAGCTAGCTAAGGGTTCTTTCTCTACACATGATATTTATGCATATGAATCAATTTCCAGTTATTCCTTCATTGAATTATGAACGACAATGCCCCAAATTAACCGTGACATCACTAGTTAACCCTTAGATTTTCCTTATATTATTGGATTGGATGGCATCATTCGACAACCCAAAACATTCTCAAAAGTTCCCTACATGTCATCATAATAGAGATACAATCGAAGATCATTAAGAATAATGAAAACCATAAGCATTGACAAAGCATTTGCAACTATGACATCATGTTACTCATGCTAAGAATTAAACTTAACGCGATCGTGACAAGCGACCTTCACTACTTTCAAGTATAAGTTAGTAACGATTATGTGAAACCTTCTTAAACTTTAGCCACATATTCATGCATGCTAATTAAGTATCGACCCTCAATCAACAAACACAAATAAGTTAATCATCAAATAGTTAAGCCAATTGCATTCACGAATCAAGAGTTCATAACCGGAATTCATCAATTCATATCACATAAATAATCATGGTATTGAAATCACCCCTAGCCAAAAAGGGTTTAGTTCCTCATAACTTTGAAATCAAAGAAACACCTAAACATTCCAACAACTCAAACTTGAATTGTATGAACGTTTAGGCACTCTTCTCTTCCATTCCTCATATTATAAAACAAAGAGAATTGAATTTAAACATTGAAATCAAAGAAACGCGTAAACATTCCAACAACTCAAACGTGAATTGTATGAACGTTTAGGCCTTCTTCTCTTCGTCTTCGTTGTAGCACAAGGACTAAGGGATGTTGTTGGTGTGTTGAATGGATTGGGGAATTATGGAAATGGAAGAAATGGAGGAGAAAGGGAAGGGAATGGTGCAGAAAATGGAGAGACTCACGGCTAGGGAGAAGATGGAAGTGTTTGTGGTGTGTTGTGTATGAAAAATGAGATGATCTTGAATGAATGAATGCAAGGGTATTTATAGGAGTAGTGGAGGGAACATATGGCTGTTTGTTTAAGATGCAAGTGGCTAATTAATGATGGAAAATCAGTTAGGAAAACATGTGAAAACTGGAATTGCATGTGAAGGTGTTGGAATGTGCTGAAATGGTGAAGGGGATACACGGCATTGAGAAGCTTTCTTGCTCATTTTCTGAATGCAATGATGAAGAGTTTAATAATTAATGCATGTAGGTGGCTGAAATGATGAAGAATGAGTGGTGGAAATGAAAGGGAAAGCTAGAAGACATGTGAAGATGCTGGAATTGATGAAGGGGATACACGGCAATGTTTGGAATGTGGAGAAAAGGGTGCATGTGGTTGTAATGTTTGTTGGTTAAAGATGCATGTGGATGTATTATACAATGGGAAAGTATGTGATTGAATTAAAGGATGCAAAGTGAATGAATCATGAATCATTGTGGATGAAAGGTGGAAGTGCATGTGTTGATGACTAGGTTAGTGGGTGGAAATTGATGCGAGATTTATACGCACACAAATTAAACCCTCTTTTCGTCAAAGTGTAGTATATGTGCAAGTAGGGATCGTTCTGGACCGGGGATTAGGAGGGATTGTTAATCACTTGGATTTGACTCAAAAACATAAAAACACAATATAAAACACTAAACTAGACTCAAAGAATTCAAAAATACTTTAAAACATAAACTAAACAGATTCTAAGCATTAAAGAACAAGAAAGTAAAGGGGGGTTTAGGTTTTACGAAAATTGAAATAACGAAACAAGTTAATAAACTAGACAGAATGTAAATATGAATGTGATGGAATTGAATGGATGAATGCTAGCTAAGGGGTTCATCTCCATACATGTTATACTTGCATAATAAAACGATTTCCAATTGCATTTCAATAAATCATTAATTCTCAACACTCCAAGTTAATTAGGTCCGCTTAAATTAACCGTCAAGTTTTCCTTAAGTTAATGAATTGGATGATTGCATACGACAACCCAAAGCATTCCTCACAAGTTCCCTACATGAATTGCATAATAGAGATACAAGCAAGAATCATTAAGTTCTTTGAAAACTATAAGTGTTGACGAGGCATTCGTTACTATGATTGCATGAAACTTATGCCAAGAATTCGTTTAACGCGATTGTTTATAAGCAACCTCCACTACTTGTGAATATAAGTTCATAACGATTAGGTGAAATTCACTTATATTCTAGCGTCAAATTCATGCATGAAAATTAAGTGTGCACTCTCAATAAACATACATAAATAGGTTATCAATAAAACAGTTAAACAAATTGAATTCACAACTTATGAAACGTAATTAGAAGTAATCAAATCAAAATGCAAGCATAAACATATATTTCGAATCACCCCCTAGCTAAAGGGGGGTTTAGTTCCTCATACAAAACAAAGAGAATTGAAATTAAACATTGAAATCAAAGAAACACCTAAACATTCCAACAACTCAAACTTGAATTGTATGAACGTTTAGGCCCTCTTCTCTTCCTCTTTATTGTAGCATAAGGTCTAAGGATAGTTGGTTTGGGGGAATGGAAGTGTGGAATGGAGTGAGGAGTGATGGAAATGGAAAGATGGTTTTTGGATTCTAACGGAGACTCACGGCTAAGAGAGAAAGGGATGTGTTTGTGGTGTGTTGTGTATGAAATGAGATGAAATGAGATGTCCATGAATGAATGAATGCAAGGGTATTTATAGGAGTAGTGGAGGGAACATATGGCTATGTCATTTGTAGGTGAAGTAGGTGGATGTTGTAGGTGAAGTAGGTGGATGTTGTAGGTGAAGTGGATGTTGTAGGTGAAGTAGGTGGATGTTGTAGGTGAAGTAGGTGGATGATATGTTAAGTGATAAGTGATAAGTGATATGATATGTGGTTATGATATGATAAGTGGTTAAGTGGTGATGATAAGTGATAAGTGATTAAGTGATATGATATGTGGTGATGATAAGTGATAAGTGCATGTGGGTTAACTAATGAAGGAAATGCATGTGCAATGACAATGTGTTAGAATGGATGTGTGTTATGCATGGCATGATTGGGATTAGGAAAGGTTTAAATGTCCTAAAACTAAAGAGAACAAGGTTCCAACACTTTGGCTCCAATTAGGTCTTCAATTTCGTCCAACACTTTGGCTTCAAGCATAAGCTATCCGTCCTTAGCCCAAAAGTGCTCCAAAAGTCTCCAAAATGCATCTTTTTGCTCCTTTAGCCCTTTGGACCTACAAACACACGAAAATAGCTTAAAGTACTAAAATAACTAAAGAAACATAACGTAAATGTACGAGAACTAGCCATTTAAGTCGCATAAATATGCTCCTATCAAATACCCCCACACTTAGCTTTTGCTAGTCCTCGAGCAAAACAGAAAAACAAAACAAAAAGAACAAAACACAACCTACACCTTCCAACAATCGTATCAGGGACTTCCAATGCACATGACAAGTTAAAAATCATTATTCTCACAGATTTGAGCCATCTTTACACTTAAGTACATTCTTAATCATAGTCACCACATACTAGTTCACAATTAAGCAATTAAAACACATTTCAAATGTAGTAACATGCCTTTAGAGAATTCCCTCAATTTCTTACTAGATGTACTCTCGTTTTTCACACAGATTTTCTGACTACACACCCTACACTAGGTATATGTGAGAAGATTGATGTAAACATGTAGACGAACACTCACATATGTTATAATAAGGAAAGCATTTTCTGGAGTTAATAAGCATGTTTAGATATGATCTCATGAATGGAATGCTACTACTTAGACGCGAGAACCAGTGACACCATAAGCTCATACCAAGTTCAAACTCCACAATTGAAATACATAACACTCAATATAGAAGTCAAAGGGTAGTAACGGGGCTAGGGTATTGGCTAACAATGAAAGGTGAAGGATAAACAAACATTCTTAAAGCAATAGTGAGCAAAGTATTGAATTAGGCACTTAGAATTCCCTTAAGAACGCAGAAGTCAACTTTGAACACCCAAGGGAAAATCACACAAAACTTAGGGCCATATTCAACTTTTTGGACCCTTTCTTCAACCATCAACGCTCGTGAGTTCATTCTTACTTATTTTCACCCTTTTTTTTTTTTTTTTTTTTTTTCTTTTCTTCTTTTTCTTTTAAATCTCAAAACATACATATAAACGTAAGAACAAACTTTTACTCCCCCACACTCATTTTCTTGCATAATGTAACTCAAAAGGAATTCATTTAAGTCATGCTCACTAAACTTTAAGAACAAGGGTGGGGATTGTCCTAAACTAGGCTAGGTGAGGAAAATGTGGGTAAACAAAGAATAAAGGCTAAACAAGGCTCAACGGGGTTAAAACTTACAACATATACGAAGTATGGGAAGTAAGGCTATTTGGCTATGGTGGTGGTCACTACACAACTTCTTCTTGAATATGTGTTATGCAAATCAATAACATGCTTTGAATGAAATGGGCATGAGTTCTAGCATTTAGTTCTATCATGATACAATTGCATTCTAAGTAGCAACCAAGCAAGGAATAATGAGATCATGCAACAACTTTAGAAAATAAAGAATCACAGAAAATAACTCTCCAAAGAAAGTAATGGCTCGAGTCTCACAGGGATGTAGCGTTTGTTTGAGTTTCTTCCTTCAAGCATGTTACAAAAACGAATTTTTCTTTTATGATTGCATGTGAAGTCATACATTATAACCATAACCAAGCATATACCAAGAGTAAATCAAACTTTTCTCTATGTTTATAACTCTTTCTAACCGTCATGCAATTATAAACCAAATCCTTATCATTGTGTTGGAAGGTACCCTAAGACACAAACACACAAAAACGACTTTTAAAACAACTCTTTTTGGGTTTTTCAAAACAATTTTTCAAATTTTTATGGGATTTTCGAATTATAAAACAAAACACACTAAAACACTCTAAAACAACTTAAAAACACCTTAAAACAGCAAGGAACAACATTAGAAGTTATGGTGGATAAAACCCTACGAATTTGCATCAAAACACTTTAGTTACCCCCCCACACTTAAATCAAACATTGTCCTCAATGTTTTAAGCATAGATTCACACAAAACATAAGTAAACACATAAAAAGCAACTAAAACATATTGAACATGGCATAATGTAATTAACAAAGAGAAGAGTTTAGGGACGCAAATCTGGTTATGGAGTGTAAATTCCCTCTTCTCCTTGGTGATTGCATTGAGGCTTTGATCTTTGTGATTCCACAGGCTTACTCTTGAACTGGTTTCTGCCCATCGTTGATTTTCCTTTGTGCTACTTCTTGAACTGGGCAGCAGGATGGTTCTTTTGGTTTCCCCCGAAGGTCTGAGCTTCCTCCTGTTATCTGTTTCTTTGTTCAATCTTTGTAGGAGTGGTCCCTTCTCTGGAAGTGTAACAACCGTTGAAGATGACTACTCGAGAGCAACGCTAGGTAAGCAATCAGGAATAGATTCCAGGCAGTTGGCTCCAGATCGGAAGACTGACTCCAAGTGCCGGCTGATTGCTTCTTTTACTTTGCCATGCAAGTAAGAACAAGGACAAAGAAAAAGACAGGGAATGAGCATGATATGAGATACTTTTGCTTTTGACCTTGATGATATGAGATACCTTTGCTTTGAAGAAGCGGTGAATGAATCAGCACATGCTTCAATCCGCCGTTTCCTCCTGGGTCATATGTACTCCAGGCATCTGGTATCATCTTTGGGGAAGAAGAAAGAATTGAGTATTTTGAAAGGCTTTGCTGGGAGTGCGCCCTCAGAGGTGAGGGAGAGTTGGGCATTTTCTTCAGGTTTGCCCTGCCATAAAAGACGAAGGTCGACATATATAGAGATAATATCAAGTGGTGGTACTTTTTACCCTTGTCCACAAACGTTTTGATCCCGCAAATCCGGCTCTTTGAAATAGTGGCGCCTCTTCGATCTTTGAATACGCCTCTTCGATTTCTGAGCAGGCGCCCCTTCGATTTCTGAACGACGCCCCTTCGCTTTCTGAACGACACGTGGTAGTGCAGATGCGGCTCCTTTTGACAAAGATGCACGCGTCTTCTGAAAAGCAGAGAAAGCGTCGCCGAACTTTGCGCTTGTCGGCTAAAGATGTGTAGATGCGATGATGGCCTCCACGTGTTTTCAGCTTTGTCAGAAATCTTTTGACAAAGTTGAACGCGTTTTCTGAAAAGCCGAGGGAGCGTCGCCTAAATTACGCCGGAAAATCTGGCTTTTTGAATCGGTGGACGCGTCGTCTTGGCTTTTTATAGAGCTATCAATCACCCCAACACACACACTCTGAAGATTTCCCATTCCTGAAACTCGACTCCGGCCCTTTGTGAAATTTTAACTCCATCCACCCCTTCTCTTTGAACACTTTTGAAAAAAAAATGGCAAACTCATCGAACCTTAGCTTAGATTTGAGTCTCAGCAGCGATCCGGTTGCGCCCCGTCAAGGTAATGTATGGCGCCCTTCTTTTTTATCTTCTAACGGTCCTCTTTCAGGTGAAGACTCTGTGATGCAGGACGCCACAACAGCTACAATAGTAGCTAAAAACCTCCTCACTCCAAAAGATAGTAGGCTGCTGTCAGGACGGTCCGATGAGTTGGCCGTTCAAGAGTCCCTCGCACTTAGTGTTCAGTGTGCGAGTTCTGTGTCCAACATGGGCCAACGCCTGCTTGCTCGGTCCCGCCAAGTGGAATCGTTGATGGCAGAGGTGGAAAGACTTAAGCAAGAGATCCAGCAGCTTAAGTACGAGAATAGAAGTTTGCATGTGCTTGCAAATAACTATTCGTCGGGGATGAAGAGGAAGCTTGATGAGCTGCAAGAATCTGAGGGTCGAATTCACAGTGACCGTCAAAGGCTTGCGTCTTATCTCCAGAGGCACCTTTTTCCTGGGTCATCCAGCGCTTGGCCAAGTATTGAGGCCTGGAATGCTCTAGCTCCGATGCCTCCCGCTCCGATGGCTTCCGCTCCGATGCCTCCCGCTTCTATGCCTTCCGCTTCTGCGCCTCGTAGTGGGGCTTCACGCAAACAACCTTTGTGAAGCTCCACCTTTCTCCATGTTTAGTATCTTTCTTTTTTTTTTTTTTCTTTTTTTTTTTTTTTTAACATAAATAAAATCAAACGGCATGGAATTGGTCCTTGAATGGAAGGTGATACTTGAAGTGAACCGGCATTGGTTTGAATTCTAATGTAGGTGCCTGATTCATAAAAAACAACAAGTTAGTATAAAATGTAATGGAATTTGAAAAAAATGACTTACTTGTTTTGTCTGACAAGAACTCAATGACAAACACCACTCCTTTGAAAGTTTCAGGGATATTGGACTTGGCCAGATTGCATGTGATGGTTATGACTTGTCCAATGTCATCAAATTCAACTTCTTTGGGCATTGTTGTCTCAAGTATATCCCCTTTGATGAATTCATGAAATTCCCTACTTTGCACCTTTGGAAGGTCTTCCAAGATGTCTTTTTCACTTTCTTCTTCCTTGGAATTCATGAACCTGCAAGGAATAGGGATATTAGGTGGAATGGGGTTAGAACTAATTGGAACAACCTTACTTGAATTAGATGGCGTAGGAGCAATAAGTGCTTCCGGCAAAGGTGCTTCAAATCCTCCCTTCGGATTTACAATGGTTGAACTAGGGAGTTTGCCTTGGTCGCAAAATTGTCCTACGAACTCCGCTATCTGCCCAATTTGCTTTTCCAAGTGATCCAACCTTTTGTCTTCTTGTCGAGCCTCATTGTCTTGATTTTGTGAGCCCTGCACCAAACAAATTAATTCGTTAAGCTTTTGATTATAATCTATTGATGAACTTAAATTTGGTTGGGCATATTGAATATGAGGTTGTGGTGGCTGCCAATATCCTCCTTGTTGAGCATTTTGAGGTTCCCACCACATAGAGTTTGAATGATCACTCCAATCCGAATTGTAAGTATTGGAAAACACGTTATTCCTTGATTGAAGATTAGATATATCAACTCTTTGCATTTGGGACCTTTCCATGAGCTGTGACAAAAGAGAAGCGTTATCAAGTGCCATGTTGTTCTTAACAAACAAAACACAAATAAAAACTAAATCTAAAAGACAATACAGAAACAAACAATCCAAGGGATTAGCAAATTTTCTAATCCCCGGCAACGGCGCCAAAATTTGATGCGAGATTTATACGCACACAAATTAAACCCTCTTTTCGTCAAATTGTAGTATATGTGCAAGTAGGGATCGTTCTGGACCGGGGATTAGGAGGGATTGTTAATCACTTGGATTTGACTCAAAAACATAAAAACACAATATAAAACACTAAACTAGACTCAAAGAATTCAAAAATACTTTAAAACATAAACTAAACAGATTCTAAGCATTAAAGAACAAGAAAGTAAAGGGGGGTTTAGGTTTTACGAAAATTGAAATAACGAAACAAGTTAATAAACTAGACAGAATGTAAATATGAATGTGATGGAATTGAATGGATGAATGCTAGCTAAGGGGTTCATCTCCATACATGTTATACTTGCATAATAAAACGATTTCCAATTGCATTTCAATAAATCATTAATTCTCAACACTCCAAGTTAATTAGGTCCGCTTAAATTAACCGTCAAGTTTTCCTTAAGTTAATGAATTGGATGATTGCATACGACAACCCAAAGCATTCCTCACAAGTTCCCTACATGAATTGCATAATAGAGATACAAGCAAGAATCATTAAGTTCTTTGAAAACTATAAGTGTTGACGAGGCATTCGTTACTATGATTGCATGAAACTTATGCCAAGAATTCGTTTAACGCGATTGTTTATAAGCAACCTCCACTACTTGTGAATATAAGTTCATAACGATTAGGTGAAATTCACTTATATTCTAGCGTCAAATTCATGCATGAAAATTAAGTGTGCACTCTCAATAAACATACATAAATAGGTTATCAATAAAACAGTTAAACAAATTGAATTCACAACTTATGAAACGTAATTAGAAGTAATCAAATCAAAATGCAAGCATAAACATATATTTCGAATCACCCCCTAGCTAAAGGGGGGTTTAGTTCCTCATACAAAACAAAGAGAATTGAAATTAAACATTGAAATCAAAGAAACACCTAAACATTCCAACAACTCAAACTTGAATTGTATGAACGTTTAGGCCCTCTTCTCTTCCTCTTTATTGTAGCATAAGGTCTAAGGATAGTTGGTTTGGGGGAATGGAAGTGTGGAATGGAGTGAGGAGTGATGGAAATGGAAAGATGGTTTTTGGATTCTAAGGGAGACTCACGGCTAAGAGAGAAAGGGATGTGTTTGTGGTGTGTTGTGTATGAAATGAGATGAAATGAGATGTCCATGAATGAATGAATGCAAGGGTATTTATAGGAGTAGTGGAGGGAACATATGGCTATGTCATTTGTAGGTGAAGTAGGTGGATGTTGTAGGTGAAGTAGGTGGATGTTGTAGGTGAAGTGGATGTTGTAGGTGAAGTAGGTGGATGTTGTAGGTGAAGTAGGTGGATGATATGTTAAGTGATAAGTGATAAGTGATATGATATGTGGTTATGATATGATAAGTGGTTAAGTGGTGATGATAAGTGATAAGTGATTAAGTGATATGATATGTGGTGATGATAAGTGATAAGTGCATGTGGGTTAACTAATGAAGGAAATGCATGTGCAATGACAATGTGTTAGAATGGATGTGTGTTATGCATGGCATGATTGGGATTAGGAAAGGTTTAAATGTCCTAAAACTAAAGAGAACAAGGTTCCAACACTTTGGCTCCAATTAGGTCTTCAATTTCGTCCAACACTTTGGCTTCAAGCATAAGCTATCCGTCCTTAGCCCAAAAGTGCTCCAAAAGTCTCCAAAATGCATCTTTTTGCTCCTTTAGCCCTTTGGACCTACAAACACACGAAAATAGCTTAAAGTACTAAAATAACTAAAGAAACATAACGTAAATGTACGAGAACAAGCCATTTAAGTCGCATAAATATGCTCCTATCAGAAATCTGAAAATGGCATATAGGAATGGGAGCTCACGGTTTGAATGTGTAAAGTGTGTGTGAATGCATGTGAAGATGCAATAAATAATGCATGTAGGGTTAGGAAATAATGAAGAAATGCATGTGAGATGTTTGGAAAGGAAATGGGAACCCACGGCAATGAAGTTGTTTTGTGTTGTGAATTATGATGAATGCCTGTGAGTTAAAGAGGGAGAATGTGGTGAAATGATGAAGTAGGAAGGTGGAAATGCATGTGAGATGTTTGGAAAGGAATAAAGAATGAATGGTGGAAATGTGAGTGAATGATGTGTGGTGAGTGATAAGTGAATGGTTTGATAAGTGATAAATGAACTAGTTTAAAGGGCTAGGGTTTAAGTACATAGAATGGGCCTAAAATAGGTTGGTTTGTATGGCATAATGTGTTTGATTGGGCTAGAGGTTTTCCATGGGTCAAAGGATTTGTTTGATTGGGCTAGGCCCTTTGTTTGATGTCCCCAAAGAGCATACAAGGCTTCAATTTCGTCCATCCTCTTTGCTCCATGATTAAGCTATCCAAATCATGCACAAAAATGCTCCAAATAGCCTCAAAATGCACTTTCTTGCTCCCTAAGCCCTTAGAACCTGAAAACACACAAAAGAAGCATAAAGGACTAAAATAACTAGAGAAACATAACGTAAATGCACGAGAACAAGCCATTTAAGTCGCATGAATATGCTCCTATCAAACTCCCCCACACTTATCTTTTGCTAGTCCTCGAGCAAAACAGAATAAAAACAAATAAACAAAACGACACTAAACACGTAAAACACAACCTACACCTTCCAACAATCGTTTCAGGGATTTCCAATGCACATGACAAGTTAAAAATCATCATTCCCACAGAATTTAGCCATCTTTACCCTTAAGTACATTCTTAATCATAGTTACCACATACTAGTTCGCAATTAAGCATTTAAAACCATGTTTTGAATGTAGTAACATGCCTTAGAGAATTTGCTCAATTCCTTTCAAGATATGCACTCAATTTTTACTCAGATTTTCTAACTACACACCCTAATCTAGTCATATGTGAGAAGATTGATGTAAACATGAAAACGACACTCACATATATGTATCACAAAGAACGCAATTTCTGGAGTTAATAATCAAGTTTAGATATGATCTCATGAATGGAATGCTACTACTTAGACGCGAGAACCAGTGATACCATACGCTCATACCAAGTTCAAACTCCACAAATTGAAACACATAACACTCAAGATTGAAGTCACGGGTTGTAATGGGGCTTGGGGCGTGTGGATAACAACGAAGGGATATGGAAAACAAAGGTTCTTAAAGAAATAGTGAGCAAGGCAATTGAATCAACTTAGAATTCACTTTTGAATGAAAACTCAACTTTGGAACAAAAAGGGAGACAATTTAGGGCCAGAATTGGTGTTTTGAGCCCTTTCTTCAATCACTCAAAAATTTTTTTTTATTTTTTATTTTTTATTTTTTATACTCAAAACATACTTAAGAACAAGCATTCCTTCCCCCACACTTATTTTCTTGCATAATGTAACTCAAAAGGAATTTATTTAAGTCATGCTCACTATCTTTTAAGAACAAGGGTAAGGACGGTCATATTCTAGGTTAGGTGAAGATAAAGTGGGTTAACAAAGAACATGGGTTAACATGGCTCAACGGGGGTAAAACTTACAACATATACGAAATATGGGAAGCGAGGCTATTTGGCTATGGTGGCAACTACACAACTTCATCTTGATATATGTTATGCAAATCAATAACATGCTTTGAATGAAATGGGCATGAGTTCTAGCATTTGGAACTATATGATGAAACGCCTTCTAAGTAGTAACCAAGCAAAGAATAATGAGATCATGCAACGATTTTAGAAAACAAGAAATCACAGATTATACTCTCCAAAGAACGTTATAGGCTCAAGTCTCTCAAGGTTGTAGCATTTGTTTGAGTTCCTTCCTTCAGGCATGTTACAAAAACTAAATTTTCTTTTATGATTGCATGTGAAGTCATACATTATAACGATAACCAAGCATATACCAAGAGTAAATCAAACTTTTCTCTATGTTTATAACTCTTTTTAACAGTCATGCAATTACAAACCAAATCCTTAACATTGTGTTGGAAGGTATCCTAAGACACAAACACACACACAAAAACAACTTTAAAACAACTCTTTTTGGGTTTTTCAAAACAATTTTTCAAATTTTTATGGGATTTTCGAATTTTTAAGACAAAACACACTAAAACAGTTTTAAAACAGTGAGAAACAACATGTGAAGTGATAGGTGATAAAATCCAACGAATTTGCATCAAATATACTTAGTTACCCCCCCACACTTAAATCAAACATTGTCCTCAATGTTTTAAGCATAGATTCACACAAAGCATAAGTAAATACACAAAAAGCACTTAAACATACTAAACATGGCATAATGTAATTAACAAAGAGAAGAGTTTAGAGACGCAAATCTGGTTATAGAGTGTAAATTCCATCTTCTCCTTGGTAATTGCATTGAGGCTTTGATCTTTGTGATTCCACAGGCTTACTCTTGAACTGGTTTCTGCCCATCGTTGATTTTCCTTTGTGCTACTTCTTGAACTAGGCAGCAGGAATCTTTTGGTCTCCTCCACTTGTTGATTTTCCTTTGTGCTACTGGGCTGGAGGATTCTTTTGGTCTCCTCCACTTGTTGATTTTCCTTTGTGCTACTGGGCTGGAGGATTCTTTTGGTCTTCCCCGAAGGTCTGAGCTTACCCCTTTGGTCTGTTTCTTTGTTCAATCTTTCCAATTCGTATTGAAAAGGGTTGGAGGATAACTCAGCCTATGTTTGTCTCCACATGCTTCAATGTATCATTTTCACTTGCCTTACTCGCTCCCCTTTGCAGAAGTGGTCCCTTCTCCAGAAGTGTATCAACCGTTGAAGATGACTACTCGAGAGCAACGCTAGGTAAACAATCAGGAATAGATTCCAGGCAGTTGGCTCCAGATCGGAAGACTGACTCCAAGTGCCGGCTGATTGCTTCTTTTACTTTGCCATGCGAGTAAGAACAAGGACAAAGAAAAAGACAGGGAAAGAGCATGATATGAGATACTTTTTCTTTTGACCTTGATGATATGAGATACCTTTGCTTTTGAAGAAGCGGTGAATGAATCAGCACATGTATTTGTTGTGCTGTTTCCTCCTGGGTCTTCTGTACTCCAGGCATCTGGTATCATCTTTGGGGAAGAAGAAAGAATTGAGTATTTCGAAAGGCTTTGCTGGGAGTGCGCCCTCAGAGGTGAGGGAGAGTTGGGCATTTTCTTCAGGTTTGCCCTGCCATAAAAGACGAAGGTCGACATATATAGAGATAATATCAAGTGGTGGTACTTTTTACCTTTGTCGACAAACGTTTTGATCCCGCAAATCCGGCTTTTGGAAATAATGGCGCCTCTTCGATCTCTGAACACGCCTCTTCGATTTCTGATGTGAGAATTACTTGACACTCAAATTAAACCCTCGTTTGACAATTGTAGTAGAATGGATAAGTGAGGGATCGTTCTAGACCGGGGATTAGGAGGGCTTGCTAAAACCTTCTAAATTGACTTAAAAACACAATATAAAACACTATTTAATGCTCGAAGAAAGCAAAACTAAAAATAAGAAAGATTAAGACTAAGATTTCAACGAAATAGGGGGGAATTGGATTTGGACGAATTTAAACTAAAATGAATACTTGGAAACAAAACAAATTGTAAATATGGATTTGACGGAAATGAATGGATGGGAAGCTAGCTAAGGGTTCTTTCTCTACACATGATATTTATGCATATGAATCAATTTCCAGTTATTCCTTCATTGAATTATGAACGACAATGCCCCAAATTAACCGTGACATCACTAGTTAACCCTTAGATTTTCCTTATATTATTGGATTGGATGGCATCATTCGACAACCCAAAACATTCTCAAAAGTTCCCTACATGTCATCATAATAGAGATACAATCGAAGATCATTAAGAATAATGAAAACAATAAGCATTGACAAAGCATTTGCAACTATGACATCATGTTACTCATGCTAAGAATTAAACTTAACGCGATCGTGACAAGCGACCTTCACTACTTTCAAGTATAAGTTAGTAACGATTATGTGAAACCTTCTTAAACTTTAGCCACATATTCATGCATGCTAATTAAGTGTCGACCCTCAATCAACAAACACAAATAAGTTAATCATCAAATAGTTAAGCCAATTGCATTCACAAATCAAGAGTTCATAACCGGAATTCATCAATTCATATCACATAAATAATCATGGTATTGAAATCACCCCTAGCCAAAAAAAAGTTTAGTTCCTCATAACTTTGAAATCAAAGAAACACCTAAACATTCCAACAACTCAAACTTGAATTGTATGAATGTTTAGGCACTCTTCTCTTCCATTCCTCATATTACAAAACAAAGAGAATTGAATTTAAACATTGAAATCAAAGAAACGCGTAAACATTCCAACAACTCAAACGTGAATTGTATGAACGTTTAGGCCCTCTTCTCTTCGTCTTCGTTGTAGCACAAGGACTAAGGGATGTTGTTGTTGTGTTGAATGGATTGGGGGATTATGGAAATGGAAGAAATGGAGGAGAAAGGGAAGGGAATGGTGCAGAAAATGGAGAGACTCACGGCTAGGGAGAAGATGAAAGTGTTTGTGGTGTGTTGTGTATGAAAATGAGATGTTCTTGAATGAATGAATGCAAGGGTATTTATAGGAGTAGTGGAGGGAACATATGGCTATGTCATTTGTAGGTGAAGTAGGTGGATGTTGTAGGTGAAGTAGGTGGATGTTAGGTGAAGTAGGTGGATGTTGTAGGTGAAGTAGGTGGATGTTGTAGGTGAAATAGGTGGATGTTGTAGGTGATTATGAGTGATAAGTGATAAGTGTATGATATGTTAAGTGATAAGTGAATGATTATGATAAGTGATAAATGAATGTATGATATGATAAGTGGTGAATGATATGTGGTGAATGATAAGTGGTAAGTGATATGTGATAAGTGATATGTGATAAGTGATTGAGTGTATGATATGATAAGTGGTGAATGATATGTGATAAGTGATATGTGGTGTATGATATGTGATAGTGTGGAATGTTGGAATGTTATGCACGGCTAAGGATAAAGGAAAGGTTTAAATGTCCTAAAACTAAAGGGAACAAGGTTCCAACACTTTGGTCTTTAATTAGGTCTTCAATTTCGTCCAACACTTTGGCTTCAAGCATAAGCTATCCGTCCTTAGCCCAAAAGTGCTCCAAAAGTCTCCAAAATGCATCTTTTTGCTCCTTTAGCCCTTTGGACCTACAAACACACGAAAATAGCTTAAAGTACTAAAATAACTAAAGAAACATAACGTAAATGCACGAGAACAAGCTATTTAAGTCGCATGAATATGCTCCTATCAAATACCCCCACACTTATCTTTTGCTCGTCCTCGAGCAAAACAAAACAAAAGAACACGAAACTAGACAAAACGAACAAAACACAACCTACACCTTCCAACAATCGTCTCACGGATTTCCAATGCACAAGACAAGTTAAAAATCATTATTCCCATAGATTTTAGTCATCTTCACACTTGAATACATTCTTAATCATAGTCACCACATACTATTTCACAATTAAGCATTTAAAACCATGTTTTGAATGTAGTAACATGCCTTAGAGAATTTGCTCAAATCCTTACAAGATATGCTCTCGTTTTTCACACAGATTTTCTGACTACACACCCTAAACTAGTTATATGTGAGAAGATTTATGTAATCATAAAAACAAACACTCACATATATGTATTTCAAAGGAAGCAATTTCTGGAGTTAATAAGCATGTTTAGATATGATCTCATGAATGGAATGCTACTATTTAGACGCGAGAACCAGTGATACCATAAGCTCATACCAAGTTCAAACTCCACAAATTGAAATACACAACACTCAAGATAGAAGTCAAGGGTTGTAACGGGGCTTGGGGTATGTGGATA
The DNA here is from genome assembly GCF_963583255.1 of Pyrus communis. Lineage (NCBI taxonomy): Eukaryota > Viridiplantae > Streptophyta > Magnoliopsida > Rosales > Rosaceae > Pyrus > Pyrus communis. The sequence goes on from NC_084811.1 coordinate 14,142,378, forward strand.
ACAAAGAAGGGATATGGAAAACAAAGGTTTTTAAAGAAATAGTGAGCAAAGCATTTGAATCAACTTAGAATTCACTTTTGAATGAAAACTCAACTTTTGAACAAAAAGGGAGAATTTAGACAATTTACACCCAGAATTGGTGTTTTGGAACCTTTCTTCAATCACTTATTCTTTCATTTTTTTTCTTTTCTCTTTTTTTTTTTTTTTTTTTTTTTTTTTTTTTTTTTTTTTTGAATCTCAAAACATCAACACTTAAACATTCTCTCCCCCACACTTATTTTCTTTCATAATGTAACTCAAAAGGAATTCAATTAAGTCATGCTCACTATCTTTTAAGAACAAGGGTGGGGATTGTCCTAAACTAGGCTAGGTGAGGAAAATGTGGGTAAACAAAGAATAAAGGCTAAACAAGGCTCAACGGGGTTAAAACTTACAACATATACGAAGTATGGGAAGCAAGGCTATTTGGCTATGGTGGTGGTCACTACACAACTTCTTCTTGAATATGTGTTATGCAAATCAATAACATGCTTTGAATGAAATGGGCATGAGTTCTAGCATTTGGAACTATATGATAAAACGCCTTCTAAGTAGTAACCAAGCAAAGAATAATGAGATCATGCAACAACTTTAGAAAACAAGAAATCATAGATTATACTCTCCAACGAACATTATAGGCTCAAGTCTCTCAGGGTTGTAGCGTTTGTTTGAGTTCCTTCCTTCAAGCATGTTACAAAAACGAATTTTTCTTTTATGATTGCATGTGAAGTCATACATTATAACCATAACCAAGCATATACCAAGAGTAAATCAAACTTTTCTCTATGTTTATAACTCTTTCTAACCGTCATGCAATTATAAACCAAATCCTTATCATTGTGTTGGAAGGTACCCTAAGACACAAACACACAAAAACGACTTTTAAAACAACTCTTTTTGGGTTTTTCAAAACAATTTTTCAAATTTTTATGGGATTTTCGAATTATAAAACAAAACACACTAAAACACTCTAAAACAACTTAAAAACACCTTAAAACAGCAAGGAACAACATTTGAAGTTATGGGTGATAAAATCCCACGAATTTGCATTAAATAAACTTAGTTACCCCCCCACACTTAAATCAAACATTGTCCTCAATGTTTTAAGCATATGGTTCACACAAAACATAAGTAAACACACAAAAAACATTTAAACATACTAAACATGGCAGAATGTAATTAACAAAGAGAAGAGTTTAGGGACGCAAATCTGGTTATGGAGTGTAAATTCCCTCTTCTCCTTGGTGATTGCATTGAGGCTTTGATCTTTGTGATTCCACAGGCTTACTCTTGAACTGGTTTCCGCCCATCGTTGATTTTCCTTTGTGCTACTTCTTGAACTGGGCAGCAGGATGGTTCTTTTGGTCTCCCCCGAAGGTCTGAGCTTATCCCTTTTATCTGTTTCTTTGTTCAATCTGTGCAGGAGTGGTCCCTTCTCTGGAAGTGTATCAACCGTTGAAGATGACTACTCGAGAGCAACGCTAGGTAAGCAATCAGGAATAGGTTCCAGGCAGTTGGCTCCAGATCGGAAGACTGACTCCAAGTACCGGCTGATTGCTTCTTTTACTTTGCCATGCGAGTAAGAACAAGGACAAAGAAAAAGACAGGGAAAGAGCATGATATGAGATATTTTTGCTTTTGACCTTGATGATATGAGATACCTTTGCTTTGAAGAAGCGGTGAATGAATCAGCACATGCTTCAATCCGCCGTTTCCTCCTGGGTCATATGTACTCCAGGCATCTGGTATCATCTTTGGGGAAGAAGAAAGAATTGAGTATTTCGAAAGGCTTTGCGGGGAGTGCGCCCTCAGAGGTGAGGGAGAGTTGGGCATTTTCTTCAGGTTTGCCCTGCCATAAAAGACGAAGGTCGACATATATAGAGATAATATCAAGTGGTGGTACTTTTTACCCTTGTCGACAAACGTTTTGATCCCGCAATTCCGGCTTTTTGAAATAGTGGCGCCTCTTCGATCTCTGAACACGCCTCTTCGATTTCTGAGCAGGCGCCCCTTCGCTTTCTGAACGACACGTGGTAGTGCAGATGCGGCTCCTTTTGACAAAGCTGCACGCGTCTTCTGAAAAGCAGAGAAAGCGTCGCCGAACTTTGCGCTTGTCGGCTAAAGATGTGTAGTTGCGATGATGACCTCCACGTGTTGTCTGAAAAGAAGAACTCTTTTGACAAAGTTGAACACGTCTTCTGGAAAGCTGAGAAAGCGTCGCCTAAATTACGCCGGAAATTCCGGCTTTTTGAATTGGTGGACGCGTCGCCTTGGCTTTTTTATTGAGCTATCGATCACCACAACAAACACACTCTGAAGATTTCCCATTCTTGAAGATCGACTCCGGCCCTTTGAAATTTAACTCCATCCCTTTTCTTTGAACACTTTTGAAAAATGGCAAACTCATCGAACCTTAGCTTGGAATTGAGCCTTAGCAGTGATACGGGCGCGCCGCGTTAAGGTAACGTATGGCGCCCTTCTTTCTTATCTTCTAACGGTCTTCTTACAGGTGAAGACTCCATGATGCAGGACGCCACAACAGCTACAATAGTAGCTAGGAACCTCCTCACTCCAAAAGATAGTAGGCTGCTGTCAGGACGGTCCGATGAGTTGGCCGTTCAAGAGTCCCTCGCACTTAGTGTTCAGTGTGCGAGTTATGTGTCCAACATGGGCCAACGCCTGCTTGCCCGCTCCCGTCAGGTGGAATCATTGATGGCAGAGGTGGAAAGTCTCAAGCAGGAGATCCAGCAGCTGAAGTATGAGAATAGAAGTTTGCACGTGCTTGCAAACAACTATTCGACGGGCATGAAGAGGAAGCTTGATGAGCTGCAAGAATCTGAGGGTCGAATTCACAGTGACCGTCAAAGGCTTGCGTCTTATCTCCAGAGGCACCTTTTTCCTGGGTCATCCAGCGCTTGGCCAAGTATTGAAGCCTGGAATGCTCTAGCTCCGATGCCTTCTGCTTCGATGCCTTCCGCTTCTATGCCTTCTGCTTCTATGCCTTCCGCTTCTGCGCCTCGTAGTGGGGCTTCACGTAAACAACCTTTGTGAAGCTCCACCTTTCTCCATGTTTAGTATCTTTTTTTTTTTTTTTTTTTTTTTTTTTTTTTTTTTTATAAATAAAATCAAACGGCATGGAATTTATCTTTGAATGGGCGGTGATACTTGAAATGATCCGGTAATAGTTTAAATTCCAGATTGGGTGCCTGAATCATTAACCACATGTTAGTATAAAAGAAAATTGAAATTCGGGGAGGCGGCTTACCTGTGTGCTCCAAAATGAACTCCAGAATAAACACCCCTTCGAAAGTTATGACTTGTCCCGTGTCATAAAATCCAACTTCCTTGGGAATTGTGGTTTCAAATATGTCCTCTTTGATGCCTTCTACATCTTCTCCAGCCACTACCTTCTCTTGAATCATTCTTCTTGGTGTACAAAGTCCTTTGAAGAATTCAACACCATCTAAAACTTGCTGTGTTGCACCAAGAATTTGAATAGCATTTTGCACCTTTGGGAAGGCTTCCACGATGTCCTTTTTACTCTCTTCTTGGTTGGGAATCAAAAACCTGCTAGGAAAAGGGACATTGGGTGGAATAACATCAAAATAACATGGAATTGGGACGTCCTTACTGGTGGTGGGTGGTTTAGAGGGCTTAGGGGGCTGCGGCAAGGGTTGTTCTACCTTTGCCGTGTGCATGTCTTCTTCCTCCTCCTCAATTAGCAGCTCTTCATCCACTTCTAGGCTATGTTTGGACATTTTTAGGTCAGCTCCAACCTCCATAGCACTTCCCAAAGTGATAGCATTATGGATTTCAAAATCTTCCTTCGAGTTTTGAATAGTTGAGTTGGAAAGTTCACTTTGCTCTTGAATTTGTTTCATGAACTCCATAATCTGCCCAAATTGCTCGTCCAATTTACCCAACTTCTTGTCTTGATTTTGTTCGTCCTGCGTCAAAGAGGTTAGTAATTGAAAATTTTTATCATTATCCATGGACATACTTGAACTTGATTGGAATTGTTGTGGGGGAGGTTGTGGTGGCTGCATAGGTGTTGTATTGAACTCCTCATATGGTTGCCAATATGCTTCTTGTTGAGCCTCCTTGGCTTGATTTTGTGACCCCTGCGCCAAAGAATTTATTTCATTAAGAATTTGAATATAATCTATTGGCGAACTTGAATTTAATTGAGCATATTGCATATGAAGTTGTGGTGGCTGCATAGGTCTTGAATAGAACTCCTCATATGGTTGCCAATATGCTTCACGTTGAACTTGTTGATCTTCCCACCATATAGAGTTTGAATGATCCCTCCAATCTCTTTGTGGACATTGATTGGCTTGAAATCCTTGCCTATATGAAGCACCAAATGTAGGGACACTCTGCATTGTGGTCCTTTCGGCATACGGCGACAATTTAGAAGTAAGATTTGCCAATTGAGCTTGAATGCTAGCAAAATCCATATCTTACTTCTCTAGTACCTAAAATCAAAGAAACAGAACTAAATCAAATATCAAAAGTAACAACAAACAAAGAAAACAACACTAAGTTAGAAACTAAAACGAAAACAACTAAACCAAAAAGAAAAGAACCAAGGGATTAGCAAAGTTGCTAATCCCCGGCAACGGCGCCAAAATTTGATGTGAGAATTACTTGACACTCAAATTAAACCCTCGTTTGACAATTGTAGTAGAATGGATAAGTGAGGGATCGTTCTAGACCGGGGATTAGGAGGGCTTGCTAAAACCTTCTAAATTGACTTAAAAACATAAAAACACAATATAAAACACTATTTAATGCTCGAAGAAAGCAAAACTAAAAATAAGAAAGATTAAGACTAAGATTTCAACGAAATAGGGGGGAATTGGATTTGGACGAATTTAAACTAAAATGAATACTTGGAAACAAAACAAATTGTAAATATGGATTTGACGGAAATGAATGGATGGGAAGCTAGCTAAGGGTTCTTTCTCTACACATGATATTTATGCATATGAATCAATTTCCAGTTATTCCTTCATTGAATTATGAACGACAATGCCCCAAATTAACCGTGACATCACTAGTTAACCCTCAGATTTTCCTTATATTATTGGATTGGATGGCATCATTCGACAACCCAAAACATTCTCAAAAGTTCCCTACATGTCATCATAATAGAGATACAATCGAAGATCATTAAGAATAATGAAAACCATAAGCATTGACAAAGCATTTGCAAGTATGACATCATGTTACTCATGCTAAGAATTAAACTTAACGCGATCGTGACAAGCGACCTTCACTACTTTCAAGTATAAGTTAGTAACGATTATGTGAAACCTTCTTAAACTTTAGCCACATATTCATGCATGCTAATTAAGTGTTGACCCTCAATCAACAAACACAAATAAGTTAATCATCAAATAGTTAAGCCAATTGCATTCACAAATCAAGAGTTCATAACCGGAATTCATCAATTCATATCACATAAATAATCATGGTATTGAAATCACCCCTAGCCAAAAAAAAGTTTAGTTCCTCATAACTTTGAAATCAAAGAAACACCTAAACATTCCAACAACTCAAACTTGAATTGTATGAACGTTTAGGCACTCTTCTCTTCCATTCCTCATATTACAAAACAAAGAGAATTGAATTTAAACATTGAAATCAAAGAAACGCGTAAACATTCCAACAACTCAAACGTGAATTGTATGAACGTTTAGGCCCTCTTCTCTTCGTCTTCGTTGTAGCACAAGGACTAAGGGATGTTGTTGGTGTGTTGAATGGATTGGGGGATTATGGAAATGGAAGAAATGGAGGAGAAAGGGAAGGGAATGGTGCAGAAAATGGAGAGACTCACGGCTAGGGAGAAGATGAAAGTGTTTGTGGTGTGTTGTGTATGAAAATGAGATGTTCTTGAATGAATGAATGCAAGGGTATTTATAGGAGTAGTGGAGGGAACATATGACTATGTCATTTGTAGGTGAAGTAGGTGGATGTTGTAGGTGAAGTAGGTGGATGTTGTAGGTGATTATGAGTGATAAGTGATAAGTGTATGATATGTTAAGTGATAAGTGAATGATTATGATAAGTGATAAATGAATGTATGATATGATAAGTGGTGAATGATATGTGGTGAATGATAAGTGGTAAGTGATATGTGATAAGTGATTGAGTGTATGATATGATAAGTGGTGAATGATATGTGATAAGTGATATGTGGTGTATGATATGTGATAGTGTGGAATGTTGGAATGTTATGCACGGCTAAGGATAAAGGAAAGGTTTAAATGTCCTAAAACTAAAGGGAATAAGGTTCCAACACTTTGGTCTTTAATTAGGTCTTCAATTTCGTCCAACACTTTGGTCTTTAATTAGGTCTTCAATTTCGTCCAACACTTTGGCTTCAAGCATAAGCTATCCGTCCTTAGCCCAAAAGTGCTCCAAAAGTCTCCAAAATGCATCTTTTTGCTCCTTTAGCCCTTTGGACCTACAAACACACGAAAATAGCTTAAAGTACTAAAATAACTAAAGAAACATAACGTAAATGCACGAGAACAAGCTATTTAAGTCGCATGAATATGCTCCTATCAATTTCTGAGCAGGCGCCCCTTCGATTTCTGAACGATGCCCTTTCGCTTTCTGAACGACACGTGGTAGTGCAGATGCGGCTCCTTTTGACAAAGCTGCACGCGTCTTCTGAAAAGCTGAGAAAGCATCGCCGAACTTTGCGCTTGTCGGCTAAAGATGTGTAGTTGCGATGATGGCCTCCACGTGTTGTCTGAAAAGAATAACTCTTTTGACAAAGTTGAACACGTCTTCTGAAAAGCTGAGAAAGCGTCGCCTAAATTACGCCGGAAATTCCGGCTTTTTGAATTGGTGGACGCGTCGCCTTGGCTTTTTTATTGAGCTATCGATCACCACAACAAACACACTCTGAAGATTTCCCATTCTTGAAAACCGACTCCGGCCCTTTGAAAATTTACTCCATCCACCCATTCTCTTTGAACACTTTTGAAAAAAATGGCAAACTCATCGAACCTTAGCTTAGATTTGAGTCTCAGCAGCGATCCGGTTGCGCCCCGTCAAGGTAATGTATGGCGCCCTTCTTTTTTTTCTTCTAACGGTCCTCTTTCAGGTGAAGACTCTGTGATGCAGGGCGCCACAACAGCTACAATAGTAGCTAGGAACCTCCTCACACCAAAAGATAGTAGGCTGCTGTCAGGACGGTCCGATGAGTTGGCCGTTCAAGAGTCCCTCGCACTTAGTGTTCAGTGTGCGAGTTCTGTGTCCAACATGGGCCAACGCCTGCTTGCCCGCTCCCGTCAGGTGGAATCATTGATGGCAGAGGTGGAAAGTCTCAAGCAGGAGATCCAGCAGCTGAAGTATGAGAATAGAAGTTTGCACGTGCTTGCAAACAACTATTCGACGGGCATGAAGAGGAAGCTTGATGAGCTGCAAGAGTCTGAAGGTCGGATTCACAGTGACCGTCAAAGGTTTTCGTCTTTCCTCCAGAGGCACCTTTTTCCTGGCTCATCCAGCGCTTGGCCAAGTATTGAGGCCTGGAATGCTCTATCTTCGATGCCTCCCGCTCCGATGCCTTCTGTTCCTACGCCTTCCGCTCCGATGCCTTCTGCTCCTACGCCTTCCGCTTCAAGAGTAAAGCCACGTAGTGGGGCCTCAAGCAAACAACCTTTATGAAGCACCATCTTTCTTTGTTTAGCAGTGCCTATCAGTAAATCAAACAATTTCTCAATGTTACAATCATAGACTCACACAATTAATAAACAAACAAACAATAACAACTAAACAACCTAACAAGGCAGAAACGAAATAGCAACAAAGAAAAGAATTTTTTTTTTTTTTTAAAAAATTTTTATCAAATTTTCGGAGTTTTATACCAAGACACTATAAAACACACTAAAACACTCTAAAAACGCTTAAAACAGCAAGAAACAACATTCTAAGTGATAGGTGAATAAATCCCACGAAATTCATGCAAATACAAATTGTTTTCGGAGTTTTATACCAAGACACTATAAAACACACTAAAACACTCTAAAAACGCTTAAAACAGCAAGAAACAACATTCTAAGTGATAGGTGAATAAATCCCACGAAATTCATGCAAATACAAATTGTTTACCCCCCTACACTTAAATCAAACTTTGTCCTCAATGTTTTAAGCAGAAAGTCACAACAGAGCAAGCAAATAAACAAATACGAGAAAGAAAGCAAAGTAAAGGCCGTAAAGAAAAGGAAAGGAATAAAAATAAGTCTCTTAAAGGGGTTTCCAAGTTCTTCTCTATTTGGATGCATGGGTTGCCTCCCACGAAGCGCTTTCTTTTACGTCTTTCAGCCGGACGAGTACCCTCTTTTAATCTTCATTTGAGCCCACGGAATGGAAAGGAATGTCTTCCACCACTTGCCCCACACCATGCTCGTAATATGGCTTCAACCGATGCCCGTTCACCTTGAATTCTACGCCATTCCTTAAGCTTTTTATGTGGACTGCACCATAAGGTAAAACGTTAGTAACAACAAACGGGCCAATCCATTTAGAACGCAACTTACCAGGAAACAAACGTAGGCGAGAGTTGAAAAGTAACACTTTCTGCCCAACTGTGAAGGTCTTGGTTCGAATCATTTTATCATGGAATGCTTTGGTCTTGGCTTTGTACATCCGGGCATTCTCATAGGCTTCATTCCGAATCTCCTCAAGTTCATTCAATTGGAGCTTCCTATGAACTCCCGCTGCATCTATGTCCATGTTGAAAGTCTTCACGGCCCAATGTGCCTTGTGCTCTAACTCTACGGGCAAATGACATGGCTTACCATAGACGAGCCGAAAAGGTGACATCCCAATGGGTGTTTTGTACGCCGTACGATATGCCCACAGTGCATCATCTAAACGTAAGCTCCAATCCCTCCTTGTTGGTCCAATGATCTTCTCCAAAATTTGTTTGATTTCTCGGTTAGACACCTCGGCTTGGCCATTTGTTTGAGGATGGTAAGGTGTGGAGACCTTATGGTTGACATGGTACTTTCTTAGCAACGCCTCAATGGTCCGATTGCAAAAGTGAGACCCTCCATCACTTATGATTACTCTCGGCATTCCAAACCTAGCAAAAATGTTAGTTTTCACGAAATCTGCAACCACCTTAGAATCGTTAGTACGGGTGGCTTTTGCTTCCACCCATTTAGAAACATAATCAACGGCTAGCAAGATATAAGTGAAACCATGAGATGGAGGGAAAGGGCCCATGAACTCAATGCCCCAAACATCAAAAATTTCAACATTAAAGACAGGGGTTTGCGGCATTTGGTCCTTGGTACCTATGTTACCCATTCGTTGGCAACGATCACAAGACATACAAAAGGTTCTAGCATCCCTAAATATAGTCGGCCAATAAAAACCACACTCTAAAACCTTGAGGGCAGTGCGTTGTGTGCCAAAATGACCACCACATGCATATGTGTGACAAAAGCTTAGAATTGAGTGAAATTCAGAATCATGCACACATCTACGTACAATTTGATCTGAGCAATACTTCCACAAATAAGGGTCATCCCAAACATAGAAACGTGCATCATTTTTAAGCTTATCACGTTGGTGCTTGTTTAGTTCATTTGGAATTTGTTTAGCCACCAAGTAATTCACTAAATCTGCATACCATGGTTCACTTACCTCAATGGAAAACAGCTGCTCATCGGGAAAAGTTTCAGGGATAGGTACGGCATGTTCATGCTCCTCGTGGATCATTCGGCTTAAATGGTCAGCCACTACATTCTCGCTTCCTTTCTTATCCCGGATTTCAATATCAAATTCTTGAAGAAGAAGAATCCAACGGATAAGCCTCGGCTTTGCTTCCTTTTTCGTGAGCAAGTACCTCAAACCTGCATGATCAGAATAAACGATTACTTTAGTACCAATTAAATATGAACGGAATTTATCTAAAGCAAAAACCACAGCTAGAAGTTCTTTTTCCGTCGTGGAGTAGTTCAATTGGGCATCATTGAGAGTCCGAAAGGCATAGTATATGACATGCGGCCGCTTGTCTCTTCTTTGTCCTAGAACAGCTCCTAATGCATAGTCGGATGCATCGCACATGAGCTCGAATGGAAGGCTCCAATCTGGAGGTACAATAATGGGGGCCGAGACTAGCTTCTCCTTGAGTTGGTTAAATGCCGAATTACACTCTTCACCAAACTTGAATGGCACATCTTTTTGAAGTAATCGGCAAAGAGGGTTGGACATCTTGGAGAAGTCCTTGATAAAACGCCTATAGAACCCTGCATGGCCAAGAAACGAACGTACCTCTCTAACCGAAGTAGGAGAGGGTAAGTGACGTACAAGGTCTATTTTCGATTTATCTACTTCAATTCCTTTTTCTGAAACAATATGTCCTAAAACTATACCTTGTTTCACCATAAAGTGACATTTCTCCCAATTCAAGACAAGGTTAGTTTCAACACATCGTTTCAAAATTAAGGTCAGATTATCCAAGCAATTTTCAAATGAACTCCCAAATACACTGAAATCATCCATGAAAACCTCAATGATCTTTTCAACAAAATCGGAAAATATACTTACCATACACCTTTGGAAAGTGGCCGGTGCGTTGCATAAGCCAAATGGCATGCGACGATAAGCAAATGTTCCAAAGGGACATGTGAATGTGGTCTTCTCTTGATCATCCGGGGCTATCACAATTTGGTTATATCCAGAGTATCCATCAAGAAAATAGTAAAAAGCATGACCGGCTAACCTTTCGAGCATCTGGTCGATGAATGGCAAAGGAAAGTGATATTTCCTAGTCATGGCATTTAGCTTCCGGTAATCGATACATACTCGCCATCCAGTCTGAATGCGTGTAGGCACGAGCTCATTCTCATCATTCTTGATAACAGTTACTCCGGACTTCTTGGGAACGACTTGAACTGGAGAGACCTAACGGCTATCGGAGATAGGGTAGATCACTCCGCAATCCAAAAGTTTGATTATTTCCTTCTTCACCACTTCCATCATCGGAGGGTTGAGACGGCGTTGAGCCTCTCGAGTTGGTTTAGCCCCCTCCTCAAGAAGTATACGGTGCATGCATGTGGTAGGGCTTATTCCTTTAATGTCGGCCAAAGTCCACCCTATGGCCGTTTTGTGCTCTCGCAGCACCCTCACAAGCTTCTCCTCCTCCATTGCCGTGAGACTTGATGAAATGATGACGGGCAATGTTTCGCCTTTTCCCAAAAACACATACTTCAAATGGTCCGGCAACGGCTTAAGTTCAAGCGATGGTGCCTGAACAACAGAAGGTAGCATCTTAGTGGAAACTGAATTTGAAAGTGAGAGTGGAACCTTACCATATTGTTGTGGCAATGACTCAAGGGCTGTCACAACCTCAATTATTTCTTCACTAGAACCCATTGCAAAGAATTCCTCCTCCTTGCCGTGGCCTTGCATTGGCCCAAATCCTTCATTTTTGCGCTCTATGGCCTTAGTGATGGTTGTTTCCAGGGCGTCCTCGTTCAATTCTTCAAGGTATACCTGCGCCAAAGAATCGATAACATCAATGGAAAAACAAGAATGGTCATCAACGGGATATCTCATAGTTTCAGAAATATTAAAATCAATCACTTCCCCATCGAATTCCATTGTCAAGGTGCCTTTGTATACATCAATCTTCGTTCGGGCCGTCTTCATGAATGGCCTACCAAGGAGAATCGGCAAAGATGTAGAATGGGCTGAATCCTCCATGTCTAGGACGTAGAAATCAGCCGGAAAAATTAAATGGTTCACCTGCACAAGCACATCTTCCAAAACTCCTTTTGGATACGCGTTAGAACGATCGGCCAATTGTATAATTACACCATCTTGTTTTAATTCACCCAAATTCATAGATGCATAAATAGAATAAGGCATGACATTTATGGATGCACCTAAATCAAGCATGGCATGTTCAAAACGATTATGTCCAATCACACAAGGAATCGTGAAACTACCGGGGTCTTTGCACTTGGTAGGCAGTTTACGTTGCAAAACAGCGGACACATTCTCGCTTACCTTCACTACCTCGTTGTTTGCCCTTCTTCTCTTTGTATTGCATAGGTCCTTGAGGAATTTAGCATACTTTGGAACCTGTTTGATTGCATCGAGAAGCGGTATGTTCACTTGTACCTTCCGGAACGTTTCAAGAATGTCCTTCTCGCTTTCTTCCTTTTTTTCTTGCATGAACCTGCGAGGAAAAGGTACATTGGGCAGATTAGGACGTGAAGTACATGAATTTGAACTTAAATTACCTGATTTGGCCGAGTTAGGGTGATCTGCCTCAGGTTGTGTCGTCTCTTCATCTACTTTCTGGGCAGATTTGGGACTGTTTCACTCGGTCCCAACTTCTTTTCCACCCCTTAGGGTGATGGCCTTGGCGGATTCGAATCCTCCCTTTGGATTGACTGTGGTTGAGCTAGGAAGCTTTCCTTGCTCTCTAATCTGTCCAAGGAACTCAGAAATCTGCCCTATTTGTTTCTTCATATCCGTCATCTCCTTCTCGTTATTTGCTATCCGGTTGTTTTGATTTTGCAACCCCTGCGAAATAGAGGTTAGTAATTGCATAGCTTGATCACTTTCCAAGGACGTACCTGAATGAGATGATGCCGAAGGTTGTTGGGGTTGTTGGGGTTGTTGGGGTGCATACGGCTTGGAATAAAAACCAGGGGGTTTGGCCTAAATCCTCCTTGTTGGGCAGCTTGTTGTGGCTCCCTCCATTTGAAGTTTGGATGGTCCCTCCATCCGGCATTGTAAGTGTTCGAGTATGGGTTGTTTTGATTTTGTCCTTGGAAACCAATTGCATTGGCAGATTCCCACCCACCATTCTCGATTAGTTGAGGGCACTTGTCGGATGGATGCCCTTGAATTGAGCACACGCCACAAACTTGGTGTTCTTGTGCTTTTGGACCAATCACAACCTGAGAAACAAGAGAAGTAAGATTAGCAAGTTGTGATTGAATTTCAGAAATAGCATTCACCTCATTTACACTTTGTTGTCGTGGGGCTTCCCTTTGACCCACTCCTTCATATTGTTGAGCGTTGAACGCTCGGTTGGCTATGAGAATCTTGGCATCCCTTGGTGTTTTGTCCACCAATGCTCCTCCCGCTGATGCATCAAGCATTTGACGTTCGATAGGAAGGAGGCCCTCATAGAAATATTGAAGGAGAAGTTCCTCCTTCATTTGATGTTGAGGACATGAAGCTACAAGGCCCTTGAAGCGCTCATAATAAGCCGGGAATGTCTCACCATGATTCTGTTGAATACCACTAATTTTCTTCCGTAGGAGAATCACTCTCGAAGTAGGGAAGAATTTCTCCAAGAAAGCACGCTTCATACTCTCCCACGAAGTCACAGTTCCCGGGGCTAGTTCGTAGAGCCAATCTTTGGCCTTGTCCATAAGTGAAAATGGAAAGGCCTTCATCTTCAATATACTCCCATCCACATTGACGGGGGTCATGCTCGAACAAACCACCTCGAACTCCTTCAAGTGTTTGTTGGGGTCTTCCATAGACAAGCCATGGAACTTCGGAATATGGTGTAACAAACTGGATTTGAGTTCAAATTCCTCAGTCTTCCCCTCTGCAGCCGTGGGGTATTGGATACAAAGAGGCAATGCATTATCCAAACCCGAGGCCGAAAGCTCCTTGATGGTTCTATTATCTACTGCCATGGCTTGTTCTTCTTCAAAAATCTGATCCGTGGGCTTTTCTTCTACACCTACTTCGTCTTCTTCAAGCCCAGGTTGTGGTGGCTCTTGTTGACTCCTCGTTCTCCTCAAAGTGCGTTCAAAATCACCGTCAAAGTCGGAGATGTTCTCTATAATAGGCCGAGAGCTACGAGTCATACACAGTACCTAAAAAAAAAAAAACAAGGAAACAAACAAACTAAGAATCTGAAATAAGAATGCACGAAAAACAAAAAAAATATAAAAATAAAGACAAGGGATTAGCAAAGTTGCTAAATCCCCGGCAACGGCGCCAAAATTTGATGTGAGAATTACTTGACACTCAAATTAAACCCTCATTTGACAATTGTAGTAGAATGGATAAGTGAGGGATCGTTCTAGACCGGGGATTAGGAGGGCTTGCTAAAACCTTCTAAATTGACTTAAAAACATAAAAACACAATATAAAACACTATTTAATGCTTGAAGAAAGCAAAACTAAAAATAAGAAAGATCAAGACTAAGATTTCAACGAAATAGGGGGGAATTGGATTTGGACGAATTTAAACTAAAATGAATACTTGGAAACAAAACAAATTGTAAATATGGATTTGACGGAAATGAATGGATGGGAAGCTAGCTAAGGGTTCTTTCTCTACACATGATATTTATGCATATGAATCAATTTCCAGTTATTCCTTCATTGAATTATGAACGACAATGCCCCAAATTAACCGTGACATCACTAGTTAACCCTCAGATTTTCCTTATATTATTGGATTGGATGGCATCATTCGACAACCCAAAACATTCTCAAAAGTTCCCTACATGTCATCATAATAGAGATACAATCGAAGATCATTAAGAATAATGAAAACCATAAGCATTGACAAAGCATTTGCAACTATGACATCATGTTACTCATGCTAAGAATTAAACTTAACGCGATCGTGACAAGCGACCTTCACTACTTTCAAGTATAAGTTAGTAACGATTATGTGAAACCTTCTTAAACTTTAGCCACATATTCATGCATGCTAATTAAGTATCGACCCTCAATCAACAAACACAAATAAGTTAATCATCAAATAGTTAAGCCAATTGCATTCACGAATCAAGAGTTCATAACCGGAATTCATCAATTCATATCACATAAATAATCATGGTATTGAAATCACTCCTAGCCAAAAAGGGTTTAGTTCCTCATAACTTTGAAATCAAAGAAACACCTAAACATTCCAACAACTCAAACTTGAATTGTATGAATGTTTAGGCACCCTTCTCTTCCATTCCTCATATTACAAAACAAAGAGAATTGAATTTAAACATTGAAATCAAAGAAACGCGTAAACATTCCAACAACTCAAACGTGAATTGTATGAACGTTTAGGCCTTCTTCTCTTCGTCTTCATTGTAGCACAAGGACTAAGGGATGTTGTTGGTGTGTTGAATGGATTGGGGAATTATGGAAATGGAAGAAATGGAGGAGAAAGGGAAGGGAATGGTGTAGAAAATGGAGAGACTCACGGCTAGGGAGAAGATGGAAGTGTTTGTGGTGTGTTGTGTATGAAAAATGAGATGATCTTGAATGAATGAATGCAAGGGTATTTATAGGAGTAGTGGAGGGAACATATGGCTGTTTGTTTAAGATGCAAGTGGCTAATTAATGATGGAAAATCAGTTAGGAAAACATGTGAAAACTGGAATTGCATGTGAAGGTGTTGGAATGTGCTGAAATGGTGAAGGGGATACACGGCATTGAGAAGCTTTCTTGCTCATTTTCTGAATGCAATGATGAAGAGTTTAATAATTAATGCATGTAGGTGGCTGAAATGATGAAGAATGAGTGGTGGAAATGAAAGGGAAAGCTAGAAGACATGTGAAGATGCTGGAATTGATGAAGGGGATACACGGCAATGTTTGGAATATGGAGAAAAGGGTGCATGTGGTTGTAATGTTTGTTGGTTAAAGATGCATGTGGATGTATTATACAATGGGAAAGTATGTGATTGAATTAAAGGATGCAAAGTGAATGAATCTTGAATCATTGTGGATGAAAGGTGGAAGTGCATGTGTTGATGACTAGGTTAGTGGGTGGAAATCTGAAAATGGCATATAGGAATGGGAGCTCACGGTTTGAATGTGTAAAGTGTGTGTGAATGCATGTGAAGATGCAATAAATAATGCATGTAGGGTTAGGAAATAATGAAGAAATGCATGTGAGATGTTTGGAAAGGAAATGGGAACCCACGGCAATGAAGTTGTTTTGTGTTGTGAATTATGATGAATGCATGTGAGTTAAAGAGGGAGAATGTGGTGAAATGATGAAGTAGGAAGGTGGAAATGCATGTGAGATGTTTGGAAAGGAATAAAGAATGAATGGTGGAAATGTGAGTGAATGATGTGTGGTGAGTGATAAGTGAATGGTTTGATAAGTGATAAATGAACTAGTTTAAAGGGCTAGGGTTTAAGTACATAGAATGGGCCTAAAATAGGTTGGTTTGTATGGCATAATGTGTTTGATTGGGCTAGAGGTTTTCCATGGCTCAAAGGATTTGTTTGATTGGGCTAGGCCCTTTGTTTGATGTCCCCAAAGAGCATACAAGGCTTCAATTTCGTCCATCCTCTTTGCTCCATGATTAAGCTATCCAAATCATGCACAAAAATGCTCCAAATAGCCTCAAAATGCACTTTCTTGCTCCCTAAGCCCTTAGAACCTGAAAACACACAAAAGAAGCATAAAGGACTAAAATAACTAGAGAAACATAACGTAAATGCACGAGAACAAGCCATTTAAGTCGCATGAATATGCTCCTATCAAGGTCGGATTCACAGTGACCGTCAAAGGTTTTCGTCTTTCCTCCAGAGGCACCTTTTTCCTGGCTCATCCAGCGCTTGGCCAAGTATTGAGGCCTGGAATGCTCTAGCTCCGATGCCTCCCGCTCCGATGCCTTCCGCTTCAATGCCTTCCGCTTCGATGCCTTCCGCTCCGATGCCTTCTGCTTCAAAGCCTTCTGCTTCTATGCCTTCCGCTCCGACGCCTCGTAGTGGGGCTTCACGTAAACAACCTTTGTGAAGCTCCATCTTTCTCCATGTTTAGTATTTTATTTAATATATGAAATTTTTTTTTTTTTTTTTTTTTTTCAGTGCATTGGGTTGCCTCCCAAGTAGCGCTTTCTTTTACGTCTTGCAGCCGGACGAAGAACCCAATCACTCCAGGATATGTTCACGAATCGGATGAGAACTCCAAGTCATGAACTAGTACCTAAAACAAGAAACAAAACACTGGTTAAGAATCTGGAATAAAAACAAACAAAAATAAAACAATCCAAGGGATTAGCAAATTTTCTAATCCCCGGCAACGGCGCCAAAATTTGATGCGAGAATTATACGCACACAAATTAAACCTTCTTTTTGACAATTGTAGTATAGGTGCAAGTAGGGATCGTTCTGGACCGGGGATTAGGAGGGATTGTTAACCACTTGGATTTGACTCAAAAACGTAAAATAACAATATGAAACACTATACTAGACTCAAAGAATGCAAAACTAAACTTTAAAACACTAAGACAAACCAAAAGACTCAAAACAACACAAACACACTCAAATCTGCCTAAAAACCACTTTCTGGGCAGATTTGAGCACAAACACAAATTTGGACGAAATTAAGTAATAACTTGACTCAAGAACGTAAAAACACAATATAAAACACTAAACTAACTCAAAGAATGTAAAACTAAACACTTAAAACATTAAAACAAACCAAAAGACTCAAACATCACCCAAAACACTCAAAACTGCCTTAAAATCACTTTCTGGGCAGTTTTGAGCACTTTGGTGAATTTGGACGAAATTGGGAAATAAAATGAATCAAAACACTTTAAAACATAAACTAAACAAATTCTAAACACTAAAGAACAAGAAAGTAAAGGGGGGTTTTAAATTGACGAGAATTGAAATAACAAAACAAGTTAATAAACTAAACAGATTGTAAAACGAATTTGATGGAATGGAATGAATGGATGATAGAATGGCTAAGGGGTTCATCTCCATACATGTTATACTTGCATAATAAAATGATTTCCAATTGCATTTCAATAAACCATGAAACTCAACACCCCGGGTTAACCGTGATGCACTAATTAACCTTCAAATCTTCCTAACGTTATTGAATTGGATGGGTTAGCGCATACAACAATTCAAAACATTCCCCACAAGTCCTCAACATGAATGCATAGAAGAGATACAAGCAAGAATCATTACGCTCTATGAAAATTATAAGTGTTGACGAGGCATTCGTTACTATGGATTGCATGAAACTTATGCCAAGAATTTGTTTAACGCGATTGTTTATAAGCAACCTCCACTACTTGTGAATATAAGTTCATAACGATTAGGTGAAACTTACTTATATTCTAGCGTCATATTCATGCATGAAAATTAAGCGCGCATTCTCAATAAACATACATAAATAAGTTATCAATCAAACGGTTAAACAAATTGAATCCACAACTTATGAAATGCAATTAGAAGTATTCAAATCAAAATGCAAGCATAAACAAATATTCGAATCACCCCCTAACTAAGGGGGGTTTAGTTCCTCATGGTACAAAACAAAGAGAATCAAAGAAACACCTAAACATTCCAACAACTCAAACTTGAATTGTATGAACGTTTAGGTCCTCTTATCTTCCATTCCTCATTCGTACAAAACAAAGAGCATTGAAATTAAACATTGAAATCAAAGAAACACCTAAACATTCCAACAACTCAAACTTGAATTGTATGAACGTTTAGGCACTCTTCTCTTCCTCTTCGTTGTAGCACAAGGTCTAGGGATAGTTTGATGGTGTGAATGGTTTGGGGAGTGGTGGAGGAATGGAAGAGGAGTGGTGGAATATGGAAGGATGGTGTGGTGGAATGTGGAAGGATGGTGTTTGGATTCTAAGGGAGGGGATGGAAGTGTGGAATGGAGTGGGTGGACTTTGTGAAGGGCACGGCCCCAAGGGACCAATTTCTGTTGTGAAATGAATTGTGAATGAATGAGAATGAATGAATGAGTATTTATAGGTGAAATGGGGGGAACATGACAGCTAGGTTGCATGTGCTAATGCTTGTGTGTGCATGTGAAATCTGCCAAGATGCATGTGATTAAAGGGTGGAATGAATGGAATGCAATCTGAAATGCATGTGAATTAAAACTAGAGTGATGATGATGAATGCATGTGCAAAGGAAGTGGATTTTCTGCAAATGCAAGGTGAATGTGCATGGCTGAAAATGCATGTGAAAGCATGTGAATTAAATGGATGTGAGTGGAAATGTGGCTGCAATGATGAAGTGAATGCATGTGGAATGGATGCAAAGGGAATTAGGCTCGGCAATGATGGTGTTTTTCTGTGGTGAATGGTAATGCAATGTGTTTGCATGTGAATTAAAGCTATGTGAATGATTAGGGTGAGTGTACATGTGCTTTGACAGCTAGGATGAATTAATTAAAGGAAGTGCATGTGATTGCAAAATGTGAATGATTATGAGTGTGTGTGAGTGAATTAAAGGATGGAATGCATGTGAAATGAATGAAATGCAATCTGAAATGGGATAGCATGTGGGTGAATGTGTGGCTGCAATGATGAAGTGAATGCATGTGTTGAATGATTAAAGTGCATGTGCAATGTTTTAAAGGATGGAATGATGGAGGAACAAGTGCATGTGAATGCATGGTGATAGCATGTGCACGGTTTTGGTTGGAATGATGGCAGATTGTGAAAACATGTGAATGCATGTGTTTGATGAATGATAAGTGGTGAATGATATGATAAGTGATAAGTGGTGAATGATAAGATAAGTGATAAGTGGTGAATGATAAGTGATGAATGATAAGTGGTGAATGATAAGTGATATGATATGTGATTATGATAAGTAATGGGAGCATGTGAGAGAATGAATAATGAATGCATGTGTATGGTTTTGGGAGAAAGGTGGAGATGCACGGCATAAGGGAATTGGAAAGGTTTAAATGTCCTAAAACTAAAGGGAACAAAGTTCCAACACTTTGGTCTTCAATTTCGTCCAACATTTTGGCGCCAAGCATAAGCTATCCATCCTTAACCCAAAAGTGCTCCAAAAGTCTCCAAAATGCATCTTTTTGCTCCTTTAGCCCTTTGGACCTACAAACACACGAAAATAGCTTAAAGGACTAAAATAACTAAAGAAACATAACGTAAATGCACGAGAACAAGCCATTTAAGTCGCATGAATATGCTCCTATCAGCTCAAAATTGGCAGCCCTATCAACAATGTCACCATGGCTACTTTCGGCCATATTAGGTGGTTGTAGGGCAATCACTCCAAGTTCTTCTCCAGTGGTGGTTCTTGATACATCCTTCGTGATAAGTGTGGATCCTTTCGGCCCTATGTCCTTATGCACATCTATGACAAAAAAAGAATGACTATCGTTAGGATTCTTAATAGAGTCATAAACATTGAATTTAATTATATCACCACCCAACTCCATTGTTAGTGCTCCCTTGGCCACATCAATCTTTGTTTGGGCTGTTTTCATGAATGGACGGCCTAGCAAGAGTGGCAATGATGGAGCATGGCTCGAATCCTCCATTTCTAAGACATTAAAATCTGCAGGAAAGATGAGATGATTGACCTGCACTAAAACATCCTCAAGGACTCCCTTGGGATAAACATTAGAACGATCGGCCAATTGAATTATAACGCCATCTTGTTTTAACTCACCAAGGTTCATAGATGCATAAATGGAATACGGCATGACATTAATAGAAGCACCTAAATCTAACATGCATTGTTCAAATTTAGTGTTTCCAATTATGCATGGGATAGTAAAGCTCCCTGGATCCTTACATTTTGGAGGTAACTTTCATTGCAAAACCGCGGATACATTTTCACTTACTTTCACAACTTCTTTGTTTGAAATTCTTTTCCTAGTTGTGCATAACTCTTTTAAAAACTTCGCATACCTGGGCACTTGCTTAATGGCATCAAGTAAAGGAATGTTTACTTGGACCTTCCTAAATGTCTCAAGAATGTCTTTCTCCTGCTTCTCCTTCTTTGTTTGCAAAAATCTCTGAGGAAAAGGAACATTGGGTGGAACGGGGTTAGAATTAATCAAATTGGAACCTAACTTACCCTTGGTGGCCGAATTGGATGAGTTGAATGCATTATGGTGCCTAGGTAGTTGCGGCAAGGGTGTTTGTACCCTTGCCGTCGGCTTGCTTGCATCCTCCTCTTCATGTTGCAGCTTCCCTTCGTCATTAGGACCTGTTTTGGATGGTTTAGGACCTGCCCCAACTTCTTTTCCACTTCTCAAGGTGATTGCATTGGCCGTTTCGAACCCTCCCTTTGGGTTTGGAATGGTTGAGCTTGGGAGCTTGCCTTGGTCTCGGAATTGCGCTACAAACTCCGCAATCTGCCCAATTTGTTTCTCCAATTGATCCACCCTTTTGTCATTGCTTTGCATTGCCTTGGCTTGATTTTCTTGCCCCTGAGACAAGTTAGTTAGTAATTTAAGAAGTTTATCATTGTCTAAAGTGTTACCTGAACTTGTTTGGGCAGATTGTGGAGGTGCTTGTGTGGGTGCGTATGGATTGTTGTAGAAGCCCGGGGGTTGTTGCCTAAAGCCTCCTTGTGATTGGGGTTGTTGTGGCTCCCTCCACTTGAAGTTTGGGTAATCTCTTCAACCGGGATTGTAGGTGTTGGAGTACGGATCATATTTGGGTTGGTTTTGGCCTTGGAAACCAATGGCATTGGCAGATTCCCATCCTCCATTCTCTATCAACTGAGGGCATGTCTCGGAAGGATACCCTTGCATTGAACACACGCCACACACTTGGTTTGCTTGTGGTTTTGACCCCTTGACAACCTGAGACACAAGAAAAGTAAGATTAGCCAATTGTGATTGAATGTCAGAAATTGCACTTACCTCATTTACACTTTGTTGCCGTGGCCCCTCTCTTTGTCCAACACCTTCATATTGTTGAGCATTGTGTGCTCGGTTTGCAATTAGAGTTTTGGCATCCACCGGAGTCTTGTCCACTAATGCACCACCCGCCGAGGCATCTAGCATTTGACGTTCCATGGGAAGGAGTCCCTCGTAGAAATATTGAATGAGCAGCTCCTCCTTCATTTGATGCTGTGGACATGAAGCAACAAGTGATTTAAAACGTTCATAATAAGAAGGAAACGACTCACCTTGATTTTGTTGGATGCCACTAATTCGTTTCCTCAAGAGAATGATCTTTACAGTGGGAAAGAATTTCTCTAAGAATGCACGTTTCATACTTTCCCAAGAATTGACAGTTCCGGGGGCCAATTCAAACAACCAATCTTTAGCCTTGTCCACAAGGGAGAATGGAAAGGCCTTCATCTTCATAATACTCCCATCCACGTTGATGGGTGTCATACTTGAGCAAACTACTTCAAATTCCTTAAGATGTTTGTTAGGATCTTCCATGGACAACCCATGGAATTTAGGAATATGATGTAATAAACTAGACTTAAGTTCAAATTCGTCCGTCTTACCTTGAGCTGCCGTGGGGTATTGTATGCATAAAGGAACGGCATTATCCATACCTGAGGCAGAGAGCTCTTTGATGGTTCGATTGTCCACGGCCATGGTTTGTACTTCCTCCACAAACTGTGCCGTGCCCCTTCCTTCCTCTTCTAAAACTTCTTCTTCAAGGTCAGGTTCAAGGCTAGGTGGGTTAGACTCTTGCTGGTTCTTTTGTCTTCTCAAAATCCTCTCAAAATCGTCGTCGAAGTCCAAAATAGTCTTATGAACAGGTTGGGAACTTCGAGTCATACACTAGTACCTAAAAACAATGAAACAAACAAATCAATAACTAATGATAGAAAACAAACGAAAAATAAATAAAAAGAAATAACGAGGGATTAGCAAAGTTGCTAATCCCCGGCAACGGCGCCAAAATTTGATGTGAAAATTAGTTAAGCACACAAATTAACCCTGTAGTTGTCAAATTGTAGTAAGGATGCAAGTAGGGATCGTTCAAGACCGGGGATTAGGAGGGCTTGCTAAAACCTCTAAACTGACTTAAAAACATAAAAACAAAGTTAAAAACGTTCACAAAGACTCAAAGGACTCAAAACAGGTTCAAAAGACTCAAAACTGCCTAAAAACACTAACTAGGCAGTTTCTGACCTTAAACACAATTTTGGACGAATTTAAGGTTATGGTTTGACTCAAAACACTTTAAAACACAAACTAAACAGATTCTAAACACTATAGAACAAGAAAGTAAAGGGGGGTTTTGATTTGACGAAAATTGAAATAACAAAACAAGTTATAAAACTAGGCAGATTGTAAAACGAATTTTGGAAACAATATGATGGATGGATTAGTTAGAGGTCCATTCTCCACACATGACACATTTGTATATGAATCGATTCTCCAATTGCTTTTCACTAACTATGATGCTCAACACCCCAAGTTAACCGTGAACAGCACTTTTTTAACTTTCAAGTTTTCCTTAAGTTATTGAATTGGATGGGAATGCGCATACAACAACTCAAAACATTCTCTAAAAGTCCCTTACGTGAGAAGCACAATAAAGGTACAATCAAAGATCATTAAGTTCCATGAAAACTATAAGTATTGACGAGGCAATTGTTACTATGAAAAGCATGAAACTTTTGCCAAGAATTCAATTAACGCGGTTGTGGCTAGCAACCTTTACTACTTATGTTTATAAACTTGTGACGATTAGGTGAAACTCGTTTATAAACTAGCGTCGAGTTCATGCATGAAAACTAAGTATGCATCCTTAATCA
Organism: Pyrus communis; assembly: GCF_963583255.1. Taxonomy (NCBI): domain Eukaryota; kingdom Viridiplantae; phylum Streptophyta; class Magnoliopsida; order Rosales; family Rosaceae; genus Pyrus; species Pyrus communis. Next base: position 14,165,922 of record NC_084811.1, read on the forward strand.
ACATACAAGAACAAGTTTTTAATAAACAGATAATTGAATTGTAATCACAACCTAACAAATCACAATTGGAAGAAATCAATTCATATTTCAAACATGTTCATGGCTTCAAACTTTCCCCTAACTAATTAGGGGTTTAGCCACTCATGATTACAACAAACTCAGAGATTAATAACAAAGTAAACATTGAAAACAAGAACGAAGTACACCTAAGAACGCTCCAACCTGCAAGCATGAAACGTTCAAGGCCTCCTTCCTCTCCTAGTTGCTGCGGCACAAGGGTTTTGGTGAGTTTAGGGGGTTATGGATGATGTAGAATGATGGATTTAGGTTTAGGATCGATGTGGGGGACGGCAAGGGTTGGTTTTGGGCAGAAAATATGGAGAATGGTGAAGTATGGATGTGTTAGAGGGAAGGGATGAATTTTTGGCGTGAATGGTGAATGAATGAATCTCTTGTGGCTGCAACAAGGAGGTTTATTAATAGGATTTCAGGACTTAAAACCCTAGGTTATTTAGGTAATCAGAATTTAAGTCAAAAGCTTTTAGAAATAGGAAATCAAATCAGAAAAGTGAAGGAAACTACCTAAAAGTTGCGGCAAAGGGATTAAACACAAAAGGAATGTGTTTTAATGCAATGAAATAAGAAAGAATCATCTCCCTTGCACGGCAAGGAAGAGGGAAGGTCAAGGGAGGTGCACGGCAAGGCTTTTATAGGAAATAAGTGAGTGTTTAATTCCCCAAATTCATTCTAAGAAGCAGGAATTAAGTTAAATCCCTTTAGAATAGGTAATTGAAATCAGGAATTAGGGGAAAAAGGGCTAAGTCTTGCGGCAAAGGAAGGAAAAGAAAGGGAAAGTACAATTAAACTTGCAGATTTTGGGAGAAAAGGAATGTATAGGTGCGGCTAAGACTTTTAAGAAAGGGATTGTGACATAATCTTGCAGATTTTGGGAGAGAAGAGGAAGGTAGGGTGCGGCACAATTTAGGACATGTCTAGGGCTTCTAGAACATGTGATTTAGGCAACCAACATTATTTAGAAACTTGCACAATTGGAAACCTTTCAAGAATAGAAACTTCCCATAATGGAAACTAGTTTCCAATTCTTGATTCCTCCTTTTTCCCTTGATTCTAGGCTCACTTGGTCTTCAATTTCGTCCAACACTTTGGCTCCAAGCATAAGCTATCCATCCTTAGCCCAAAAGTGCTCCAAAAGGCTCCAAAATGCACTTCTTTGCTCCTTTAGCCCTTAGAACCTGAAAACATACGAAAATGGCTTAAAAGACTTAAACAACTAAGAAATAACAACGTAAATGCACAAGAACAAGCCAACTAAGTCGCCTAAATATGCTCCTATCAAGAACAAGCTAATTAAGTCGCATGAATATGCTCCTATCAAAAGACTCAAAAAAGCACAAAACAATAAAAAAGACTCAAACTAAACTCTAAAGGTGATTTGGACGAAAATTACTTTTAACTTGACTCAAAACACTTAAAAACACAACTTGGACAAATTCTAACTAATTTTACATAACAAAGTAAAGGGGGATTGGATTTTGGACGAAATTAAGGTAAAAACAAACAGATTATAAAGACTCTTAACAAGTTGGACGAAATTAGGAAAAACTATGGTTGATAAGCTAGCTAGAGGGTCCTTCTCCACACATGACACATATGCATATGAACCAATTTCCAATTATTTTTCCTTTAGACTATGAATGACAACGCCCCAAGTTAGTTGCATCGCACAACTAACCATCAGATTTTCCTTATTTCATTGAATTAGATGGAATGCGCATCTAAACCAAATTATCTTTCTCAAGTTCCCTATATGAAACGCATGATAGAGATACATGTCAAAAGTCATCAAGTTCTATGAAAGTCATAAGCATTGACAAGGCATTCATCACTATGAAACACATGAGACTCATACCAAGGATTTACTTAACACGATTGTGACTAGCAATCTCCACTACTTGTGAATATAAGTGAATAACTCTTACGTGAAACCCCCTTATACTCTAGCATCAAATTCATGCATGCAAATTAAGTGTCGACCCCCAACCCACATACATAAACAACTTTTAATAACTTAGATAAGCAAATCACATTCAAGCCTTAAGAAACAATAACTGGACATAATCAATTCATATAAAACATATAATCATGGCTTCGAATTCACCTCTAACTAAAAAGAAATTAGTTCCACATGTTCGCAAAACAAAGATAATTAAACACAAAGATAGAATACACCTAGAAACACTCCAGGGGGCTTCTCCTTCCTTCCTTGCCACCAACAATGGGGATTTGTGTGAATTTAGGCTCTTGAGGTGTGGTGGATGGTGTGGTGTGAATTTGTGCTAGAGGTGATAGGGGCATATTTATGCACCTTAGTTTAGCTTGCTCTTGTGCATTTATAGTGTTTTTCCTTAGTAAAGTAGTCTTTTAAGCTAGTTTTATGTATTTTCAGGATTTAAGGGCAAAGTATGCAAAAGGATGCATTTTGGAGCCTTTTGGAGCAAATTAGAGCTTGGAATGGATATCATATGCTTGGAGCCAAGAGGATGGACGAAATTGAAGACTTGAAGATGATGATTCCTACTTGAGCAAGGTTTCCTACTTGAAGTAGGAAAGTTAAATCCCAATGGCCTCAAGTTGCAGCAACAAAGAAGTTTTCCAAGTCCAAGAAGGAGAAGAATTCCAAGATGAAGAAGGATTAGCTTTCCTAATCCTAATGCACAAGGTTTTCAGCCACAAAGAGGAGTCCTAAACACTTTAGGACATCTTATCCTAATCCTATGGGGATGCCATGCACTTTACCTTATCTTGGAGGGTTTCTAGAAGCCTTAGATGCCCTATCCTATCTTTGCCGTGGGTTTTATCCAAATCCCCTTAGTTTTTAGGCTTTCTAAAAGCCTTAACATTATCCCTACTAAGGTGCCGCACCCTTATCTCTTTTTCCTACAAATTTGGCCCTTAAAACATGATTCTAGGAACCTTATCTTATCTCCTACAAAGGTGGCGCCCCAAATCCTTCTAGAAGCCCTAATCTGCCCTATCCTTTAGTGCCGCACCTATCCTTTCTAGAAAGCTGCTTTCCCTTGCCTTACAAGGCATTCTAGAAGCCTTATCACCTCATCTCCTTACCTGCCGCACCTAGGAAGCATTATCCCTTTTTATTTCTGATTCTAAGCCTATTTCCTTGTGGATTTGGGTTATTCAAGTCCATATCTGATTACCCTAGGGTTTTAAGTGCCTATATATACTCATATTAACCCCTAGATCAGATTACCACCTCTCATACACATTCATTCATTCCAGAAATTCGTCCAACCCTCTCCACATCCTTGTCGCAGCCACCAAACACCTTTCTCTTTAGTTTTAAGCTTTGCCGCACCATCCCCTTCCCCTAAACACTACTACATCCCTCCATGACCATGCATCCATACACCTAAGGCCCTAAACCTATCCCTAGACCTTTGCCGCACCAAGGAGGAGGAGAAGGAAGCTCGGAAGTTCATGCAATTCGAGTTCGCGTCGCTGGAATTTCTAGGTGTTTCTTTTCCTTTGATTTCAATGTTTAATTTCAATTCTCTTTGTTTTGTGCATATGAGGAACTAAACCCCCCCTTGGCTTGGGGGGGATTCGAAATACATGTTTATGCTTGTGATATGATTTGATTACTTCTAATTGCGTTTCATAAGTTGTGAATTCAATTTACTTATCTATGTGAATTACATTGATTTGTGTGTGTTGGTTGAGAGTGCACGCTTAATTATCATGCATAAATTGGATGCTAGGATATAAGGAAATTTCACCTAATCGTTATGGAATTATATTCACAAGTAGTAAAAGTTGATGATCTCAATTGCGTTAAGTAAATTCTTGGCATAAGTTTCATGCAATTCATAGTAACGAGTGCTTCGTCAATGCTTATGGTTTCAAAGAACTTAATGATTCTTGCTTGTATCTCTATTATGCAATTCATGTAGGGAACTTGTGGGGAATGTTTTGGGTTGTCGTATGCAATCATCCAATTCAATAACGTTAGGAAAATCTGAGGGTTAATTAGTGCAATTCACGTTTAATCTGGGGCGTTGAGAATTCATGGGTTATTGAAAAGCAATTGGAAATCGTTTTATATGCAAGTATAACATGTGTGGAGATGAACCCCTTAGCTAGCTTCCCATCCATTCAATTCCATCAAATTCGTTTTTACAATCTGTTCTAATTTAAAAAGTTTGTTTTGTTTTTAAATTCGTCCAAAACCAATCCCCCCTTTACCTTGTTGAGTCATAGTAGTTAGAAATCACTTTAGTTTGCGTTTTTAAGTGTCTTAGGTCAAGTTAAAACCAATTTTCGTCCAAAGTTGTGTCTAGTGTTCAAAACTGCCCAGATTGTGTTTTTAAGGCAGTTTTGAGTGTTTGGGGTGTTGTTTTGAGTCTTTTGGTTTGTTTTGGTGTTTTAAAGTTTAGTTTTGCATTCTTTGAGTCTAGTATAGTGTCTTAAACTTGTTTTTACGTATTTGAGTCAGTTTTCAAGTGATTTTGCAATCCCTCCTAATCCCCAGCCTAGAACGATCCCTACTTACATACTACAATTGATAAAAAGAGGGTTAATTTGTGTGCTTATAATTCTCGCATCAAATTTTGGCGCCGTTTCCGGGGATTAGCAACTTTGCTAATCCCTTGGATTGTTATTTTCGTTTTCTTATTAGATCAGATTCTTATGTTATTTTGTTTCTTGTTTTAGGTACTTGTTTATGACTCGGAGTTCTAATCCGGTTCACGAACATATTTTAGACTTTGACGACGATTTTGAGCGTGAGTTGAGACGTAAGAGGAAGAACTCGGAACCTAGTGAATCAAGTGCAAGTTCCGAGTCCGTTTCTGAATTTGAAGAAGAAGTGGAAGACATGGCAGCGGACAACCGAACAATCAAGGAGCTTTCCGCTTCGGGATTGGCCAATGCCGCACCCTTGTGCATCCAATACCCAAGGGCGGCTCAAGACAAGACTGCCGAGTTCGAATTGAAGTCAAGCCTGTTACATCACATTCCGAAGTACCATGGGCTATCCATGGAATATTCGAACAAGCACTTGAAGGAGTTTGAAGTTGTTTGGTCAAGCATGACTCCGGTGAACGTGGATGAGAGAGAAGATGAAGGCCTTTCCCTTTTCTCTCCAAGAGAAAGCGAAAGATTGGTTGTACGAATTGGCTCCCGGAACTGTCACATCATGGGAGAGCATGAAACGAGCTTACTTGGAGAAGTTTTTCCCAACTTCTCGAGTCATCCTCCTACGAAAAAGGATAAGTGGAATTCAACAAGATGAAGGTGAATCCTTTCCTACTTATTATGAACGTTTTAAATCTCTTGTTGCTTCATGTCCACAGCATCAAATGAAGGAGGAACTACTTCTACAATACTTTTACGAGGGACTTCTACCTATTAAACGTCAAATGCTAGATGCCTCAGCGGGAGGAGCCTTGGTGGACAAGACTCCCACGGCTGCAAAGACCTTGATTGCTAATCGAGCATTGAATGCTCAACAATACGAAGGCGTTGGACAGAGGAGTACCCCATGGCAACACCAAGTCAATGAGGTAAGTACCATAACCGAACTTCAAAATCAAATGGCTAACCTTACTACGTTGCTCTCTCAGGTGGTGGAAGGTCCAAAAGTCAAAGCCGTAGCTTCTTGTGGCGTATGCTCCATGCAAGGACACCCTACGGACAAGTGCCCACAATTGATCGAGAATGGAAGGTGGGAGACACTCAATGCCGTGGGATATGGCAACCAATACCAAACACGTGGTGATCCGTTTTCTAATACTTACAATCCCGGTTGGCGTGATCATCCGAATTTCAAATGGCGAGACCCCCAACAAGGTCAACAACAACGCGGATTTAGGCAACAACCCCCGGGTTTCTATCAAAAGCCGTTGGCACCACCACAAGCCCAAGCACAACCTGCCCAAAGCAATGTAGGTAATTCAAGTGATAATGATAAGATTTTTCAATTATTTACAACTTTGACGCAGGAAGTCCAAACTCAAAACAAAGAGAGACAAATCCAAGACAAGAGGGTGGACAAATTGGAGAAGCAAGTGGGACAAATTGCCGAGTTCATGGGGCAATTTCGTGAGCAAGGAAGGTTGCCTAGCTCAACGGTGGTCAATCCGAAAGGTGGATTCAAATCTGCAAAAGCTATGCATTTGCGAAGTGGAAAGCAAGTCGGATCTGACCTCAAACCATACAAATCACGTTCCAACGAGGAGGACGAGTTGAGAATTGAAGAGGAGGAGCAAAGGCCACTCACGGCCAAAGTGGAACCAAATGTGCCGCAAGTTCCAAGTGATCCCAAGTCGTCCAATTCATCCAATAAAGGTAAAAACGTGTCAAGTTCGGTTCCTACTAATAATTTTCCTGCGAATGTTCCTTTTCCTAGTAGGTTTAAGCAAACAAAGAAAGAAGAAGCGGAAAAGGACATTTTGGAGACGTTTCGGAAAGTTCAAGTCAATATCACCCTTTTGGATGCAATCAAGCAAGTCCCGAGGTACGCCAAGTTCTTGAAGGAACTTTGCACCAATAGGAGGAGGATTTCGACCAAGGAGGTGGTCAAAGTAGGTGAAAACGTCTCAGCCATCTTACAACGCAAGCTGCCCCCAAAATGCAAAGATCTGGGTAGTTTTACAATTCCGTGTGTTATTGGTAATTCAAGGTTTGAATCTGCCATGTTAGACCTAGGTGCATCTATAAATGTCATGCCATATTCAATTTATGCATCTATGAACCTATGAGCGTTGAGAAACGATGGTGTGATCATACAATTAGCCGATAGATTTAATGCCTATCCAAAGGGAGTTTTGGAAGATGTGTTAGTGCAGGTTAATCATTTGATCTTCCCGGCGGACTTCTACGTACTTGAGATGGATGAATCGGACCATGCCCCTTCATTGCCCATCCTCCTCGGAAGGCTATTCATGAAAACTGCTCGGACGAAGATTGACGTCTATAATGGCACGTTGACGATGGAATTTGATGGGGAAGTTATTAATTTTAATCTTTCTGATTCTATGAAGTACCCTAGTGAGAATCATTCATGTTTTGCTATTGATGTAATTGACTCTTTGTCGCAAGACTATTTTGACAAATTGAACAACGATGCACTTGAATTGGTCATTGCACAAGGCATGCACAAGAAAAACATTGAAGCCACAACCATGGGAACCTACGGCATGCATGATCATTCTTTTGCCGTGCCCCCTAATGATGAGGTCATTGAGATGGTGGCTGCCCTCGAGTCATTGCCATCACAATCGGGTAAGTATTCGGACCCTATTTTAAGTTCAGTTTCGGCTAATAAAATGCTTCCCTCAGTTGTGCAGCCACCCACACTTGAACTTAAGTTGTTGCCTAGTCATTTGAAGTACGTTTTCTTGGGCGAGGATGACACGTTGCCCGTCATTATTTCATCCTCACTCACGACACAAGAAGAGAGCAAATTGGTGCGAGTGCTTAAGGAGTACAAAACGGCAATTGGATGGACCTTGGCCGACATCAAGGGAATTAGCCCTACTACATGCATGCATCGCATACTTCTAGAGGAGGGGTCCAAAACATCCCGAGAGGCTCAACGCCGTCTCAACCCTCCGATGATGGAAGTTGTGAAGAAGGAGGTAATCAAGCTTTTGGATTGTGGAGTAATCTATCCAATCTCGGATAGTAAGTGGGTCTCACCCGTTCAATGCGTTCCGAAGAAATCTAGAGTGATTGTGGTTGCAAATGCCGAGAATGAACTTGTTCCTCAACGCATTCAAACCGGTTGGAGGGTGTGCATCGATTATAGGAAGCTAAACGTCGCAACAAGGAAGGATCACTTCCCATTGCCGTTCATCGACCAAATGCTTGAGAGGTTAGCCGGTTATGCTTTCTATTGTTTTCTTGATGGTTATTCTGGTTATAATCAAATTGTCATAACACCCAAAGATCAAGAAAAAACCACTTTTACATGCCCCTTCAGTACTTTTGCATATCGTCGCATGCCTTTTGGTTTATGTAATGCACCTGCTACATTTCAACGATGCATGATGAGCATATTTTCTGATTATGTTGAGAAAATCATTAAAGTGTTTATGGATGATTTTAGCGTGTTTGGTGATTCTTTTGATGGTTGCTTGCATAATCTTAGTTTAATCTTAAAACGTTGCGTTGAAACTAACCTTGTTCTTAATTGGGAGAAATGCCATTTCATGGTTAAACAAGGCATAGTTTTAGGTCATATAGTCTCTGAAAACGGTATTGAGGTTGATAAGTCGAAAATAGATCTTGTACGTCACTTACCCTCTCCAACTTCGGTTAGAGAGGTTCGTTCTTTTTTGGCCATGCAGGATTTTATCGTAGGTTTATCAAGGATTTCTCGAAGGTTGCACAACCTCTTTGCCGTCTCCTACAAAAAGACGTGACATTTGAATTCACCAAGGAGTGCACGGCATCATTCAACCAACTTAAGGAGTTGTTGACCACGGCACCCATCATTGTTCCACCGGATTGGAGTCTACCTTTCGATCTCATGTGTGATGCGTCCGACTATGCTTTAGGAGCAGTTTTAGGACAAAGAAAGGACAAGAGGCGGCATGTCATCTACTACGCCTCACGGACATTAAACGATGCACAATTGAACTACTCCACTACGGAAAAAGAACTTCTTGCCGTTGTCTTTGCTTTAGATAAATTTCGATCATATCTAATTGGTACTAAAGTAATTGTTTTCACTGATCATGCAGCTCTAAAGTACTTGCTCACTAAAAAGGAGGCCAAGCCACGGCTAATTCGTTGGATGTTGTTACTTCAAGAGTTCGACATCGAGATTCGTGACAAGAAGGGAAGTGAAAACGTGGTGGCTGACCACCTAAGCCGAATGGTGCATAATGAGGAGTCCCTACCCATTGCAGAGACATTCCCCGATGAACAATTGTTGTCCATAACGGTTAGTACACCTTGGTATGCCGATATAGTTAATTTTTTGGTGTCAAAACGGATTCCAAGTGAGTTCAATAGGCACCAACGTGACAAACTTAGGCATGATGCACGGTTTTATGTGTGGGATGATCCATACTTATGGAAATTTTGTCCCGATCAGATTATACGTCGTTGTGTGCATGATTCTGAATGTCATTCAATTTTGAGTTTTTGTCATACATATGCATGTGGAAGGCACTTTGGCACACAACGCACGGCCCTCAAAGTGTTACAATGTGGATTTTATTGGCCTAGTATTTTTAAGGATGCTAGAACGTTTTGCTTAACATGTGATAAATGCCAAAGAGTGGGTGGTATTAGTGCAAAGGACCAAATGTCGCATGTTTCTATCCTAAATGTTGAAATTTTTGATGTTTGGGGTATTGACTTTATGGGTCCCTTTCCGTCATCATTTGGTTTTATGTATATTTTGCTTGCGGTTGATTATGTGTCGAAGTGGGTGGAAGCAAAAGCCACCCAGACTAATGATACTAAAGTGGTTGCAGATTTTATTAGAACTAACATTTTTGCAAGGTTTGGCATGCCACGAGTGATCATTAGTGATGGAGGGTCCCATTTTTGCAACCGGACCATTGAGGCGTTATTGAGGAAATACCATGTCACCCATAAGGTTTCTACACCTTACCATCCTCAAACGAATGGCCAAGCCGAGGTTTCCAACCGAGAGATCAAGCAAATCCTAGAAAAGACCGTTGGGCCAACAAGAAAGGATTGGAGTTTACGGTTAGATGATGCACTTTGGGTGTATCGTACGGCGTACAAAACATTCATTGGGATGTCCCCTTTTCGACTTGTCTATGGCAAGGCGTGCCATCTTCCCGTGGAGTTGGAGCATAAATCTCTTTGGGCCGTCAAGAAGTTCAATATGCACTTAGATGAAGCGGGAAGTCATAGGAAATTCCAATTGAATGAGCTTGATGAAATACGGCACGAGGCGTACGAGAATGCAAGCATTTACAAGCAAAAGACCAAAGCTTTCCATGACAACATGATCCGTGGGAAATCCTTCTCCATTGGGCAGAAAGTGCTATTGTTCAATTCCCATTTACGTTTGTTTCCCGGTAAGTTACGTTCCAAGTGGATTGGACCGTTTGTTATTGATGCGTGATTTATACGCACACAAATTAAACCCTCTTTTATCAATTGTAGTAAGTATGCAAGTAGGGATCGTTCTGGACCGGGGATTAGGAGGGATTGTTAATCACTTGGATTTGACTCAAAAACGTAAAATAAATTTTAAAACACTATACTAGACTCAAAGAATTGCAAAACTAAACTTTAAAACACTCAAACAAACCAAAAGACTCAAACAGTACCCAAAGCACTTATAAACACAAACTAAATGTATTTCTAATTAATCTAACACTTTAAAATAAATGGGGGATTGGTTTTGGATGAATTTAAACTAAAACAGAAACTTGGAATTAAAACAGATTCTAAAAAAAAAACGAAATTAATGAAATAGAATGATGAAAAACTAGTTAGAGGGTTCCTTATCCACACATGAACATAAGCATATAATTTGACTCCCAGTTATGACTTCAACAAACGATGAATGACAATGCTCCAAGTTAATTAGGTCCGCTTAAATTAACCTTCAGATTTCCCTAGATTCATTGGATTGAATGGGATACGCATTACAACCAAATTATTCCTAATCAAAGTCTCTCACATGGAATACGCATGATAGAGACATTCAACAAAGATCATTAAGTTCAACGGAAATCATAAACATTGACTAGGCATTCATAACTATGGAATACGCATGTTAATCCAGCCTAGGGTTTACTAAACACAATCGTGACTAGCGATTTTTACTACTCATGAATATAAGTTCATAACGATTAGGTGAAATTCCCTTATATCCTAGCATCAAGTCTTAGGCATGCAAATTAAGTGTCGACCCTCAACCCACATACATAAACAAGTTCTTAATCAAAACAGAAAAGTAACCCACATCTAAAGTTCATGAATTCATAACTGGAGTAAATCAAATCATAACCAACATATGTCCATGGCTTCAAATTCGCCTCTAACTAAAAAGAAATTAGTTTCACATGTTTAACATAATTGAATAACAAGTTAAATTAAACATGAAAACAGAAACAAGAAAAGAAAGAACAAATGGATGGAAAGTTAGCTACGGGGTTCATCTCCACATATGTTATACTTGCATAATAAAACGATTTCCAATTGCATTTCAACAAATCATTAATTCTCAACGCCCCGGGTCAATTAGGTCCGCTTAAATTAACCGTCAAGTTTTCCTTAAGTTAATGAATTGGATGGGTTAGCGCAACGCAATTCACCACATTCTCCAAAAGTCCTTTACGTGAACAGCACAATAAAGATACAATCAAAGATCATTAAGCATTATGAAAACTATAAGTGTTGACGAGGCATTCGTTACTATGATGAGCATGAAACTCGTGCCAAGAATTCATTTAACGCGATTGTTTATAAGCAACCTCCACTACTTGTGAATATAAGTTCATAACGATTAGGTGAAATTCACTTATATTCTAGCGTCATATTTATGCATGAAAATTAAGCGCGCATTCTTAATAAACATTCATAAATAAGTTATCAATCAAACAGTTAAACAAATTGAACCACAACTTATGAAACGCAATTAGAATTAATCAAATCAAAATGCAAGCATAAACATATATTTCGAATCACCCCCTAGCTAAAGGGGGTTTAGTTCCTCATATCTTTGAAATCAAAGAAACACCTAAACATTCCAACAACTCAAAATTTGAATTGTATGAACGTTTAGGCACTCTTCTCTTCCTCGTTGTTGTAGCACAAGGTTTAAGGATAGGTTGGTTGATGGGATGGAAGTGTGGAATGGAGTGGAAATGGAGAAAATGGAGAAGGGGAAATGTTTGTGTATTACAATGGAAAAATGAGATTATGGTGCGGATTCCTCTCCCCTTAAACATGAATGAGTGATAGGTATATATAGGTGGAAGTGCATGGATTGATGAAGATTAGTGGGAGATAATGGCAATGCATGGATAATGGATAATGAGAAGTGGACGATTAATGGGAAGTGGAGAGATGGTTTGCACGGTTTTGGGTGGATTAAATGGATGGCTATGGATTAAAGGGAATTAAGGGGTGGTGCGGCTGAATGAATAATGGGAGTATTATAATGGAGTGAATGGCTTAATGGTTGAATAATGGGAGTGTTAGGTTTTTATTAATAATGGGAGGTCACGGCTTGAAACTTTTCTTTTGTTAAATGGGGGGGGTTTAGTGGGAAGGTATAATGGCATATTAGGGTGATGGAATAGATAATAAAATGGCATGAATGGGTGCTCCGAATTAGGGAATAGAATATTAGGGTTATGGAATTATGGTGGCTGATTAATGCACGGTTTTGGATTAAAGGGAATTAGGGTTTATGGATGATGGATAGGAATGGTGGGATGCACGGCTTAGGAGGAAGATTGTGTGATGCATAGTTTTGGACGTTCATTCCTCGTGCTCTATTTGCGTACACCACATTCCAGCTCAGTTTTGCTCCAAAAGCTCCAAATTGCATCATTTCATGTAATATGTCCTTTAAACCTGAAAACACATGAAAGTAGCTTAAAAGACTACTTTAACGAAGAAAACATAACAAAAATGCATAAGAACTAGCTAACTAAGGCGCATAAATATGCTCCTATCAAATTCCCCCACACTTAACTTTTGCTAGTCCTCGAGCAAAACAAAACAACTAAAGTAAACAAAACGAAACAAAACAAAGAAAACAACCTAAACCTTCCAACGTTTGCCTCAGGGATTTCCAATGAAACATGACATGTCAAAGATCATTACTCACATAGCTTTTAGTCCTACTTCCCCTTAAGCACATACTTTAATCATAGTCACCATTCACTAGTTCGCATTTAATCAATTAAAACATATTTTGAATGTAGTAACATGCCTTAGAGAATTCCCTCAATTCCTCACTCGTTATGCACTCAATTTTCACTCAAATTTTCTGACTACACACCCTACACTAGTTATATGTGAGAAGATTGATGTAAACATGAAAGACTAGTACTCACATACGTTATACAAAGAAAGCAATTTCGGGAGTAATTAAACGTGGATGGATATGATCTCATGAATGGGATTCTACTACTTAGATGCGAGAACCAGTGATACCATATGCTCATACCAAATTCAAACTCCACAATTGAAATGCACAACACTCAAGATAGAAGTCAAGGGTTGTAACGGGGCTTGGGGTATTGGCTCACAAGGGAAGGTAGGGATAAACAAAAGTTCTTTAAGCAATAGCAAGTAAAGCAATGAAATTAAGACCTAGAATTCCCTTAGAATGCAAAAATCAACTTTTAGACAAATAGGGGAAACACAAACAACTCTTAGGGCCTAATTCATTGTTTTGGGCCCTTACTTCAACAACCAATACTTTTCAAATTTTTTTTTTTTTTTTTTTTTTTTTTTTTTTTTTTTAACCGTGCCTATGGCATAAAAAAAACTCACATAAATACACTTTCCCCCACACTTATTTCCTACAACACATTAATCAAAAGGAATTCATTGCTTACTATGCTTCAAGAACAAGGGTAAGGATGGTCCTAATCTAGGCTAGGTGAGGATAATGCGGGTTAACAAAGAAAGTAGGCTAGACAAGGCTCAACGGGGTTAAATCCTATAAAACAAATGAAAAGGGAAATATGGCAATTTGGCTATGGTGTTCACTACACAACTTCATCTTGAATACGTGTTATGCAAATCAATGACATGCTTTGAATGAAATGGGCATGAGTTCTAGCATTTGGAACTAAGTGATGAAACGCCTTCTAAGTAGCAACCAAGCAAAGAATAATGAGATCATGCAACGACTTTAGAAAACAAAGAATGCACAGATTTTAACTCTCCAAATAAACATTTAAGCTCAAGTCTCACAGGGATGTAGTGTTAGTTTGAGCTCATTCCTTCAAGCATGTTATAAAAACTAATTTTTTTTTCTTTGTGATTGCATGTGAATTCGTGAACTATAACTACAACCAAGCATAAACCAAAGAGTATATCAAACGTCCATCCATGTTTGTAACTTTCTTTAACCGTCATGCAATTAAAAACCAAATCCTCATCATTGTGTTGGAAGGTAACCTACGACACAAACACACAAAAACAACTCTTTTTGGTTTTTTCAAAACAATTTTTCAAATTTTTATGGGATTTTCGAATTTTTAAGTCAAAACACATTAAAACAGTTTAAAAACATTTTAAAACAGCAAGGATCAATACTTGAAGTTATGGGTGATAAAATCCAACAAATTTGCATCAACATACTTAGTTACCCCCCCACACTTAAATCAAACATTGTCCTCAATGTTTTAAGCTTAAAACACACCAAACAAAAGAAAACATATAAAACAGCAACTAAACATACTAAACATGGCAGAATGTAATTAACAAAGAGAAGAGTTTAGGTACGCAAATCTGGTTATGGAGTGTAAATTCCATCTTCTCCTTGATAATTGCATTGAGGCTTTATCTTGGTGATTCCACAGGCTTACTCTTGAACTGGTTTCTGCCCATCGTTGATTTTCCTTTGTGCTACTTCTTGAACTGGGCAGCATGATGGTTCTTTTGGTCTTCCCCGAAGGTCTGAGCTTTCCCCCTTTATCTGTTTCTTTGTTCAATCTTTGCAGGAGTGGTCCCTTCTCTGGAAGTGTATCAACCGTTGAAGATGACTACTCGAGAGCAACGCCAGGTAAGCAATCAGGAATAGGTTCCAGGCAGTTGGCTCCAGATCGGAAGACTGACTCCAAGTGCCGGCTGATTGCTTCTTTCACTTTGCCATGCGAGTAAGAACAAGGACAAAGAAAAAGACAGGGAAAGAGCATGATATGAGATACTTTTGCTTTTGACCTTTATGATATGAGATACCTTTGCTTTTGAAGAAGCGGTGCATGAATCAGCACATGCATTTCCTCCTGGGTCATCTTTACTCCAGGCGTCTGGTATCATCTTTGGGGAAGAAGAAAATTTTGAGTAATTCAAAAGGCTTTGCTGGGAGTGCGCCCTCAGAGGTGAGAGAGAGTTGGTGGGCATTTTCTTCAAGTCTGCCTTGCCATAAGAGATGAAGGTCGACAAATATAGGGATTTTCTGAATAGAAAGTGGTGGTACTGCTCTTTTACCCTCTGTCGACAGACGTCTCTTCGATTTCTGAACGAACGGCTCTTCGATTTCTGCATGGCAAAAGTAGTCACGGGTGCGGCTCTTTTGACAAAGCTGCACGCGTTTTCTGAAAAGCAGAGAAAGCGTCGCCGAACTTTGCGCTTGTCGGCTAAAGACGTGTAATTGAGATGATGGCCTCCACGTGTTATCAGCTTTGTCAGATATCTTTTGACAAAGCTGAGCGCGTTTTCTGAAAAGCCGCGAATGCGTCGTCGAAATTTGCGGAGGAAAATCCGGATCTCTGAATCGGTGGACGCGTCGCCATGGCTTTTTATGGAGCTATCGATCACCCCAACAAATACACTCTGAAGAAATCCCATTCTTGAAAAATCGACTCCGGCCCTTTGAGAATTAATTCCATCCACCCCTTGAACACTTTTGAAAAATGGCAAACTCATCGAACCTTAGCTTGGAATTGAGCCTTAGCAGTGATACGGGCGCGCCGCGTCAAGGTAACGTATGGCGCCCTTCTTTCTTTTCTTCTAACGGTCCTCTCACAGGTGAAGACTCCGTGATGCAGGACGCCACAACAGCTACAATAGTAGCTAAGAACCTCCTCACTCCAAAAGATAGTAGGCTGCTGTCAGGACGGTCCGATGAGTTGGCCGTTCAAGAGTCCCTCGCACTTAGTGTTCAGTGTGCGAGCTCTGTGTCCAATATGGGCCAACGCCTGCTTGCCCGCTCCCGTCAGGTGGAATCATTGATGGCAGAGGTGGAAAGTCTCAAGCAAGAGATCAAGCAGCTGAAGTATGAGAATAGAAGTTTGCATGTGCTTGCAAACAACTATTCAACGGGCATGAAGAGGAAGCTTGATGAGCTGCAAGAATCCAATGTTCGAATGCAAAGTGACCGTCAAAGTGACCGTCAAAGGCTTTCGGCTTACTTCCAGAGGCATATTTTTCCTGGGTCATCCAGCGCTTGGCCAAGTATTGAGGCCTGGAATGCTCTAGCTCCGATGCCTTCCGCTCCGAGGGCTTCCGCTCCGATGCCTCCCGCTTCTATGCCTCCTGCTTCTATGCCTCCTGCTCCTATGCCTTCCGCTCCGACGCCTCGTAGCGGGGCTTCACGTAAACAACCTTTGTGAAGCTCCATCTTTCTCCATGTTTAGTATCTTTTTTTTTTTTTTTTTTTTTTTTTTTTTTTATGAACATGCTTTGTTTTATTTAGTGCATTGGGTTGCCTCCCAAGTAGCGCTTTCTTTTATGTCTTGCAGCCGGACGAAGAACCCAATCACTCCAGGATATGTTCACGAATCGGATGAGAACTCCAAGTCATAAACTAGTACCTAGAACAAGAAACAAAACACAAATCAGAAACTAAAACTAAAATACATAATAAAGACGAACAATCCAAGGAATTAGCAAATTTTCTAATCCCCGGCAACGGCGCCAAAATTTGATGCGTGATTTATACGCACACAAATTAAACCCTCTTTTATCAATTGTAGTAAGTATGCAAGTAGGGATCGTTCTGGACCGGGGATTAGGAGGGATTGTTAATCACTTGGATTTGACTCAAAAACGTAAAATAAATTTTAAAACACTATACTAGACTCAAAGAATTGCAAAACTAAACTTTAAAACACTCAAACAAACCAAAAGACTCAAACAGTACCCAAAGCACTTATAAACACAAACTAAATGTATTTCTAATTAATCTAACACTTTAAAATAAATGGGGGATTGGTTTTGGATGAATTTAAACTAAAACAGAAACTTGGAATTAAAACAGATTCTAAAAAAAAAACGAAATTAATGAAATAGAATGATGAAAAACTAGTTAGAGGGTTCCTTATCCACACATGAACATAAGCATATAATTTGACTCCCAGTTATGACTTCAACAAACGATGAATGACAATGCTCCAAGTTAATTAGGTCCGCTTAAATTAACCTTCAGATTTCCCTAGATTCATTGGATTGAATGGGATACGCATTACAACCAAATTATTCCTAATCAAAGTCTCTCACATGGAATACGCATGATAGAGACATTCAACAAAGATCATTAAGTTCAACGGAAATCATAAACATTGACTAGGCATTCATAACTATGGAATACGCATGTTAATCCAGCCTAGGGTTTACTAAACACAATCGTGACTAGCGATTTTTACTACTCATGAATATAAGTTCATAACGATTAGGTGAAATTCCCTTATATCCTAGCATCAAGTCTTAGGCATGCAAATTAAGTGTCGACCCTCAACCCACATACATAAACAAGTTCTTAATCAAAACAGAAAAGTAACCCACATCTAAAGTTCATGAATTCATAACTGGAGTAAATCAAATCATAACCAACATATGTCCATGGCTTCAAATTCGCCTCTAACTAAAAAGAAATTAGTTTCACATGTTTAACATAATTGAATAACAAGTTAAATTAAACATGAAAACAGAAACAAGAAAAGAAAGAACAAATGGATGGAAAGTTAGCTACGGGGTTCATCTCCACATATGTTATACTTGCATAATAAAACGATTTCCAATTGCATTTCAACAAATCATTAATTCTCAACGCCCCGGGTCAATTAGGTCCGCTTAAATTAACCGTCAAGTTTTCCTTAAGTTAATGAATTGGATGGGTTAGCGCAACGCAATTCACCACATTCTCCAAAAGTCCTTTACGTGAACAGCACAATAAAGATACAATCAAAGATCATTAAGCATTATGAAAACTATAAGTGTTGACGAGGCATTCGTTACTATGATGAGCATGAAACTCGTGCCAAGAATTCATTTAACGCGATTGTTTATAAGCAACCTCCACTACTTGTGAATATAAGTTCATAACGATTAGGTGAAATTCACTTATATTCTAGCGTCATATTTATGCATGAAAATTAAGCGCGCATTCTTAATAAACATTCATAAATAAGTTATCAATCAAACAGTTAAACAAATTGAACCACAACTTATGAAACGCAATTAGAATTAATCAAATCAAAATGCAAGCATAAACATATATTTCGAATCACCCCCTAGCTAAAGGGGGTTTAGTTCCTCATATCTTTGAAATCAAAGAAACACCTAAACATTCCAACAACTCAAAATTTGAATTGTATGAACGTTTAGGCACTCTTCTCTTCCTCGTTGTTGTAGCACAAGGTTTAAGGATAGGTTGGTTGATGGGATGGAAGTGTGGAATGGAGTGGAAATGGAGAAAATGGAGAAGGGGAAATGTTTGTGTATTACAATGGAAAAATGAGATTATGGTGCGGATTCCTCTCCCCTTAAACATGAATGAGTGATAGGTATATATAGGTGGAAGTGCATGGATTGATGAAGATTAGTGGGAGATAATGGCAATGCATGGATAATGGATAATGAGAAGTGGACGATTAATGGGAAGTGGAGAGATGGTTTGCACGGTTTTGGGTGGATTAAATGGATGGCTATGGATTAAAGGGAATTAAGGGGTGGTGCGGCTGAATGAATAATGGGAGTATTATAATGGAGTGAATGGCTTAATGGTTGAATAATGGGAGTGTTAGGTTTTTATTAATAATGGGAGGTCACGGCTTGAAACTTTTCTTTTGTTAAATGGGGGGGGTTTAGTGGGAAGGTATAATGGCATATTAGGGTGATGGAATAGATAATAAAATGGCATGAATGGGTGCTCCGAATTAGGGAATAGAATATTAGGGTTATGGAATTATGGTGGCTGATTAATGCACGGTTTTGGATTAAAGGGAATTAGGGTTTATGGATGATGGATAGGAATGGTGGGATGCACGGCTTAGGAGGAAGATTGTGTGATGCATAGTTTTGGACGTTCATTCCTCGTGCTCTATTTGCGTACACCACATTCCAGCTCAGTTTTGCTCCAAAAGCTCCAAATTGCATCATTTCATGTAATATGTCCTTTAAACCTGAAAACACATGAAAGTAGCTTAAAAGACTACTTTAACGAAGAAAACATAACAAAAATGCATAAGAACTAGCTAACTAAGGCGCATAAATATGCTCCTATCAGTTATTACTAATGTTTTTGTTCATGGTGCAGTCCAAATCCAAAGCTTGAAAACGGGACATGAATTTAAGGTGAACGGGCATCGTTTGAAGCCCTATTATGAGAACTTTGTGGAGCACACCGTGGATGACACCCCCTTGGATGCTGTGGGCTCCAATCTGGAGTGATTGGGTTCTTCGTCCGGCTGTACGACATTAAAGCAAGCGCTACGTGGGAGGCAACCCATGCATTCAACAAAGGAAGACCTAGAAAGCACTCCAATTCCAGATTTGCGTTCCTAAACTCTTCTCTTTGTTGCTATTTCGTTTCTGCCATGTTAGGTTGTTTAGTTGTTGTTTTGTTTGTTTGTTTGTTAATTGTGTGAGTCTATGCTTGAAACATTGAGGACGATGTTTGATTTAAGTGTGGGGGGGGGGGGGGGTAACTAAAGTGTTTTGATGCAAATTCGTAGGGTTTTATCCACCATAACTTCTAATGTTGTTTCTCACTGTTTTTAAGTGTTTTTAGAGTGTTTTGAAGTGTTTTTATGTCTTTTGGTAAGAAAATCCGAAAATTTACAAAAAAAATTACAAAATAGTTTTGAAAAACCCAAAAAGAGTTGTTTTTAAGTTGTTTTGTGTGTTTGTTTGCGTCTTAGGTCACCTTCCAACACAATGATGAGGATTTGGTTTTTAATTGCATGACTATTAAAGAATGTTGTAACCATGGCTGGAAGTTGATTTATGCTTTGGTTTATGCTTGGTTATGGTTATAGCTTATGAATTCACATGTAATTACAAAGAAAAAAATCAGTTTTTGTAACATGCTTGAAGGAAGGAACTCAAACTAACGCTACAACCCTGAGAGACTTGATGCGTGATTTATACGCACACAAATTAAACCCTCTTTTCGTCAAATTATAGTATATGTATAAGTAGGGATCGTTCTGGACCGGGGATTAGGAGGGATTGTTAATCACTTGGATTTGACTCAAAAACGTAAAAACACAATATAAAACACTAAACTAGACTCAAAGAATGTAAAACTAAACTTTAAAACACTAAGACAAACCAAAGACTCAAAATGCTTTTAAAAACACAAACTAAAATGATTTCTAACTAAATTGACATGTACGAAAATTGAAATAACGAAACAAGTTAAATAAACTAGACAGAATGTAAATATGAAATTGATGAAATGGAATGAATGGATGATAGAATAGCTAAGGGGGTCATCTCCATATATGTTACACTTGCATAATAAAAAGATTTCCAGTTGATCTTTCGATAAATTATGAAACTCATCACCCCGGGTTAATTAGGTCCGCTTAAATTAACCGTCAAGTTTTCCTTAAGTTAATGAATTGGATGGGTTAGCGCAACGCAATTCACAACATTCTCCAAAAGTCCTTTACGTGAACAGCACAATAAAGATACAATCAAAGATCATTAAGCATTATGAAAACTATAAGTGTTGACGAGGCATTCGTTACTATGATGAGCATGAAACTCGTGCCAAGAATTCATTTAACGCGATTATTTATAAGCAACCTCCACTACTTGTGAATATAAGTTCATAACGATTAGGTGAAAATCACTTATATTCTAGCGTCATATTCATGCATGAAAATTAAGCGCGCATTCTTAATAAACATACATAAATAAGTTATCAATCAAACGGTTAAACAAATTGAATCAACAACTTATGAAATGCAATTAGAAGTAATCAAATCAAAATGCAAGCATAAACATATATTTCGAATCACCCCCTAGCTAAGGGGGGGTTTAGTTCCTCATACAAAACAAAGAGAATTAAAATTAAACATTGAAATCAAAGAAACACCTAAACATTCCAACAACTCAAACTTGAATTGTATGAACGTTTAGGCCCTCTTCTCTTCCTCTTTATTGTAGCATAAGGTCTAAGGATAGTTGGTTTGGGGGAATGGAAGTGTGGAATGGAGTGAGGAGTGATGGAAATGGAAAGATGGTTTTTGGATTCTAAGGGAGACTCACGGCTAAGAGAGAAAGGGATGTGTTTGTGGTGAGTTGTGTATGAAATGAGATGTGATTTTTGTGTATGAATGCATGGGTTTTTATAGGGGGAATGGGAGAATATGTGGGTGATTGTTTAAGAGTGAATGTGGTTGTTATGATTGAGAGTGCATGTGGATGAAATAATGATGGAAAAAGAGCTAGGTTGTTGGTGTGTGAATGCATGTGTTGAATTGGTGGTGCAATGATGAAAGAGTAAGTGCATGTGTGTGTGAATGGTGAATGGTGGTGCAATGATGAAAGAATAAGTGCATGTGTGTGTGAATGGTGGTAGCTAGGGTGAATTATGTTGAATGCATGTGGAATAAAGATGGAGAAGGTGGTGTAATGATGAAGGAGTAAGTGCATGTGTGTGTGAATGGTGGTGCAATGATGAAAGAGTAAGTGCATGTGTGTGTGAATGGTGGTGCAATGATGAAAGAATAAGTGCATGTGTGTGTGAATGGTGGTATGATGCATGTGAATGCATGTGGCTAAGGGTTGTTGATTGGGCTAGAGGTTTTGCATGGCTCAAAGGATTGTTTGATTGGGCTAGGCCCTTTGTTTTATGTCCAAAGTGCATACAAGGCTTTCAAATTCGTCCAACACTTTGGCTCCAAGCATATGCTATCCATTCCAAGCCCAATTTTGCTCCAAAATGCTCCAAAATGCATCTTTTTGCTTCCTTAGCCATATGAACCTAAAAACACACGAAAATGGCTTAAACTACTAAAACAATTATGAATTAACAACATAGATGCACGAAAACAAGCTAAGTAAGTCGCCTAAATATGCTCCTATCAAATTCCCCCACACTTAGCTTTTGCTAGTCCTTGAGCAAAACAAAATAATAACAAATAAACAAAACGACACTAAACAAGTAAAACACAACCTAAACCTTCCAACAACCGTCTTAGGGATTTCCAATGCACATGACAAGTTAAAAATCATTATTCTCACAGATTTTAGCCATCTTTACACTTAAGTACATTCTTAATCATAGTCACCACATACTAGTTCACAATTAAGCAATTAAAACACATTTCAAATGTAGTAACATGCTTTAGAGAATTTACTCAATTCCTTACTGATGTGAGAATTACTTGACACTCAAATTAAACCCTCGTTTGACAATTGTAGTAGAATGGATAAGTGAGGGATCGTTCTAGACTGGGGATTAGGAGGGCTTGCTAAAACCTTCTAAATTGACTTAAAAACATAAAAACACAATATAAAACACTATTTAATGCTCGCAGAAAGCAAAACTAAAAATAAGAAAGATTAAGACTAAGATTTCAACGAAATAGGGGGGAATTGGATTTGGACGAATTTAAACTAAAATGAATACTTGGAAACAAAACAAATTGTAAATATGGATTTGACGGAAATGAATGGATGGGAAGCTAGCTAAGGGTTCTTTCTCTACACATGATATTTATGCATATGAATCAATTTCCAGTTATTCCTTCATTGAATTATGAACGACAATGCCCCAAATTAACCGTGACATCACTAGTTAACCCTCAGATTTTCCTTATATTATTGGATTGGATGGCATCATTCGACAACCCAAAACATTCTCAAAAGTTCCCTACATGTCATCATAATAGAGATACAATCGAAGATCATTAAGAATAATGAAAACCATAAGCATTGACAAAGCATTTGCAACTATGACATCATGTTACTCATGCTAAGAATTAAACTTAACTCGATCGTGACAAGCGACCTTCACTACTTTCAAGTATAAGTTAGTAACGATTATGTGAAACCTTCTTAAACTTTAGCCACATATTCATGCATGCTAATTAAGTGTCGACCCTCAATCAACAAACACAAATAAGTTAATCATCAAATAGTTAAGCCAATTGCATTCACGAATCAAGAGTTCATAACCGGAATTCATCAATTCATATCACATAAATAATCATGGTATTGAAATCACCCCTAGCCAAAAAGGGTTTAGTTCCTCATAACTTTGAAATCAAAGAAACACCTAAACATTCCAACAACTCAAACTTGAATTGTATGAACGTTTAGGCACTCTTCTCTTCCATTCCTCATATTACAAAACAAAGAGAATTGAATTTAAACATTGAAATCAAAGAAACGCGTAAACATTCCAACAACTCAAACGTGAATTGTATGAACGTTTAGGCCTTCTTCTCTTCGTCTTCGTTGTAGCACAAGGACTAAGGGATGTTGTTGGTGTGTTGAATGGATTGGGGGATTATGGAAATGGAAGAGATGGAGGAGAAAGGGAAGGGAATGGTGCAGAAAATGGAGAGACTCACGGCTAGGGAGAAGATGGAAGTGTTTGTGGTGTGTTGTGTATGAAAAATGAGATGCATTGAATGAATGAATGCAAGGGTATTTATAGGAGTAGTGGAGGGAACATATGGCTATGTCATTTGTAGGTGAAGTAGGTGGATGTTGTAGGTGAAGTAGGTGGATGTTGTAGGTGAGTAGGTGGATGTTGTAGGTGATTATGAGTGATAAGTGATAAGTGTATGATATGTTAAGTGATAAGTGAATGATTATGATAAGTGATAAATGAATGTATGATATGATAAGTGGTGAATGATATGTGGTGAATGATAAGTGGTAGTGTTTAAGTATTTAAAATAGGGAACAAAGCCCTTCCTTGCATGGCAAGGAAGGGAGACACAAGGAAACACACGACAATGTCCTAAGGTTGCTAGGAATGTTGTTTTTGTGTTCTAAAATGCGTAGGAGTTTTCAATGATGCTCAAACATGAGGTCTTTTTAGGATTTAACTTCTCTACTTCAAGTCTTCAATTTCGTCCATCCTTTTGGCTCCAAGCATATGATATCCATTCCAATCTCTAATTTGCTCCAAAAGGCTCCAAAAGGCATCCTTTTGCATACTTTGCCCTTAGAACCTGAAAACACACAAAAGAAGCATGAAGAACTAAAATAACTAAAGAAACATAACGTAAATGTACGAGAACAAGCCATTTAAGTCGCATAAATATGCTCCTATCAAATACCCCCACACTTAGCTTTTGCTAGTCCTCGAGCAAAACAGAAAAACAAAACAAAAAGAACAAAACACAACCTACACCTTCCAACAATCGTATCAGGGACTTCCAATGCACATGACAAATTAAAAATCATTATTCTCACAGATTTGAGCCATCTTTACACTTAAGTACATTCTTACTCATAGTCACCACATACTAGTTCACAATTAAGCATTTAAAACCATGTTTTGAATATAGTAACATGCCTTAGAGAATTCCCTCAATTTCTTACTAGATGTACTCTCGTTTTTCACACAGATTTTCTGACTACACACCCTACACTAGGTATATGTGAGAAGATTGATGTAATCATAAAAACGAACACTCACATATATGTATTTCAAAGGAAGCAATTTCTGGAGTTAATAAGCATGTTTAGATATGATCTCATGAATGGAATGCTACTACTTAGACGCGAGGACCAGTGATACCATATGCTCATACCAAGTTCAAACTCCACAAATTGAAATACACAACACTCAAGATAGAAGTCAAGGGTTGTAACGGGGCTTGGGGTATGTGGATAACAAAGAAGGGATATGGAAAACAAAGGTTTTTAAAGAAATAGTGAGCAAAGCATTTGAATCAACTTAGAATTCACTTTTGAATGAAAACTCAACTTTTGAACAAAAAGGGAGAATTTAGACAATTTACGCCCAGAATTGGTGTTTTGGAACCTTTCTTCAATCACTTATTCTTTCATTTTTTTTTTTTTTTAAAGCTCTTTTTTCTTTCTTTCTTTCTTTTCTCTTTTTTTTTTTTTTTCTTTTCTTTTGAATCTCAAAACATAAACACTTAAACATTCTCTCCCCCACACTTATTTTCTTTCATAATGTAACTCAAAAGGAATTCAATTAAGTCATGCTCACTATCTTTTAAGAACAAGGGTGGGGATTGTCCTAAACTAGGCTAGGTGAGGAAAATGTGGGTAAACAAAGAATAAAGGCTAAACAAGGCTCAACGGGGTTAAAACTTACAACATATACGAAGTATGGGAAGTAAGGCTATTTGGCTATGGTGGTGGTCACTACACAACTTCTTCTTGAATATGTGTTATGCAAATCAATAACATGCTTTGAATGAAATGGGCATGAGTTCTAGCATTTAGTTCTATCATGATACAATTGCATTCTAAGTAGCAACCAAGCAAGGAATAATGAGATCATGCAACAACTTTAGAAAATAAAGAATCACAGAAAATAACTCTCCAAAGAAAGTAATGGCTCGAGTCTCACAGGGATGTAGCGTTTGTTTGAGTTTCTTCCTTCAAGCATGTTACAAAAACGAATTTTTCTTTTATGATTGCATGTGAAGTCATACATTATAACCATAACCAAGCATATACCAAGAGTAAATCAAACTTTTCTCTATGTTTATAACTCTTTCTAACCGTCATGCAATTATAAACCAAATCCTTATCATTGTGTTGGAAGGTACCCTAAGACACAAACACACAAAAACGACTTTTAAAACAACTCTTTTTGGGTTTTTCAAAACAATTTTTCAAATTTTTATGGGATTTTCGAATTATAAAACAAAACACACTAAAACACTCTAAAACAACTTAAAAATACCTTAAAAACAGCAAGGAACAACATTAGAAGTTATGGTGGATAAAACCCTACGAATTTGCATCAAAACACTTTAGTTTAGTTACCCCCCCACACTTAAATCAAACATTGTCCTCAATGTTTTAAGCATAGATTCACACAAAACATAAGTA
Organism: Pyrus communis; assembly: GCF_963583255.1. NCBI lineage: Eukaryota > Viridiplantae > Streptophyta > Magnoliopsida > Rosales > Rosaceae > Pyrus > Pyrus communis. The sequence continues at coordinate 14,191,926 of NC_084811.1, forward strand.
AACACACAAAAAGCAACTAAACATATTAAACATGGCATAATGTAATTAACAAAGAGAAGAGTTTAGAGACGCAAATCTGGTTATAGAGTGTAAATTCCATCTTCTCCTTGGTAATTGCATTGAGGCTTTGATCTTTGTGATTCCACAGGCTTACTCTTGAACTGGTTTCTGCCCATCGTTGATTTTCCTTTGTGCTACTTCTTGAACTGGGTAGCAGGATGGTTCTTTTAGTCTCCTCCGAAGGTCTGAGCTTATCCCTTTTATCTGTTTCTTTGTTCAATCTTTCCAATTCGTATTGAAAAGGGTTGGAGGATAACTCAGCCTATGTTTGTCTCCACATGCTTCAATGTATCATTTTCACTTGCCTTACTCGCTCCCCTTTGCAGAAGTGGTCCCTTCTCCGGAAGTGTATCAACCGTTGAAGATGACTACTCGAGAGCAACGCTAGGTAAGCAATCAGGAATAGATTCCAGGCAGTTGGCTCCAGAACGGAAGACTGACTCCAAATGCCGGCTGATTGCTTCGTTTACTTTGCCATGCGAGTAAAAACAAGGACAAAGAAAAAGACAGGGAAAGAGCATGATATGAGATACTTTTGCTTTTGACCTTGATGATATGAGATACCTTTGCTTTTGAAGAAGCGGTGAATGAATCAGCACATGTATTTGTTGTGCTGTTTCCTCCTGGGTCATCTGTACTCCAGACATCTGGTATCATCTTTGGGGAAGAAGAAAGAATTGAGTATTTCGAAAGGCTTTGCTGGGAGTGCGCCCTTAGAGGTGAGGGAGAGTTGGGCATTTTCTTCAGGTTTGCCCTGCCATAAAAGACTAAGGTCGACATATATAGAGATAATATCAAGTGGTGGTACTTTTTACCCTTGTCGACAAACGTTTTGATCCCGCAATTCCGGCTTTTTGAAATAGTGGCGCCTCTTCGATCTTTGAATACGCCTCTTCGATTTTTGAGCAGGCGCCCCTTCGATTTCTGAACGACGCCCCTTCGCTTTCTGAACGACACGTGGTAGTGCAGATGCGGCTCCTTTTGACAAAGCTACACGCGTCTTCTGAAAAGCAGAGAAAGCGTCGCCGAACTTTGCGCTTGTTGGCTAAAGATATGTAGTTGCGGTGATGGCCTCCACGTGTTGTCTGAAAAGAAGAAATCTTTTGACAAAGTTGAACGCGTCTTCTGAAAAGCCGAGAAAGCGTCGCCAAAATTACGCCGGAAATTCCGGCTTTTTGAATCGGTGGACGCGTCGCCTTGGCTTTTTTATTGAGCTATCGATCACCACAACAAACACACTCTGAAGATTTCCCATTCTTGAAGATCGACTCCGGCCCTTTGAAATTTAACTTCATCCCTTTTCTTTGAACACTTTTGAAAAATGGCAAACTCATCGAACCTTAGCTTGGAATTGAGCCTTAGCAGTGATACGGGCGCGCCGCGTCAAGGTAACGTATGGCGCCCTTCTTTCTTTTCTTCTAACGGTCCTCTCACAGGTGAAGACTCCGTGATGCAGGACGCCACAACAGCTACAATAGTAGCTAGGAACCTCCTCACTCCAAAAGATAGTAGGCTGCTGTCAGGACGGTCCGATGAGTTGGCCGTTCAAGAGTCCCTCGCACTTAGTGTTCAGTGTGCGAGTTCTGTGTCCAACATGGGCCAACGCCTGCTTGCCCGCTCCCGTCAGGTGGAATCATTGATGGCAGAGGTGGAAAGTCTCAAGCAGGAGATCCAGCAGCTTAACTATGAGAATAGAAGTTTGCATGTGCTTGCAAATAACTATTCGTCGGGCATGAAGAGGAAGCTTGATGAGCTGCAAGAATCTGAGGGTCGAATTCACAATGACCGTCAAAGGCTTGCGTCTTATCTCCAGAGGCACCTTTTTCCTGGGTCATCCAGCGCTTGGCCAAGTATTGAGGCCTGGAATGCTCTAGCTCCGATGCCTCCCGCTCCGATGGCTTCCGCTCCGATGCCTCCCGCTTCTATGCCTCCCGCTTCTGCGCCTTCCGCTTCTGCGCCTCGTAGTGGGGCTTCACGTAAACAACCTTTGTGAAGCTCCACCTTTCTCCATGTTTAGTATTTTTTTTTTTTTTTTTTATTTATTTATTTTTTTTTTTTTTTATTTTACATAAATAAAATCAAACGGCATGGAATTTATCTTTGAATGGGCGGTGATACTTGAAATGATCCGGTAATAGTTTAAATTCCAGATTGGGTGCCTGAATCATTAACCACATGTTAGTATAAAAGAAAATTGAAATTCGGGGAGGCGGCTTACCTGTGTGCTCCAAAATGAACTCCAGAATAAACACCCCTTCGAAAGTTATGACTTGTCCCGTGTCATAAAATCCAACTTCCTTGGGAATTGTGGTTTCAAATATGTCCTCTTTGATGCCTTCTACATCTTCTCCAGCCACTACCTTCTCTTGAATCATTCTTCTTGGTGTACAAAGTCTTTTGAAGAATTCAACACCATCTAAAACTTGCTGTGTTGCACCAAGAATTTGAATAGCATTTTGCTTCTTTGGGAAGGCTTCCACGATGTCCTTTTTACTCTCTTCTTGGTTGGGAATCAAAAACCTGCTAGGAAAATGGACATTGGGTGGAATAACATCAGAATAACATGGAATTGGGACGTCCTTACTGGTGGTGGGTGGTTTAGAGGGCTTAGGGGGCTGCGGCAAGGGTTGTTCTACCCTTGCCGTGTGCATGTCTTCTTCCTCCTCCTCAATTAGCAGCTCTTCATCCACTTCTAGGCTATGTTTGGACATTTTTAGGTCAGCTCCAACCTCCATAGCACTTCCCAAAGTGATAGCATTATGGATTTCAAAATCTTCCTTCGAGTTTTCAATAGTTGAGTTGGAAAGTTCACTTTGCTCTTGAATTTGTTTCATGAACTCCATAATCTGCCCAAATTGCTCGTCCAATTTACCCAACTTCTTGTCTTGATTTTGTTCGTCCTGCGTCAAAGAGGTTAGTAATTGAAAATTTTTATCATTATCCATGGACATACTTGAACTTGATTGGAATTGTTGTGGGGGAGGTTGTGGTGGCTGCATAGGTGTTGTATTGAACTCCTCATATGGTTGCCAATATGCTTCTTGTTGAGCCTCCTTGGCTTGATTTTGTGACCCCTGCGCCAAAGAATTTATTTCATTAAGAATTTGAATATAATCTATTGGCGAACTTGAATTTAATTGAGCATATTGCATATGAAGTTGTGGTGGCTGCATAGGTCTTGAATAGAACTCCTCATATGGTTGCCAATATGCTTCACGTTGAACTTGTTGATCTTCCCACCATATAGAGTTTGAATGATCCCACCAATCTCTTTGTGGACATTGATTGGCTTGAAATCCTTGCCTATATGAAGCACCAAATGTAGGGACACTCTGCATTGTGGTCCTTTCGGCATACGGCGACAATTTAGAAGTAAGATTTGCCAATTGAGCTTGAATGCTAGCAAAATCCATATCTTACTTCTCTAGTACCTAAAATCAAAGAAAGAGAACTAAATCAAATATCAAAAGTAACAACAAACAAAGAAAACAACACTAAGTTAGAAACTAAAACGAAAACAACTAAACCAAAAAAAACAAAAGAACCAAGGGATTAGCAAAGTTGCTAATCCCCGGCAACGGCGCCAAAATTTGATGTGAGAATTACTTGACACTCAAATTAAACCCTCGAGACTTGTACTTGGCGGCTCACGAGCAACATATAGACTAAGGTTGCCCATCACTCCCTCGCTCTTTTTTGAAGTGAAGGCCGAGTAGAAGCTAGGTTTTAATCTCCTAAGTCCACCTTCTTCTGGAGTTCTTTCCCGCAGTCGGTTGTTGGTCTTTTTCGTATCGAAATGGATCGCCCTTTCCTTTAGAGCAAAGTTCGTTTGACAATTGTAGTAGAATGGATAAGTGAGGGATCGTTCTAGACCGGGGATTAGGAGGGCTTGCTAAAACCTTCTAAATTGACTTAAAAACATAAAAACACAATATAAAACACTATTTAATGCTCGCAGAAAGCAAAACTAAAAATAAGAAGGATTAAGACTAAGATTTCAACGAAATAGGGGGGAATTGGATTTGGACGAATTTAAACTAAAATGAATACTTGGAAACAAAACAAATTGTAAATATGGATTTGACGGAAATGAATGGATGGGAAGCTAGCTAAGGGTTCTTTCTCTACACATGATATTTATGCATATGAATCAATTTCCAGTTATTCCTTCATTGAATTATGAACGACAATGCCCCAAATTAACCGTGACATCACTAGTTAACCCTCAGATTTTCCTTATATTATTGGATTGGATGGCATCATTCGACAACCCAAAACATTCTCAAAAGTTCCCTACATGTCATCATAATAGAGATACAATCGAAGATCATTAAGAATAATGAAAACCATAAGCATTGACAAAGCATTTGCAACTATGACATCATGTTACTCATGCTAAGAATTAAACTTAACTCGATCGTGACAAGCGACCTTCACTACTTTCAAGTATAAGTTAGTAACGATTATGTGAAACCTTCTTAAACTTTAGCCACATATTCATGCATGCTAATTAAGTGTCGACCCTCAATCAACAAACACAAATAAGTTAATCATCAAATAGTTAAGCCAATTGCATTCACGAATCAAGAGTTCATAACCGGAATTCATCAATTCATATCACATAAATAATCATGGTATTGAAATCACCCCTAGCCAAAAAGGGTTTAGTTCCTCATAACTTTGAAATCAAAGAAACACCTAAACATTCCAACAACTCAAACTTGAATTGTATGAACGTTTAGGCACTCTTCTCTTCCATTCCTCATATTACAAAACAAAGAGAATTGAATTTAAACATTGAAATCAAAGAAACGCGTAAACATTCCAACAACTCAAACGTGAATTGTATGAACGTTTAGGCCTTCTTCTCTTCGTCTTCGTTGTAGCACAAGGACTAAGGGATGTTGTTGGTGTGTTGAATGGATTGGGGGAATATGGAAATGGAAGAGATGGAGGAGAAAGGGAAGGGAATGGTGCAGAAAATGGAGAGACTCACGGCTAGGGAGAAGATGGAAGTGTTTGTGGTGTGTTGTGTATGAAAAATGAGATGCATTGAATGAATGAATGCAAGGGTATTTATAGGAGTAGTGGAGGGAACATATGGCTATGTCATTTGTAGGTGAAGTAGGTGGATGTTGTAGGTGAAGTAGGTGGATGTTGTAGGTGAGTAGGTGGATGTTGTAGGTGATTATGAGTGATAAGTGATAAGTGTATGATATGTTAAGTGATAAGTGAATGATTATGATAAGTGATAAATGAATGTATGATATGATAAGTGGTGAATGATATGTGGTGAATGATAAGTGGTAGTGTTTAAGTATTTAAAATAGGGAACAAAGCCCTTCCTTGCATGGCAAGGAAGGGAGACACAAGGAAACACACGACAATGTCCTAAGGTTGCTAGGAATGTTGTTTTTGTGTTCTAAAATGCGTAGGAGTTTTCAATGATGCTCAAACATGAGGTCTTTTTAGGATTTAACTTCTCTACTTCAAGTCTTCAATTTCGTCCATCCTTTTGGCTCCAAGCATATGATATCCATTCCAATCTCTAATTTGCTCCAAAAGGCTCCAAAAGGCATCCTTTTGCATACTTTGCCCTTAGAACCTGAAAACACACAAAAGAAGCATGAAGAACTAAAATAACTAAAGAAACATAACGTAAATGTACGAGAACAAGCCATTTAAGTTGCATAAATATGCTCCTATCACTTACTAGAATGCACTCTATTTTCACACAGATTTTCTGACTACACACCCTACACTAGTTATATGTGAGAGATTGATGTAAACATGAAAGACTAGTATCTCACATATGTTATGCAATTCAATGCTTTGAATGAAATGGATATAAGTTCTAGCATTTAGTTCTAGCATGATACAATTGCATTCTAAGTAGCAACCAAGCAAGGAATAATGAGATCATGCAACAACTTTAGAAAACAACGAATCACAGAAAATAACTCTCCAAAGAATGTTTAGGCTCAAGTCTCACAAGGTTGTAGCGTTTGTTTGAGTTCTTTCCTTCAAGCATGTTACAAAAACGAATTTTTCTTTTATGATTGCATGTGAAGTCATACATTATAACCATAACCAAGCATATACCAAGAGTAAATCAAACTTTCATCCATGTTTATAACTCTTTTTAACCGTCATGCAATTACAACCCAAATCCTTATCATTCTGTTGGAAGGTACCCTAAGACACAAACACACACAAACGACTCAAAACACTCTTTTTAGGCTTTTCAAAACATTTTTTTTTTCAAATTTTTATGTGATTTTCGGAGTTATAAAACAAAACACACTAAAACACTCTAAAACAATTTAAAAAAAAACACCTTAAAACAGCAAGGAACAACCTTTGAAGTTATGGGTGATAAAATCCCACGAATTTGCATTAAATATACTTAGTTACCCCCCCCCCACACTTAAATCAAACATTGTCCTCAATGTTTTAAGCATAGATTCACACAAAAAGCAACTAAACATACTAAACATGGCAGAATGTAATTAACAAAGAGAAGAGTTTAGAGACGCAAATCTGGTTATGGAGTGTAAATTCCCTCTTCTCCTTGGTGATTGCATTGAGGCTTTGATCTTTGTGATTCCACAGGCTTACTCTTGAACTGGTTTCCGCCCATCGTTGATTTTCCTTTGTGCTACTCTTGAACTGGGCAGCAGGATTCCCTTTAGGGTCTCCCCCGAAGGTCTGAGCTTTCTCCTGTTATCTGTTTCTTTGTTCAATCTTTGCATGAGTGGTCCCTTCTCTGGAAGTGTATCAACCGTTGAAGATGACTACTCGAGAGCAACGCTAGGTAAGCAATCAGGAATAGATTCCAGGCAGTTGGCTCTAGATCGGAAGACTGACTCCAAGTGCCGGCTGATTGCTTCTTTTACTTTGCCATGCAAGTAAGAACAAGGACAAAGAAAAAGACAGGGAAAGAGCATGATATGAGATACTTTTGCTTTTGACCTTGATGATATGAGATACCTTTGCTTTGAAGAAGCGGTGAATGAATCAGCACATGCTTCAATCCGCCGTTTCCTCCTGGGTCATATGTACTCCAGGCATCTGGTATCATCTTTGGGGAAGAAGAAAGAATTGAGTATTTTGAAAGGCTTTGCTGGGAGTGCGCCCTCAGAGGTGAGGGAGAGTTGGGCATTTTCTTCAGGTTTGCCCTGCATAAAAGACGAAGGTCGACATATATAGAGATAATATCAAGTGGTGGTACTTTTTACCCTTGTCGACAAACGTTTTGATCCCGCAAATCCGGCTCTTTGAAATAGTGGCGCCTCTTCGATCTTTGAATACGCCTCTTCGATTTCTGAGCAGGCGCCCCTTCGATTTCTGAACGACGCCCCTTCGCTTTCTGAACGACACGTGGTAGTGCAGATGCGGCTCCTTTTGACAAAGCTGCACGCGTCTTCTGAAAAGCAGAGAAAGCGTCGCCGAACTTTGCGCTTGTCGGCTAAAGATGTGTAGATGCGATGATGGCCTCCACGTGTTTTCAGCTTTGTCAGAAATCTTTTGACAAAGTTGAACGCGTTTTCTGAAAAGCCGAGGGAGCGTCGCCTAAATTACGCCGGAAAATCCGGCTCTTTGAATCGGTGGACGCGTCGTCTTGGCTTTTTATAGAGCTATCAATCACCCCAACAGACACACTCTGAAGATTTCCCATTCCTGAAACTCGACTCCGGCCCTTTGTGAAATTTTAACTCCATCCACCCCTTCTCTTTGAACACTTTTGAAAAAAAATGGCAAACTCATCGAACCTTAGCTTAGATTTGAGTCTCAGCAGTGATACGGGCGCGCCGCGTCAAGGTAACGTATGGCGCCCTTCTTTCTTATCTTCTAACGGTCCTCTCACAGGTGAAGACTCCGTGATGCAGGACGCCACAACAGCTACAATAGTAGCTAGGAACCTCCTCACTCCAAAAGATAGTAGGCTGCTGTCAGGACGGTCCGATGAGTTGGCCGTTCAAGAGTCCCTCGCACTTAGTGTTCAGTGTGCGAGTTCTGTGTCCAACATGGGCCAACGCCTGCTTGCCCGCTCCCGTCAGGTGGAATCATTGATGGCAGAGGTGGAAAGTCTTAAGCAGGAGATCAAACTGCTTAAGCATGAGAATAGAAGTTTGCACGTGCTTGCCAACAACTATTCGACGGGCATGAAGAGGAAGCTTGATGAACTGCAAGAGTCTGAAGGTCGGATTTAAAGTGACCGTCAAAGGTTTTCGTCTTTCCTCCAAAGGCACCTTTTTCCTGGATCATCCAGCGTTTGGCCAAGTATTGAGGCCTCGAATGCTCTATCTTCGATGCCTCCAGCTCCGATGCCTTCCGCTCCTATGTCTTCTGCCCCGATGCCTTCCGTCTCGATGTCTTCCGCTTCAAGAGTTTTGCCACGTAGTGGGTCTTTAAGTAAACAACCTTTGTGAAGCCTCCATCGTTCTGCCATGTAGTTTTTTTTATATGTTTTTTTTTTTTTTTTTTTTTTTTTTTTTAACATAAATAAAATCAAACGGTATGGAATTGGTCCTTGAATGGAAGGTGATACTTGAAGTGAACCGGCATTCGTTTGAATTCTAATGTAGGTGCCTGATTCATAAAAAACAACAAGTTAGTATAAAATGTAATGGAATTTGGAAAAAAATGACTTACTTGTTTTGTCTGACAAGAACTCAATGACAAACACCACTCCTTTGAAAGTTTCAGGGATATTGGACTTGGCCAGATTGCATGTGATGGTTATGACTTGTCCAATGTCATCAAATTTAACTTCTTTGGATTTTGTGGTTTCAAGAACGTCCTCTTTGATGAATTCATGACATTCCCTACTTGTCACCTTTGGAATGGCTTCCAATATGTCTTTTTCACCTTCTTCTTCCTTGGAAGTCATGAATCTGCAAGGAATAGGGATACTTGTTGGAACGGGGTTAAAAATAATGAAATTTGGAACAACCATACCTGTATTAGATGGCATAGGAGCAATAGGTGCCTCCGGTAAAGGTGTTTCCACCCTTTCCGTGGGTTGGGTGTATTCCTCTTCCTTGTGATTTGATTTTGATGGTTGAGGGTCCGTTCCAATCTCCTTGTCACTTCTCAACATGATAGCATTGGTGGTTTCAAATTCTCCCTTCTGATTTGCAATGGTTGAACTAGGGAGTTCACCTTGGTCGCAAAATTGTCCTTCGAACTCCGCTATCTGCCCAATTTGCTTTTCCAGAGTAGTAAGTAATTGAAAAATCGTATCATTTTCATTTGAATTACCTACATTACTTTGGGCAGGTTGTGGTGGCTGCATAGGCGTTGAATAGAACTCCTCATACGGCTGCCAATATCCTTCTTGTTGAGCCTCATTGTCTTGATTTTGTGAGCCCTGCACCAAACAAATTAATTCATTAAGCTTTTGATTATAATCTATTGACGAACTTAAATTTGGTTGGGCATATTGAATATGAGGTTGTGGTGGCTGCCAATATCCTTCTTGTTGAACATGTTGAGGTTCCCACCACATAGAGTTTGAATGATCACTCCAATCCGAATTGTAAGTATTGGAAAACACGTTATTCCTTGATTGAAGATCAAATATATCAATGCTTTGCATTTGGGACCTTTCCATGAGCTGTGACAAAAAAGAAGCATTATCAAGTGCCATGTTGTTCTTCTCTAGTACTTGAATTCAACAAACAAAACAAAATTCAAAAACTAAAACTAAAATACATAATAGAAACGAACAATCCAAGAGATTAACAAATTTGCTAATCCCCGGCAACGGCGCCAAAATTTGATGCGTGATTTATACGCACACAAATTAAACCCTCTTTTCGTCAAATTATAGTATATGTATAAGTAGGGATCGTTCTGGACCGGGGATTAGGAGGGATTGTTAATCACTTGGATTTGACTCAAAAACGTAAAAACACAATATAAAACACTAAACTAGACTCAAAGAATGTAAAACTAAACTTTAAAACACTAAGACAAACCAAAGACTCAAAATGCTTTTAAAAACACAAACTAAAATGATTTCTAACTAAATTGACATGTACGAAAATTGAAATAACGAAACAAGTTAAATAAACTAGACAGAATGTAAATATGAAATTGATGAAATGGAATGAATGGATGATAGAATAGCTAAGGGGGTCATCTCCATATATGTTACACTTGCATAATAAAAAGATTTCCAGTTGATCTTTCGATAAATTATGAAACTCATCACCCCGGGTTAATTAGGTCCGCTTAAATTAACCGTCAAGTTTTCCTTAAGTTAATGAATTGGATGGGTTAGCGCAACGCAATTCACAACATTCTCCAAAAGTCCTTTACGTGAACAGCACAATAAAGATACAATCAAAGATCATTAAGCATTATGAAAACTATAAGTGTTGACGAGGCATTCGTTACTATGATGAGCATGAAACTCGTGCCAAGAATTCATTTAACGCGATTATTTATAAGCAACCTCCACTACTTGTGAATATAAGTTCATAACGATTAGGTGAAAATCACTTATATTCTAGCGTCATATTCATGCATGAAAATTAAGCGCGCATTCTTAATAAACATACATAAATAAGTTATCAATCAAACGGTTAAACAAATTGAATCAACAACTTATGAAATGCAATTAGAAGTAATCAAATCAAAATGCAAGCATAAACATATATTTCGAATCACCCCCTAGCTAAGGGGGGGTTTAGTTCCTCATACAAAACAAAGAGAATTAAAATTAAACATTGAAATCAAAGAAACACCTAAACATTCCAACAACTCAAACTTGAATTGTATGAACGTTTAGGCCCTCTTCTCTTCCTCTTTATTGTAGCATAAGGTCTAAGGATAGTTGGTTTGGGGGAATGGAAGTGTGGAATGGAGTGAGGAGTGATGGAAATGGAAAGATGGTTTTTGGATTCTAAGGGAGACTCACGGCTAAGAGAGAAAGGGATGTGTTTGTGGTGAGTTGTGTATGAAATGAGATGTGATTTTTGTGTATGAATGCATGGGTTTTTATAGGGGGAATGGGAGAATATGTGGGTGATTGTTTAAGAGTGAATGTGGTTGTTATGATTGAGAGTGCATGTGGATGAAATAATGATGGAAAAAGAGCTAGGTTGTTGGTGTGTGAATGCATGTGTTGAATTGGTGGTGCAATGATGAAAGAGTAAGTGCATGTGTGTGTGAATGGTGGTGCAATGATGAAAGAGTAAGTGCATGTGTGTGTGAATGGTGAATGGTGGTGCAATGATGAAAGAATAAGTGCATGTGTGTGTGAATGGTGGTAGCTAGGGTGAATTATGTTGAATGCATGTGGAATAAAGATGGAGAAGGTGGTGTAATGATGAAGGAGTAAGTGCATGTGTGTGTGAATGGTGGTGCAATGATGAAAGAGTAAGTGCATGTGTGTGTGAATGGTGGTGCAATGATGAAAGAATAAGTGCATGTGTGTGTGAATGGTGGTATGATGCATGTGAATGCATGTGGCTAAGGGTTGTTGATTGGGCTAGAGGTTTTGCATGGCTCAAAGGATTGTTTGATTGGGCTAGGCCCTTTGTTTTATGTCCAAAGTGCATACAAGGCTTTCAAATTCGTCCAACACTTTGGCTCCAAGCATATGCTATCCATTCCAAGCCCAATTTTGCTCCAAAATGCTCCAAAATGCATCTTTTTGCTTCCTTAGCCATATGAACCTAAAAACACACGAAAATGGCTTAAACTACTAAAACAATTATGAATTAACAACATAGATGCACAAAAACAAGCTAAGTAAGTCGCCTAAATATGCTCCTATCAAGACTTGAGCCTATAACGTTCTTTGGAGAGTATAATCTGTGATTTCTTGTTTTCTAAAGTCGTTGCATGATCTCATCATTCTTTGCTTGGTTGCTATTTAGAATGCATTTCATTATAGTTCCAAATACTAGAACTCATGCCCATTTCATTCAAAGCATGATATTGATTGCATAACATACAATAAAGATGAAGTTGTTAGTCAAGCCAGAGCCAAAAAGCCTATCCCTTTTCATATCTATTGTAGGATTAACCCTCTTGAGCCTTTTCAAAGCCTATTTTCATTTTTAGCCACATCATCCTCACCTAGCCTAGATTAGGACTTTCCATACCTTGGTTCTTAAAGGATAGTGAATGCATTTCTTAAAGGATATTTATGCACCTTAGTTTAGCTTGCTCTTGTGCATTTATAGTGTTTTTCCTTAGTAAAGTAGTCTTTTAAGCTAGTTTTATGTATTTTCAGGATTTAAGGGCAAAGTATGCAAAAGGATGCATTTTGGAGCCTTTTGGAGCAAATTAGAGCTTGGAATGGATATCATATGCTTGGAGCCAAGAGGATGGACGAAATTGAAGACTTGAAGATGATGATTCCTACTTGAGCAAGGTTTCCTACTTGAAGTAGGAAAGTTAAATCCCAATGGCCTCAAGTTGCAGCAACAAAGAAGTTTTCCAAGTCCAAGAAGGAGGAGAATTCCAAGATGAAGAAGGATTAGCTTTCCTAATCCTAATGCACAAGGTTTTCAGCCACAAAGAGGAGTCCTAAACACTTTAGGACATCTTATCCTAATCCTATAGGGATGCCATGCATTTTACCTTATCTTGGAGGGTTTCTAGAAGCCTTAGATGCCCTATCCTATCTTTGCCGTGGGTTTTATCCAAATCCCCTTAGTTTTTAGGCTTTCTAGAAGCCCTAACATTATCCCTACTAAGGTGCCGCACCCTTATCTCTTTTTCCTACAAATTTGGCCCTTAAAACATGATTCTAGGAACCTTATCTTATCTCCTACAAAGGTGGCGCCCCAAATCCTTCTAGAAGCCCTAATCTGCCCTATCCTTTAGTGCCGCACCTATCCCTTCTAGAAAGCTGCTTTCCCTTGCCTTGCAAGGCATTCTAGAAGCCTTATCACCTCATCTCCTTACCTGCCGCACCTAGGAAGCATTATCCCTTTTTATTTCTGATTCTAAGCCTATTTCCTTGTGGATTTGGGTTATTCAAGTCCATATCTGATTACCCTAGGGTTTTAAGTGCCTATATATACTCATATTAACCCCTAGATCAGATTACCACCTCTCATACACATTCATTCATTCCAGAAATTCGTCCAACCCTCTCCACACCCTTGCCGGAGCCACCAAACACCTTTCTCCTTAGTTTTAAGCTTTGCCGCACCATCCCCTTCCCCTAAACACTACTACATCCCTCCATGACCATGCATCCATACACCTAAGGCCCTAAACCTGTCCCTAGACCTTTGCCGCACCAAGGAGGAGGAGAAGGAAGCTCAGAAGTTCATGCAATTCGAGTTCGCGTCGCTGGAATTTCTAGGTGTTTCTTTTCCTTTGATTTCAATGTTTAAGTTCAATTCTCTTTGTTTTGTGCGTATGAGGAACTAAACCCCCCCTTGGCTAGGGGGGATTCAAAATACATGTTTAAGCTTGCGATATGATTTGATTACTTCTAATTGCGTTTCATAAGTTGTGAATTCAATTTACTTATCTATGTGAATTACATTGATTTGTGTGTGTTGGTTGAGAGTGCACGCTTAATTATCATGCATAAATTGGATGCTAGGATATAAGGAAATTTCACCTAATCGTTATGGAATTATATTCACAAGTAGTAAAAGTTGATGATCTCAATTGCGTTAAGTAAATTCTTGGCATAAGTTTCATGCAATTCATAGTAACGAGTGCTTCGTCAATGCTTATGGTTTCAAAGAACTTAATGATTCTTGCTTGTATCTCTATTATGCAATTCATGTAGGGAACTTGTGGGGAATGTTTTGGGTTGTCGTATGCAATCATCCAATTCAATAACGTTTGGAAAATCTGAGGGTTAATTAGTGCAATTCACGGTTAATCTGGGGCGTTGAGAATTCATGGGTTATTGAAAAGCAATTGGAAATCGTTTTATATGCAAGTATAACATGTGTGGAGATGAACCCCTTAGCTAGCTTCCCATCCATTCAATTCCATCAAATTCGTTTTTACAATCTGTTCTAATTTAAAAAGTTTGTTTTGTTTTTAAATTCGTCCAAAACCAATCCCCCTTTACCTTGTTGAGTCATAGTAGTTAGAAATCACTTTAGTTTGTGTTTTTAAGTGTCTTAGGTCAAGTTAAAACCAATTTTCGTCCAAAGTTGTGTCTAGTGTTCAAAACTGCCCAGATTGTGTTTTTAAGGCAATTTTGAGTGTTTGGGGTGCTGTTTTGAGTCTTTTGGTTTGTTTTGGTGTTTTAAAGTTTAGTTTTGCATTCTTTGAGTCTAGTATAGTGTCTTAAACTTGTTTTTACGTATTTGAGTCAGTTTTCAAGTGATTTTGCAATCCCTCCTAATCCCCGGCCTAGAACGATCCCTACTTACATACTTACTACAATTGATAAAAAGAGGGTTAATTTGTGTGCTTATAATTCTCGCATCAAGAGGGTGGTAGTTTTTGAGTGTTGTGGCATCATGTATTTATAGGGTGAAGGGGAGGCACGAAATTGGGCTGAAAATGAGAGGAATTAGGACTCTCAATCACCAAAGAACAAGGACACTTTCAATCAGATTCCAAGGAGGACAAGGAATGGTCGTTGTGGCAGATTCTAGAAGTTCTAGAAGGGTTACATGTGGCATAAACTTAATGCACAAAAATAGGGCTTCTAGAACTTGATATTCAGGTGATTTAATGTGAAAATGAGTCCTCTTTGAAGTTGGAATTAAGGTAGGAAAAGATTAGGATAGGATAAGATAAGATAAGGTTGGATAAGGTTTGGATAAGATAAGGAAATTTGGATAATATTCCTTCTTTGTAGCTGATTCCTTATCTTCAAAGTCTTCAATTTAATTCTTCTAGATCTTAATCACATTCCTAGCCTCTCTTGATCGTCAATTTCATCCATCCACCTTGCTTCATGCATGTGCAATCCATTCCAAGCCCAAAACTGCTCTAAAATGCTCCAAATTGCACTTTCTTGCCAACTTTGTCAATTGAACCTAAAAAAACGCACGAAAATAGCTTAAAACACTATAATAAATAGAAACTAACTTACTAAATCCAAAGAAACAAGCTAACAAAGTCGCATAAACATGCTCCTATCAAGGAAATCATCAAACTACTTGATTGTGGCGTCATCTATCCTATCTCGGATAGTTGTTGGGTTTCACCAGTCCAAGTAGTTCCAAAGAAGTCAGGAGTCACGGTGGTGAAGAATGAAGAGAATGAACTTATGCCCACACGCATTCAAACCGGTTGGAGAGTTTGCATTTACTATAGGAAGCTAAATGTCGCAACAAGGAAAGATCAATTTCCTTTGCCATTCATTGATCAAGCTTGAAAGGTTAGCTGGTCATTCTTTTTATTGCTTTCTTAATGGTTATTCGGGTTATAATCAAATTGTCATAGCTCTGGATGATCAAGAAAAGACCACTTTTACTTGTCCATTCGGTACTTTTGCTTATCGTCGTATGCCATTTGGTTTCTGCAATGCATCGGCCACTTTCCAAAGATGCATGGTAAGTATATTATTGGATTATGTTGAGAAAATTATTGAGGTGTTTATGGACGATTTTAGTGTGTTTGGGGGACTCATTTGATGATTGTTTGCATAATCTCACTTTAATTTTGAAAAGATGCATGGAAACTAACCTTGTTTTAAATTGGGAAAAGTGTCATTTTATGGCCAAACAAGGCATAGTTTTGGGTCATATCATCTCTGAAAAAGGAATTGAAGTTGGTAAGTCTAAAATAGATCTTGTACGTTACTTACCTTCTCCTACTTCGATTAGAGAGGTTCGTTCTTTTCTTTGACATGCAGGATTTTATAGGCGATTTATCAAGGATTTTTCCAAGATTGCACAACCCCTATGCCGTCTCCTACAAAAGGAAGCGACCTTTGAGTTCAACGAGGAGTGTGAGAAAGCATTCAAGCACCTCAAGGAGATGCTTACCACGGCACCAATTATCATTCCACCAGATTGGAGCTTGCCTTTTGAGCTAATGTGTGATGCATCCGATTATGCAATGAAGGCTATTTTGGGCCAAAGGAAGAACAAGCAACCACATGTCATCTATTATGCATCTCAGACCTTGAATGACGCTCAATTAAACTACTCTACCATTGAAAAAGAACTTGTTGCCATTGTGTTTGCTTTAGATAAGTTTCGTTCATATTTACTTGGCACTAAAGTGATTGTATATTCTGATCATGCAGCTTTGAAGTACTTATTCACCAAAAAGGAGGCCAAACCAAGGCTAATTCGATGGATGCTTCTTCTCCAAGAGTTTGACATTGAAATTCGAGACAAGAAAGAAAGTGAAAACGTGGTGGCTGACCATTTGAGTCGTTTGGTGTGCAATGAGGACTCCTTACCCATCCAAGAGACATTCCCCGATGAGCAATTGCTGTCCATTAAGGTAAGTGAACCTTGGTATGCCGATTTGGTGAACATTTTTGTGTCAAAACGTGTTCCAAACACCATAACCAATCACCAACGGGATAAACTTAAAGAGGCACAATTTTATGTATGGGATGACCCACATTTGTGGAAATATTGTGCGGATCAGATTGTTCGTCGTTGTGTGCATAATTGTGAGTTTAATTCAATTCTAACCTTTTGTCACACTTATGCATGTGGAGGACATTTTGGCGCACGACGCACTGCCCTTAAGGTGTTAGAATGTGGTTTTTATTGGCCTGCAATCTTTAAAGATGCTAGAACTTTTCGTTTAACTTGTGATCGTTGTCAACGAATGGGAAATATAGGTGCAAGGGACCCAATGCCGCAAACACCCATCTTTAATGTCGAATTTTTTTATGTTTGGGGCATTGATTTCATGGATCCTTTTCCTTCTTCATATGGTTTCACTTATATTTTGCTTGCAGTTGATTATGTCTCAAAATGGGTGGAAGATAAAGCCACCCGTACTAATGATTCTAGAGTTGTTACAGATTTTATCAAAACTAACATCTTTGCTAGATTTGGAATGCCAAGAGTGCTGCAATTGCACCATCGAGGCGTTGCTCAAGAAATATCAAGTCGCACATAAGGTTTCAACACCTTATCATCCTCAAACCAATGGTCAAGCCGAGGTGTCTAATAGAGAAATCAAGCAAATCTTGGAGAAGACCGTTGGGCCAACAAGAAAAGATTGGAGCTTGCGTTTGGAGGATACATTGTGGGCTTATCGAACGGCCTACAAAACACCCATATGGATGTCCCCATTTCGGCTAGTCTACGGCAAACCATGCCATCTCCCTATGGAGTTAGAACACAAGGCACATTGGGCGATCAAGGCATTCAATATGGACATAGATGCGGTTGGAATTCATAGGAAGCTTCAATTGAATGAACTTGAAGAGATTTGGCTTGAAGCTTATAAGCATGCTTGCATTTACAAGGAAAAGACCAAGGCTTTCCATGACAAGATGATCCGTAGCAAAACATTCTCCATAGGGCAAAAAGTTTTACTTTTTAATTCTCGCCTTCGTTTGTTTCCCGGTAAGTTACGTTCTAAGTGGATTGGCCCCTTTGTTGTTACTAATGTTTTTCCATATGGTGCAGTGCAAATCTAAAGCTTGAGGAATGGCCAAGAATTCAAGGTGAATTGGCATCGTTTGAAGCCATATTATGCAAGTGTTGAAGAGCAGATTGTGGACGATGTCACCTTCCATGCCTTAGGCTCTACTTGAGCCTAAGAAGAAAATTCGTCCGGCTGCAAGATGTTAAAGCAAGCTCTTCTTGGGAGGCAACCCATGCATTCAACTAGAGAGGATTTGGGCAATTCAACACATCATTCAACAAAATCAGATTTGTGTTCCTAACTCTCTATCTCTTTATTGTTTTTATTTCGGCTTGCTAATTAGTTTATGTTGCTTGTTTGCATGTGAGTCTTTGTCTGAAACATTGAGGGCAATGTTTGATTTAAGTGTTGGGGGGGGGGGGTAAACAAGTTGTTTTTGCATGATTTTCGTGGGATTTTATCACCTATCACTTCTGATGTTGTTTCTCACTGTTTTAAGTGTTTTAGTGTGTTTTGAAGTGTTTTCATGTGTTTGGATCAGAAAATCCGAAAATTTTACAAAAAAAATTGCAAAAGAGTTTTGAAAAACCCAAAAAGAGTTGTTTTAAAGTTGTTTTTGTGTGTTTTTTTGTGTCTAAGGATACCTTCCAACACAATGATGAGGATTTGCTTTTTAATTACATGACTATTAAAGGATGCTGTAAACATGGATGGAAGTTTGATTTACGCTTTGGTTTATGCTTGGTTATGCTTATAGTTGATAGGAGCATATTTAGGCGACTTAGCTAGCTTATTCTTGTGCATTTGTGCTATTATTTCTTAGTTAATGTTGTATTTCAACTCATTTTCGTGTGTTTGTAGGTCCAAAGGGTTAAAGTACCAAGAAAGTGCATTTTGGTGCATTTTGGAGCAGTTTTGGGCACTATGTGGATAGCTTGTATATGGGCCAACATGGATGGACGAATTTGGAGTTCAATGATAGGAGCATATTTATGCTACTTAGTTATGTTGTTTCCTTGCATTTATGAAGTTAATTACTATTTATTTCAGTCTTTTAAGTTATTTTCGTATGTTTTTAGGTCCTAATGGCAAAAGGAGCAAGAAAGTGCATTTTTAGGCTATTTGGAGCATTTTTGGGCATGGATTGGATAGCTTAACCATAGAGCAAAGAGGATGGACGAAATTGAAGTCAAGAAGGGCTAGGAAAGGCTACAAATCTGGTGGAAGAAGTCCTAATGCAATGAAGATAAGGAAGAAGCAAGAAACAAGGAACCTTATCCAACCTTATCTTATCCTATCCTAGAAACCTTATCCTATCCTAACTCTAACATTATCCTATTCTATCCTATCCAAATCAGGTTTAGGAGTTGCAATCCTTCCTCTACACCTATATCTTGAGTCCTTATCCATTTAGGTCCAGAAATCTACCCTTTACCCCTTCTAGAAGTCTAAATTCTGCCAAAAAATACCTAGTTTCCAGAAGCCCTTAATTTCTGGCGAAAATTCCCTATCCCTTTTGATAGGAGCATATTCATGCGACTTAAATGGCTTGTTCTCGTGCATTTACGTTATGTTTCTTTAGTTATTTTAGTACTTTAAGCTATTTTCGTGTGTTTGTAGGTCCAAAGGGCTAAAGGAGCAAAAAGATGCATTTTGGAGACTTTTGGAGCACTTTTGGACTAAGGATGGATAGCTTATGCTTGGAGCCAAAGTGTTGGACGAAATTGAAGACCTAATTGAAGACCAAAGTGTTGGAACCTTGTTCCCTTTAGTTTTAGGACATTTAAACCTTTCCTAATCCCATTCATCAACACATGCATCCACATGCATTCACCCTTTAAACCATTAAATCCACATGCTTTCCTATTCAATTAAATCAGCCACATGCATTCATCATCATAACCTAGCTGTCATTCCACTTCATTGCACATGCATCTTCAAATAAATCAGCCATTCCACATGCATATTCAACCTAGTTGTCATTGCACATGCATTCACTCTTTAATTCACATGCAAAACATCCCATTCCATCTCCCATCAGATTTCCATCATATTCACATGCATTCCATCCTTTAAAACATTGCACATGCACTCCCTTTAATTAATTAAGCCACATGCACTCCCATCCATTTCATCATTGCAGCCAACACATGCTTTCACATGCATTTTCAGATTGTCCCCTTGCACATGCAGCCACATATTCATTGCACATGCAATTCCAACCCACATGCATCCTTTAATCATTCAAACATGCAGCCACATTCCCTCCTAGCTGTCATGTTCCCCCCATTTCACCTATAAATAAGCATCCATTTGGTGCCGAGATTTACTTGACACTCAAATTAAACCCTCGTTTGACAATTGTAGTAGAATGGATAAGTGAGGGATCGTTCTAGACCGGGGATTAGGAGGGCTTGCTAAAACCTTCTAAATTGACTTAAAAACATAAAAACTAAATTAAAATACTCTTAACAAGACTACTATGACTCAGAATGGCTTTGAAAAACTCAAATTGTCTAAAACAATCAAATTGACTCAAATAGAAGATAAAACTTGATTTAGACGAATTTGCAAGTGTTTATGACTTCAAAAGCTTAAAGATACAAAAATAAAACAAATACGAATGATTAAGACTTAACAAAATAGGGGGGGGGAATTGTGGTTGGACGATATTAAATTAAATGGACAGAATATAATTAAAGGCAAAATGTAAATATGAATGTGATGAAAAATATGGATGATGGAATAGCTAAGGGGTTCTTCTCCACACATGTTACACTTGCAATACAAGATTGATTTTCGGTTGGTCTTTCGATAAATTATGAAACTCAATGCTCCAAGTTAATTAGGTCCGCTTACATTAACTTTCAGATTTCCCTAGATTCGTTGGATTGAATGGAATACGCATTACAACCAATTTATTCTTAATCAAAGTCCCTAACTATGGAATACGCATGATAGAGACATTCAACAAAGATCATTAAGTTCAACGGAAATCATAAACATTGACGAGGCATTCGTTACTATGGAATACGCATGAAACTTATGCCAAGAATTCGTTTAACGCGATTGTTTATTGATAGGAGCATATTCATGCGACTTAAATGGCTTGTTCTCGTGCATTTACGTTATGTTTCTTGAGTTATTTTAGTACTTTAAGCTATTTTCGTGTGTTTGTAGGTCGAAAGGGCTAAAGGAGCTAAAAGATGCATTTTGGAGACTTTTGGAGCACTTTTGGGCTAAGGATGGAAAGCTTATGCTTGGAGCCAAAGTGTTGGACGAAATTGAAAACCTAATTGAAGACCAAAGTGTTGGAACCTTGTTCCCTTTAGTTTTAGGATTTTTAAACCTTTCCTATATCCTTAGTCGTGCATAACATTCCAACATTCCACTCCTTCATTCACCACTTATCATTCATTTATTACTTATCATATCATTCATTCATCTACATATCAATAACCACTTATCATTCATTTATTACTTATCATATCATTCATTCATCTACATATCAATAACCACTTATCTTATCACTCAACATATCATTCATTTATCACTCAACATATCATTCACTTATCATTCACTTACCACTCAACATATCACTCAACATATCATACACTTATCACTCATCACACTTCATCATTATACCACCATTCATTCTTTAAAACACATGCACATTCACACACACTTCACACAAACAACATTCACATGCAAACACAAGCTTTAACCAACAAACAAAACAGCCAACACATGCACCAAAACACCTTTGCCGTGGCCTTCACTCCCCCTTGCATTTTCAGCCATTCCACTTCATCATTACACCACCTTCTCCATCTTTAATCACATGCACCACCAATTCAACACATGCAATTGTTCCTCCATTAAATCAACCACATTCATCACCAAAGAACCCTTGTGCCGTGAGTCCCTTTGAAATTCCAGCATCTTCACATGTTTTTCTAGCTTTCCCTTTCATTTCCATCACCCATTCTTCATCATTTCAGCCACCTACATGCATTAATTATTAATATCTTCATCATTGCATCCAGAAAATGAGCAAGAAAGCTTCCCAAACACATGCATACACACACTATTTTCAGCACACACATGCAATTCCAACATCAATGCCGTGCACTCCATTTGCTTTCCAGATTTTCACATGTGTTTTCTCATCATTCCTCCACACAAACACATTAAACAAACAGCCATTTACACCTCCACTCCTCCTATAAATACCCTTGCATTCATTCATTCAAGAACATCTCATTCCATTGTAGATACCACAACACAAACACTCCATTCCTTCTCTAGCCGTGAGTTTCTCTCCATTTTCTGCACCATTTTCTCCACCACTCCTCACCTATTTCCATAATTCCCCACTCCATTCCACACTTCCATCCCCCAAACCAATTATCCCTAGACCTTATGCTACAATAAAGAGGAAGAGAAGAGGGCCTAAACGTTCATACAATTCAAGTTTGAGTTGTTGGAATGTTTAGGCGTTTCTTTGATTTCAATGTTTAATTTCAATTCTCTTTGTTTTGTATGAGGAACTAAACCCCCCTTTAGCTAGGGGGGGATTCGAAATATATGTTTATGCTTGCATTTTGATTTGATTACTTCTAATTGCGTTTCATAAGTTGTGGATTCAATTTGTTTAACCGTTTGATTGATAACTTATTTATGTATGTTTATTAAGAATGCGCGCTTAATTTTCATGCATGAATATGACGCTAGAATATAAGTGAGTTTCACCTAATCGTTATGAACTTATATTCACAAGTAGTGGAGGTTGCTTATAAACAATCGCGTTAAACGAATTCTTGGCATAAGTTTCATGCAATCATAGTAACGAATGCCTCGTCAACACTTATAGTTTTCATGATGCTTAATGATTCTTGCTTGTTTCTCTATTATGCAATTCATGTAGGGAACTTGTGAGGAATGCTTTGGGTTGTCGTATGCAATCATCCAATTCATTAACTTAAGGAAAACTTGGCGGTTAATTTAAGCGGACCTAATTAACCCGGGGTGTTGAGAATTCATGGTTTATTGAAATGCAATTGGAAATCATTTTATTATGCAAGTGTAACATGTATGGAGATGAACCCCTTAGCTAGCCATACCATCCATTCATTTCCGTCAATTTCATATTTACAATTTGTTTTCTTTACAATCTATCCATTTTAGTTTAAATTCGTCCAAAATCAATCCCCCCATATTTCGTTTAAGTCTTAGTCTTAATCTTTCTTATTTTTAGTTTTGAATTCTTCGAGTTTAGTATAGCATTTTAGTTTGTGTTTTTAAAAGCATTTTGAGTCTTTTGATTTGTTTTAGTGTTTTAAAGTTTAGTTTTACATTCTTTGAGTCTAGTTTAGTGTTTTATATTATGTTTTTACGTTTTTAAGTCAAATCCAAGTGATTAACAATCCCTCCTAATCCCCGGTCCAGAACGATCCCTACTTATACTTATACTACAATTGTCAAAAAGAGGGTTTAATTTGTGTGCGTATAAATCTCGCATCATTTATAAGCAACCTCCACTACTTGTGAATATAAATTCATAGCGATTAGGTGAAATTCACTTATATTCTAGCGTCATATTTATGCATGAAAATTAAGCTCGCAATCTCAATGAACATACATAAATAAGTTATCAATCAAACAGTTAAACGAATTGAATCCACAACTTATGAAATTCCAACCAAACGTAATCAATTCAAATTGCAAATATAAACATAGTTTCGAATCACCCCCTAGCTAAAGGGGGTTTAGTTCCTCATAACTTTGAAATCAAAGAAACACCTAAACATTCCAACAACTCAAACTGAATTGTATGAACGTTTAGGCACTCTTCTCTTCCATTACAAAACAAAGAAAATTGAATTTAAACATTGAAATCAAAGAAACACCTAAACATTCCAACAACTCAAACTTGAATTGTATGAACGTTTAGGCACTCTTCTCTTCTTCGTTGTTGTAGCACAAGGTCTAAGGTGAGTTTTTTGGGGGATGAGGAGTGGTTGGAGTGGTTGGAATGAAGAGAAAATAGGCAGAAAATGAAGGGATATGCAGGGCAAGAATGGAGGTATTTGTGGTGTGTTGTGTATGAAAATGAGATGTGAATTGAATGGGGAGTGAATGAATGCCAAATGAATGAGAATGCAAGGGTTTTTATAGGAGGAATGGAGATGTATATGGCTGTTTGTTTAAGATGCAAGTGGCTAATTAATGATGGAAAATAGTTAGGAAAGCATGTGAAAGCTGAAAATGCATATGGGGTACACGGCAATGATGCTTGTTGGTGCTGAAATTGCATGTGT
Organism: Pyrus communis; assembly: GCF_963583255.1. Lineage (NCBI taxonomy): Eukaryota > Viridiplantae > Streptophyta > Magnoliopsida > Rosales > Rosaceae > Pyrus > Pyrus communis. Next base: position 14,215,817 of record NC_084811.1, read on the forward strand.
GTGAGGTGTGTAGGTGCTGAAAATGCATGTGAATGCATGGCATTTGAAATGATTGTTGTTTGGAATTGAATGTGAAGACATGTGAAAGTGGAAATGCATGTGAAGATGTTGGAAATGGGAATGAAGGGGATACACGACAATGTTTGGAATGTGGAGAAAAGGGTGCATGTGGTTGTAATGTTTGTTGGTTAAAGATGCATGTGGATGTATTATACAATGGGAAAGTATGTGATTGAATTAAAGGATGCAAAGTGAATGAATCATGAATCATTGTGGATGAAAGGTGGAAGTGCATGTGTTGATGACTAGGTTAGTGGGTGGAAATCTGAAAATGGCATATAGGAATGGGAGCTCACGGTTTGAATGTGTAAAGTGTGTGTGAATGCATGTGAAGATGCAATAAATAATGCATGTAGGGTTAAAGAGGGAGAATGTGGTGAAATGATGAAGTAGGAAGGTGGAAATGCATGTGAGATGTTTGGAAAGGAATAAAGAATGAATGGTGGAAATGTGAGTGAATGATGTGCATGTGTGAGAATGCATGTGGAATTAAGAGGAGTATGGAAGTGAAATAAATGAATGATATGTTAAGTGATAAGTGAATGATATGTGGTGAGTGATAAGTGAATGGTTTGATAAGTGATAAATGAACTAGTTTAAAGGGCTAGGGTTTAAGTACATAGAATGGGCCTAAAATAGGTTGGTTTGTATGGCATAATGTGTTTGATTGGGCTAGAGGTTTTCCATGGCTCAAAGGATTTGTTTGATTGGGCTAGGCCCTTTGTTTGATGTCCCCAAAGAGCATACAAGGCTTCAATTTCGTCCATCCTCTTTGCTCCATGATTAAGCTATCCAAATCATGCCCAAAAATGCTCCAAATGGCCTCAAAATGCACTTTCTTGCTCCCTAGGCCCTTAGAACCTAAAAACACACAAAAGAAGCATAAGGGACTAAAATAACGAGAGAAACATAACGTAAATGCACGAGAACAAGCCATTTAAGTCGCATGAATATGCTCCTATCAAATACCCCCACACTTAGCTTTTGCTAGTCCTCGAGCAAAACAGAATAAAAACAAATAAACAAAACGACACTAAACACGTAAAACACAACCTAAACCTTCCAACAACCGTCTTATGGATTTCCAATGCACATGACATGTTAAAAATCATCATTCTCACAGATTTTAATCATCTTCACACTTAAGTACATTCTTAATCATAGTCACCATATACTAGTTCACAATTAAGCATTTAAAACCATGTTTTGAATGTAGTAACATGCCTTAGAGAATTTGCTCAATTCCTTACAAGATATGCACTCGATTTTCACTCAGAATTTCTAACTACACACCCTAATCTAGTCATATGTGAGAAGATTGATGTAACATGAAAACGAACACTCACATATAAGTATCACAAAGAACGCAATTTCTGGAGTTAATAAGCATGTTTAGATATGATCTCATGAATGGAATGCTACTACTTAGACGCGAGAACCAGTGACACCATAAGCTCATACCAAGTTCAAACTCCACAAATTGAAATACACAACACTCAAGATAGAAGTCAAGGGTTGTAACGGGGCTTGGGGTATGTGGATAACAAAGAAGGGATATGGAAAACAAAGGTTCTTAAAGAAATAGTGAGCAAAGCATTTGAATCAACTTAGAATTCACTTTTGAATGAAAACTCAACTTTTGAACAAAAAGGGAGAATTTAGACAATTTACGCCCAGAATTGGTGTTTTGGAACCTTTCTTCAATCACTTATTCTGATCTAATATTCTTTTTTTTTTTTTTTTTTTTTTTTTTTTTTTTTTTTTTTTTTTTTTTGAATCTCAAAACATAAACACTTAAACATTCTCTCCCCCACACTTATTTTCTTTCATAATGTAACTCAAAAGGAATTCAATTAAGTCATGCTCACTATATTTTAAGAACAAGGGTGGGGATTGTCCTAAACTAGGCTAGGTGAGGAAAATGTGGGTAAACAAAGAATAAAGGCTAAACAAGGATCAACGGGGTTAAAACTTACACATATACGAAGTATGGGAAGTAAGGCTATTTGGCTATGGTGGTGGTCACTACACAACTTCTTCTTGAATATGTGTTATGCAAATCAATAACATGCTTTGAATGAAATGGGCATGAGTTCTAGCATTTGGAACTATATGATGAAACGCCTTCTAAGTAGTAACCAAGCAGAGAATAATGAGATCATGCAACGACTTTAGAAAACAAGAAATCACAGATTATACTCTCCAAAGAACGTTATAGGCTCAAGTCTCTCAGCGTTGTAGCGTTTGTTTGAGTTCCTTCCTTCAAGCATGTTACAAAAACGAATTTTTCTTTTATGATTGCATGTGAAGTCATACATTATAACCATAACTAAACATATACCAAGGGTAAATCAAACTTTCCTCTATGTTTATAACTCTTTTTAACAGTCATGCAATTACAAACCAAATCCTTATCATTGTGTTGGAAGGTATCCTAAGACACAAACACACACACAAAAACAACTTTAAAACAACTCTTTTTGGGTTTTTCAAAACAATTTTTCAAATTTTTATGGGATCTTCGAATTTTTAAGACAAAACACACTAAAACAGTTTTAAAACAGTGAGAAACAACATGTGAAGTGATAGGTGATAAAATCCAACGAATTTGCATCAAATATACTTAGTTACCCCCCCACACTTAAATCAAACATTGTCCTCAATGTTTTAAGCATAGATTCACACAAAGCATAAGTAAATACACAAAAAGCACTTAAACATACTAAACATGGCATAATGTAATTAACAAAGAGAAGAGTTTAGAGACGCAAATCTGGTTATAGAGTGTAAATTCCATCTTCTCCTTGGTAATTGCATTGAGGCTTTGATCTTTGTGATTCCACAGGCTTACTCTTGAACTGGTTTCTACCCATCGCTGATTTTCCTTTGTGCTACTTCTTGAACTGGGCAGCAGGAATCTTTTGGTCTCCTCCACTTGTTGATTTTCCTTTGTGCTACTGGGCTGGAGGATTCTTTTGGTCTTCCCCGAAGGTCTGAGCTTACCCCTTTGGTCTGTTTCTTTGTTCAATCTTTCCAATTCGTATTGAAAAGGTTTGGAGGATAACTCAGCCTATGTTTGTCTCCACATGCTTCAATGTATCATTTTCACTTGCCTTACTCGCTCCCCTTTGCAGAAGTGGTCCCTTCTCCGGAAGTGTATCAACCGTTGAAGATGACTACTCGAGAGCAACGCTAGGTAAGCAATCAGGAATAGATTCCAGGCAGTTGGCTCCAGAACGGAAGACTGACTCCAAGTGCCGGCTGATTGCTTGTTTTACTTTGCCATGCGAGTAAGAACAAGGACAAAGAAAAAGACAGGGAAAGAGCATGATATGAGATACTTTTGCTTTTGACCTTGATGATATGAGATACCTTTGCTTTTGAAGAAGCGGTTGGTTGAATCAGCACATGTATTTGTTGTGCTGTTTCCTCCTGGGTCATCTGTACTCCAGGCATCTGGTATCATCTTTGGGGAAGAAGAAAGAATTGAGTATTTCGAAAGGCTTGGCTGGGAGTGCACCCTCAGAGGTGAGGGAGAGTTGGGCATTTTCTTCAGGTTTGCCCTGCCATAAAAGACGAAGGTCGACATATATAGAGATAATAGCAAGTGGTGGTACTTTTTACCTTTGTCGACAAACGTTTTGATCCCGCAACTCTGCCTTTTTGAAATAGTGGCGCCTCTTCGATCTCTGAACACGCCTCTTCGATTTCTGAACAGGCGCCCCTTCGATTTCTGAACGACGCCCCTTCGCTTTCTGAACGACACGTGGTAGTGCAGATGCGGCTCCTTTTGACAAAGCTGCACGCGTCTTCAGAAAAGCAGAGAAAGCGTCGCCGAACTTTGCGCTTGTCAGCTAAAGAGGTGTAGTTGCGATGATGGCCTCCACGTGTTTCTGAAAAGCCGAGAAAGCGTCGCCTAAATTACGCCGGAAAATCTGGCTCTTTGAATCGGGGGACGCGTCGCCTTGGCTTTTTATAGAGCTATCAAACACCCCAACACACACACTCTGAAGAATTCCCATTCTTGAAAATCGACTCCGGCCCTTTGAAATTTAACTCCATCCCTTCTCTTTGAACACTTTTGAAAAAATGGCAAACTCATCGAACCTTAGCTTGGAATTGAGCCTTAGCAGTGATACGGGCGCGCCGCGTCAAGGTAACGTATGGCGCCCTTCTTTCTTTTCTTCTAACGGTCCTCTCACAGGTGAAGACTCCGTGATGCAGGACGCCACAACAGCTACAATAGTAGCTAGGAACCTCCTCACTCCAAAAGATAGTAGGCTGCTGTCAGGACGGTCCGATGAGTTGGCCGTTCAAGAGTCCCTCGCACTTAGTGTTCAGTGTGCGAGTTCTGTGTCCAACATGGGCCAACGCCTGCTTGCCCGCTCCCGTCAGGTGGAATCATTGATGGCAGAGGTGGAAAGTCTCAAGCAGGAGATCCAGCAGCTGAAGTATGAGAATAGAAGTTTGCACGTGCTTGCAAACAACTATTCGACGGGCATGAAGAGGAAGCTTGATGAGCTGCAAGAGTCTGAAGGTCGGATTCACAGTGACCGTCAAAGGTTTTCGTCTTTCCTCCAGAGGCACCTTTTTCCTGGCTCATCCAGCGCTTGGCCAAGTATTGAGGCCTGGAATGCTCTATCTTCGATGCCTCCCGCTCCGATGCATTCTGTTCCTACGCCTTCCGCTCCGATGCCTTCTGCTCCTACGCCTTCTGCTCCTACGCCTTCCGCTTCAAGAGTAAAGCCACGTAGTGGGGCCTCAAGCAAACAACCTTTATGAAGCATCATCTTTCTTTGTTTAGCAGTGCCTATCAATAAATCAAACATTTTCTCAATGTTACAATCATAGACTCACACAATTAATAAACAAACAAACAATAACAACTAAACAACCTAACAAGGCAGAAACGAAATAGCAACAAAGAAAAGAATTTTTTTTTTTTTTTTTTAAATTTTTATCAAATTTTCGGAGTTTTATACCAAGACACTATAAAACACACTAAAACACTCTAAAAACGCTTAAAACAGCAAGAAACAACATTCTAAGTGATAGGTGAATAAATCCCACGAAATTCATGCAAATACAAATTGTTTACCCCCCCACACTTAAATCAAACTTTGTCCTCAATGTTTTAAGCAGAAAGTCACAACAGAGCAAGCAAATAAACAAATACGAGAAAGAAAGCAAAGTAAAGGCAGTAAAGAAAAAGAAAGGAATAAAAATAAGTCTCTTAAAGGGGTTTCCAAGTTCTTCTCTATTCGGATGCATGGGTTGCCTCCCACGAAGCGCTTTCTTTTACGTCTTGCAGCCGGACGGTACCTCCGTTTAAGCTTGACTAGGTTCCACGGCATGGAGGGGTACCTCCTCCACGACATGCTCCTCAAACATCTCGTAATAGGGCTTCAATCGATGCCCATTCACTTTGAATTCTTGCTGCGTCCTTGAACTTTTGATTTGCACTGCACCATGAGGGAAAACATTAGTAACAACAAACGGGCCAATCCATTTAGAACGCAACTTACCAGGAAACAAACGTAGGCGAGAGTTGAAAAGTAACACTTTCTGCCCAACTGTGAAGGTCTTGGTTCGAATCATTTTATCATGGAATGCTTTGGTCTTGGCTTTGTACATCCGGGCATTCTCATAGGCTTCATTCCGAATCTCCTCAAGTTCATTCAATTGGAGCTTCCTATGAACTCCCGCTGCATCTATGTCCATGTTGAAAGTCTTCACGGCCCAATGTGCCTTGTGTTCTAACTCTACGGGCAAATGACATGGCTTACCATAGACGAGCCGAAAAGGTGACATCCCAATGGGTGTTTTGTATGCCGTACGATATGCCCACAGTGCATCATCTAAGCGTAAGCTCCAATCCCTCCTTGTTGGTCCAACGGTCTTCTCCAAAATTTGTTTGATTTCTCGGTTAGACACCTCGGCTTGGCCATTTGTTTGAGGATGGTAAGGTGTGGAGACCTTATGGTTGACATGGTACTTTCTTAGCAACGCCTCAATGGTCCGATTGCAAAAGTGAGACCCTCCATCACTTATGATTACTCTCGGCATCCCAAACCTAGCAAAAATGTTAGTTTTCACGAAATCTGCAACCACCTTAGAATCGTTAGTACGGGTGGCTTTTGCTTCCACCCATTTAGAAACATAATCAACGGCTAGCAAGATATAAGTGAAACCATAAGATGGAGGGAAAGGGCCCATGAAATCAATGCCCCAAACATCAAAAATTTCAACATTAAAGACAGGGGTTTGCGGCATTTGGTCCTTGGTACCTATGTTACCCATTCGTTGGCAACGATCACAAGACATACAAAAGGTTCTAGCATCCCTAAATATAGTCGGCCAATAAAAACCACACTCTAGAACCTTGAGGGCAGTGCGTTGTGTGCCAAAATGACCACCACATGCATATGTGTGACAAAAGCTTAGAATTGAGTGAAATTCAGAATCATGCACACATCTACGTACAATTTGATCTGAGCAATACTTCCACAAATAAGGGTCATCCCAAACATAGAAACGTGCATCTTTTTTAAGCTTATCACGTTGGTGCTTGTTTAGTTCATTTGGAATTTGTTTAGCCACCAAGTAATTCACTAAATCTGCATACCATGGTTCACTTACCTCAATGGATAGCAGCTGCTCATCGGGAAAAGTTTCAGGGATAGGTACGGCATGTTCATGCTCCTCGTGGATCATTCGGCTTAAATGGTCAGCCACTACATTCTCGCTTCCTTTCTTATCCCGGATTTCAATATCAAATTCTTGAAGAAGAAGAATCCAACGGATAAGCCTCGGCTTTGCTTCCTTTTTCGTGAGCAAGTACCTCAAAGCTGCATGATCAGAATAAACGATTACTTTAGTACCAATTAAATATGAACGGAATTTATCTAAAGCAAAAACCACAGCTAGAAGTTCTTTTTCCGTCGTGGAGTAGTTCAATTGGGCATCATTGAGAGTCCGAGAGGCATAGTATATGACATGCGGCCGCTTGTCTCTTCTTTGTCCTAGAACAGCTCCTAATGCATAGTCGGATGCATCGCACATGAGCTCGAACAGAAGGCTCCAATCTGGAGGTACAATAATGGGGGCCGAGACTAGCTTCTCCTTGAGTTGGTTAAATGCCGAATTACACTCTTCATCAAACTTGAATGGCACATCTTTTTGAAGCAATCGGCAAAGAGGGTTGGACATCTTGGAGAAGTCCTTGATAAAACGCCTATAGAACCCTGCATGGCCAAGAAACGAACGTACCTCTCTAACCGAAGTAGGAGAGGGTAAGTGACGTACAAGGTCTATTTTCGATTTATCTACTTCAATTCCTTTTTCTGAAACAATATGTCCTAAAACTATACCTTGTTTCACCATAAAGTGACATTTCTCCCAATTCAAGACAAGGTTAGTTTCAACACATCGTTTCAAAATTAAGGTCAGATTATCCAAGCAATTATCAAATGAACTCCCAAATACACTGAAATCATCCATGAAAACCTCAATGATCTTTTCAACAAAATCGGAAAATATACTTACCATACACCTTTGGAAAGTGGCCGGTGCGTTGCATAAGCCAAATGGCATGCGACGATAAGCAAATGTTCCAAAGGGACATGTGAATGTGGTCTTCTCTTGATCATCCGGGGCTATCACAATTTGGTTATATCCAGAGTATCCATCAAGAAAACAGTAAAAAGCATGACCGGCTAACCTTTCGAGCATCTGGTCGATGAATGGCAAAGGAAAGTGATCTTTCCTAGTCATGGCATTTAGCTTCCGGTAATCGATACATACTCGTCATCCAGTCTGAATGCATGTAGGCACGAGCTCATTCTCATCATTCTTGATAACAGTTACTCCGGACTTCTTGGGAACGACTTGAACTGGAGAGACCCAACGGCTATCGGAGATAGGGTAGATCACTCCGCAATCCAAAAGTTTGATTATTTCCTTCTTCACCACTTCCATCATCGGAGGGTTGAGACGGCGTTGAGCCTCTCGAGTTAGTTTAGCCCCCTCCTCAAGAAGTATACGGTGCATGCATGTGGTAGGGCTTATTCCTTTAATGTCGGCCAAAGTCCACCCTATGGCCGTTTTGTGCTCTCGCAGCACCCTCACAAGTTTCTCCTCCTCCATTGCCGTGAGACTTGATGAAATGATGACGGGCAATGTTTCGCCTTTTCCCAAAAACACATACTTCAAATGGTCCGGCAACGGCTTAAGTTCAAGCGATGGTGCCTGAACAACAGAACGTAGCATCTTAGTGGAAACTGAATTTGAAAGTGAGAGTGGAACCTTACCATATTGTTGTGGCAATGACTCAAGGGCTGCCACAACCTCAATTATTTCTTCACTAGAACCCATTGCAAAGAATTCCTCCTCCTTGCCGTGGCCTTGCATTGGCCCAAATCCTTCATTTTTGCGCTCTATGGCCTTAGTGATGGTTGTTTCCAGGGCGTCCTCGTTCAATTCTTCAAGGTATACCTGCGCCAAAGAATCGATAACATCAATGGAAAAACAAGAATGGTCATCAACGGGATATCTCATAGTTTCAGAAATATTAAAATCAATCACTTCCCCATCGAATTCTATTGTCAAGGTGCCTTTGTATACATCAATCTTCGTTCGGGCCGTCTTCATGAATGGCCTACCAAGGAGAATCGGTAAAGATGTAGAATGGGCTGAATCCTCCATGTCTAGGACGTAGAAATCAGCCGGAAAAATTAAATGGTTCACCTGCACAAGCACATCTTCCAAAACTCCTTTTGGATACGCGTTAGAACGATCAGCCAATTGTATAATTACACCATCTTTTTTTAATTCACCCAAATTCATAGATGCATAAATAGAATAAGGCATGACATTTATGGATGCACCTAAATCAAGCATGGCATGTTCAAAACGATTATGTCCAATCACACAAGGAATCGTGAAACTACCGGGGTCTTTGCACTTGGTAGGCAGTTTACGTTGCAAAACAGCGGACACATTCTCGCTTACCTTCACTACCTCTTTGTTTGCCCTTCTTCTCTTTGTATTGCATAGGTCCTTGAAGAATTTAGCATACTTTGGAACCTGTTTGATTGCATCGAGAAGCGGTATGTTCACTTGCACCTTCCGGAACGTTTCAAGAATGTCCTTGTCGCTTTCTTCCTTTTTTTCTTGCATGAACTTGCGAGGAAAAGGTACATTGGGCAGATTAGGACGTGAAGTACATGAATTTGAACTTAAATTACCTGATTTGGCCGAGTTAGGGTGATCTGCCTCAGGTTGTGTCGTCTCTTCATCTACTTTCTGGGCAGATTTGGGATTGTTTGGCTCGGTCCCAACTTCTTTTCCACCCCTTAGGGTGATGGCCTTGGCGGATTCGAATCCTCCCTTTGGATTGACTGTGGTTGAGCTAGGAAGCTTTCCTTGCTCTCTAATCTGTCCAAGGAACTCAGAAATCTGCCCTATTTGTTTCTTCATATCCGTCATCTCCTTCTCGTTATTTGCTATCCGGTTGTTTTGATTTTGCAACCCCTGAGAAATAGAGGTTAGTAATTGCATAGCTTGATCACTTTCCAAGGACGTACCTGAATGAGATGATGCCGAAGGTTGTTAGGGTTGTTGGGGTGCATACGGCTTGGAATAAAAACCAGGGGGGTTTGGCCTAAATCCTCCTTGTTGGGCAGCTTGTTGTGGCTCCCTCCATTTGAAGTTTGGATGGTCCCTCCATCCGGCATTGTAAGTGTTCGAGTATGGGTTGTTTTGATTTTGTCCTTGGAAACCAATTGCATTGGCAGATTCCCACCCACCATTCTCGATTAGTTGAGGGCACTTGTCGGATGGATGCCCATGAATTGAGCACACGCCACAAACTTGGTGTTCTTGTGCTTTTGGACCAATCACAACCTGAGAAACAAGAGAAGTAAGATTAGCAAGTTGTGATTGAATTTTAGAAATAGCACTCACCTCATTTACACTTTGTTGTCGTGGGGCTTCCCTTTGACCCACTCCTTCATATTGTTGAGCGTTGAGCGCTCGGTTGGCTATGAGAATCTTGGCATCCCTTGGTGTTTTGTCCACCAATGCTCCTTCCGCTGATGCATCAAGCATTTGACGTTCGATAGGAAGGAGGCCCTCATAGAAATATTGAAGGAGAAGTTCCTCCTTCATTTGATGTTGAGGACATGAAGCTACAAGGCCTTTGAAGCGCTCATAATAAGCCGGGAATGTCTCGCCATGATTCTGTTGAATACCACTAATTTTCTTCCGTAGGAGAATCACTCTCGAAGTAGGGAAGAATTTCTCCAAGAAAGCACGCTTCATACTCTCCCACGAAGTCACAGTTCCCGGGGCTAGTTCGTAGAGCCAATCTTTGGCCTTGTCCATAAGTGAAAATGGAAAGGCCTTCATCTTCAGTATACTCCCATCCACATTGACGGGGGTCATGCTCGAACAAACCACCTCGAACTCCTTCAAGTGTTTGTTGGGGTCTTCCACAGACAAGCCATGGAACTTCGGAATATGGTGTAACAAACTGGATTTGAGTTCAAATTCCTCAGTCTTCCCCTCTACAGCCGTGGGGTATTGGATACAAAGAGGCAATGCATTATCCAAACCCGAGGCCGAAAGCTCCTTGATGGTTCTATTATCTGCTGCCATGGCTTGTTCTTCTTCAAAAATCTGATCCGTGGGCTTTTCTTCTACACCTACTTCGTCTTCTTCAAGCCCAGGTTGTGGTGGAGGTTGTGCTGGCTCTTGTTGACTCCTCGTTCTCCTCAAAGTGCGTTCAAAATCACCGTCAAAGTCGGAGATGTTCTCTATAATAGGCCGAGAGCGACGAGTCATACACAGTACCTAAAAAAACAAGGAAACAAACAAACTAAGAATCTGAAATAAGAATGCACGAAAAACTAAAAAAATATAAAAATAAAGACAAAGGATTAGCAAAGTTGCTAATCCCCGGCAACGGCACCAAAATTTGGTGCCGAGATTTACTTGACACTCAAATTAAACCCTCGTTTGACAATTGTAGTAGAATGGATAAGTGAGGGATCGTTCTAGACCGGGGATTAGGAGGGCTTGCTAAAACCTTCTAAATTGACTTAAAAACATAAAAACTAAATTAAAATACTCTTAACAAGACTACTATGACTCAGAATGGCTTTGAAAAACTCAAATTGTCTAAAACAATCAAATTGACTCAAATAGAAGCTAGAACTTGATTTAGACGAATTTGCAAGTGTTTATGACTTCAAAAGCTTAAAGATACAAAAATAAAACAAATACGAATGATTAAGACTTAACAAAATAGGGGGGGGGGAATTGTGGTTGGACGATATTAAATTAAATGGACAGAATATAATTAAAGGCAAAATGTAAATATGAATGTGATGAAAAATATGGATGATGGAATAGCTAAGGGGTTCTTCTCCACACATGTTACACTTGCAATACAAGATTGATTTTCGGTTGGTCTTTCGATAAATTATGAAACTCAATGCTCCAAGTTAATTAGGTCCGCTTACATTAACTTTCAGATTTCCCTAGATTCGTTGGATTGAATGGAATACGCATTACAACCAATTTATTCTTAATCAAAGTCCCTAACTATGGAATACGCATGATAGAGACATTCAACAAAGATCATTAAGTTCAACGGAAATCATAAACATTGACGAGGCATTCGTTACTATGGAATACGCATGAAACTTATGCCAAGAATTCGTTTAACGCGATTGTTTATAAGCAACCTCCACTACTTGTGAATATAAATTCATAGCGATTAGGTGAAATTCACTTATATTCTAGCGTCATATTTATGCATGAAAATTAAGCTCGCAATCTCAATGAACATACATAAATAAGTTATCAATCAAACAGTTAAACGAATTGAATCCACAACTTATGAAATTCCAACCAAACGTAATCAATTCAAATTGCAAATATAAACATAGTTTCGAATCACCCCCTAGCTAAAGGGGGTTTAGTTCCTCATAACTTTGAAATCAAAGAAACACCTAAACATTCCAACAACTCAAACTGAATTGTATGAACGTTTAGGCACTCTTCTCTTCCATTACAAAACAAAGAAAATTGAATTTAAACATTGAAATCAAAGAAACACCTAAACATTCCAACAACTCAAACTTGAATTGTATGAACGTTTAGGCACTCTTCTCTTCTTCGTTGTTGTAGCACAAGGTCTAAGGTGAGTTTTTTGGGGGATGAGGAGTGGTTGGAGTGGTTGGAATGAAGAGAAAATATGCAGAAAATGAAGGGATATGCACGGCAAGAATGGAGGTATTTGTGGTGTGTTGTGTATGAAAATGAGATGTGAATTGAATGGGGAGTGAATGAATGCCAAATGAATGAGAATGCAAGGGTTTTTATAGGAGGAATGGAGATGTATATGGCTGTTTGTTTAAGATGCAAGTGGCTAATTAATGATGGAAAATAGTTAGGAAAGCATGTGAAAGCTGAAAATGCATATGGGGTACACGGCAATGATGCTTGTTGGTGCTGAAATTGCATGTGTGTGAGGTGTGTAGGTGCTGAAAATGCATGTGAATGCATGGCATTTGAAATGATTGTTGTTTGGAATTGAATGTGAAGACATGTGAAAGTGGAAATGCATGTGAAGATGTTGGAAATGGGAATGAAGGGGATACACGGCAATGTTTGGAATGTGGAGAAAAGGGTGCATGTGGTTGTAATGTTTGTTGGTTAAAGATGCATGTGGATGTATTATACAATGGGAAAGTATGTGATTGAATTAAAGGATGCAAAGTGAATGAATCATGAATCATTGTGGATGAAAGGTGGAAGTGCATGTGTTGATGACTAGGTTAGTGGGTGGAAATCTGAAAATGGCATATAGGAATGGGAGCTCACGGTTTGAATGTGTAAAGTGTGTGTGAATGCATGTGAAGATGCAATAAATAATGCATGTAGGGTTAAAGAGGGAGAATGTGGTGAAATGATGAAGTAGGAAGGTGGAAATGCATGTGAGATGTTTGGAAAGGAATAAAGAATGAATGGTGGAAATGTGAGTGAATGATGTGCATGTGTGAGAATGCATGTGGAATTAAGAGGAGTATGGAAGTGAAATAAATGAATGATATGTTAAGTGATAAGTGAATGATATGTGGTGAGTGATAAGTGCATGGTTTGATAAGTGATAAATGAACTAGTTTAAAGGGCTAGGGTTTAAGTACATAGAATGGGCCTAAAATAGGTTGGTTTGTATGGCATAATGTGTTTGATTGGGCTAGAGGTTTTCCATGGCTCAAAGGATTTGTTTGATTGGGCTAGGCCCTTTGTTTGATGTCCCCAAAGAGCATACAAGGCTTCAATTTCGTCCATCCTCTTTGCTCCATGATTAAGCTATCCAAATCATGCCCAAAAATGCTCCAAATGGCCTCAAAATGCACTTTCTTGCTCCCTAGGCCCTTAGAACCTGAAAACACACAAAAGAAGCATAAAGGACTAAAATAACGAGAGAAACATAACGTAAATGCACGAGAACAAGCCATTTAAGTCGCATGAATATGCTCCTATCACCATTGCATACACATTTCATTCATTCACTCTTCCATATTCCAGAAATTCGTCAAAACCTCTCCACACCCTTGCAGCAGCCACCAAAACACTTTTCTCCTCCATTGCAGCCACTCCAACCACTCCCCAAACCATTCACACCATCAAACTATCCTTAGACCTTGTGCTACAACGAAGAGGAAGAGAAGAGTGCCTAAACGTTCATACAATTCAAGTTTGAGTTGTTGGAATGTTTAGGTGTTTCTTTGATTTCAATGTTTAATTTCAATACTCTTTGTTTTGTACGTATGAGGAATGGAAGAGAAGAGTGCCTAAACGTTCATACAATTCAAGTTTGAGTTGTTGGAATGTTTAGGTGTTTCTTTGATTCCAATGTTTAAATTCAACTAAACCCCCCTTGGCTAGGGGGGAATTCGAAATATATGTTTATGCTTGCATTTTGATTTGATTACTTCTAATTGCGTTTCATAAGTTGTGGATTCAATTTGTTTAACCGTTTGATTGATAACTTATTTATGTATGTTTATTGAGAATGCGCGCTTAATTTTCATGCATGAATATGACGCTAGAATATAAGTGAGTTTCACCTAATAGTTACGAACTTATATTCACAAGTAGTGGAGGTTGCTTATAAACAATCGCGTTAAACAAATTCTTGGCATAAGTTTCATGCAATCATAGTAACGAATGCCTCGTCAACACTTATAATTTTCATAGAGCGTAATGATTCTTGCTTGTACCTCTTCTATGCATTCATGTTGAGGACTTGTGGGGAATGTTTTGAATTGTCGCATGCATCATCCAATTCAATAACGTTAGGAAGATTTGAAGGTTAATTAGTGCATCACGGTTAACTTGGGGTGTTGAGTATCATAGTTTATTGAAATGCAATTGGAAATCATTTTATTATGCAAGTATAACATGTATGGAGATGAACCCCTTAGCTAGCCTTCATTCCATTCAATTCTATCACACATTCACATTTACATTTTGCTTTTACTTACAATCTGTTCTTTTAGTTTAAATTCGTCAAAACCTAACCCCCCCCCCCTTTACTTTCTTGTTCTTTAGTGTTTAGACTTTGTTTAGTTTATGTTTTAAAGTGTTTTGATTAAATTTATTTCCCAAAATTCGTCCAAATTCACCAAAGTGCTCAAAACTGCCCAGAAAGTGATTTTAAGGCTGTTTTGAGTGTTTTGGGTGATGTTTGAGTCTTTTGGTTTGTTTTAGTGTTTTAAAGTTTAGTTTTGCATTCTTTGAGTCTAGTATAGTGTTTTATATTGTTATTTTACGTTTGAATCAAGCCATAATCCTAAATTCGTCCAACATTGGGGTTAAGGTCAGAAACTGCCTAGTTAGTGTTTTTAGGCAGTTTTGAGTCCTTTGAGTCTTTGTGAACGTTTTTAACTTTGTTTTTATGTTTTTGAGTCAAATCCAAGTGATTAACAATCTCTCCTAATCCCCGGTCCAGAACGATCCCTACTTATACTTATACTACAATTGACAAAAAGAGGGTTTAATTTGTATGCGTATAAATCACGCATCACCTTTCCCTTTTGGTTTCTACAAAGACTTAACCCTTTTTCCATGGGATTGTGCAATCCTTGTCCTTCACTAAGTGTGCATAATTAGCCTATATAAACAGCCAATGCCTCACCATTTAATCCATCCACTCACTCATTCATTCATTCATACTTTCATCCATAAAACACCACAATCCATTCTACACCACCCTAGTGCCGCAAGCAAGGAAGCAAGGAGAGGAGGACTTGTGCAATCTGCCATCCAAGGAGGGTTCGAAATCTGCCATTGGAGTGTGGAGAGTTTCTAGGTGTATTATATCCTTAGTCTTAGTTCAATGTTTAAATTTAATTATCTTTGTTTTGCGAACATGAGGAACTAACTTCTTTTTAGTTAGAGGAGAATTTGAAGCCATGATTATATGTTTTATATGAATTGATTACGTCCGGTTATTATTTCTTAAGGCATGAATGTGATTTGCTTATCTAAGTTATTAAAACTGGTTTATGTATGTGGGTTGGGGGTTAACACTTAATTTGCATGCATAAACTTGATGCTAGAGTATAGGGGGGTTTCACGTAATTGTTCTTCACTTATATTCAAAAGTAGTGGAGGTTGCTAGTCACAATCGCGTTAAGTAAATCCTTGGTATGAGTCTCATGAGTTTCATAGTGATGAATGCTGATAGGAGCATATTTATGCGACTTAAATGGCTTGTTCTCGTACATTTACGTTATGTTTCTTTAGTTATTTTAGTTCTTTATGCTTCTTTTGTGTGTTTTCAGGTTCTAAGGGCAAAGTATGCAAAAGGATGCCTTTTGGAGCCTTTTGGAGCAAATTAGAGATTGGAATGGATATCATATGCTTGGAGCCAAAAGGATGGACGAAATTGAAGACTTGAAGTAGGAAAGTTAAATCCTAAAAAGACCTCATGTTTGAGCATCATTGAAAACTCCTACGCATTTTAGAACACAAAAACAACATTCCTAGCAACCTTAGGACATTGTCGTGTGTTTCCTTGTGTCTCCCTTCCTTGCCATGCAAGGAAGGGCTTTGTTCCCTATTTTAAATACTTAAACACTACCACTTATCATTCACCACATATCATTCACCACTTATCATATCATACATTCATTTATCACTTATCATAATCATTCACTTATCACTTAACATATCATACACTTATCACTTATCACTCATAATCATCTACACATTTCAACCATTTAAACACATGTACTTCACCTACAACATCCACCTACTTCACCTACAACATCCACCTACTCACCTACAACATCCACCTACTTCACCTACAACATCCACCTACTTCACCTACAACATCCACCTACTCACCTACAACATCCACCTACTTCACCTACAACATCCACCTACTCACCTACAACATCCACCTACTTCACCTACAACATCCACCTACTTCACCTACAACATCCACCTACTTCACCTACAAATGACATAGCCATATGTTCCCTCCACTACTCCTATAAATACCCTTGCATTCATTCATTCATGGACATCTCTCCATTTCTCACACCACAACTAACACAAACACTTCCCCTTAGAATCCAAAGCCGTGAGTCTCCCTTAGAATCCAAAAACCATCTTTCCATTTCCACCACTCCTCATCCATTTCCATAATCCCCCAAACCTCACCTTAGACCTTGTGCTACAACAACGAGGAAGATAAGAGGGCCTAAACGTTCATACAATTCAAGTTTGAGTTGTTGGAATGTTTAGGTGTTTCTTTGATTTCAAAGTTTAAATTTAATTCTCTTTGTTTTGTATGTATGAGGAATGGAAGAGAAGAGTGCCTAAACGTTCATACAATTAAACTTTGAGTTGTTGGAATGTTTAGGCGTTTCTTTGATTTCAAAGTTATGAGGAACTAAACCCCCTTTAGCTAGGGGGTGATTCGAAACTATGTTTATATTTGCAATATGAATTGATTAACTTTCGTTGGAATTTCATAAGTTGTGGATTCAATTTGTTTAACCGTTTGATTGATAACTTATTTATGAATGTTTATTAAGAATGCGTGCTTAATTTTCATGCATAAATATGACGCTAGAATATAAGTGAATTTCACCTAATCGTTATGAACTTATATTCACAAGTAGTGGAGGTTGCTTATAAACAATCGCGTTAAATGAATTCTTGGCACGAGTTTCATGCTCATCATAGTAACGAATGCCTCGTCAACACTTATAGTTTTCATAATGCTTAATGATCTTTGATTGTATCTTTATTGTGCTGTTCATGTAAAGGACTTTTGGAGAATGTGGTGAATTGCGTTGCGCTAACCCATTCAATTCATTAACTTAAGGAAAACTTGTTTTCTTTGTTCAATCTTTCCAATTCGTAATGAAAAGGGTTGGAGGATAACTCAGCCTATGTTTGTCTCCACATGCTTCAATGTATCATTTTCACTTGCCTTACTCGCTCCCCTTTGCAGAAGTGTTCCCTTCTCCGGAAGTGTATCAACCGTTGAAGATGACTACTCGAGAGCAACGCTAGGTAAGCAATCAGGAATAGATTCCAGGCAGTTGGCTCCGGAACGGAAGACTGACTCCAAGTGCCGGCTGATTGCTTCTTTTACTTTGCCATGCGAGTAAAAACAAGGACAAAGAAAAAGACAGGGAAAGAGCATGATATGAGATACTTTTGCTTTTGACCTTGATGATATGAGATACCTTTGCTTTTGAAGAAGCGGTGAATGAATCAGCACATGCTTCAATCCGCCGTTTCCTCCTGGGTCATATGTACTCCAGGCATCTGGTATCATCTTTGGGGAAGAAGAAAAAATTTAGTATTTCGAAAGGCTTTGCTGGGAGTGCACCCTCAGAGGTGAGGAAGAGTTGGGCATTTTCTTCAGGTTTGCCCTGCCATAAAAGACGAAGGTCGACATATATAGAGATAATAGCAAGTGGTGGTACTTTTTACCTTTGTCGACAAACGTTTTGATCCCGCAACTCCGGCTTTTTGAAATAGTGGCGCCTCTTCGATTTTTGAATACGCCTCTTCGATTTCTGAGCAGGCGCCCCTTCGATTTCTGAGCGACACGTGGTAGTGCAGATGCGGCTCCTTTTTGACAAAGCTGCACGCGTCTTCTGAAAAGCAGAGAAAGCGTCACCGAACTTTGCGCTTGTCGGCTAAAGATGTGTAGTTGTGATGATGGCCTCCACATGTTGTCTGAAAAAAAGAAATCTTTTGACAAAGTTGAACGCGCCTTCTGAAAAGCCGAGAAAGCGTCGCCTAAATTACGCCGGAAATTCCGGCTTTTTGAATTGGTGGACGCGTCGCCTTGGCTTTTTTTATTGAGCTATCGATCACCACAACAAACACACTCTGAAGATTTCCCATTCTTGAAAATCGACTCCGGCCCTTTGAAATTTAACTCCATCCCTTCTCTTTGAACACTTTTGAAAAAATGGCAAACTCATCGAACCTTAGCTTGGAATTGAGCCTTAGCAGTGATACGGGCGCGCCGCGTCAAGGTAACGTATGGCGCCCTTCTTTCTTTTCTTCTAACGGTCCTCTCACAGGTGAAGACTCCGTGATGCAGGACGCCACAACAGCTACAATAGTAGCTAGGAACCTCCTCACTCCAAAAGATAGTAGGCTGCTGTCAGGACGGTCCGATGAGTTGGCCGTTCAAGAGTCCCTCGCACTTAGTGTTCAGTGTGCGAGTTCTGTGTCCAACATGGGCCAACGCCTGCTTGCCCGCTCCCGTCAGGTGGAATCATTGATGGCAGAGGTGGAAAGTCTCAAGCAGGAGATCCAGCAGCTTAAGTATGAGAATAGAAGTTTGCATGTGCTTGCAAATAACTATTCGTCGGGCATGAAGAGGAAGCTTGATGAGCTGCAAGAATCTGAGGGTCGAATTCACAATGACCGTCAAAGGCTTGCGTCTTATCTCCAGAGGCACCTTTTTCCTGGGTCATCCAGCGCTTGGCCAAGTATTGAGGCCTGGAATGCTCTAGCTCCGATGCCTCCCGCTCCGATGGCTTCCGCTCCGATGCCTCCCGCTTCTATGCCTCCCGCTTCTGTGCCTTCCGCTTCTGCGCCTCGTAGTGGGGCTTCACGTAAACAACCTTTGTGAAGCTCCACCTTTCTCCATGTTTAGTATCTTTTTTTTTTTTTTTTTTTTTTTTTTTTTTTTTTTTTTACATAAATAAAATCAAACGGCATGGAATTTATCTTTGAATGGGCGGTGATACTTGAAATGATCCGGTAATAGTTTAAATTCCAGATTGGGTGCCTGAATCATTAACCACATGTTAGTATAAAAGAAAATTGAAATTCGGGGAGGCGGCTTACCTGTGTGCTCCAAAATGAACTCCAGAATAAACACCCCTTCGAAAGTTATGACTTGTCCCGTGTCA
The DNA here is from genome assembly GCF_963583255.1 of Pyrus communis. Lineage (NCBI taxonomy): Eukaryota > Viridiplantae > Streptophyta > Magnoliopsida > Rosales > Rosaceae > Pyrus > Pyrus communis. The sequence goes on from NC_084811.1 coordinate 14,235,349, forward strand.
TAAAATCCAACTTCCTTGGGAATTGTGGTTTCAAATATGTCCTCTTTGATGCCTTCTACATCTTCTCCAGCCACTACCTTCTCTTGAATCATTCTTCTTGGTGTACAAAGTCCTTTGAAGAATTCAACACCATCTAAAACTTGCTGTGTTGCACCAAGAATTTGAATAGCATTTTGCACCTTTGGGAAGGCTTCCACGATGTCCTTTTTACTCTCTTCTTGGTTGGGAATCAAAAACCTGCTAGGAAAAGGGACATTGGGTGGAATAACATCAGAATAACATGGAATTGGGACGTCCTTACTGGTGGTGGGTGGTTTAGAGGGCTTAGGGGGCTGCGGCAAGGGTTGTTCTACCCTTGCCGTGTGCATGTCTTCTTCCTCCTCCTCAATTAACAGCTCTTCATCCACTTCTAGGCTATGTTTGGACATTTTTAGGTCAGCTCCAACCTCCATAGCACTTCCCAAAGTGATAGCATTATGGATTTCAAAATCTTCCTTCGAGTTTTCAATAGTTGAGTTGGAGAGTTCACTTTGCTCTTGAATTTGTTTCATGAACTCCATAATCTGCCCAAATTGCTCGTCCAATTTACCCAACTTCTTGTCTTGATTTTGTTCGTCCTGCGTCAAAGAGGTTAGTAATTGAAAATTTTTATCATTATCCATGGACATACTTGAACTTGATTGGAATTGTTGTGGGGGAGGTTGTGGTGGCTGCATAGGTGTTGTATTGAACTCCTCATATGGTTGCCAATATGCTTCTTGTTGAGCCTCCTTGGCTTGATTTTGTGACCCCTGCGCCAAAGAATTTATTTCATTAAGAATTTGAATATAATCTATTGGCGAACTTGAATTTAATTGAGCATATTGCATATGAAGTTGTGGTGGCTGCATAGGTCTTGAATAGAACTCCTCATATGGTTGCCAATATGCTTCACGTTGAACTTGTTGATCTTCCCACCATATAGAGTTTGAATGATCCCTCCAATCTCTTTGTGGACATTGATTGGCTTGAAATCCTTGCCTATATGAAGCACCAAATGTAGGGACACTCTGCATTGTGGTCCTTTCGGCATACGGCGACAATTTAGAAGTAAGATTTGCCAATTGAGCTTGAATGCTAGCAAAATCCATATCTTACTTCTCTAGTACCTAAAATCAAAGAAAGAGAACTAAATCAAATATCAAAAGTAACAACAAACAAAGAAAACAACACTAAGTTAGAAACTAAAACGAAAACAACTAAACCAAAAAAAAGAAAAGAACCAAGGGATTAGCAACTTTGCTAATCCCCGGCAACGGCGCCAAAATTTGATGCGTGATTTATACGCACACAAATTAAACCCTCTTTTTGACAATTGTAGTAATGATATAAGTAGGGATCGTTCTGGACCGGGGATTAGGAGGGATTGTTAATCTCTTGGAAACTGACTTAAAAACGTAAAAACAATATAAAACACTAAACTAGACTCAAGGAATTCAAAAATACTTTAAAACATAAACTAAACAGATTCTAACAAGTTCAAAAGACTCAAAACTCTTAAAAACACAAACTAAATTGATTTCTAACTAATTTGACATTAAAGTAAAGGGGGATTTAGGTTTTGACAAAATTAAACTAAATGAACAATTTGCAATTAAAACAGAATGTAAATATGAATGTGAATAAAATATGGATGATGGAATAGCCAAGGGGTTCTTCTCCACACATGTTACACTTGCATACAAGATTGATTCTCAGTTGGTCTTTCGATAAATTATGAAACTCAACGCCCCGGGTTAATTAGGTCCGCTTAAATTAACCGTCAAGTTTTCCTTAAGTTAATGAATTGAATGGGTTAGCGCAACGCAATTCACCACATTCTCCAAAAGTCCTTTACATGAACAGCACAATAAAGATACAATCAAAGATCATTAAGCATTATGAAAACTATAAGTGTTGACGAGGCATTCGTTACTATGATGAGCATGAAACTCGTGCCAAGAATTCATTTAACGCGATTGTTTATAAGCAACCTCCACTACTTGTGAATATAAGTTCATAACGATTAGGTGAAATTCACTTATATTCTAGCGTCATATTTATGCATGAAAATTAAGCGCGCATTCTTAATAAACATTCATAAATAAGTTATCAATCAAACGGTTAAACAAATTGAATCCACAACTTATGAAATTCCAACGAAAGTTAATCAATTCATATTGCAAATATAAACATAGTTTCGAATCACCCCCTAGCTAAAGGGGGTTTAGTTCCTCATAACTTTGAAATCAAAGAAACGCCTAAACATTCCAACAACTCAAAGTTGAATTGTATGAACGTTTAGGCACTCTTCTCTTCCATTCCTCATACGTACAAAACAAAGAGAATTAAATTTAAACTTTGAAATCAAAGAAACACCTAAACATTCCAACAACTCAAACTTGAATTGTATGAACGTTTAGGCCCTCTTATCTTCCTCGTTATTGTAGCACAAGGTCTAAGGTGAGGTTTGGGGGATTATGGAAATGGATGAGGAGTGGTGGAAATGGAAAGATGGTTTTTGGATTCTAAGGGAGACTCACGGCTTTGGATTCTAAGGGGAAGTGTTTGTGTTAGTTGTGGTGTGAGAAATGGAGAGATGTCCATGAATGAATGAATGCAAGGGTATTTATAGGAGTAGTGGAGGGAACATATGGCTATGTCATTTGTAGGTGAAGTAGGTGGATGTTGTAGGTGAGTAGGTGGATGTTGTAGGTGAAGTAGGTGGATGTTGTAGGTGAGTAGGTGGATGTTGTAGGTGAAGTAGGTGGATGTTGTAGGTGAAGTAGGTGGATGTTGTAGGTGAGTAGGTGGATGTTGTAGGTGAAGTAGGTGGATGTTGTAGGTGAAGTAGGTGGATGTTGTAGGTGAAGTACATGTGTTTAAATGGTTGAAATGTGTAGATGATTATGAGTGATAAGTGATAAGTGTATGATATGTTAAGTGATAAGTGAATGATTATGATAAGTGATAAATGAATGTATGATATGATAAGTGGTGAATGATATGCGGTGAATGATAAGTGGTAGTGTTTAAGTATTTAAAATAGGGAACAAAGCCCTTCCTTGCATGGCAAGGAAGGGAGACACAAGGAAACACACGACAATGTCCTAAGGTTGCTAGGAATGTTGTTTTTGTGTTCTAAAATGCGTAGGAGTTTTCAATGATGCTCAAACATGAGGTCTTTTTAGGATTTAACTTTCCTACTTCAAGTCTTCAATTTCGTCCATCCTTTTGGCTCCAAGCATATGATATCCATTCCAATCTCTAATTTGCTCCAAAAGGCTCCAAAAGGCATCCTTTTGCATACTTTGCCCTTAGAACCTGAAAACACACAAAAGAAGCATAAAGAACTAAAATAACTAAAGAAACATAACGTAAATGTACGAGAACAAGCCATTTAAGTCGCATAAATATGCTCCTATCAAATGCCTTGTCAACGCTTATAGTTTTCACAAAACTTAATGACTTTTGATATGTATCTTTGTTATGCATCTAATATAAAGAACTTGAAAAAGATAATTTGGTTGTAATGCGTTTTCATTCAATTCAATGAAATAAGGAAAACTTGAGGGTTAGTTGTGCGATGCAACTAATTTGGGGCGTTGTCATTCATAGTCTAAAAGAGTAATAACTGGACATTGGTTCGTATGCATATATCATGTGTGGAGAAGGACCCTCTAACTAGCCTTTTACCCATTTACTTTACCTAAATTCGTTTTTCAAAAGTGTTTTCTACTAAGTTTTTGTTTGTTGTTTTGAGTCTAAAATTCGTCAAAAACAATCCCCATGTTATTTAGCCTTCATATTTGAGTCAAAACTTGTTTTCCTTGAGTCTTTTGAGTCAAGTCAAGTCCTATTTTCGTCCAAAACCTTTATTGAGTCTAAAAGTGAGTCTTTTTGAGTATTGGTTGCTATTTTAAGTGTCTAAAGTTAGTTTTGAGTCCATAGAGTCTAGTTTAGTATTTTTGAGTCTTATGTACATAGATTAGCATCCCTAGTTAATCCCCGGTCTAGAACGATCCCTACTTACATATCTACTACAATTGTCACAAATAGGGTTTAATATGTGTGTCAAGTTAATTTTTACATCATTCAAGAGGCTAGAAATATGATGAGAAGATGAAGGAACTAAACTCAGGACAAAGTGGATAAGGAATTAGCTCAAAAGAGGAAACCTTATCCAACCTTATCCAAAACATTATCCAAAACATTATCTCATCTTATTCTATCCTAACCTTATCATGCCTTAAACCTAGTTGCAAGGGGACCTAAATAGATATTTCTAGAAGCATTCTCTTCTAGAAAGCCCCAAATCAGCCACAAAGCTCATTCTTTCTAGAAACCCTACAAAGGTGGCGCTAACTCCCTTCTAGAAGGCCTTGCCTTGCCTTGTAGGCCATTCCATCCTTCCCTCCAATATGTGCCGCACCCTCTAGGCCTTATCCTTGATTGAATCTGATTTTTAGGGCCTCATTCCTTATGGATTTGGGTCATACAAATCTTTTTATGAAACTAAGCGGGCCAAACCCCCTCCTAAGTGGACTTAATCACCTATTACCGAACCCTAGGGCCCTAATCCACTAAATCTGCCAAGTGTAACCCTAATCTAATTAACCCTAGGACTATATAAACATAATTTCAGCCACAAATTTGGACCACCCCTTATGCTATTCAGAAAGCTTGTTGCCACAACCCCTATTCCCCATTCTCCATCTTCATCCACCATACACCTCCATACACAACTTGCCACACCCTACCACCATAGGCAGCCATTATTCATCTTCCTAAACAAGAGCACACCATTCAAAACCCCCAAATCCACCACCCACAACTTGTGCCGCAGCAAGGAAGAGGAAGGGAAGCCTAGCCGTGCATGCCATTCAATCTGGAATTGCTGAAACATTTAGGTGTAATCTTTCTTGTGTTTTCAATGTTTAATTTCAAGAATCTTTGCTTTGCAAGTATGAGGAACTAATCCCCTTTTGACTAGGGGGAATTTTGAAACCATGGTTATATTTGCATTATGATTTGATTACTTCTAGTTGTGATTTCATGAATGGTGAATTCAATTTACTTATCTATTTGAATTAAAACTTGTTTATGTATATGAATTAAGAGTGCACACTTAATTTGCATGCATAAATCTGATGTTAGGGTATAAGGAAACTTCACCTAATCGTTGGGAACTTATATTCATGAGTAGTTAAGGTTGTTAGTCACAATCATGTTAAGTAAATTCTTGGCATAAGTATCATGCGCTTTCATAGTTACGAATGCCTCGTCAACACTTATGATTTTCGTAGAATCTAATGATCTTTGATTGTTTTTCTATTATGCGCTTTCATATAGAGAACTTTTGGGGAATAATTTGATTGCAATGCGCTAATTCCATTCAATGCAATGACCTAAGGAAAATCTGAGAGTTAATTTAAGCGTACCTAATTAACTTGGGGTGTTGAGGTTCATGATTCATTGAATAAGCAATTGGAGATTGTTTTGTATGCAAGTATGCCATGTGTGGAGAAAAACCTCCCAGCTAGCCTACCATCCACTTAATTATATCAAATTCGTCCAAATCTGCCTAGTTTAAAGTCTTGTTTTGTTTATTTTATTTTCGTCCAAAACCAAATCCCCATTTATTCTAGAGTGTCTAACTAGTTAGAATATGTTTTAGATTGTGTTTTCAAGAGTTTTGAGTCAAGTTAGAACCAAATTTCGTCCAATTTTGTGTTTAGAGTCAAATCTGCCCAGTTTGTGTTTTTTAGGCAGTTTTGAGAGTTTTCAGCTCATTGTGAGTCTTGTGAACTTGTTTTGAGTCTTCTGAGTTGAGTTAAGTGTTTAAAAGCTTTTTTTTATTTATTTGAGTCAGTTTAAAGTGTTTAGCAATCCCTCCTAATCCCCGGTTTAAGAACGATCCCTACTTACTTATATGCTACAATTGTCAAAAGAGGGTTAATTTGTACGTTAAGTTAATTTTCGCATCAAATTTTGGCGTCGTTGCCAGGGATTAGCAACTTTGCTAATCCCTTGTTATTTCTTTTTGTTTATTTTCATGTGTATTTGGTTCTAGTTTCTGACTTTGTTTTGTTTTTAGGTACTAGTTTATGACTCGGAGTTCTCAATCGATTCATAAGAATATATTAAACTTTGACGATGATTTCGAGCGAACTTTGAGAAGGAAGAAGAATCAACAAGGGCCTCAACCACCTCAACCTGCACTAGATCTTGAAGAGGACGAAATACAAGTGGGAGAGGAGGCCACGGCTAAGATTTTTAAGGAAGAACAAGCTATAGCAGCCGACAATCAAACAATCAAGGAGCTTTCTGCTTCGGGATTGGACAATGCCATGCCCTTATGCATTCAATATCCCAGGGCAGCCCCAAACAAGACTGACGAGTTCGAACTAAAGTCTAGCTTATTGCACCATATTCCTAAGTTCCATGGGTTGTCCATGGAAGATACTAATAAGCACTTGAAGGAATTTGAGGTTGTTTGCCCAAGTATGACCCCGGTGAATGTTGATGGGAGCATTTTGAAGATGAAGGCTTTTCCCTTTTCTCTCTTGGAAAAGGCTAAAAATTGGTTGTATGAACTAGCCCCCGGAACTGTCACATCATGAGAGAGTATGAAAAGGGCATTTTTGGAGAAGTTTTTCCCAACTTCTCGAGTCATTCTTTTACGCAAAAGAATTAGTGGCATTCAGCAAAATCAAGGTGAATCATTTCCAACTTATTATGAACGTTTTAAAACTCTTGTTGCTTCTTGTCCACAACACCAAATGAAGGAGGAGCTTCTTCTTCAATATTTCTACGAAGGGCTTCTACCAATTGAACGACAAATGCTAGACGCCTCAGCAGGTGCAGCTTTAGTGGACAAAACATCCATGGCCGCCAATACTCTCATTGCCAACCGAGCTTTAAATGCTCAACAATATGAAGGCGTTGGTTAAAGAGACATACCATGGCAGCAACAAGTTAATGAGGTAAGTGCTATTTCCGAACTTCAAAATCAAATGGATAATCTTACTTCTCTTCTTTCGCAGGTGGTTGAAATACCAAAGGTACAAAGTGTGGTTGTTTGTGGTGTGTGCTCCATGAATAGACATCTCACGGATAAGTGCCCTCAATTGATTGAGAACGGAGTGTGGGAATCTGCCAATGCCGTGGGTTATGGGAGCCAAAACCAACCAAGGAGTGATCCTTTCTCTAATACCTACAATCTCGGTTGGAGAGATCATCCAAATTTCAAATGGAGGGAGCCACAACAACCCTAACAACAAAGCGCATTTAGGCAGCAACCTCCGAGATTCTACCAAAGAACGTATGCACCCACACCACCCCAAGCACAACCTACACAACCCAAATCAGGTTCGTCCATAGATAATGATCAAATTTTTCAATTACTAACTTTTGTGGTGCAGGGAATGCAAAATAAGGACAAAAAGGTTGATGAATTAGAAAAGCAAGTAGGGCAAATTGCGGAGTTTATGGGCCAATTCAGAGAGCAAGGCAAGTTACCTAGTTCAACCGTTGTCAACCCAAAAGGAGGATTCGAATATGCCAAAGCAATCATGTTGCGAAGCGGAAAACAAGTTGGAACGGCCTCACAACCCTCTAAATCAGCCCCGACGGAGGACGAAAGTTGCAATTCGAGGAGGAGGAGCAAGAGCAGTGATAGGAGCATATTTACGCACCTTAGTTTAGCTTGTTCTTGTGCATTTATAGTGTTTTTCCTTAGTAAAGTAGTCTTTTAAGCTAGTTTTATGTATTTTCAGGATTTAAGGGCAAAGTATGCAAAAGGATGCATTTTGGAGCCTTTTGGAGCAAATTAGAGCTTGGAATGGACATCATATGCTTGGAGCCAAGACGATGGACGAAATTGAAGACTTGAAGATGATGATTCCTACTTGAGCAAGGTTTCCTAGTTGAAGTAGGAAAGTCCCTGATGGAAGATGGTTTCCTAGTTGAATTAGGATTCCTAGTTAAAATGGGTTTCCTAGTTGAATTAGGATTCCTAGAAGAATGAAGATTCCTACTCAAATAAGGTTTCCTACTTGATGAAGGAAAGTCAAAATCCAAATGGTCTCAAGTGAAGCAACAAAGAAGTTTTCCAAGTCCAAGAAGGAAAAGAATTCCAAGATGAAGAAGGATTAGCTTTCCTAATCCTAATGCACAAGGTTTTCAGCCACAAAGAGGAGTCCTAAACACTTTAAGACACCTTATCCTAATCCTATAGGGATGCCATGCACTTTACCTTATCTTGGAGGGTTTCTAGAAGCCTTAGATGCCCTATCCTATCTTTGCCATGGGTTTTATCCAAATCCCCTTAGTTTTTAGGCTTTCTAGAAGCCCTAACATTATCCCTACAAAGGTGTTGCACCCTTATCTCTTTTTCCCTACAAATTTGGCCCTTAAAACATGATTCTAGGAACCTTATCTTATCTCCTACAAAAGTGGCGCCCCAAATCCTTCTAGAAAGCTGATTTCCCTTGCCTTGCAAGGCATTCTAGAAGCCTTATCACCTTATCTCCTTACCTGCTGCACCTAGGAAGCATTATCCCTTTCTATTTCTGATTTCTAAGCCTATTTCCTTGTGGATTTAGGTTATTCAAGTCCATATCTGATTACCCTAGGGTTTTAAGTGCCTATATATACTCATATTAACCCCTAGATCAGAGGACCACCTCTCATACACATTCATTAATTCCAGAAATTCGTCCAACCCTCTCCACACCCTTGCCGCAGCCACCAAACACCTTTCTCCTTAGTTTTAAGCTTTGCCGCACCATCCCCTTCCCCTAAACACTACTACACCCCTCCATAACCATGCATCCATACACCTAAGGCCCTAAACCTGTCCCTAGACCTTTGCCGCACCAAGGAGGAGGAGAAGGAAGCTCGGAAGTTCATGCAATTCAAGTTCGTGTCGCTGGAATTTCTAGGTGTTTCTTTTCCTTTGATTTCAATGTTTAATTTCAATTCTCTTTGTTTTGTGCGTATGAGGAACTAAACCCCCCCCTTGGCTAGGGGGGGATTCGAAACCATGAACATACTTGCTATATGAATTGATTACTTCTAATTGCGTTTCATAAGTTGTGAATTCAATTTACTTATCTATGTGAATTACATTGATTTGTGTGTGTTGGTTGAGAGTGCACGCTTAATTATCATGCATAAATTGGATGCTAGGATATAAGGAAATTTCACCTAATCGTTATGGAATTATATTCACAAGTAGTAAAGGTTGATGATCTCAATCGCGTTAAGTAAATTCTTGGCATAAGTTTCATGCAATCATAGTAACAAGTGCTTCGTCAATGCTTATGGTTTTCATAGAACTTAATGATTCTTGCTTGTATCTCTATTATGCAATCATGTAGGGGACTTGTGGGGAATGTTTAGGGTTGTCGTATGCAATCATCCAATTCAATAACGTTAGGAAAATCTGAAGGTTAATTTAAGCGAACCTAATTAACTTGGGGCGTTGAGACTTCATGGGTAATTGAAAAGCAATTGGAAATCGTTTTATATGCAAGTATAACATGTGTGGAGATGAACCCCCTAGCTAGCTTCCCATTCATTCAATTCCATCAAATTCGTTTTTACAATCTGTTCTAATTTAAAAAGTTTGTTTTGTTTTTAAATTCGTCCAAAACCAATCCCCCTTTACTTTGTTGAGTCATAGTAGTTAGAAATCACTTTAGTTTGTGTTTTTAAGTGTCTTAGGTCAAAGTAAAACCAATTTTCGTCCAAAGTTGTGTCTAGTGTTCAAAACTGCCCAGATTGTGTTTTTAAGGCAGTTTTGAGTGTTTTGGTGCTGTTTTGAGCCTTTTGGTTTGTTTTGGTGTTTTAAAGTTTAGTTTTGCATTCTTTGAGTCTAGTATATTGTTTTAAACTTGTTTTTACGTAATTGAGTCAGTTTCCAAGTGATTAACAATCCCTCCTAATCCCCGGTCCAGAACGATCCCTACTTACATTCTTCACTACAATTGATAAAAAGAGGGTTTAATTTGTGTGCGTATAAATCTCGCATCAAATTTTGGCGCCGTTGCCGGGGATTAGCAACTTTGCTAATCCCTTGGATTTTTATTTTCGTTTTTCTTATTAGATCAGATTCTTATGTTATTTTGTTTCTTGTTTTAGGTACTTGTTTATGACTCGGAGTTCTAATCCGGTTCACGAACATATTTTAGACTTTGACGACGATTTTGAGCGTGAGTTGAGACGTAAGAGGAAGAACCCGGAACCTAGTGAATCAAGTGCAAGTTCCGAGTCCGTTTCTGAATTTGAAGAAGAAGTGGAAGACATGGCAGCGGACAACCGAACAATCAAGGAGCTTTCCGCTTCGGGATTGGCCAATGCCGCACCCTTGTGCATCCAATACCCAAGGGCGGCTCAAGACAAGACTGCTGAGTTTGAATTGAAGTCAAGCCTGTTACATCACATTCCGAAGTACCATGGGCTATCCATGGAAGATCCGAACAAGCATTTGAAGGAGTTTGAAGTCGTTTGCTCAAGCATGACTCCGGTGAACGTGGATGAGAGCATCTTGAAGATGAAGGCCTTTCCCTTTTCTCTCCAAGAGAAAGCGAAAGATTGGTTGTACGAATTGGCTCCCGGAACTGTCACATCATGGGAGAGCATGAAACGAGCTTACTTGGAGAAGTTTTTCCCAACTTCTCGAGTCATCCTCCTACGAAAAAGGATAAGTGGAATTCAACAAGATGAAGGTGAATCCTTTCCTACTTATTATGAACGTTTTAAATCTCTTGTTGCTTCATGTCCACAGCATCAAATGAAGGAGGAACTACTTCTACAATACTTTTACGAGGGACTTCTACCTATTGAACGTCAAATGCTAGATGCCTCAGCGGGAGGAGCATTGGTGGACAAGACCCCCACGGCTGCAAAGACCTTGATTGCTAATCGAGCATGGAATGCTCAACAATACGAAGGCGTTGGACAGAGGAGTACCCCACGGCAACACCAAGTCAATGAGGTAAGTACCATAACCGAACTTCAAAATCAAATGGCTAACCTTACTACGTTGCTTTCTCAGGTGGTGGAAGGTCCAAAAGTCAAAACCGTAGCTTCTTGTGGCGTATGCTCCATGCAAGGACACCCTACAGACAAGTGCCCACAATTGATCGAGAATGGAGGGTGGGAGACACTCAATGCCGTGGGATATGGCAACCAATACCAAACACGTGGTGATCCGTTTTCTAATACTTACAATCCCGGTTGGCGTGATCATCCGAATTTCAAATGGCGAGACCCCCAACAAGGTCAACAACAAAGCGGATTTAGGCAACAACCCCCGGGTTTCTATCAAAAGCCGTTGGCACCACCACAAGCCCAAGCACAACCTGCCCAAAGCAATGTAGGTAATTCAAGTGATAATGATAAGATTTTTCAATTACTTACTACTTTGACGCAGGAAGTCCAAACTCAAAACAAAGAGAGGCAAATCCAAGACAAGAGGGTGGACAACTTGGAGAAGCAAGTGGGACAGATTGCCGAATTCATGGGGCAATTTCGTGAGCAAGGAAGGTTGCCTAGCTCAACGGTGATCAATCCAAGAGGTGGATTCGAATCTGCAAAAGCTATACATTTGCAAAGTGGAAAGCAAGTCGGATCTGACCTCAAACCATCCAAATCACGTTCCAACGAGGAGGACGAGTTGAGAATTGAAGAGGAGGAGCAAAGGCCACTCACGGCCAAGGAGGAACCAAATGTGCCGCAAGTTCCAAGTGATCCCAAGTCGCCCAATTCATCCAATAAAGGTAAAAACGTGTCAAGTTCGGTTCCTACTAATGATTTTCCTACGAATGTTCCTTTTCCTAGTAGGTTTAAGCAAACAAAGAAAGAAGAAGCGGAAAAGGACATTTTGGAGACGTTTCGGAAAGTTCAAGTCAATATCCCCCTTTTGGATGCAATAAAGCAAGTGCCCAAATACGCTAAGTTCTTGAAGGAATTGTGCACTACGAGGAAGAGGGCGTCGCATAAAGAGGTAGTACGGGTAAGTGAAAGCGTTTCCGCTGTTTTACAAAGGAAGTTACCACCAAAATGCAAAGATCCAGGTAGCTTTACAATTCCTTGTATTATTGGTCAAACTAAGTTTGAAAATGCTATGCTAGACTTAGGGGCTTCAATTAACGTCATGCCCCACTCTATTTATGCTTCAATGAACCTTGGTGAATTGAAAAATGATGGTGTGATTATTCAATTGGCCGATAGATCTAATGCCTATCCCAAGGGAGTTTTGGAAGATGTTTTAGTGCAGGTGAATAACTTGATATTCCCGGCGGATTTTTATGTGCTTGAAATGGACGATTCGGTTCATTCTCCACCCTTGCCACTCCTACTTGGAAGACCGTTCATGAAAACAGCCCAAACAAAGATCGATGTGGCCAAAGGAGCACTAACAATGGAGTTTGGTGGTGATATAATTAAATTCAATGTTTATGACTCTATTAAGAATCCTAATGATAGTCATTCTTGTTTTGTCATACATGTGCATAAGGATATAGGGCCGAAAGGATCCACACTTATCAAGAAGGATGTATCAAGAACCACCATTGGAGAAGAACTTGGAGTGATTGCCCTACAACCACCCAACATGGCCGAAAGTAGCCATGGTGACATTGTTGATAGGGCTGCCGATTTTGAGCCTTTGCCACAACATCCTAGTAAGTCTCCAATCCCAATTCCAATTCCCATTTCAACTAATAGGTTGTTACCTTCTTTGGTGCAGGTTCCAAATCGATTTCAAGGTGGTGGGAGCGTCTACATGGACTATAGGAACCAAAATACCACCATTAGGGAGGATCACTATCCCCTCCCATTCATAGAGCCATATTACGAAAGTGTTGAAGGGCAAGTTGTGGAGGACCATACACTCCATGCCGTGGGCTCTAAGTGAGGCGAAGAAGCATGTTCGTCCGGCTGTACGACGTTAAAGCAAGCGCTACTTGGGAGGCAACCCATGCATTCAACAAAGAAAGACCGAGAAAGCACTCCAATTCCAGATTTGCGTTCCTAAACTCTTCTCTTTGTTGATTGATTTTGTTTCTGCCATGTTAGGTTGTTAGATGTTGTTTTGTTTGTTTGTTTGTTATTTGTGTGAGTCTATGCTTGAAACATTGAGGACAATGTTTGATTTAAGTGTGGGGGGGGTAACCAAAGTGTTTTGATGCAAATTCGTAGGGTTTTGTCACCCATAATTTCAAATGTTGTTTCTTGCTGTTTTTAAGTGTTTTTAAGCCGTTTTAGAGTGTTTTAGAGTTTGTTGTTCTAAAAATCCGAAAATCCCAGAAAAAATTGAAACAAATTGTTTTGAAAACCCAAAAAAAAGTTGTTTTTAAGTTGTTTTTGTGTGTTTGTTTGTGTCTTAGGGTACCTTCCAACACAATGATGAGGATTCGGTTTGTAATTGCATGACTGTTAAAGAGAATGATTAACATGGATGAAAGTTTGATTTACTCTTTGTTTATGCTTGGTTGTGGTTATAACTTATGACTTCACATGTAATCAGAAAGAAGAAAAAAATTAGTTTTTGTAACATGCTTGAAGGAAGGAACTCAAACTAATGCTACAACCTTGTGAGACTTGAGCCTAAACGTTTATTTGGAGAGTTAAAATCTGTGCATTCTTGTTTTCTAAAGTCGTTGCATGATCTCATTTTTCTTTGCTTGGTTACTACTTAGAAGGCGTTTCATCGTTTAGTTCCAAATACTAGAACTCATGCCAATTTCATTCAAAACATGTTATTGAATTGCATAACACATATGCAAGATGAAGTTAGCAGTGACCACCATAGCCAAATTGCCATAGTTCCCTATTTCATTTGTTTGTAGGATTTAACCCCGTTGAGCCTTGTGTAGCCTACTTTCTTTGTTAACCCACAATTATCCTCACCTAGCCTAGAGTAGGACCACCCATACCTTTGTTCTTGAAGCATAGTAAAAGCATAACTCAAAGATGAATTCCTTTTGATCATTGCATTATAGAAAACAAGTGTGGGGGAAGGATTCTTGATATATGGGTGTACCAAAGTCTTGAATGAGGCACGGCAAAGAAAAGAAAAAAAAAGAGAGAGAAAGAAAAGAAAAGAAAAATTTCGTGGAAAATAAGAAGAAAAAAAGAAAAAGTTGTGAAAAGTATGAAAAGGAGTTGAAAGAGCATAAAATGAGCTCTAAGTTGTTGGTTATTGAAGAAAGGGTCCAAAACGTTGCATTTGACCCTAAGTATGCACGTGTATTCCCCTTTGTGTTTAAAGTTATTTTCTGCACTCTAAAGTGAATTCTAAGTATCAAGTTCATTGCTTTACTTACTATTGTTTAAAGAACGTTTGTTTTATCCTTTACCTTTCTTTGTTAGCCAATACCCCTAGCCCCGTTACAACCCTTGACTTTAATCTTGAGTGTTATGTGTTTCAATTTGTGGAGTTTAAAATTGGTACGAGCATATGGTGTCACTGGTTCTCGCATCTAAGTAGTAGCGTTCCATTCATGAGATCATATTGATAAACATGCTTTGTAACTCCGAAAAGTGCTTTCTTTGTCATACATATATGTGAGCATTCGTTTTCATATTTACATCTATCTTCTCACATATAACTAGTATAGGGTGTGTAGTCAGAAAATCTGAGTGAAAATAGAGTGAATATCTAGTAAGGAATTGAGGAAATTCTCTAAGGCATGTTACTACATTCAAAATCATGTTTTAATTGGTTATTTGTGAACTAATGAGTAGTGACTATGATTAAGTAAATGCTTAAGCGTAAAGATGGCTAAAATCTGTGGGAATGATGATTTTTAACATGTCATGCGCATTGGAAATCCCTGAGGCGATTGTTGGAAGGTGTAGGTTGTGTTTTACTCGTTTTACTTCGTTTATTTACTTTGTTTCATTTTGTTTTGCTCGAGGACTAGCAAAAGCTAAGTGTGGGGGAATTTGATAGGAGCATATTTACGCACCTTAGTTTAGCTTGTTCTTGTGCATTTATAGTGTTTTTCCTTAGTAAAGTAGTCTTTTAAGCTAGTTTTATGTATTTTCAGGATTTAAGGGCAAAGTATGCAAAAGGATGCATTTTGGAGCCTTTTGGAGCAAATTAGAGCTTGGAATGGACATCATATGCTTGGAGCCAAGATGATGGACGAAATTGAAGACTTGAAGATGATGATTCCTACTTGAGCAAGGTTTCCTAGTTGAAGTAGGAAAGTCCCTGATGGAAGATGGTTTCCTAGTTGAATTAGGATTCCTAGTTAAAATGGGTTTCCTAGTTGAATTAGGATTCCTAGAAGAATGAAGATTCCTACTCAAATAAGGTTTCCTACTTGATGAAGGAAAGTCAAAATCCAAATGGTCTCAAGTGAAGCAACAAAGAAGTTTTCCAAGTCCAAGAAGGAAAAGAATTCCAAGATGAAGAAGGATTAGCTTTCCTAATCCTAATGCACAAGGTTTTCAGCCACAAAGAGGAGTCCTAAACACTTTAGGACACCTTATCCTAATCCTATAGGGATGCCATGCACTTTACCTTATCTTGGAGGGTTTCTAGAAGCCTTAGATGCCCTATCCTATCTTTGCCATGGGTTTTATCCAAATCCCCTTAGTTTTTAGGCTTTCTAGAAGCCCTAACATTATCCCTACAAAGGTGCTGCACCCTTATCTCTTTTTCCCTACAAATTTGGCCCTTAAAACATGATTCTAGGAACCTTATCTTATCTCCTACAAAAGTGGCGCCCCAAATCCTTCTAGAAAGCTGATTTCCCTTGCCTTGCAAGGCATTCTAGAAGCCTTATCACCTTATCTCCTTACCTGCTGCACCTAGGAAGCA
Source organism: Pyrus communis (assembly GCF_963583255.1). Lineage (NCBI taxonomy): Eukaryota > Viridiplantae > Streptophyta > Magnoliopsida > Rosales > Rosaceae > Pyrus > Pyrus communis. The sequence continues at coordinate 14,251,208 of NC_084811.1, forward strand.
TTATCCCTTTCTATTTCTGATTTCTAAGCCTATTTCCTTGTGGATTTGGGTTATTCAAGTCCATATCTGATTACCCTAGGGTTTTAAGTGCCTATATATACTCATATTAACCCCTAGATCAGAGGACCACCTCTCATACACATTCATTAATTCCAGAAATTCGTCCAACCCTCTCCACACCCTTGCCGCAGCCACCAAACACCTTTCTCCTTAGTTTTAAGCTTTGCCGCACCATGCCCTTCCCCTAAACACTACTACACCCCTCCATAACCATGCATCCATACACCTAAGGCCCTAAACCTGTCCCTAGACCTTTGCCGCACCAAGGAGGAGGAGAAGGAAGCTCGGAAGTTCATGCAATTCAAGTTCGTGTCGCTGGAATTTCTAGGTGTTTCTTTTCCTTTGATTTCAATGTTTAATTTCAATTCTCTTTGTTTTGTGCGTATGAGGAACTAAACCCCCCCCTTGGCTAGGGGGGGATTCGAAACCATGAACATACTTGCTATATGAATTGATTACTTCTAATTGCGTTTCATAAGTTGTGAATTCAATTTACTTATCTATGTGAATTACATTGATTTGTGTGTGTTGGTTGAGAGTGCACGCTTAATTATCATGCATAAATTGGATGCTAGGATATAAGGAAATTTCACCTAATCGTTATGGAATTATATTCACAAGTAGTAAAGGTTGATGATCTCAATCGCGTTAAGTAAATTCTTGGCATAAGTTTCATGCAATCATAGTAACAAGTGCTTCGTCAATGCTTATGGTTTTCATAGAACTTAATGATTCTTGCTTGTATCTCTATTATGCAATCATGTAGGGGACTTGTGGGGAATGTTTTGGGTTGTCGTATGCAATCATCCAATTCAATAACGTTAGGAAAATCTGAAGGTTAATTTAAGCGAACCTAATTAACTTGGGGCGTTGAGAATTCATGGGTAATTGAAAAGCAATTGGAAATCGTTTTATATGCAAGTATAACATGTGTGGAGATGAACCCCCTAGCTAGCTTCCCATTCATTCAATTCCATCAAATTCGTTTTTACAATCTGTTCTAATTTAAAAAGTTTGTTTTGTTTTTAAATTCGTCCAAAACCAATCCCCCTTTACTTTGTTGAGTCATAGTAGTTAGAAATCACTTTAGTTTGTGTTTTTAAGTGTCTTAGGTCAAAGTAAAACCAATTTTCGTCCAAAGTTGTGTCTAGTGTTCAAAACTGCCCAGATTGTGTTTTTAAGGCAGTTTTGAGTGTTTTGGTGCTGTTTTGAGCCTTTTGGTTTGTTTTGGTGTTTTAAAGTTTAGTTTTGCATTCTTTGAGTCTAGTATATTGTTTTAAACTTGTTTTTACGTAATTGAGTCAGTTTCCAAGTGATTAACAATCCCTCCTAATCCCCGGTCCAGAACGATCCCTACTTACATTCTTCACTACAATTGATAAAAAGAGGGTTTAATTTGTGTGCGTATAAATCTCGCATCAAGCAGGCCACGGCAAGGGTAACACCACCCATGCCGCAGCCACCCAAACAACCCCATTCGGCTTCCATGGGTAAGGAGGTTCCAAATTCAATTATTTCTAATGTTATTCCTCCAAATGTACCATTTCCTCGTAGATTCATGCAAACGAAGAAGGAAGAGGCTGAAAAGGACATTTTGGAGACATTTAGAAAAGTACAAGTCAATATACCACTTTTGGATGCAATTAAGCAAGTTCCAAGGTATGCTAAGTTTTTAAAAGAACTTTGCACTACTAGGAAGAGAATTTCAAACAAGGAGGTTGTCAAGGTAAGTGAAAATGTCTCAGCCATCTTGCAACGTAAATTGCCCCCTAAATGCAAAGATCCAGGTAGTTTTACAATTCCTTGTGTTATTGGCAATAATCGTTTTGAACATGCCATGCTAGACTTAGGTGCATCTATTGATGTGATATATAATAGCACTCAAATTAAACCCTCTTTTTGACAATTGTAGTATAGATATAAGTAGGGATCGTTCTAGGCCAGGGATTGGGAGGGATTGCTAATCTAATGAAAACTGACTCAAAGATACAAAAATATGCTTCAAAACACTTAAATAAACTCAAAAGACTCTTAACTAAACTTATATGACTCAAAACAAACTTAAAAGACTCAAAACAACACAAAACAATCAAAAAGACTCAAACTAGACTCTAGGACTCAATTTGGACGAAAATAGAATTGGTTTTGACTCAAAACACTCAAAAACACACAATAGCTCAGATTCTAACCTAATAGACACTTAAAACAAAGGGGGGGGGGGTTTTGGTTTTGATGAATTTGAATTAAAACAAAACAGAAACTAAACTAGACAAAGTTATGAACGAATTTGGGTATATGGATGGGTGATTAGCTAGCTAGAGGGTCATTCTCCACACATGACACACTTGCATACAAATTGATTTCCAGTTGCTTTTCAATAAACCATGAACCTCAACACCCCAGATTAACCGTGACATCACTAATTAACCCTCAGATTTTCCTTAAGTTATTGGATTGGATGACATCATATGACAACCCAAAGCATTCTTCAAAAGTTCCCTACATGACATCATAATAGAGATACAATCAAAGATCATTACGTTCAATGAAAATCATAAGCATTGACAAAGCACTTGTAACTATGACATCATGATACTCATCCTAGGAATTTACTTAACATGATTGTGAAAACAACCTTAACTACTTGTGAACATAAGTTTGTAACGATTATGTGAAACTCCCTTATATTCTAGCACCAATTTCAAGCATGCAAATTAAGTGTGCACCCTTAATCAACAAACAAGAATAAGTTATCCATCAAACGGTTAAGTAAATTGCATTCACAATTTATGAAATCACAACTGGAATTAATCAATTCATATTGCAAATATAATCATAGTTTCAAAGTCTCCCCTAGCTAAAACAAGTTTAGCTCCTCATGTTTACAACAAAACAAAAAGAATATAAATTAAACATTGAAAACAAAGATTGAATACACCTAGAAACGCTCCAACAATCCAAGCTTGAATGGCCAAAACGTCCAAGGCTTCTCCTCTCTTCTTTCTCTTTCTTTGTTGCGGCACAAGGGTGTTTGGGTATGAATTATGGTGATGGATGGATAGGTTGGATGGTGGTAGAGGGTGGATGATGGCTGAATGAATGTAGAGAATGAGAGAGAGCTTATTTTGTGCGGCAGATTTGTTTATATATAGAGGGAGAAAAGTTAAGGCATTAGTAATTAATTTGGGAAGCTTTTAAGACTCCAAATCCTCCAAGAAAAGGGTAATTAAATTCAGAGTCTAAGAGGGAAAAGGGAAGCAAAATATGCAGCAAGGAATTGGGAAAAAGGGAAAGCTGCGGCAATGATGTTTTATAGAATGGAAAAGTGATTTGCTGCAATAAAAAGGGAAATCTAGAAAGGATATGTGCGGCATGGATTAGGAAGTAGGACTAAGTCTTCTAGACATATATTTAAGTGTCCTAAATTAATTAGGAACCCTTTTTGGCAGCTGAAACTTACGTAGGAAAAGATTAGGAAAGTTAAGTCAAAATAAGGAAGTTTGACTCATGTTTCCTTCTTTGTAGTTGATTCCTTTTCTTCCAAGTCTTGAATTAATTTCTTCCATCTCCTTAGCAGATTCCTAGACTCCTTTGGACTTCAATTTCGTCCATCCACATTGCTCCAAGCATGTGCAATCCATTTAATGCCCAAAACTGCTCCAAAATGCACCAAAATGCACTTTCTTGTCACTTTAACCATTTGGAACTACAACCATACGAAAATAGCTTAAAATACTTAAATAACTATGAACTAACAACATAAATGTGAGGAATTAAACTAACAAAGTCGCATAAATATGCTCCTATCATCTATTAATGTCATGCCTTAATTTATGCATCTATGAACCTAGGTGAGTTAAAAAATGATGGTGCAATTATTCAATTGGCCAATAGATCTAATGCCTATCCAAAGGATGTTTTGGAAGATGTTTTAGTGCAGGTCAATCATTTAATCTTTCCGGCGGATTTCTACGTGCTTGAAATGGAAGAATCAAACCATTCCCCTTCGTTGCCAATCCTTCTTGGACGCCCATTCATGAAAACTGCCCGCACTAAGATTGATGTGTTTAATGGGACGTTGACAATGGAATTTGATGGGGAAGTTATTAATTTCAATATTTCTGAATCCATCAAGTACCCTATTGATGATCATTCATGTTTTGCTATTGATGTAATTGATTCGTTGGTGCAGGACCATTTTGAACAATTGAACGAAGATGCACTTGAATTGGTCATTACAAGAGGAATGGAATTCAAACACAAGGAACTATCCCCATTGGTGAAGTGAAAATTAACTTGACACACAAATTAAACCCTGTTTGTGACAATTGTAGTAAATATGCAAGTAGGGATCGTTCTAACCGGGGATTAACTAGGGATGCTAATCAACTCAAATAAGACTCTAAAACACTAAACTAAACTTAAAACCACTTAACTAGACCTATATGACTCGAAACAAATTAAAAAGACTCAAAACAGCACAAAACAATCAAATAGACTCAAACTAGACTCTAAAGGGTGATTTGGACGAAATTGAACTAACTTAGACTCAAAACACTAGTTTGGACGGATTCAAACACTTTTCTAACTAATCTAACACACTTAATAAAAGATGGAATTGATTTGGCCGAAATTAATTAAATTGGACAGATTGTAAACTAAACAGATTAGGCACTAAATTGGGTGAATTGAATGGGAAAAAGGCTAGTTAGAGGGTCCTTCTCCACACATGCACATATGTAACACAAATTGATTTCCAGATTTTATCCCTTTAAACCATGAATGACAATGCCCCAAATTAATTGTGAAAAGCACAAATTAACTTTCAGATTTTCCTAGTTTCATTGAATTGGATGGAAAACGCATCGACAATCAAATTATTCTTATCAAATTCCCTACATGAACTTCATAATAGAGATAAAATCAAAGATCATTAAGCTCTTTGAAAACCCTAAGCATTGACTAGGCATTCGTAACTGTGAATTTCATGATACTTTTGCCTAGAATTTACTTAATACAATCATGACTAGTGATTTTTACTACTTGTGAATATAAGTTCATAACGATTAGGTGAAATTCCCTTATATCCTAGCATCAAATTCATACATGAAAACTAAGTATGCATCCTTAATCAACACACAAGAACAAGTTCTCAATAGATCAATTAAGTAAATTACTTTCACAATTCAAGAAACAAAATCAGGAGGAAATCAATTCATATAAAACATATGTCCATGGCTTTGAATTCACCTCTAACTAAGAAAAACTTAGTTACACATGTTCATAACAATTGAAAAGCAAATTAAGATAAACATGGAAACGAAACGAGGGAAGAAAGAACTCCCAAAGTCTCCAATGGATGCAGATTCTTGCGGCACAAGGGTCTCCTCCTCCTATGGAAGCCACGACACTCCTTCTTCTCCCTATGACTTGGGGCACAAGGTTGTATTTTCTGAATGGATGGTGTGTGTGTGAATAAATGAACAAATTCAATGATGAATGGCTGCCTAGGGTTTGTAAGGGGGTGCGGTAACTTAAGTTCTATATATATATATATATATATATATATATATATATATATATATATATATATATATATATAGCATGATTAAAACCCTAGGAATCAGAATTAGGGTTAAACCTAGCAGATACAAGTGATTTGGGCCCCCTAAGTGGCGGCAAAGGTTTTAAAATCAAGTCTTAACCCAATTAATTTCAGATATGGACTTATACAATCCAAATCCAAGAGGAAAAGGGCCAAATTAAATCAGAATCCAATCAGAAAAAGGTTTAAGAATTTCGTCCAAAATTGGGCCTTCTAGAAACTAAGTGTTTTGTGGCTGATTTTGGGTGTTCTAAAAGGCATAAAAAGGGGGAAAAGTGTGGCATCCTTTTAGGGTCAGATAAGGCTTGTAGAAATTTGGTGTTTAGGTCCACTTGCAGCTAGGATTAAGGTGGAACAAGATTAGGTTAGGATAGGATAAGATAAGGTTTGGATAAGATAGGGTTGTTAGGATAAGTTTCCATATTTCTTGCTCTTTCCTTATCTTCTTTGTCTTGAACTTTCCTTTTCTGATTTGTAACATGTTTGTAACTTCTTTTGACTCCAATTTCGTCCATCCACCTTGCTCCATATACAAGCTATCCATAATAAGCCCAAAACTGCTCTAAAAGGCTCAAAATTGCCTTTTCTTGCCAACTTTGTCATTAGGACCTACAAACAAACGAAAATAGCTTAAAACACTATAATAAGTAGTAGTTAGCTCACTAAATGTAAGGAAATAACATAACTAAGTAGCATAAATATGCTCCTATCAATTGGCTACCCACGGCATGCATGGAGAACACCATGCCGTGCCCCCTAAGGTAGATATGATTGAGATAGTGGTTGCCCTTGAGTCATTGCCACTACAATCTGGTAAGTCTTTGGACCCAATTTCAATTCCAATTTCGACTAATAAGCCCATTCCTTCAGTTGTGTAGCCACCTGCCCTTGAACTTAAACCATTGCCAAGCCATTTAAAGTATGTTTTCTTGGGAGACCAAGAGACCTTGCCCGTCATTATCTCCTCCTCACTCACGGCACAAGAAGAAGGTAAGTTAGTGAGGGTGTTAAAAGAGTACAAAACAGCAATTGGTTGGACCTTGGCCGACATCAAGGGAATAAACCCTACCATGTACACGCATCGTATACTCTTGGAGGAGGGGTCTAAAGCATTTCGAGAGGCTCAATGCCGACTCAACCCTCCAATGATGAAAGTTGTGAAGAAGGAGATAATCAAGCTCTTGGATTGTGGAGTGATCTATTCAATTTCAGATAGTCGTTGGGTGTCTCCGGTTCAATGTGTTCCAAAGAAATCCGGAGTAACTGTGGTGACAAATGCCGAAAATGAGCTTGTTCCTACTCGAATCCAAACAGGTTGGAGGGTTTGTATTGATTATAGGAAGCTCAAAGCCACTACAAGGAAGGATCATTTTCCGTTGCCATTCATTGATCAAATGCTTGAAAGGTTAACGGGTTATACTTTTATTATTTTCTTGATGGATATTCAGGTTATAATCAAATTGTGATAGCACCGGAAGATCAAGAGAAAACCACTTTCACATGCACCTTTGGTACATTTGCTTATCGTCGCATGCCATTTGGTTTATGTACTGCACCTGCCACATTTCAAAGATGCATGATGAGCATATTTTCGGATTATGTTGAGAAAATTATTGAGGTTTTTATGGATGATTTCAGCGTTTTTGGTGATTCATTTGATGGGTGTTTGAATAATCTTAGTTTGATTTTAAAACGATGCATTGAAACTAACCTTGTTCTAAATCGGGAAAAATGTCATTTCATGGTTAAACAAGGCATAGTTTTAGGTCATATTATTTCTGAAAAGGTATTGAGGTTGATAAATCAAAGATAGATCTTGTGCGCCACTTACCCTCTCCTACTTCAGTTAGAGAGGTTCGTTCGTTTCTTGGACATGCAGGTTTTTATCGAAGGTTCATTAAGGATTTCTCAAAGGTCTCCCAACCTCTATGTCGTCTCCTACAAAAAGATGCAACTTTTGATTTCAACAAGGAGTGCACGGCAACCTTCCAACACCTCAAAGACTTGCTAACCATGGCACCCATCATTGTTCCACCAGATTGGAGCCTTCCGTTCGAGCTCATGTGTGATGCATCCGACTATGCGTTATGGGCTGTTTTAGGCCAAAGAAAGGACAAGAAGCCGCATGTTATCTACTACGCATCCCGGACATTGAATGATGCTCAATTAAACTATTCGACCACTGAAAAAGAACTTCTTGCCATTGTCTTTGCTTTAGATAAATTTCGATCATACTTACTTGGTACTAAGGTTATTATTTTCACTGATCATGCAGCTTTAAAGTATTTCTTCACCAAGAAAGAAGCCAAACCAAGGCTAATTCGATGGATGCTACTTCTTCAAGAGTTTGACATCGAAATTAAGGACAAAAAGAGGAGTGAAAATGTGGTACCTGACCACCTAAGCCGTATGGTACATGAGGAAGAGCCTTTACCTATTTCAGAAACATTCCCTGACGAGCAATTGCTATCCATTAAGGTAAGTGAGCCTCGGTATGTGGATTTGGTGAATTATTTGGTGACTAAACAAGTTCCAAACACTCTAAACAGAAACCAACGTGATAAATTGAAAAAAAATGCTAGGTTTTTTGTTTGGGATGATCCATACTTGTGGAAATATTGTTTGGATCAGATTATATGTAAGTGTGTGCATGACAAGGAATTCAATTCTATTTTAACATTCTGTCACACTTATGCATGTGGGGGACACTTTGGGACACAACGCACAGCCCTTAAGGTTTTAGAATGAGGATTTTCTTGGCCAACTTTATTTAAGGATGCTAGAACCTTTTGTATGTCTTGTGATCGTTGCCAAAGAATGGGTAACATAAGTGCAAAGTATCAAATGCCGCAAAATGTTATACTTCCTGTTGAAATTTTTGATGTTTGGGGCATTGATTTTATGGGTCCTGTTCCTTCCTCACATGGGTTCCTTTATATCTTACTTGCTGTGGATTATGTATCGAAATGGGTGGAAGCAAAAGCCACCCGAACTAATGATTCTCGAGTGGCTGCAGATTTCAATAGAACTAACCTATTTGCAAGGTTTGGAATGCCACGAATAATCATAAGTGATGGAGGGTCTCATTTTTCCAATCGAACCATTGAGGCTTTGCTCAAGAAGTACAACGTCACGCATAAGGTTTCAACACCTTATCATCCTCAAACCAATGGGCAAGCCGAGGTTTCAAATAGGGAGATCAAGCAAATTCTAGAGAAGACCGTTGACCCAACAAGGAAGGAATTGAGGGAATTCTCTAAGGCATGTTACTACATTCAAAATGTTGTTTTAATTGATGAAATAGGAGCTAGTGAACGGTGACTATGATTAAGTATGCTCGAGGGTAAGGATTGTTTAAATCTATGTGAGTGGTGATCTTCGACATGTTATGTTTCATTGGAAATCCCTGAGGCAAACGTTGGAAGGTTTAGATTGTTTGTTTTGTTTCTTTTGTTTGTTTGTTTTGCTCGAGGACTAGGAAAAGATAAGTGTGGGGGAACTTGATAGGAGCATATTTAGGCGACTTAGCTAGCTTATTCTTGTGCATTTGTGCTATTATTTCTTAGTTAGTGTCATATTTCAACTCATTTTCGTGTGTTTGTAGGTCCAAAGGGTTAAAGTACCAAGAAAGTGCATTTTGGTGCATTTTGGAGCAATTTTGGGCATTATGTGGATAGCTTGTCTATGGGCCAACATGGATGGACGAATTTGGAGTTCAAGAGGCTAGAAATATGATGAGAAGATGAAGGAATTAATCAATTCATATTGCAAATATAATCATGGTTTCAAAGTCTCCCCTAGCTAAAACATGTTTAGCTCCTCATTTTTACAACAAAACAAAGAGAATATAAATTAAACACTGAAAACAAAGATTGAATACACCTAGAAACGCTCCAACAATCCAAGCTTGAATGGCCAAAACGTCCAAGGCTTCTCCTCTCTTCTTTCTCCTTCTTTGTTGCGGCACAAGGGTGTTTGGGTATGAATTATGGTGATGGATGGATAGGTTGGATGGTGGTAGAGGGTGGATGATGGCTGAATGAATGTAGAGAATGAGGAATAATTCGAATGGATGTGTATGGCTATCTAGAGTCTCCAATAGCAAATTATGTATATATAGAGGGAGAAAGGTTAAGGCAATAAGTAATTAATTTGGGAAGGTTTTTAGCTCCAAATCCTCAAGGAAAAAGGGTAACAAATCAGAATCCCAATGGAAAAGGGAAGGAAAGTTGCGGCATTGACTAGAATAAAAGGGGAAAGAAGATATATGGCAGATTTTGGAAGAAAAGGGTAAGAAAGGTGCATCATAGACTAGGATAGTGCAAGGAATCTTTGGTTTGTGTCCTAAAATGCGTAAGATACCTTCAAAGTTGCTGGAACTTAGGGATATTTAGGATTAGGAAAGGTTAAACCAAAATAGGAAACCTTGGCTTAACTTTGATTAGGAATCCTTCTTTGATTAGGAATCCTAAAATCTTTAAGTCTTCAATTTCGTCCATTCCTTTTGCTCCAAGCATATGCTATCCATTCCAAGCCCAATTTTGCTCCAAAATGCACCTTTTTGCTTCCTTAGCCATATGAACCTAACAACACACGAAAATAGCTTAAACTACTAAAATAACTATGAACTAACAACATAAATGCACGAAAACAAGCTAACTAAGTCACCTAAATATGCTCCTATCATGCCCAAATACGCCAAGTCCTTGAAGGAATTATGCACTACAAGAAAGAGGGCTTCAAGTAAAGAGGTAGTGAGGGTAAGTGATGCGAAAATTACTTAACACACAAATTAACCCTCTTGTTGTCAAATTGTAGTAAGGATGCAAGTAGGGATCGTTCTAGACCGGGGATTAGGAGGGCTTGCTAAAACCTCTAAACTGACTCGAAAACATAAAAACAAAGTTAAAAACGTTCACAAATACTCAAAGGACTCAAAACAGGTTCAAAAGACTCAAAACTGCCTAAAAACACTAAATAGGCAGTTTCTGACCTTAAACACAATTTTGGACGAATTTAAGATTGTAGTTGATTCAAAACACTTTAAAACACAAACTAAACAGATTCTAAACACTATAAAACAAGAAAGTAAAGGGGGGTTTTGATTTGACGAAACTTGAAATAACAAAACAAGTTATAAAACTAGGCAGATTGTAAAACGAATTTTGGAAACAAGATGATGGATGGATTAGTTAGAGGTCCATTCTCCACACATGACACATTTATATATGAATCGATTTTCCAATTGCTTTTCATTAACTATGATGCTCAACTCCCCAAGTTAGCCGTGGACAACACTTTTCTAACTTTCAAGTTTTCCTTAAGTTATTGAATTGGATGGGAATGCGCATACCACAACTCAAAACATTCTCTAAAAGTCCCTTACGTGAAAAGCACAATAAAGGTACAATCAAAGATCATTAAGTTTAATGAAAACTATAAGTATTGACGAGGCAATTGTTACTATGAAAAACATGAAACTCTTGCCAAGAATTCAATTAACGCGGTTGTGACTAGCAACCTTCACTACTCATGTTTATAAACTTGTGACGATTAGGTGAAACTCGTTTATAAACTAGCATCGAGTTTATGCATGAAGACTAAGTATGCATCCCTAATCAACATACAAAAACAAGTTTTTAATAAACAGATAATTGAATTGCAATCACAACTTAACAAATCACAATTGGAAGAAATCAATTCATATTTCAAACATGTTCATGGCTTCAAACTTTCCCCTAACTAATTAGGGGTTTAGCCACTCATGATTACAGCAAACTTAGAAAGTAATAGCAAAGTAAACATTGAAAACAAGAACGAAGTACACCTAAAACACTCCAATCTGCAAGCATGAAACGTTTTAGGCCTCCTTCCTCTCCTAGTTGCTGCGACACAAGGGGTTATGGTGAGTTTTGGGGATTATGGATGATATAGAATGATGTGTTTAGGATAGGGATGGATGGAGGGGACGGCAAGGGTTGTTTCTGGGCAGAAAGTATGAAGAATGGTGAAGTATGGATGTGTTAGAGGGAGGGGATGAATTTCTGGCGTGAATGGTGAATGAATCAATCCTTTGTGGCTGCAACAAGGAGGTTTATTAATAGGATTTCAGGAATTAAAACCCTAGGTTATTTAGGTAATCAGAAATTAAGTCAAAGACTCTAGAAATAGGAAAGAATCCTCCCCCTTGCACGACAAGGAAGAGGAAGGGTCAAAGGAAGTGCACGGCAAGGCTTGCATGAAATAAGTAAGAGATTAATTCCCTAAATCAATTCTAAGAATCAGGAATTAAGTTAAATCCCTTTAGCATAGGTAATTGAAATCATGAATTAGGGGAAAAAGGCTAAGTCTTGCGGCACAAGGGAGGAAAAGAAGGGGAAAGTGCCAAACTTGCAGATTTTGGGAGAAAAGGAATGTAAAGGTTCGGCTAAGGCTTTTAAGAAAGGGATTGTGACATAATCTTGCAGATTTTGGGAGAGAAGAGGAAGGTAAGGTGCGGCACATGTCTAGGGCTTCTAGAACATGTGATTTAGGCAACCACATTATTTGGAAACTTGCATAATTGGAAACCTTTCAAGAATAGAAACTCCCCATAATGGAAACTAGTTTCCAATTCTTGATTCCTCCTTCTTCCTTCGATTCTAGGCTCACTTGGTCTTCAATTTCGTCCAATGCTTTGGCTCCAAGCATAAGTTATCCATCCTTAGCCCAAAAGTGCTCCAAAAGGCTCTAAAATGCACTTCTTTGCTCCTTTAGCCCTTAGAACCTGAAAACATACGAAAATGGCTTAAAAGACTTAAAGAACTAAGAAATAACAACGTAAATGCACAAGAACAAGCCAACTAAGTCGCCTAAATATGCTTCTATCAGTAAGTGAAAACGTTTTCGCTGTTTTACAAAGAAAGTTACCACCAAAGTGCAAAGATCCAGGTAGCTTTACAATTCCTTGTATTATTGGCCAAACTAAGTTCGAAGATGCTATGTTAGACTTAGGAGCTTCAATTAACGTCATGCCATACTCTATTTATGCATCCATGAACCTTGGTGAATTGAAAAATGATGGTGTGATTATTCAATTGGCCGATAGATCTAATGCCTATCCAAAGGGCGTATTGGAAGATGTCTTAGTGCAGGTGAATAATTTGATCTTTCCGGCGGATTTCTACGTTCTTGAGATGGAAGAAACCACCCATGCTCCATCCTTGCCGCTTCTTCTTGGAAGGCCATTCATGAAGACGGCCCGAACTAAGATCGACGTGTTTAAAGGCACCTTAACAATGGAATTTGATGGGGAAGTGTTTGATTTTAAAACTTCTGAAACCATGAGATTTCCTAATGATGATCACTCATGTTTCTCTATTGATATTCTTGATTCTTTGGCGCAGGCACACCTTGATCAATTATGTGAAGATGCACTTGAAACAGTCTTTACAAATGTGATAGGAGCATATTTACGCACCTTAGTTTAGCTTGTTTTTGTGCATTTATAGTGTTTTTCCTTAGTAAAGTAGTCTTTTAAGCTAGTTCTATATGTTTTCAGGTTTTAAGGGCAAAGTATGCAAAAGGATGCATTTTGGAGCCTTTTGGAGCAAATTAGAGCTTGGAATGGACATCATATGCTTGGAGCCAAGAGGATGGACGAAATTGAAGACTTGAAGATGATGATTCCTACTTGAGCAAGGTTTCCTAGTTGAAGTAGGAAAGTCCCTAAATGGAACAAAGGATTCTTAATTGAAGAAGGATTCCTAATCAATGAGGGATTCCTAGTTGAAGATGGATTCCTAGAAGAATGAAGATTCCTACTCAAATAAGGTTTCCTACTTGATGAAGGAAAGTCAAAATCCAAATGGTCTCAAGTGAAGCAACAAAGAAGTTTTCCAAGACCAAGAAGGAAAAGGAGTCCAAGATGAAGAAGGAATGACAAAGATAAGGTTTCCTAATCCTAATAGGCAAAGTTTCCATGTGCAATGAGGAGTCCTTATCCATTTAGGGCACTTTATCCATTTAGGAAACCCTAATCTGCCCTATCCTTTAGTGCCGCACCTATCCCTTCTAGAAAGCTGATTTCCCTTGCCTTGCAAGGCATTCTAGAAACCTTATCACCTCATCTCCTTACCTGCCGCACCTAGGAAGCATTATCCCTTTTTATTTCTGATTTCTAAGCCTATTTCCTTGTGGATTTGGGTTATTCAAGTCCATATCTGATTACCCTAGGGTTTTAAGTACCTATATATACTCATATTAACCCCTAGATCAGATCACCACCTCTCATACACATTCATTCATTCCAGAAATTCGTCCAACCCTCTTCACACCCTTGCCGCAGCCACTAAACACCTTTCTCCTTAGTTTTAAGCTTTGCCGCACCATCCCCTTCCCCTAAACACTACTACATCCCTCCATAACCATGCATCCATACACCTAAGGCCCTAAACCTGTCCCTAGACCTTTACCGCACCAAGGAGGAGGAGAAGGAAGCTCGGAAGTTCATGCAATTCAAGTTCGCATCGCTAGAATTTCTAGGTGTTTCTTTTACTTTGATTTCAATGTTTAATTTCAATTCTCTTTGTTTTGTGCGTATGAGGAACTAAGCCCCCCCTTGGCTAGGGGGGGATTCGAAATACATGTTTATGCTTGCGATATGATTTGATTACTTCTAATTGCGTTTCATAAGTTGTGAATTCAATTTACTTATCTATGTGAATTACATTGATTTGTGTGTGTTGGTTGAGAGTGCACGCTTAATTATCATGCATAATTGGATGCTAGGATATAAGGAAATTTTACCTAATCGTTATGGAATTATATTCACAAGTAGTAAAGGTTGATGATCTCAATCGCGTTAAGTAAATTCTTGGCATAAGTTTCATGCAATCATAGTAACAAGTGCTTCGTCAATGCTTATGGTTTTCATAGAACTTAATGATTCTTGCTTGTATCTCTATTATGCAATCATGTAGGGGACTGGTGGGGAATGTTTTGGGTTGTCGTATGCAATCATCCAATTCAATAACGTTAGGAAAATCTGAAGGTTAATTTAAGCGAACCTAATTAACTTGGGGCGTTGAGAATTCATGGGTAATTGAAAAGCAATTGGAAATCGTTTTATATGCAAGTATAACATGTGTGGAGATGAACCCCTTAGCTAGCTTCCCATCCATTCAACTCCATCAAATTCGTTTTTACAATCTGTTCTAATTTAAAAAGTTTGTTTTGTTTTTAAATTCGTCCAAAACCAATCCCCCTTTACTTTGTTGAGTCATAGTAGTTAGAAATCACTTTAGTTTGTGTTTTTAAGTGTCTTAGGTCAAAGTAAAACCAATTTTCGTCCAAAGTTGTGTCTAGTGTTCAAAACTGCCCAGATTGTGTTTTTAAGGCAGTTTTTAGTGTTTTGGTGCTGTTTTGAGTCTTTCGGTTTGTTTTGGTGTTTTAAAGTTTAGTTTTGCATTCTTTGAGTCTAGTATAGGGTTTTAAACTTGTTTTTACGTATTTGAGTCAGTTTCCAAGTGATTAACAATCCCTCCTAATCCCCGGTCCAGAACGATCCCTACTTACATTCTTCACTACAATTGATAAAAAGAGGGTTTAATTTGTGTGCGTATAATTCTCGCATCAAAATGGCATAGAAGTGATGGATCAAGTGGCTGCCACAATAGCACCCCATGGCATACACATGCAATATCATGCCGTGGCCTTTGATGATGAAGTAATTGAGACCGTGGCTGCCCTAGAGTCCTTGCCACAGCTCAATGGTAAGTCCCCTAGTCCAATGTCCATTCCAATTTCAACTAACAATTTGCTTCCTTCTATAGAACAACCACCTACCCTTGAGCTTAAACCATTGCCAAATCACTTGAAATATGTGTTCTTGGGCAAGCAAGACACATTGCCTGTCATTGTGGCATCATCACTCACGGCACAAGAAAAGGAAAAATTGGTGAGGGTTCTCAAAGAGCACAAGACGGCCATTGGGTGGACTTTGGCCGATATCAAGGGCATAAGCCCTACCACATGGATGCATCGAATTCTTATGGAAGAAGGCGCCAAACCATCAAGGGAAGCCCAACGTCGACTCAACCCACCAATGATGGAAGTCGTGAAGAAGGAAATCATCAAATTACTTGATTGTGGCGTCATCTATCCTATCTCGGATAGTTGTTGGGTTTCACCGGTCCAAGTAGTTCCCAAGAAGTCCGGAGTTATGGTGGTGAAGAATGAAGAGAATGAACTTGTGCCCACACGTATTCAAACCGGTTGGAGAGTGTGCATTGACTATAGGAAGCTAAATGCCGCAACAAGGAAAGATCACTTTCCTTTGCCATTCATCGATCAAATGCTTGAAAGGTTAGCCGGTCATTCCTTTTATTGCTTTCTTGATGGTTATTCGGGTTATAATCAAATTGTCATAGCGCCGGATAATCAAGAAAATACCACCTTTACTTGTCCATTTGGTACTTTTGCATATCGTCGTATGCCATTTGGTTTATGCAATGCACCGGCCACTTTCCAACGTTGCATGGTAAGTATATTCTCGGATTATATTGAGAAAATAATTGAGGTGTTTATGGACGATTTTAGTGTGTTTGGGGACTCATTTGATGATTGTTTGCAAATATCACTCTAATATTGAAAAGATGCATGGAAACTAACCTTGTTTTAAATTGGGAAAAGTGTCATTTTATGGTCAAACACCAGTTTTGGGTCATATCATCTCTGAAAAAGGAATTGAAGTTGATAAGTCTAAAATAGATCTTGTACGTTACCTACCTTCTCCTACTTCGGTTAGAGAGGTTCGTTCTTTTCTTGGCCATGCAGGATTTTATAGGCGATTTATCAAGGATTTTTCCAAGATTGCACAACCCCTATGCCGTCTTCTACAAAAAGAAGTGGCTTTTGAGTTCAACGAGGAGTGTGAGAAGGCATTCAAGCATCTCAAGGACATGCTTACCACGGCACCAATTATCCTACCACCAAATTGGATGTTGCCTTTTGAGCTAATGTGTGATGCATCCGATTATGTAATAGGGGCTGTTTTGGGCCAAAGGAAGAACAAGCAACCACATATCATATATTATGCTTCCAGGACCTTAAATGATGCTCAATTAAACTACTCTACCACTGAAGAAGAACTTCTTGCAATTGTGTTTGCTTTAGATAAGTTTCGTTCATATTTACTTGGCACTAAAGTGATTGTATATTCTGACCATGCAACTTTAAGGTACTTATTCACCAAAAAGGAGGCCAAATCAAGGCTCATTCGATGGATGCTTCTTCTCCAAGAGTTTGACATAGAAATTCAAGACAAGAAAGGGAGTGAGAACGTGGTTGCTAATCATCTAAGTCGTTTGCTGTGCAATGAGGACTCCATACCCATCCAAGAGACATTCCCTGATGAGCAATTGCTGTCCATTAAGGTATGTGAACCTTGGTATGCCGATTTGGTGAACTCTTTGGTGTCAAAACGTGTTCCAAACACCATAGCTAAGCACCAATGTGATAAGCTTAAGAAGGAGGCACGGTTTTATGTATGGGATGACCCATATTTGTGAAAATTTTGTGCAGATCAGATTGTTCGTCGTTATGTGCATGATTGTGAATTTAATTCAATTCTAACCTTTTGTCACACTTACGCATGTGGTGGACATTTTGGCACACAACGCACTGCCCTTAAGGTGTTAGAATGTGGTTTTTATTGGCCTACAATCTTTTAAAATGCTAGAACTTTTTGTTTAACTTGTGACCATTGTCAAGGAATGGGAAATATAGGTGCAAGGGACCAAATGCCGCAAACACCTATCTTTAATGTTGAAATTTTTGATGTTTGGGGCATTGATTTCATGGGCCTTTTTCCTTCTTCGTTTGGTTTCACTTACATTTTTCTTGTGGTTGATTATGTCTCAAAATGGGTGGAAGCCAAGGCCACCCGTACTAATGATTCTAGAGTTGTTGCAGATTTTATAAAAACTAACATCTTTGCTAGATTTGGGATGCCTAGAGTGCTTATTAGTGATGAAGGGTCTCACTTTTTCGTACCATCGAGGCATTGCTCAAGAAGTATCAAGTCACACATAAGGTTTCAACACCTTACCATCCTCAAACCAATGGCCAAGCCGAGGTGTCCAATAGAGAAATCAAGCAAATCTTGGAGAAGGCCATTGGGCCAACAAGAAAAGATTGGAGCTTGCGTTTGGAGGATGCATTGTGGGCTTATAGAACGGCCTACAAAACACCCATAGGGATGTCACCATTTCGGCTAGTCTATGGCAAGCCATGCCATCTCCCTGTGGAGTTAGAACACAAGGATCATTGGGCAATCAAGACATTCAACATAGACATAAATGCGGCTGGAATGCATAGGAAGTTGCAATTGAATGAACTTGAGGAGATTAGGCGTGAAGCATATGAGAATGCTTGCATTTGCAAGGAAAAGACCAAGGCTTTTCATGACAAGATGATCCGAAGCAAAACATTCTCCATAGGGCAAAAAGTTTTACTTTTTAATTCTCGCCTTCGTTTATTTCCCGGTAAGTTACGTTCTAAGTGGATTGGGCCCTTTGTTGTTACTAATGTTTTTCCATATGGCGCAGTTCAAATCCAAAGCTTGAGGAATGGCCAAGAATTCAAGGTGAATGGGCATCGTTTGAAGCCCTATTATGCAAATGTTGAAGGGCAGGTTGTGGAGGAAATCACTCTCCATGCCGTGGGGCCCAATTGAGGCTAAGAAGAATGTTTGTCTGGCTGCAAGACGTTAAAGCAAGCGCTTCTTAGGAGGCAACCCATGCATTCCACTAGAGTGGATTTGGGCAATTCACCAATTCATTCAAACAAATCAGAATTGCGTTCCTAACTCTCTATCTCTTTATTGTTTTTATTTCGGCTTGTTAGTTAGTTTATGTTGTTTGTTTGAATGCGAGTCTTTGTTTGAAACATTGAGGACAATGTTTGATTTAAGCGTGGGGGGGGGGGGGTAAACAAGTTGATTTTGCATGATTTTCGTGGGATTTTATCACCTATCACTTATAATGTTGTTTCTCACTGTTTTAAAGTGTTTTTATGTGTTTGGTTCAGAAAATCCGAAAATTTACAAAAAAATATTGCAAAACAGTTTTGAAAAACCCAAAAAGAGTTGTTTTAAAGTTGTTTTTGTATGTTTGTTTGTGTCCTAGGGTACCTTCCAACACAATGATGAGGATTTGGTTTTTAATTGCATGACTATTAAAGAATGTTGTAAACATGGATGGAAGTTTGGTTTATGCTTGGTTATGGTTATAGCTTATGAATTCACATGTAATCATAAAGAGAAAATCAGTTTTTGTAACATGCTTGAAGGAAGGAATTCAAACTAACGCTACATCCTTGTGAGACTTGAGCCTAAAATGTTCTTTGGAAAGTATAAATCAGTGATTTCTTGTTTTCTAAAGTCGTTGCATGATCTCATCATTCTTTGCTTGGTTGCTACTTGGAATGCATTTCATGATAGTTCCAAATACTAGAACTCATGCCCATTTCATTCAAAGTATGATATTGATTGCATAACATACAATAAGATGAAGTTGTTTAGTTGAGCCAAAGCCAAAAAGCCTTATCCCTTTTCATATGTATTGTAGGATTACCCCTTTTGAGCCTTTTCAAGCCTATTTTCTTTGTTAGCCACATTATCCTTACCTAGCCTAGATTAGGACTTTCCATACCCTTAGAATGAACTCCTTTTGATCAATATATTGCAGAAAACAAGTGTGGGGGAATGTAATAAGGGCACGGCAAAAGAAGAAAATAAAGAAAAAAAAAATTCGTGGAAAAATAAAAAAGAAAATAGAAAAGTGGTAAAAAGAAAGAAAAAGAGTTGAAAAATAAGTGAGAATGATCTCACAAGTGTTGGTTGTTGAAGAAAGGGTCCAAAAGTTTGAATTTGACCCTAATTGTTGAATGAATCTTCCCTTGTGTCTAAAAGTTGATTTCTGCCATCAAAAGTGAGTTTAAGTGTCAATTTCATTACTTTGCTTCCTATGGTTTTAAGAACCTTTGTTTATCCTTTGCCCTTCTTTGTTAGCCAATACCCTTAGCCCCGTTACAACCCTCAACTTCTATCTTGATGTTATGTGTTCAATATGTGGAGTTTGAATTTGGTATGAGCATATGGAATCACTGGTTCTCATTCTAAGTAGTAGTATTCCATTCATGAGATCATATACATGTCATTGTCGTAAATACAGAAAATGCTTTCTTTGATATTGATAGGAGCATATTTAGGCGACTTAGTTAGCTTGTTTTCGTACATTTATGTTGTTAGTTCATAGTTATTTTAGTAGTTTAAGCCATTTTCGTGTGTTTTTAGGTTCATATGGCTAAGGAAGCAAAAAGGTGCATTTTGGAGCAAAATTGGGCTTGGAATGGATAGCATATGCTTGGAGTAAAAGGAATGGACGAAATTGAAGACCTAAAGGTGTTAGGATTCCTAATCAAAGAAGGATTCCTAATCTAAGAAGGATTCCTAATCAAAGAAGGATTCCTAATCTAAGAAGGATTCCTAATCAAAGAAGGATTCCTAGTAAAAGAAGGTTTCCTACTTGAAGTAGGAAAGTTAAGCCAAGGTTTCCTATTTTTGTTTCACCTTTCCTAATCCTAAATATCCCAAAGTTCCAGCAACTTTGAAGGTATCTTATGCATTTTACGACACAAATCAAAGATTCCTTGCACTATCCTAGTCTATGCCACACCTTTCTTACCCTTTTCTTCCAAAATCTGCCATATATCTTCTTTCCCCTTTTATTCTAGTCAATGCCGCAACTTTCCTTTCCTTTTCCTCTTAAAATTCTGATTTGTTACCCTTTTTCCTTGAGGGTTTGGAGCTAAAAACCTTCCCAAATTAACTACTTATTGCCTTAACCTTTCTCCCTCTATATATACATAATCTGCTGCACATAGGGGGGATTCGAGACAGCCATACACATCCATACGAATTTTCTCTCATTCTCTACATTCATTCAGCCATCATCCACCCTCTACCACCATCCAACCTATCCATCCATCACCATAATTCATACCCAAACACCCTTGTGCCGCAACAAAGAAGGAGAAAGAAGAGAGGAGAAGCCTTGGACGTTTTGGCCATTCAAACTTGGATTGTTGGAGCGTTTCTATGTGTATTCAATCTTTGTTTTCAATGTTTAATTTATATGCCCTTTGTTTTGTTGTAAACATGAGGAACTAATTTTGTTTTGGCTAGAGGAGGCTTTTGATAGGAGCATATTTAGGCGACTTAGCTAGCTTGTTTTCGTACATTTTTGTTGTTAGTTCATAGTTATTTTAGTAGTTTAAGCCATTTTCATGTGTTTTTAGGTTCATATGGCTAAGGAAGCAAAAAGGTGCATTTTGGAGCATTTTGGAGCAAAATTGGGCTTGGAATGGATAGCTTATGCTTGGAGCAAAAGGAATGGACGAAATTGAAGACCTAAAGGTGTTAGGATTCCTAATCTAAGAAGGATTCCTAATCAAAGAAGGATTCCTAATCAAAGAAGGATTCCTAGTCAAAGAAGGATTCCTAGTCAAAGAAGGTTTCCTACTTGAAGTAGGAAAGTTAAGCCAAGGTTTCCTATTTTGGTTTAACCTTTCCTAATCCTAAATATCCCTAAGTTCCAGCAACTTTGAAGGTATCTTATGCATTCTAGGACACAAACCAAAGATTCCTTGCACTATCCTAGTCTATGCCACACCTTTCTTACCCTTTTCTTCCAAAATCTGCCATATATCTTCTTTCCCCTTTTATTCTAGTCAATGCCGCAACTTTCCTTTCCTTTTCCTCTTAGAATTCTGATTTGTTACCCTTTTTCCTTGAGGATTTGGAGCTAAAAACCTTCCCAAATTAATTACTTCTTGCCTTAACCTTTCTTCCTCTATATACACATAATCTGCCGCACTTATGGGAGATTCTAGACAGCCATATACATCCATACGAATTTTCTCTCATTCTCCCCATTCATTCAGCCATCATCCACCCCCTACCACCATCCAACCTATCCATCCATCACCATAATTCATACCCAAACACCCTTGTGCCGCAACAAAGAAGGAGAAAGAAGAGAGGAGAAGCCTTGGACGTTTTGGCCATTCAAACTTGGATTGTTGGAGCGTTTCTAGGTGTATTCAATCTTTGTTTTCAATGTTTAATTTATATTCTCTTTGTTTTGTTGTAAACATGAGGAACTAATTTTGTTTTGGCTAGGGGAGACTTTGAAACCATGATTATATTTGCAATATGAATTGATTAATTCCAGTTGTGATTTCATAAATTGTGAATGCAATTTACTTAACCGTTTGATGGATAACTTATTCTTGTTTGTTGATTAAGGGTGCATGATGCGAGATTTATACGCACACAAATTAACCCTCTTTTTATCATTTGTAGTATAGGTGCAAGTAGGGATCGTTCTAGACCGGGGATTAGGAGGGATTGTTAACCACTTGGATTTGACTCAAAAACGTAAAATAACAATATGAAATACTAACTTAGACTCAAAGAATGCAAAACTAAGCTTTAAAACACTAAGACAAACCAAAAGACTCAAAACAACACAAACACACTCAAATCTGCCTAAAAACCACTTTCTGGGCAGATTTGAGCACAAACACAAATTTGGACGAATTTATGTAATAACTTGACTCAAGAACGTAAAAACACAATATAAAACACTAAACTAACTCAAAGAATGTAAAACTAAACACTTAAAACATTAAAACAAACCAAAAGACTCAAACATCACCCAAAACACTCAAAACTGCCTTAAAATCACTTTCTGGGCAGTTTTGAGCACTTTGGTGAATTTGGACGAAATTGGGAAATAAATTGAATCAAAACACTTAGAAACATAAACTAAGACACTTTCTAACTAAATTGGACAATAAAGTAAAGGGGGATTGAGGTTTATACGAAATTAAATTAAATTGCACAGATTGTAAATTAAAGCAAAATGTAAATGTGAATGTATGATAGAATTGAATGGAATGAAGGCTAGCTAAGGGGTTCATCTCCATACATGTTATACTTGCATAATAAAATGATTTCCAATTGCATTTCAATAAACTATGATACTCAACACCCCAAGTTAACCGTGATGCACTAATTAACCTTCAAATCTTCCTAACGTTATTGAATTGGATGATGCATGCGACAATTCAAAACATTCCCCACAAGTCCTCAACATGAATGCATAGAAGAGGTACAAGCAAGAATCATTACGCTCTATGAAAATTATAAGTGTTGACGAGGCATTCGTTACTATGATTGCATGAAACTTATGCCAAGAATTTGTTTAACGCGATTGTTTATAAGCAACCTCCACTACTTGTGAATATAAGTTCGTAACTATTAGGTGAAACTCACTTATATTCTAGCGTCATATTCATGCATGAAAATTAAGCGCGCATTCTCAATAAACATACATAAATAAGTTATCAATCAAACGGTTAAACAAATTGAATCCACAACTTATGAAACGCAATTAGAAGTAATCAAATCAAAATGCAAGCATAAACATATATTTCGAATTCCCCCCTAGCCAAGGGGGGTTTAGTTGAATTTAAACATTGGAATCAAAGAAACACCTAAACATTCCAACAACTCAAACTTGAATTGTATGAACGTTTAGGCACTCTTCTCTTCCATTCCTCATACGTACAAAACAAAGAGTATTGAAATTAAACATTGAAATCAAAGAAACACCTAAACATTCCAACAACTCAAACTTGAATTGTATGAACGTTTAGGCACTCTTCTCTTCCTCTTCGTTGTAGCACAAGGTCTAAGGATAGTTTGATGGTGTGAATGGTTTGGGGAGTGGTTGGAGTGGCTGCAATGGAGGAGAAAAGTGTTTTGGTGGCTGCAATGAGGGTGTGGAGAGGTTTTGACGAATTTCTGGAATATGGAAGAGTGTATGAATGGTGTATGGTTTTTATAGGGAGATGAATGGATGGGAGAGGGAACATGACAGCTAGGTTAAGTGAATGCATGTGCAAAACAGCTAGGATGGCTGAAATTGTAAGGGGAATGCATGTGCAATGTTGGAAATCTGATGGGAGAAAGGTGGATGCATGTGTTGGCTGATTTAAAGAATGTGAGGGAATGATGAAAGGGGAAACATGACAGCTAGGATGAATGCATGTGGAGTGCATGTGCAATGTTTTAAAGGATGGAATGCATGTGAATATGCTAGAAATCTGATGGGAATGAATGATTAAATGTGAATGGCTGATTAGAATCTAGGGTGCATGTGGGTTAATTAATTAAAGGGAGTGCATGTGCAATGTTGTTGTTGGTGCAATGATGGAGGAACAAGTGCATGTGGCTGAAATGTGGAAGGTGTGTGGCTACTTCAAGTAGGAATCCTTGTGACATCAACTCTTCAATTTCGTCCATTCCTTTTGCTCCAAGTATAAGTTATCCCTTCCAATTCCAATTTTGCTCCAAAATGCTCCAAAATGCATCTTTTTGCTTCCTTAGCCACATGAACCCAAAAACACACGAAAATGGCTTAAACGCCAAAAAAAACTATGAATTAACAATATAAATGCACGAAAACAAGCCAAGTAAGTCGCCTAAATATGCTCCTATCAGTGCACACTGATGTGATAAAAGATAGCACTCAAATTAAACCCTTTTTTTGACAATTGTAGTATAGATATAAGTAGGGATCGTTCTAGGCCGGGGATTAGGAGGGATTGCTAATCTAATGAAAATTGACTCAAAGATGTGAAAATATGCTTTAAAACACTTTAAATAAACTCACAAGACTCTTACTAACTTGTATGACCAAAAACAAACTTTAAAGACTCAAAACAACTCAAAACAACCAAAAAGACTCAATTTAGACTCTAAGACTTAATTTGGACGAAAATACACTTGGTTTTGACTCTAAAGACTCAAAAAGACTCTTTTGGACAGATTTGGAACAAATAAGAAAAGGGGTTTTGATTTTGGATGAATTTAAAAGAAAACAAGTGACTTAAAACTTTAAAACAGATTTTGGACGAATTTAAGAAAAACTAATGGATGATGGGATAGCCAAGGGATACTTCTCCACACATGATACTTTCTAACATAAATTGATTTCCAGTTGCTTTTTCGATAAACCATGAACCTCAACACCCCAGATTAACCGTGTCATCACTAATTAACCCTCAGATTTCCCTTAAGTTAGTGGATTGGATGACATCATACGACAACCCAAAGCATTCTTCAAAAAGTCCCCTACATGACATCATAATAGAGATACGGTCAAAGATCATTACGTTCAATGGAAATCATAAGTATTGACAAAGCACTTGTAACTATGACATCATGATACTCATGCTAGGAATTTACTTAACATGATTGTGAAAACAACCTTAACTACTTGTGAATATAAGTTTGTAACGATTATGTGAAACACTCTTATATTCTAGCCCCAAATTCAAGCATGCAAATTAAGTAGGCCTCCCTAATAAACATACAAGAATAAGTTATCCATCAAACGGTTAAGTAAATTGCGTTCACAATTTATGAAATCACAACTGGACTTAATCAACTCATATTATAAATGTAATCATGGTTTCAAAGCATCCCTAGGCTAAAACGAGTTTAGCCTCTCATGTTCATGGCAAAACAACGCAATATAGATTTAAACATTGAAAATAAAAGATAGATTACACCTAGAAACGTCCAACACTCCAACTCGAATGCACAAATGCCCAAGGCTTGGTCTTCCTTCTCCTCTTCCTTGCTAAGTCACGGCACAAGGTCTATGATGGGTTTGTGGATGATTTTCTGGGTTTTGGATGGATTTAGGTATGTATGGTGGTGCGGCAAGGGATGATGGTGGTGTATGGAGGGATAGGATAAGGTGTTCTAGAAACTGTGTTTAAGGCAGATTCCTAATCCTAAAGGGCCTAGGACATGTGATATAAGAGTAGGAAAAGGATTGTGATTCCTAAACCTACAAGGAATGGTGTCTTGCGGCATTGGTATGGATAAGTCTTCTAGAAACTGAAATAGGTGTTTAGATGTGTAATTGATTCCCTCTAATTAGCTAGGTTTAAGTCCCAACCTGATTTGGATAGGATAGAATAGGATAATGTTATAGTTAGGATAGGATAAGGTTTCTAGGATAGGATAAGATAAGGTTGGATAAGGTTGGATAAGGTCCCTTGTTTCTTGCTTCTTCCTTATCTTCATTGGAGTATAACTTCTTCCACCAGATTTGTAGCCTTTCCTAGCTCTTCTTGTCTTCAATTTCGTCCATCCTCTTTGCTCCATGGTTAAGCTATCCAATCCATGCCCAAAAATGCTCCAAATAGCCTCAAAATGCACTTTCTTGCTCCCTTTTGCCACTAGGACCTAAAAACATACGAAAATAGCTTAAAAGACTAAAACAACTACGAATTAACAACATAAATGCACGAAAACAAGCTAAGTAAGTCGCCTAAATATGCTTCTATCACACACTTAGTTTGCATGCATGAATTTGGGGCTAGAATATAAGGGAGTTTCACATAATTGTTACAAACTTATATTCACAAGTAGTTAAGGTTGTTTTCACAATCATGTTAAGTAAATTCCTAGCATGAGTATCATGATGTCATAGTTACAAGTGCTTTGTCAATGCTTATGATTTTCATTGAACGTAATGATCTTTGATTGTATCTCTATTATGATGTCATGTAGGGAACTTTTGAAGAATGCTTTGGGTTGTCGTATGATGTCATCCAATCCAATAACTTAAGGAAAATCTGAGGATTAATTAGTGATGTCACGGTTAATCTGGGTTGTTGAGGTTCATGATTTATCGAAAAGCAACTGGAAATCAATTTGTATGCAAGTGTGTCATTGATAGGAGCATATTTAGGCGACTTACTTAGCTTGTTTTCCTGCATTTATATTGTTAATTCATAGTTGTTTTTGGCGTTTAAGCCATTTTCGTGTGTTTTTAGGTTCATGTGGCTAAGGAAGCAAAAAGATGCATTTTGGAGCATTTCGGAGCAAAATTGGACTTGGAAGGGATAACTTATACTTGGAGCAAAAGGAATGGACGAAATTGAAGAGTTGATGTCACAAGGATTCCTACTTGAAGTAGCCACACACCTTCCACATTTCAGCCACATGCACTTGTTCCTCCATCATTGCACCAACAACAACATTGCACATGCACTCCCTTTAATTAATTAACCCACATGCACCCTTTATTCTTTCATCATTCCAGCCACTCCACATCCCTCACCAAGAAATCATTCAACACATGCATCCATAATCATTTCTCCACACCAAAACCGTGCACATGCATTCCCCTTGTGCAATTCCATCATTCCACACCTCCATGGCAGCCACCAACCAACCTAGCTGTCATGTTTCCCCTTTAATCATTCAAACATTCACCCACATTCATTTCTAACCCACATGCACCCTAGATTCTAATCAGCCATTCACATTCAATCATTCATTCCCATCAGATTTCTAGCATATTCACATGCATTCCATCCTTTAAAACATTGCACATGCATTCCCATTACAATTTCAGCCATCCTAGCTGTTTTGCACATGCATTCACTTAACCTAGCTGTCATGTTCCCTCTCCCATCCATTCATCTCCCTATAAAAACCATACACACTTCACACAACATTCACACACATTCATACACACCTCAATTCATCCCACACTTCCATTTCAGAAATTCATCCATTGTACATACCACAAACACTTCCCCCTTTGTGCCGTGAGTCTCCCTACAAATCCAAACACCATCCTTCCATTTTCACCACTACCCAAACCATTCACACCATCAAACTATCCTTAGACCTTGTGCTACAACGAAGAGGAAGAGAAGAGTGCCTAAACGTTCATACAATTCAAGTTTGAGTTGTTGGAATGTTTAGGTGTTTCTTTGATTTCAATGTTTAATTTCAATACTCTTTGTTTTGTACGAATGAGGAATGGAAGAGAAGAGGACCTAAATGTTCATACAATTCAAGTTTGAGTTGTTGGAATGTTTAGGTGTTTCTTTGATTCTCTTTGTTTTGTACCATGAGGAACTAAATCCCCCTTGGTTAGGGGGTAATTCGAAATATATGTTTATGCTTGCATTTTGATTTGATTACTTCTAATTGCGTTTCATAAGTTGTGGATTCAATTTGTTTAACTGTTTGATTGATAACTTATTTATGTATGTTTATTGAGAGTGCACGCTTAATTTTCATGCATGAATATGACGCTAGAATATAAGTGAGTTTCACCTAATAGTTACGAACTTATATTCACAAGTAGTGGAGGTTGCTTATAAACAATCGCGTTAAACGAATTCTTGGCATAAGTTTCATGCAATCATAGTAACGAATGCCCCGTCAACACTTATAATTTTCATAGAGCGTAATGATTCTTGCTTGTATCTCTATTATGCAATCATGTAGGGGACTTGTGGGGAATGTTTTGGGTTGTCGTATGCAATCATCCAATTCAATAACGTTAGGAAGATTTGAAGGTTAATTAGTGCATCACAGTTAACTTGGGGTGTTGAGAATTAATGATTTGTTGAAATGCAATTGGAAATCGTTTATTATACAAGTATAACATGTATGGAGATGAACCCCTTAGCCATTCTATCATCCATTCATTCCATTCCATCAAATTCGTTTTACAATCTGTTTAGTTTATTAACTTGTTTTGTTATTTCAATTTTCGTATAAATCTAAATCCCCCTTTACTTTATTGTCCAATTTAGTTAGAAAGTGTCTTAGTTAGTGTTTATAAGTGTTGTGATTAAATTTGTTACATAAATTCGTCCAAATTCACCAAAGTGCTCAAAACTGCCCAGAAAGTGATTTTAAGGCAGTTTTGAGTGTTTTGGGTGATGTTTGAGTCTTTTGGTTTGTTTTAGAGTTTTAAAGTTTAGTTTTACATTCTTTGAGTCTAGTTTAGTGTTTTATATTATGTTTTTACGTTTTTGAGTCAAATCCAAGTGATTAACAATCCCTCCTAATCCCCGGTCCAGAACGATCCCTACTTATACATATACTACAATTTGACGAAAAGAGGGTTTAATTTGTGTGCGTATGAATCACGCATCAAATTTTGGCGCCGTTGCCGGGAATTAGAAAATTTGCTAATCCCTTGGATTCTTTAATTTTCGTTTGTTTTTATTTTATTCCAGATTCTTAATCTTATTTTGTTTCTTGTTTTAGGTACTAGTTTATGACTCGGAGTTCTCGTTCGATTCGTGAACATATCCTGGAGTGATTGGGTTCTTCGTCCGGCTGCAAGACGTAAAAAAAGCGCTACTTGGGAGGCAACCCAATGCACTGAATAAAACAAAGCATGTTCATAAAAATTAAAAAAAAAAAAAAAAAGGCTAAACAAGGCTCAACGGGGTTAAAACTTCCCATCCAAAAAAAAAAAAAAAAAGGCTAAACAAGGCTCAACAAGGCTCAACGGGATTTTCGTCCAAAATCTGTTTTAAAGTTTTAAGTCACTTGTTTTCTTTTAAATTCGTCCAAAATCAAAACCCCCTTTCTTATTTGTTCCAAATCTGTCCAAAAGAGTCTTTTTGAGTCTTTAGAGTCAAAACCAAGTGTATTTTCGTCCAAATTAAGTCCTAGAGTCTAAATTAAGTCTTTTTGATTGTTTTTGGTTGTTTTGAGTCTTTAAAGTTTGTTTTGAGTCATATAAGTTAGTAAGAGTCTCGTGACTCTATTTAAAGTTTTTAAAACATATTTTTACATCTTTGAGTCAATTTTCATTAGATTAGCAATCCCTCCTAATCCCCGGCCTAGAACGAACCCTACTTATATCTATACTACAATTGTCAAAAAGAGGGTTTAATTTGAGTGCTATCTTATTTCACATCATTACCTCTAATTGCGTTTCATAAGTTGTGAATTCAATTTACTTATCTATTTGAATTAAACTGATTTGTGTGTGTTGGTTGAGAGTGCACGCTTAATTATCATGCGTAAATCTAATGCTAGGATATAAGGAAGTTTCACCTAATCGTTACAAACTTATATTCACAAGCAGTAAAAGTTGATGATCTCAATTGCGTTAAGTAAATTCTTGGCATAAGTTTCATGCAATTCATAGTAACGAGTGCTTCGTCAATGCTTATGGTTTTCAAAGAACTTAATGATTCTTGCTTGTATCTCTATTATGCAATTCATGTAGGGAACTTGTGGGGAATGCTTTGGGTTGTCGTATGCAATCATCCAATTCAATAACGTTAGGAAAATCTGAGGGTTAATTAGTGCAATTCACGGTTAATCTGGGGCATTGAGAATTCATGGTTTATTGAAAAGCAATTAGAAATCGTTTTGTGTGCAAGTATGGCATGTGTGGAGATGAACCCCTTAGCTAGCTTCCCATCCATTCAATTCCATCAAATTCGTTTTTACAATCTGTTCTAATTTAAAAAGTTTGTTTTGTTTTTAAATTCGTCCAAAACCAATCCCCCTTTACTTTGTTGAGTCATAGTAGTTAGAAATCACTTTAGTTTGTGTTTTTAAGTGTCTTAGGTCAAGTTAAAACCAATTTTCGTCCAAAGTTGTGTCTAGTGTTCAAAACTGGCCAGATTGTGTTTTTAAGGCAGTTTTGAGTGTTTTGGGTGCTGTTTTGAGTCTTTTGGTTTGTTTTGGTGTTTTAAAGTTTAGTTTTGCATTCTTTGAGTCTAGTATAGTGTTTTAAACTTGTTTTTACGTATTTGAGTCAGTTTTCAAGTGATTTTGCAATCCCTCCTAATCCCCGGCCTATAACGATCCCTACTTACATACTTACTAGAATTGATAAAAAGAGGGTTAATTTGTGTGCTTATAATTCTCGCATCAAATTTTGGCGCCGTTGCCGGGGATTAGCAACTTTGCTAATCCCTTGGATTGTTATTTTCGTTTTCTTATTAGATCAGATTCTTATGTTATTTTGTTTCTTGTTTTAGGTACTTGTTTATGACTCGGAGTTCTAATCCGGTTCACGAACATATTTTAGACTTTGACGACGATTTTGAGCGTGAGTTGAGACGTAAGAGGAAGAACCCGGAACCTAGTGAATCAAGTGCAAGTTCCGAGTCCGTTTCTGAATTTGAAGAAGAAGTGGAAGACATGGCAGCGGACAACCGAACAATCAAGGAGCTTTCCGCTTCGGGATTGGCCAATGCCGCACCCTTGTGCATCCAATACCCAAGGGCGGCTCAAGACAAGACTGCCGAGTTCGAATTGAAGTTAAGCCTGTTACATCACATTCCAAAGTACCATGGGCTATCCATGGAAGATCCGAACAAGCACTTGAAGGAGTTTGAAGTTGTTTGCTCAAGCATGACTCCGGTGAACGTGGATGAGAGCATCTTGAAGATGAAGGCCTTTCCCTTTTCTCTCCAAGAGAAAGCGAAAGATTGGTTGTATGAATTGGCTCCCGGAACTGTCACATCATGGGAGAGCATGAAACGAGCTTACTTGGAGAAGTTTTTCCCAACTTCTCAAGTCATCCTCCTACGAAAAAGGATAAGTGGAATTCAACAAGATGAAGGTGAATCCTTTCCTACTTATTATGAACGTTTTAAATCTCTTGTTGCTTCATGTCCACAACATCAAATGAAGGAGGAACTACTTCTACAATACTTTTACGAGGGACTTCTACCTATTGAACGTCAAATGCTAGATGCCTCAGCGGGAGGAGCATTGGTGGACAAGACCCCCACGGCTGCAAAGACCTTGATTGCTAATCGAGCATTGAATGCTCAACAATACGAAGGCATTGGACAGAGGAGTACTGATAGGAGCATATTTGGGCGACTTAACTAGCTTATTCTTGTGCATTTGTGCTATTATTTCTTAGTTAATGTCGTATTACAACTCAATTTCGTGTGTTTGTAGGTCCTATGGGTTAAAGTATCAAGAAAGTGCATTTTGGAGCTATTTTGGACACTAGGTGGTGAGCTTGCATGTGGGCTAACATGGATGGACGAATTTGGACTTCAAGAAGTTGGAAATGTGATAAGAAGAGGAAGGAACTAAGCTAAGGACAAAGTGGATAAGGAAAGTGCAAGAAAAGAGGAAACATTATCCAAAACATTATCCAACCTTATCCAACATTATCCAATTATCCAAAACATTATCCAAACCTTATCATGTCTTACTCCTAATTGCATGGGGACCTAAATGGATAATTCTAGAACCTATTTCTAGAAGCACCCTAGTCTAGAAGGCCCAAATCTGCCACAAAACCTATTCTTTCTAGAAACCCTAGAAAAGTGGCGCCCAAACCTTTCTAGAAGGCTTTACCTTGCCTTGCAAGCCAAGCAACCCTTCCCCTAAATCAGCCGCACCTTCCTAGGCCCAATTCCTTTGGGATTCTGAATTCCAAAGCCTCATCCTTGTGGATTTGGGTATACAAATCAGTTTATAAAACTATGTGGGCCAAAAACCTCTTCCTAAGTGGATTTGACAACCGATGGCCGAATTCTAGGGCCCTAATCCACCAAATCTGTTAAGCCTAACCCTAATCTACTTAAACCTAGGACTATATAAGCATACTTTTGATGCGAGATTTATACGCACACAAATTAAACCCTCTTTTTGTCAATTGTAATATAAGTATAAGTAGGGATCGTTCTGGACCGGGGATTAGGAGGGATTGCAAATCTCTTGGAAACTGACTCAAAAACGTAAAATAAAGTTTAAAACACTAAACTAGACTCAAAGAATGCAAAATTAAAGTTTAAAACACTAAGACAAACCAAAAACTCAAAATGCTTTAAAAACACAAACTAAATTGAATTCTAACTAAAATGAACATTAAAGCAAAAGGGGGATTGAGGTTTTTACGAAAATTGAAATAACGAAACAAGTTAATAAACTAGACAGAATGTAAATATGAAATTTATGGATGAATGCTAGCTAAGGGGTTCATCTCCATACATGTTACACTTGCATACAAGATTGATTCTCAGTTGGTCTTTCGATAAATTATGAAACTCAACACTCCGGGTTAATTAGGTCCGCTTAAATTAACCGTCAAGTTTTCCTTAAGTTAATGAATTGGATGGGTTAGCGCAACGCAATTCACAACATTCTCCAAAAGTCCTTTACGTGAACAGCACAATAAAGATACAATCAAAGATCATTAAGCATCATGAAAACTATAAGTGTTGACAAGGCATTCGTTACTATGATGAGCATGAAACTCGTGCCAAGAATTCATTTAACGCGATTGTTTATAAGCAACCTCCACTACTTGTGAATATAAGTTCATAACGATTAGGTGAAAATCACTTATATTCTAGCGTCATATTCATGCATGAAAATTAAGCGCGCATTCTTAATAAACATACATAAATAAGTTATCAATCAAACGGTTAAACAAATTGAATCAACAACTTATGAAATGCAATTAGAAGTAATCAAATCAAAATGCAAGCATAAACATATATTTCGAATCACCCCCTAGCTAAGGGGGGTTTAGTTCCTCATACAAAACAAAGAGAATTAAAATTAAACATTGAAATCAAAGAAACACCTAAACATTCCAACAACTCAAACTTGAATTGTATGAACGTTTAGGCCCTCTTCTCTTCCTCTTTATTGTAGCATAAGGTCTAAGGATAGTTGGTTTGGGGGAATGGAAGTGTGGAATGGAGTGAGGAGTGATGGAAATGGAAAGATGGTTTTTGGATTCTAAGGGAGATCACGGCAAAGAGAAGGAATGGAAGTGTTTGTGGTGTGTTGTGTATGAAATGAGATGTTCATGAATGAATGAATGCAAGGGTATTTATAGGAGTAGTGGAGGGAACATATGGCTATGTCATTTGTAGGTGAAGTAAGTGTGTGAGGTTGGCGAAGTAAGTGGAGGTTGTAGGTGAAGTAGGTGGATGTTGTAGGTGAAGTAGGTGGATGTTATAGGTGAAGTGGATGTTGTAGGTGAAGTAGGTGGATGTTGTAGGTGAAGTAGGTGATAAGTGATATGATATGTGGTTATGATATGATAAGTGGTTAAGTGGTGATGATAAGTGATAAGTGATTAAGTGATATGATATGTGGTGATGATAAGTGATAAGTGCATGTGGGTTAACTAATGAAGGAAATGCATGTGCAATGACAATGTGCTAGAATGGATGTGTGTTATGCATGGCATGATTGGGATTAGGAAAGGTTTAAATGTCCTAAAACTAAAGAGAACAAGGTTCCAACACTTTGGCTCCAATTAGGTCTTCAATTTCGTCCAACACTTTGGCTTCAAGCATAAGCTATCCGTCCTTAGCCCAAAAGTGCTCCAAAAGTCTCCAAAATGCATCTTTTTGCTCCTTTAGCCCTTTGGACCTACAAACACACGAAAATAGCTTAAAGTACTAAAATAACTAAAGAAACATAACGTAAATGTACGAGAACAAGTCATTTAAGTCGCATAAATATGCTCCTATCAAATACCCCCACACTTAGCTTTTGCTAGTCCTCGAGCAAAATAGAAAAACAAAACAAAAAGAACAAAACACAACCTACACCTTCCAACAATCGTATCAGGGACTTCCAATGCACATGACAAGTTAAAAATCATTATTCTCACAGATTTGAGCCATCTTTACACTTAAGTACATTCTTAATCATAGTCACCACATACTAGTTCACAATTAAGCATTTAAAACCATGTTTTGAATGTAGTAACATGCCTTAGAGAATTCCCTCAATTTCTTACTAGATGTACTCTCGTTTTTCACACAGATTTTCTGACTACACACCCTACACTAGGTATATGTGAGAAGATTGATGTAAACATGTAGACGAACACTCACATATGTTATAATAAGGAAAGCATTTTCTGGAGTTAATAAGCATGTTTAGATATGATCTCATGAATGGAATGCTACTACTTAGACGCGAGAACCAGTGACACCATAAGCTCATACCAAGTTCAAACTCCACAATTGAAATACATAACACTCAATATAGAAGTCAAGGGTTGTAACGGGGCTTGGGGTAATTGGCTAAAAATGAAAGGTAAGGATAACAAACGTTCTTCAAGCAATAGTGAGCAAAGTATTGAATTAGGCACTTAGAATTTCCTTTAGAATGCAGAAGTCAACTTTGATCACCCAAGGGGGAATTACACAGAACTTAGGGCCATATTCATCTTTTTTGGACCCTTTCTTCAACCATCAACGCTCGTGAGTTCATTTTCACTTATTTTCATTTTTTTTTTAAGCTCTTTTTTCTTTCTTTCTTTCTTTTCTCTTTTTTTTTTTCTTTTCTTTTTCTTTACTTTTGAATCTCAAAACATAAACACTTAAACATTCTCTCCCCCACACTTATTTTCTTTCATAATGTAACTCAAAAGGAATTCAATTAAGTCATGCTCACTATCTTTTAAGAACAAGGGTGGGGATTGTCCTAAACTAGGCTAGGTGAGGAAAATGTGGGTAAACAAAGAATAAAGGCTAAACAAGGCTCAACGGGGTTAAAACTTACAACATATACGAAGTATGGGAAGTAAGGCTATTTGGCTATGGTGGTGGTCACTACACAACTTCTTCTTGAATATGTGTTATGCAAATCAATAACATGCTTTGAATGAAATGGGCATGAGTTCTAGCATTTGGAACTATATGATAAAACGCCTTCTAAGTAGTAACCAAGCAAAGAATAATGAGATCATGCAACGACTTTAGAAAACAAGAAATCACAGATTATACTCTCCAACGAACGTTATAGGCTCAAGTCTCTCAGGGTTGTAGCGTTTGTTTGAGTTCCTTCCTTCAAGCATGTTACAAAAACGAATTTTTCTTTTATGATTGCATGTGAAGTCATACATTATAACCATAACCAAGCATATACCAAGAGTAAATCAAACTTTTCTCTATGTTTATAACTCTTTCTAACCGTCATGCAATTATAAACCAAATCCTTATCATTGTGTTGGAAGGTACCCTAAGACACAAACACACAAAAACGACTCAAAACACTCTTTTTAGGGTTTTTAAAACAAGTTTTTCAAATTTTTATGTGATTTTCGGAGTTGTAAAACAAAACACACTAAAACACTCTAAAACAACTTAAAAACACCTTAAAACAGCAAGGAACAACATTTGAAGTTATGGGTGATAAAATCCCACGAATTTGCATTAAATAAACTTAGTTACCCCCCCCCCCACACTTAAATCAAACAGTGTCCTCAATGTTTTAAGCATATGGTTCACACAATACATAAGTAAACACACAAAAAACATTTAAACATACTAAACATGGCAGAATGTAATTAACAAAGAGAAGAGTTTAGGGACGCAAACCTGGTTATGGAGTGTAAATTCCCTCTTCTCCTTGGTGATTGCATTGAGGCTTTGATCTTTGTGATTCCACAGGTTTACTCTTGAACTGGTTTCCGCCCATCGTTGATTTTCCTTTGTGCTACTTCTTGAACTGGGCAGCAGGATGGTTCTTTTGGTTTCCCCCGAAGGTCTGAGCTTCCTCCTGTTATCTGTTTCTTTGTTCAATCTTTGCAGGAGTGGTCCCTTCTCTGGAAGTGTAACAACCGTTGAAGATGACTACTCGAGAGCAACGCTAGGTAAGCAATCAGGAATAGATTCCAGGCAGTTGGCTCCAGATCGGAAGACTGACTCCAAGTGCCGGCTGATTGCTTCTTTTACTTTGCCATGCAAGTAAGAACAAGGACAAAGAAAAAGACAGGGAAAAAGCATGATATGAGATACTTTTGCTTTTGACCTTGATGATATGAGATACCTTTGCTTTGAAGAAGCGGTGAATGAATCAGCACATGCTTCAATCCCCCGTTTCCTCCTGGGACATATGTACTCCAGGCATCTGGTATCATCTTTGGGGAAGAAGAAAGAATTGAGTATTTTGAAAGGCTTTGCTGGGAGTGCACCCTCAGAGGTGAGGGAGAGTTGGGCATTTTCATCAGGTTTGCCCTGCCATAAAAGACGAAGGTCGACATATATAGAGATAATATCAAGTGGTGGTACTTTTTACCCTTGTCGACAAACGTTTTGATCCCGCAAATCCGGCTCTTTGAAATAGTGGCGCCTCTTCGATCTTTGAATACGCCTCTTCGATTTCTGAGCAGGCGCCCCTTCGATTTCTGAACGACGCCCCTTTGCTTTCTGAACGACACGTGGTAGTGCAGATGCGGCTCCTTTTGACAAAGCTGCACGCGTCTTCTGAAAAGTAGAGAAAGCGTCGCCGAACTTTGCGCTTGTCGACTAAAGATGTGTAGATGCGATGATGGCCTCCACGTGTTTTCAGCTTTGTCAGAAATCTTTTGACAAAGTTGAACGCGTTTTCTGAAAAGCCGAGGGAGCGTCGCCTAAATTACGCCGGAAAATCCGGCTCTTTGAATCGGTGGACGCGTCGTCTTGGCTTTTTATAGAGCTATCAATCACCCCAACACACACACTCTGAAGATTTCCCATTCCTGAAACTCGACTCCGGCCCTTTGTGAAATTTTAACTCCATCCACCCCTTCTCTTTGAACACTTTTGAAAAAAATGGCAAACTCATCGAACCTTAGCTTAGATTTGAGTCTCAGCAGCGATCCGGTTGCGCCCCGTCAAGGTAATGTATGGCGCCCTTCTTTTTTATCTTCTAATGGTTCTCTTTCAGGTGAAGACTCTGTGATGCAGGACGCCACAACAGCTACAATAGTAGCTAAAAACCTCCTCACTCCAAAAGATAGTAGGCTGCTGTTAGGACGGTCCGATGAGTTGGCCGTTCAAGAGTCCCTCGCACTTAGTGTTCAGTGTGCGAGTTCTGTGTCCAACATGGGCCAACGCCTGCTTGCTCGGTCCCGCCAAGTGGAATCGTTGATGGCAGAGGTGGAAAGACTTAAGCAAGAGATCCAGCAGCTTAAGTACGAGAATAGAAGTTTGCATGTGCTTGCAAATAACTATTCGTCGGGGATGAAGAGGAAGCTTGATGAGCTGCAAGAATCTGAGGGTCGAATTCACAGTGACCGTCAAAGGCTTGCGTCTTATCTCCAGAGGCACCTTTTTCCTGGGTCATCCAGCGCTTGGCCAAGTATTGAGGCCTGGAATGCTCTAGCTCCGATGCCTCCCGCTCCGATGGCTTCCGCTCCGATGCCTCCCGCTTCTATGCCTCCCACTTCTGCGCCTCGTAGTGGGGCTTCACGCAAACAACCTTTGTGAAGCTCCACCTTTTTCCATGTTTAGTATCTTTCTATCTCTTTTTTTTTTATTTTTTTATTTTTTTTATTTTTTTTTATTAACATAAATAAAATCAAACGGCATGGAATTGGTCCTTGAATGGAAGGTGATACTTGAAGTGAACCGGCAATGGTTTGAATTCTAGTGTAGGTGCCTGATTCATAAAAAACAGCAAGTTAGTATAAAATGTAAAGGAATTTGAAAAAAACTTACTTGTTTTGTCCGACAAGAACTCAATGACAAACACCACTCCTTTGAAAGTTTCAGGGATATTGGACTTGGCCAGATTGCAAGTGATGGTTATGACTTGTCCAATGTCATCAAATTTAACTTCTTTGGATTTTGTGGTTTCAAGAACGTCCTCTTTGATGAATTCATGACATTCCCTACTTGTCACCTTTGAAAGGGCTTCCAAGATGTCTTTTTCACCTTCTTTTTCCTTGGAAGTCATGAATCTGCAAGGAATAGGGATACTTGTTGGAACGGGGTTAAAAATAATGAAATTTGGAACAACCATACCTGTATTAGATGGCATAGGAGCAATAGGTGCCTCCGGTAAAGGTGTTTCCACCCTTTCCGTGGGTTGGGTGTATTCCTCTTCCTTGTGATTTCATTTTGATGGTTGAGGGTCCGTTCCAACCTCCTTGTCACTTCTCAACATGATAGCATTGGTGTTTTCAAATTCTCCCTTCTGATTTGCAATGGTTGAACTAGGGAGTTCGCCTTGGTCTCGAAACTGTCCTACGAACTCCGCGATCTGCCCAATTTGCTTATCCAAGTGGTCCAACCTTTGTGGTGGCTGCATAGGCGTTGAATAGAACTCCTCATATGGCTGCCAATATCCTTCTTGTTGATCCTCATTGTCTTGATTTTGTGAGCCCTGCACCAAACAAATTAATTCATTAAGCTTTTGATTATAATCTATTGACGAACTTGAGTTTGGTTGGGCATATTGAATATGAGGTTGTGGTGGCTGCCAATATCCTCCTTGTTGAGCATTTTGAGGTTCCCACCACATAGAGTTTGAATGATCACTCCAATCCGAATTGTAAGTATTGGAAAACACGTTATTCCTTGATTGAAGATTAGATATATCAACTCTTTGCATTTGGGACCTTTCCATGAGCTGTGACAAAAGAGAAGCGTTATCAAGTGCCATGTTGTTCTTAACAAACAAAACACAAATAAAAACTAAATCTAAAAGACAATACAGAAACAAACAATCCAAGGGATTAGCAAATTTTCTAATCCCCGGCAACGGCGCCAAAATTTGATGCGTGAATTTATACGCACACAAATTAAACCCTCTTTTTGTCAATTGTAATATAAGTATAAGTAGGGATCGTTCTGGACCGGGGATTAGGAGGGATTGCAAATCTCTTGGAAACTGACTCAAAAACGTAAAATAAAGTTTAAAACACTAAACTAGACTCAAAGAATGCAAAATTAAAGTTTAAAACACTAAGACAAACCAAAAACTCAAAATGCTTTAAAAACACAAACTAAATTGAATTCTAACTAAAATGAACATTAAAGCAAAAGGGGGATTGAGGTTTTTACGAAAATTGAAATAACGAAACAAGTTAATAAACTAGACAGAATGTAAATATGAAATTTATGGATGAATGCTAGCTAAGGGGTTCATCTCCATACATGTTACACTTGCATAATAAAATGATTTCCAATTGCGTTTCAATAAATCATTAATTCTCAACACTCCAACCCTAAACCTAAATGGATCATTCTAGAACCTATTTCTAGAAGCACCCTAGTCTAGAAGGCCCAAATCTGCCACAAAACCTATTCTTTCTAGAAACCCTAGAAAAGTGGTGCCCAAACCTTTCTAGAAGGCTTTACCTTGCCTTGCAAGCCAAGCAACCCTTCCCCTAAATCAGCCACACCTTCCTAGGCCCAATTCCTTTGGGATTCTGAATTCCAAAGCCTCATCCTTGTGGATTTGGGTATACAAATCATTTTATAAAACTATGTGGGCCAAAAACCTCTTCCTAAGTGGATTTGACAACCGATGGCCGAATTCTAGGGCCCTAATCCACCAAATCTGTTAAGCCTAACCCTAATCTACTTAAACCTAGGACTATATAAGCATACTTTCAGCCAAAAATTCGTAGACCCCTTATGCTAGACAGAAAACCCTTGTGCCGCACCTCCATTCTCCATTCTAAGCCTCCATAGACCTCCCTACACATCCATACATCTCTGCCGCACCCTTCCCCACCATAATCAACCATCCTCCATCCCTCCAAACAAGAAAACACCATCTAAAACCACCAATTCCAGCACCCACACTTTGTGCCGCAGCAAGGAGGAAGAAGAGAAACCAATCTGTGCATCGAACCCATCTTGGAATTGCTGAGCATTTAGGTGTATTCTTTCTTATGATTTCAATGTTTAAATTCAATACTTTTTGTTGTGCAAGCATGAGGAACTAATCCCCCCTTTGGCTAGGGGGAATTTCGAAACCATGGTTATATTTGCATGATGATTTGATTACTTTTAGTTGTGATTTCATGAATGATGAATTCAATTTGCTTATCTGTTTTAATTAAAACTTGCTTATGTATATGAATTGAGAGTGCACGCTTAATTTGCATGCATAAACATGATGCTAGGGTATGAGGGAACTTCACCTAATCGTTGGGAACTTATATTCATGAGTAGTTAAGATTGTTGGTCACAATTATGATAAGTGAATTCTTGGCATAAGTATCATGCGCTTTCAT
Source organism: Pyrus communis (assembly GCF_963583255.1). Classification (NCBI taxonomy): domain Eukaryota; kingdom Viridiplantae; phylum Streptophyta; class Magnoliopsida; order Rosales; family Rosaceae; genus Pyrus; species Pyrus communis. Next base: position 14,291,783 of record NC_084811.1, read on the forward strand.
AGTTACGAATGCCTCGTCAACACCTATGATTTCCATAGAACCTAATGATCTTTGATTGTCTTTCTATCATGCGCTTTCATATAGAAAACTTTTAAAGAATAATTTAATTGCAATGCGCTAATTCCATTCAATTCAATGACCTAAGGGAAATCTGAGAGTTAATTTAAGCGTACCTACTTAACTTGGGGTGTTGAGGTTCATAAATTCATCGAATAAGCAACTGGAGATTATTTTGTATGCAAGTATGCCATGTGTGGAGAAAAACCTCCTAGCCATCTCACCATCCACTTAATTTTATCAAATTCGCCTAAATCTGCCTATTTTACATATTTGTTTTGTTTGTTTGATTTTCGTCCAAAACCAAATCCCCAATTGTCTTAGAGTGTCTAATTGGTCCAAATATGTTTTAGATTGTGTTTTTAAGAGTTTTGAGTCAAGTTAGAACCAATTTTCGTCCAAGTTTGTGTTTAGGCTCAAAACTGCCCAGATTGTGTTTTTAAGGCAGTTTTGAGTGTTTTTAGCCTATTTTGAGTTTTGTGAACGTGTTTGAGTCTTTTTAAGTGAGTTTAAGTGTTTTAAAGGTCAGTTTTATTTATTTGAGTCAGTTTAGAGTGTTTAGCAATCCCTCCTAATCCCCGGTGTAAGAACGATCCCTACTTATTTATATGCTACAATTGTCAAAAGAGGGTTAATTTGTGTGTTAAGTTAATTTTCGCATCAAATTTTGGCGCCGTTGCCGGGGATTAGCAACTTTGCTAATCCCTTGTTATTTCTTTTTAGTTATTTTCGTGTGTTATTAGTTGTTATTTATTTTTAGTTTCTGACCTATTTGTTTCCTTGTTTTAGGCACTAGTTTATGACTCGGAGTTCTCAACCGGTTCATGCGCATATCTTAGACTTTGACGACGATTTTGAGCGAGCCTTGAGAAGAAAGAAGAATCAACAGGAGCCTCAACCACCTCCACCTGCACCAGACCTTGAAGAGGACGAAATACAAGTGGAGGAGGAGGCCACGGCAAGGGTTGTTGAGGAAGAACAAGTTATGGTAGCCGACAACCGAACAATCAAGGAGCTTTCCGCTTCGGGATTGGTTAATGCCATGCCTCTATGCATTCAATATCCAAGGGCATCCCCCAACAAGACTGACGAGTTCGAACTCAAGTCCAGTTTATTGCATCATATTCCTAAGTTCCATGGGTTGTCTATGGAAGATCCTAATAAACACTTGAAGGAGTTCGAGGTTGTTTGCTCAAGTATGACCCCGGTGAATGTTGATGGGAGCATTTTGAAGATGAAGGCTTTCCCTTTTTCTCTCTTGGAAAAGGCTAAAGATTGGTTGTATGAACTAGCTCCCGGAACTGTCACATCATGGGAGAGTATGAAAAGGGCGTTTTTGGAGAAGTTTTTCCCAACTTCTCGAGTCATTCTTTTACGTAAAAGAATTAGTGGCATTCAGCAAGATCAAGGTGAATCATTTCCAACTTATTATGAACGTTTTAAAACCCTTGTTGCTTCATGTCCACAGCACCAGATGAAGGAGGAGCTTCTTCTCCAATATTTCTACGAAGGGCTTCTCCTAATTAAACGCCAAATGCTAGATGCCTCAGCGGGTGGAGCTTTAGTGGACAAAACACCCATGGCCGCTGATGCGTGATTTATACGCACACAAATTAAACCCTCTTTTCGTCAAATTATAGTATATGTATAAGTAGGGATCGTTCTGGACCGGGGATTAGGAGGGATTGTTAATCACTTGGATTTGACTCAAAAACGTAAAAACACAATATAAAACACTAAACTAGACTCAAAGAATGTAAAACTAAACTTTAAAACACTAAGACAAACCAAAGACTCAAAATGCTTTTAAAAACACAAACTAAAATGATTTCTAACTAAATTGACATTAAAGTAAAGGGGGATTTAAGTTTATACGAAAATTGAAATAACGAAACAAGTTAATAAACTAGACAGAATGTAAATATGAATGTGATGGAATTGAATGGATGAATGCTAGCTAAGGGGTTCATCTCCATACATGTTATACTTGCATAATAAAACGATTTCCAATTGCATTTCAATAAATCATTAATTCTCAACACTCCAAGTTAATTAGGTCCGCTTAAATTAACCGTCAAGTTTTCCTTAAGTTAATGAATTGGATGATTGCATACGACAACCCAAAGCATTCCTCACAAGTTCCCTACATGAATTGCATAATAGAGATACAAGCAAGAATCATTAAGTTCTTTGAAAACTATAAGTGTTGACGAGGCATTCGTTACTATGATTGCATGAAACTTATGCCAATAATTCGTTTAACGCGATTGTTTATAAGCAACCTCCACTACTTGTGAATATAAGTTCATAACGATTAGGTGAAATTCACTTATATTCTAGCGTCAAATTCATGCATGAAAATTAAGTGTGCACTCTCAATAAACATACATAAATAGGTTATCAATAAAACAGTTAAACAAATTGAATTCACAACTTATGAAACGTAATTAGAAGTAATCAAATCAAAATGCAAGCATAAACATATATTTCGAATCACCCCCTAGCTAAAGGGGGGTTTAGTTCCTCATACAAAACAAAGAGAATTGAAATTAAACATTGAAATCAAAGAAACGCCTAAACATTCCAACAACTCAAACTTGAATTGTATGAACGTTTAGGCTCTCTTCTCTTCCTCTTTATTGTAGCATAAGGTCTAGGGATAATTGGTTTGGGGGATGGAAGTGTGGAATGGAAGAGGAGTGGTGGAGAAGTGGAAGGGGAATGGAAAAATGGTGTTTGGATTATAAGGGGAGAGATGGGAAGCTCACGGCTAGGGAAGAAAGGGATGTGTTTGTGGTGTGTTGTGTATGAAATGAGATGTCCATGAATGAATGAATGTAAGGGTATTTATAGGAGTAGTGGAGGGAACATATGGCTATGTCATTTGTAGGTGAAGTAAGTGTGTGAGGTTGGTGAAGTAGGTGGATGTTGTAGGTGAAGTAGGTGGATGTTGTAGGTGATTATGAGTGATAAGTGATAAGTGTATGATATGTTAAGTGATAAGTGAATGATTATGATAAGTGATAAATGAATGTATGATATGATAAGTGGTGAATGATATGTGGTGAATGATAAGTGGTAGTGTTTAAGTATTTAAAATAGGGAACAAAGCCCTTCCTTGCATGGCAAGGAAGGGAGACACAAGGAAACACACGACAATGTCCTAAGGTTGCTAGGAATGTTGTTTTTGTGTTCTAAAATGCGTAGGAGTTTTCAATGATGCTCAAACATGAGGTCTTTTTAGGATTTAACTTTCCTACTTCAAGTCTTCAATTTCGTCCATCCTTTTGGCTCCAAGCATATGATATCCATTCCAATCTCTAATTTGCTCCAAAAGGCTCCAAAAGGCATCCTTTTGCATACTTTGCCCTTAGAACCTGAAAACACACAAAAGAAGCATAAAGAACTAAAATAACTAAAGAAACATAACGTAAATGTACGAGAACAAGCCATTTAAGTCGCATAAATATGCTCCTATCAAATACCCCCACACTTAGCTTTTGCTAGTCCTCGAGCAAAACAGAAAAACAAAACAAAAAGAACAAAACACAACCTACACCTTCCAACAATCGTATCAGGGACTTCCAATGCACATGACAAGTTAAAAATCATTATTCTCACAGATTTGAGCCATCTTTACACTTAAGTACATTCTTACTCATAGTCACCACATACTAGTTCACAATTAAGCATTTAAAACCATGTTTTGAATGTAGTAACATGCCTTAGAGAATTCCCTCAATTTCTTACTAGATGTACTCTCGTTTTTCACACAGATTTTCTGACTACACACCCTACACTAGGTATATGTGAGAAGATTGATGTAAACATGTAGACGAACACTCACATATGTTATAATAAGGAAAGCATTTTCTGGAGTTAATAAGCATGTTTAGATATGATCTCATGAATGGAATGCTACTACTTAGACGCGAGAACCAGTGACACCATAAGCTCATATCAAAGCCAAACTCCACATTATTGAACACATAACGATCAAGATAGAAGTCAAAGGGGTGTAACGGGGCTAAAGGTGTTTGGCTAACAAAGAAGAGATATGGAAAACAAAGGTTCTTAAAGAAATAGCGAGCAAAGCATTTGAATTAACGTAGAATTCACTTTTGAATGAAAACTCAATCTTTTGAACAACAAGGGGGAACAAGCTCTTTTTCCTTTCTTTCTTTTCTTTTCTGTTTTTCTTTTTTTCATATGTTTTTCACAATTTTTTTTCTTCTTTTCTTTTGACTCTCAAAACATACATAAACACTTAAGAACAAAACATTCTCTCCCCCACACTCATTTTCTTTCATAATGTACTCAAAAGGAATTCATTTAAGTCATGCTCACTATCTTTTAAGAACAAGGGTGTGGATGGTCCTATTCTAGGCTAGGTAAGGATAACATGGGTTAACAAAGAACATAGGCTAAACAAGGCTCAAGGGGATTAAAACTTACAACAAATACGAAATATGGGAAGTCAGGCTATTTGGCTATGGTGGCAACTAATCAACTTTATCTTGATATATGTTATGCAATTCAATGCTTTGAATGAAATGGATATAAGTTCTAGCATTTAGTTCTAGCATGATACAATTGCATTCTAAGTAGCAACCAAGCAAGGAATAATGAGATCATGCAACAACTTTAGAAAACAAAGAATCACAGAAAATAACTCTCCAAAGAATGTTTAGGCTCAAGTCTCACAAGGTTGTAGCGTTTGTTTGAGTTCCTTTCTTCAAGCATGTTACAAAAATGAATTTTTCTTTTATGATTGCATGTGAAGTCATACATTATAACCATAACCAAGCATATACCAAGAGTAATTCAAATTTTTCTCTATGTTCATAACTCTTTTTAACAGTCATGCAATTACAAACCAAATCAAACTTTCATCCATGTTTATAACTCTTTTTAACCGTCATGCAATTACAAACCAAATCCTTATCATTGTGTTGGAAGGTACCCTAAGACACAAACACACAAAAACGACTCAAAACACTCTTTTTAGGCTTTTCAAAACATTTTTTTCAAATTTTTATGTGATTTTCGGAGTTATAAAACAAAACACACTAAAACACTCTAAAACAACTTAAAAACACCTTAAAACAGCAAGGAACAACATTAGAAGTTATGGTGGATAAAACCCTACGAATTTGCATCAAAACACTTTAGTTACCCCCCCACACTTAAATCAAACATTGTCCTCAATGTTTTAAGCATAGATTCACACAAAACATAAGTAAACACACAAAAAGCAATTTAAACATACTAAACATGGCAGAATGTAATTAACAAAGAGAAGAGTTTAGGGACGCAAATCTGGTTATGGAGTGTAAATTCCATCTTCTCCTTGGTAATTGCATTGAGGCTTTGATCATAGTGACTCCACAGGCTTACTCTTGAACTGGTTTCCGCCCATCATTGATTTTCCTTTGTGCTACTCTTGATCTGGGCAGCAGGATGGTTCTTTTGGTTTCCCCCGAAGGTCTGAGCTTCCTCCTGTTATCTGTTTCTTTGTTCAATCTTTGCAGGAGTGGTCCCTTCTCTGGAAGTGTAACAACCGTTGAAGATGACTACTCGAGAGCAACGCTAGGTAAGCAATCAGGAATAGATTCCAGGCAGTTGGCTCCAGATCGGAAGACTGACTCCACGTGCCGGCTGATTGCTTCTTTTACTTTGCCATGCAAGTAAGAACAAGTACAAAGAAAAAGACAGGGAAAGAGCATGATATGAGATATTTTTGCTTTTGACCTTGATGATATGAGATACTTTTGCTTTGAAGAAGCGGTGAATGAATCAGCACATGCTTCAATCCGCCGTTTCCTCCTGGGTCATATGTACTCCAGGCATCTGGTATCATCTTTGGGGAAGAAGAAAGAATTGAGTATTTTGAAAGGCTTTGCTGGGAGTGCGCCCTCAGAGGTGAGGGAGAGTTGGGCATTTTCTTCAGGTTTGCCCTGCCATAAAAGACGAAGGTCGACATATATAGAGATAATATCAAGTGGTGGTACTTTTTACCCTTGTCGACAAACGTTTTGATCCCGCAAATCCGGCTCTTTGAAATAGTGGCGCCTCTTCGATCTTTGAATACGCCTCTTCGATTTCTGAGCAGGCGCCCCTTCGATTTCTGAACGACGCCCCTTCGCTTTCTGAACGACACGTGGTAGTGCAGATGCGGCTCTTTTTGACAAAGCTGCACGCGTCTTCTGAAAAGCAGAGAAAGCGTCGCCGAACTTTGCGCTTGTCGGCTAAAGATGTGTAGATGCGATGATGGCCTCCACGTGTTTCCAGCTTTGTCAGAAATCTTTTGACAAAGTTGAACGCGTTTTCTGAAAAGCCGAGGGAGCGTCGCCTAAATTACGCGGGAAAATTCGGCTCTTTGAATCGGTGGACGCGTCGTCTTGGCTTTTTATAGAGCTATCAATCACCCCAACACACACACTCTGAAGATTTCCCATTCCTGAAACTCGACTCCGGCCCTTTGTGAAATTTTAACTCCATCCACCCCTTCTCTTTGAACACTTTTGAAAAAAAAAATGGCAAACTCATCGAACCTTAGCTTAGATTTGAGTCTCAGCAGCGATCCGGTTGCGCCCTGTCAAGGTAATGTATGGCGCCCTTCTTTTTTATCTTCTAACGGTCCTCTTTCAGGTGAAGACTCTGTGATGCAGGACGCCACAACAGCTACAATAGTAGCTAAAAACCTCCTCACTCCAAAAGATAGTAGGCTGCTGTCAGGACGGTCCGATGAGTTGGCCGTTCAAGAGTCCCTCGCACTTAGTGTTCAGTGTGCGAGTTCTGTGTCCAACATGGGCCAACGCCTGCTTGCTCGGTCCCGCCAAGTGGAATCGTTGATGGCAGAGGTGGAAAGACTTAAGCAAGAGATCCAGCAGCTTAAGTACGAGAATAGAAGTTTGCATGTGCTTGCAAATAACTATTCGTCGGGGATGAAGAGGAAGCTTGATGAGCTGCAAGAATCTGAGGGTCGAATTCATAGTGACCGTCAAAGGCTTGCGTCTTATCTCCAGAGGCACCTTTTTCCTGGGTCATCCAGCGCTTGGCCAAGTATTGAGGCCTGGAATGCTTTAGCTCCGATGCCTCCCGCTTCGATGGCTTCCGCTCCGATGCCTCCCGCTTCTATGCCTCCCGCTTCTATGCCTTCCGCTTCTGCGCCTCGTAGTGGGGCTTCACGCAAACAACCTTTGTGAAGCTCCACCTTTCTCCATGTTTAGTATCTTTCTTTCTCTCTTTTTTTTTTTTTTTTTTTTTATATTTTATTTTTTTATTTTTTATTAACATAAATAAAATCAAACGACATGGAATTGGTCCTTGAATGGAAGGTGATACTTGAAGTGAACCGGCATTGGTTTGAATTCTAATGTAGGTGCCTGATTCATAAAAAACAACAAGTTAGTATAAAATGTAATGGAATTTGAAAAAAATGACTTACTTGTTTTGTCTGACAAGAACTCAATGACAAACACCACTCCTTTGAAAGTTTCAGGGATATTGGACTTGGCCAGATTGCATGTGATGGTTATGACTTGTCCAATGTCATCAAATTCAACTTCTTTGGGCATTGTTGTCTCAAGTATATCCCCTTTGATGAATTCATGAAATTCCCTACTTTGCACCTTTGGAAGGTCTTCCAAGATGTCTTTTTCACTTTCTTCTTCCTTGGAATTCATGAACCTGCAAGGAATAGGGATATTAGGTGGAATGGGGTTAGAACTAATTGGAACAACCTTACTTGAATTAGATGGCGTAGGAGCAATAAGTGCTTCCGGCAAAGGTGCTTCAAATCCTCCCTTCGGATTTACAATGGTTGAACTAGGGAGTTTGCCTTGGTCGCAAAATTGTCCTACGAACTCCGCTATCTGCCCAATTTGCTTTTCCAAGTGATCCAACCTTTTGTCTTCTTGTCGAGCCTCATTGTCTTGATTTTGTGAGCCCTGCACCAAACAAATTAATTCATTAAGCTTTTGATTATAATCTATTGACGAACTTGAGTTTGGTTGGGCATATTGAATATGAGGTTGTGGTGGCTGCCAATATCCTCCTTGTTGAGCATTTTGAGGTTCCCACCACATAGAGTTTGAATGATCACTCCAATCCGAATTGTAAGTATTGGAAAACACGTTATTCCTTGATTGAAGATTAGATATATCAACTCTTTGCATTTGGGACCTTTCCATGAGCTGTGACAAAAGAGAAGCGTTATCAAGTGCCATGTTGTTCTTAACAAACAAAACACAAATAAAAACTAAATCTAAAAGACAATACAGAAACAAACAATCCAAGGGATTAGCAAATTTTCTAATCCCCGGCAACGGCGCCAAAATTTGATGCGTGATTTATACGCACACAAATTAAACCCTCTTTTCGTCAAATTATAGTATATGTATAAGTAGGGATCGTTCTGGACCGGGGATTAGGAGGGATTGTTAATCACTTGGATTTGACTCAAAAACGTAAAAACACAATATAAAACACTAAACTAGACTCAAAGAATGTAAAACTAAACTTTAAAACACTAAGACAAACCAAAGACTCAAAATGCTTTTAAAAACACAAACTAAAATGATTTCTAACTAAATTGACATTAAAGTAAAGGGGGATTTAAGTTTATACGAAAATTGAAATAACGAAACAAGTTAATAAACTAGACAGAATGTAAATATGAATGTGATGGAATTGAATGGATGAATGCTAGCTAAGGGGTTCATCTCCATACATGTTATACTTGCATAATAAAACGATTTCCAATTGCATTTCAATAAATCATTAATTCTCAACACTCCAAGTTAATTAGGTCCGCTTAAATTAACCGTCAAGTTTTCCTTAAGTTAATGAATTGGATGATTGCATACGACAACCCAAAGCATTCCTCACAAGTTCCCTACATGAATTGCATAATAGAGATACAAGCAAGAATCATTAAGTTCTTTGAAAACTATAAGTGTTGACGAGGCATTCGTTACTATGATTGCATGAAACTTATGCCAATAATTCGTTTAACGCGATTGTTTATAAGCAACCTCCACTACTTGTGAATATAAGTTCATAACGATTAGGTGAAATTCACTTATATTCTAGCGTCAAATTCATGCATGAAAATTAAGTGTGCACTCTCAATAAACATACATAAATAGGTTATCAATAAAACAGTTAAACAAATTGAATTCACAACTTATGAAACGTAATTAGAAGTAATCAAATCAAAATGCAAGCATAAACATATATTTCGAATCACCCCCTAGCTAAAGGGGGGTTTAGTTCCTCATACAAAACAAAGAGAATTGAAATTAAACATTGAAATCAAAGAAACGCCTAAACATTCCAACAACTCAAACTTGAATTGTATGAACGTTTAGGCTCTCTTCTCTTCCTCTTTATTGTAGCATAAGGTCTAGGGATAATTGGTTTGGGGGATGGAAGTGTGGAATGGAAGAGGAGTGGTGGAGAAGTGGAAGGGGAATGGAAAAATGGTGTTTGGATTATAAGGGGAGAGATGGGAAGCTCACGGCTAGGGAAGAAAGGGATGTGTTTGTGGTGTGTTGTGTATGAAATGAGATGTCCATGAATGAATGAATGCAAGGGTATTTATAGGAGTAGTGGAGGGAACATATGGCTATGTCATTTGTAGGTGAAGTAAGTGTGTGAGGTTGGTGAAGTAAGTGGAGGTTGTAGGTGAAGTAGGTGGATGTTGTAGGTGAAGTAGGTGGATGTTGTAGGTGAAGTAGGTGGATGTTGTAGGTGATTATGAGTGATAAGTGATAAGTGTATGATATGTTAAGTGATAAGTGAATGATTATGATAAGTGATAAATGAATGTATGATATGATAAGTGGTGAATGATATGTGGTGAATGATAAGTGGTAGTGTTTAAGTATTTAAAATAGGGAACAAAGCCCTTCCTTGCATGGCAAGGAAGGGAGACACAAGGAAACACACGACAATGTCCTAAGGTTGCTAGGAATGTTGTTTTTGTGTTCTAAAATGCGTAGGAGTTTTCAATGATGCTCAAACATGAGGTCTTTTTAGGATTTAACTTTCCTACTTCAAGTCTTCAATTTCGTCCATCCTTTTGGCTCCAAGCATATGATATCCATTCCAATCTCTAATTTGCTCCAAAAGGCTCCAAAAGGCATCCTTTTGCATACTTTGCCCTTAGAACCTGAAAACACACAAAAGAAGCATAAAGAACTAAAATAACTAAAGAAACATAACGTAAATGTACGAGAACAAACCGGTTCATGCGCATATCTTAGACTTTGACGACGATTTTGAGCGAGCCTTGAGAAGAAAGAAGAATCAACAAGAGCCTCAACCACCTCCACCTGCACCAGACCTTGAAGAGGACGAAATACAAGTGGAGGAGGAGGCCACGGCAAGGGTTGTTGAGGAAGAACAAGTTATGGTAGCCGACAACCGAACAATCAAGGAGCTTTCCGCTTCGGGATTGGTTAATGCCATGCCTCTATGCATTCAATATCCAAGGGCATCCCCCAACAAGACTGACGAGTTCGAACTCAAGTCCAGTTTATTGCATCATATTCCTAAGTTCCATGGGTTGTCTATGGAAGATCCTAATAAACACTTGAAGGAGTTCGAGGTTGTTTGCTCAAGTATGACCCCGGTGAATGTTGATGGGAGCATTTTGAAGATGAAGGCTTTCCCTTTTTCTCTCTTGGAAAAGGCTAAAGATTGGTTGTATGAACTAGCTCCCGGAACTGTCACATCATGGGAGAGTATGAAAAGGGCGTTTTTGGAGAAGTTTTTCCCAACTTCTCGAGTCATTCTTTTACGTAAAAGAATTAGTGGCATTCAGCAAGATCAAGGTGAATCATTTCCAACTTATTATGAACGTTTTAAAACCCTTGTTGCTTCATGTCCACAGCACCAGATGAAGGAGGAGCTTCTTCTCCAATATTTCTACGAAGGGCTTCTCCTAATTGAACGCCAAATGCTAGATGCCTCAGCGGGTGGAGCTTTAGTGGACAAAACACCCATGGCCGCCAAGACTCTCATTGCCAACCGAGCTTTGAATGCTCAACAATATGAAGGAGTTGGCCAAAGAGACATGCCACGGCAGCAACAAAGTGTAAATGAGGTAAGTGCAATTTCTGACATTCAATCACAATTGGCTAATCTTACTTCTCTTGTGTCTCAGGTTGTCATGGGGTCAAAACCACAAGAAAACCAAGTGTGTGGCGTATGCTCAATGCAAGGGCATCCATCCGAGACATGCCCTCAATTGATAGAGAATGGAGGATGGGAATCTACCAATGCCATTGGTTTCCAAGGCCAAAACCAACCCAAATATGATCCGTACTCCAACAACTACAACCCCGGATGGAAAGATCACCCTAATTTCAAGTGGAGAGAGTCCCAATAATCTGCACCACAAAGGGGATTTCAACAAAACCCCCCTGGGTTCCCACGGCCATACCAATCCAACCAACCACCATTGTCCCAAAACAACTCAGGTTCGTCTTTTGATAATTCTCAAGTTATTCAATTACTAACTACATTGGCGCAGGGGCAAGAAAAACAAGCAAAGGACATGCACAATTACGCCAATGAAGTGCAAAATCAAGCTCGAGAGGTGACTGAATTGAAGAGACAAGTGGGACAAATGGCTGAGTTCATGGGCCAATTTAGAGAGCAAGGCAAGTTGCCTAGTTCAACCGTTGTCAACCCGAAAGGAGGATTCGAATATACCAAAGCAATCATGTTGCGAAGTGGGAAACAAGTTGGAACGGGCTCACAACCCTCTAAAACCGCCCCAACGGAGGACGAAAAGTTTCAATTTGAGGAGGGGGAGCAAGAACAAGCCACGGCAAGGGTAACACCACCCATGCCGCAGCCACCCAACCTGCACCATTCGGCTTCCAAGGGTAAGGAGGTTCCAAATTCGATTATTTCTAATGTTATTCCTCCAAATGCACCCTTTCCTCGTAGATTCATGCAAACAAAGAAGGAGGAAGCTGAAAAGGACATCTTGGAGACATTTAGGAAAGTACAAGTCAATATACCACTTTTGGATGCAATTAAGCAAGTTCCAAGGTATGCTAAGTTTTTAAAAGAACTTTGCACTACTAGGAAGAAAATTTCGAACAAAGAGGTTGTAAAGGTAAGTGAAAATGTCTCAGCCATCTTGCAACGTAAATTGCCCCCTAAATGCAAAGATCCGGGTAGTTTTACAATTCCTTGTGTTATTGGCAATAATTGTTTTGAACATGCCATGCTAGACTTAGGTGCATCTATTAATGTTATGCCTTACTCAATTTATGCATCTATGAACCTAGGTGAGTTAAAAAATGATGGTGTGGTTATTCAATTGGCCGATAGATCTAATGCCTATCCAAAGGGTGTTTTGGAAGATGTTTTAGTGCAGGTTAACGATTTAATCTTTCCGGCTGATTTTTATGTACTTGAAATGGAAGACTCGGTTCATTCTCCACCCTTGCTACTCCTACTTGGAAGACCATTCATGAAAACAGCTCAAACGAAGATTGATGTGGCCAAGGGAATATTAACAATGGAGTTTGGTGGTGATATAATTAAATTCAATGTTTATGACTCTATTAAGAAGCCTAATGATGTTCGTTCTTGTTTTGCCATTGATGTGCATAAGGATATAGGGCAGGAACAATCCACACCTATCAAGAAGGATGCATCAAGAACCACCATTGAAGAGGGAATTGGAGTGGTTGCCCTAAAACCATCCAATCTGGCCGAGAGTAGCCATAGTGACTTTGTTGATATGGCTGCCACTTTTGAGCCTCCATCACAATATGTTTGTAAGTCTCCAACCCCAATTCCAATTCCCATTTCAACTAATACGGTGTTACCTTCTTTGGTGCAGGTACCCAATCGATTTCAAGGTGGTGGGAGCATTTACATGGACTTTAGGAACCAAAACACCATAATCCGGGAGGATCACTATCCCCTCCCATTCATTGAGCCATGCTATGAACACTTTGGGAAGCATGCCGTGGAGGACAGATCCCTCCATGCCGTGGGTACTACTAGTGAAGCTTAACACGGCGTATTCGTCCGGCTGGAAGACGTTAAAGCAAGCGCTTCTTGGGAGGCAACCCATGTATTCGACAAGGAGAAGATGGAACTTCCATTCCAAACCCAGATTTGCGTTTCTAAACCCTTCTCCTTGCTGTTTATTTTATCATGCTTAGTTGCTTATTATTTGTTTGCTTTTATGTGAGTCTTTGTGTGCAACATTGAGGACAATGTTTGATTTAAGTGTGGGGGGGTAAACATGTTTTTTTTATGCAAAAATTCGTGGGATTCTATCACCTATCACTTCCAATGTTGTTTCTCACTGTTTTTAAGTGTTTTTAGTGCGTTTTTAGCTGTTTTCGTGTGTGTTGAAGTAAAAATCCGAAAATTTGAAATAAATCGAAAAAAGTGTTATGAAAAAGCCAAAAAGAGTTGTTTTTGTGTGTTTGTTTGTGTCTTAGGGTACCTTCCAACACAATGATGAGGATTTGGTTTTTAATGCATGACTGTTAAAGAGAGTTACAAACAATGATGGAAGTTTGATTTGCTCTTTGGTTTATGCTTGGTTGTAGTTATAGTTTACCAATTCACATGTAATCACAAAGGATAAAATCAGTTTTTGTAACATGCTTGAAGGAAGGAACTCAAACAAACGCTACATCCCTGAGAGACTTGAGCCTAAACGTTTATTTGGAGAGTTATTAATCTGTGCATTCTTGTTTTCTAAAGTCGTTGCATGATCTCATTATTCTTTGCTTGGTTGCTACTTAGAATGCGTTTCATCACTATAGTTCCAAATACTAGAACTCATACCCGTTTCATTCAAAGCATGAAATTGATTAGCATAACAAATAACAAGATGAAGTTGTGTAGTAGTCACCACCATAGCCAAATAGCCGAATCCACCGTTGTCATTTGTATTGTAGGATTAAACCCCTTTGAGCCTTATATAGCCTATTTTCTTGTTAACCACATCATCCTTACCTAGCCTAGAATAGGACTTTCCATACCTTTGTTCTTAAAGTATAGTGGAGCATAACTTAGAAGGAATTCCTTTTGAGTGACAATTGTGCAGAAAACGAGTGTGGGGGAAGGGATTTTGTGAGTGTGTGTGTGCCAAAGTCTTAAAAGAGGCACGAGAAAAAGAAAGAAAAAAAAAAAAAAAAAAAAAAAAAAAAAAAAAAAAAAACAAGTGTGAAAAAGAAGAAGTAAAGAAAGAAAAGGAGTGAAAATAAGTGAGAATGAACTCACAAGTGTGATTGTTGAAGAAAGGGTCCAAAAAGTTTGAATATGGCCCTAAGTTTTGTGTGACTTCCCCGTGGGTGTTCAAAGTTGATTTTTGCATTCTAAAGGGAATTCTAAGTGTCTAATTCAATACTTTGCTCACTATTGCTTTAAGAATGTTTGTTTATCCTTTACTTTCTGTTGTTAGCCAATACCCTAGCCCCGTTACAACCCTTTGACTTCTATCTTGATTGTTATGTGTTTCAATATGTGGAGTTTAAAATGGGTTTGAGCATATGGTATCCCTGGTTCTCGCGTCTAAGTAGTGGCATTCCATTCATGAGATCATATATATACATATTAATAATTCCAGAAAATGCTTTCCTTGTTATAACATATGTGAGTGTTTGTCTACATGTTTACATCAATCTTCTCACATATACCTAGTGTAGGGAGTGTAGTTAGAAAATCTGTGTGAAAATTGAGAGTACACCTAGTAAGGAATTGAGGAAATTCTCTAAGGCATGTTACTACATTCAAAATGTTGTTTTAATTGATTAAATCTGAGCTAGTGAATGGTGACTATGATTAAGTATGCTCGAGGGTAAGGATTGCTTAAATCTATGTGAGTAGTGATCTTTAGCATGTTATGTTTCAATGGAAATCCCTAAGCTCAAGGACTAGCAAAAGCTAAGTGTGGGGGAATTTGATAGGAGCATATTTAGGCGACTTAACTAGCTTATTCTTGTGCATTTGTGCTATTATTTCTTAGTTAATGTCGTATTACAACTCAATTTCGTGTGTTTGTAGGTCCTATGGGTTAAAGTATCAAGAAAGTGCATTTTGGAGCTATTTTGGACACTAGGTGGTGAGCTTGCATGTGGGCTAACATGGATGGACGAATTTGGACTTCAAGAAGTTGGAAATGTGATAAGAAGAGGAAGGAACTAAGCTAAGGACAAAGTGGATAAGGAAAGTGCAAGAAAAGAGGAAACATTATCCAAAACATTATCCAACCTTATCCAACATTATCCAATTATCCAAAACATTATCCAAACCTTATCTCATCTTATCTTATCCAAACCTTATCATGTCTTACTCCTAATTGCATGGGGACCTAAATGGATCATTCTAGAACCTATTTCTAGAAGCACCCTAGTCTAGAAGGCCCAAATCTGCCACAAAACCTATTCTTTCTAGAAACCCTAGAAAAGTGGCGCCCAAACCTTTCTAGAAGGCTTTACCTTGCCTTGCAAGCCAAGCAACCCTTCCCCTAAATCAGCCGCACCTTCCTAGGCCCAATTCCTTTGGGATTCTGAATTCCAAGGCCTCATCCTTGTGGATTTGGGTATACAAATCAGTTTATAAAACTATGTGGGCCAAAAACCTCTTCCTAAGTGGATTTGACAACCCATGGCCGAATTCTAGGGCCCTAATCCACCAAATCTGTTAAGCCTAACCCTAATCTACTTAAACCTAGGACTATATAAGCATACTTTCAGCCAAAAATTCGTAGACCCCTTATGCTAGACAGAAAACCCTTGTGCCGCATCTCCATTCTCCATTCTAAGCCTCCATAGACCTCCCTGCACATCCATACATCTTTGCCGCACCCTTCCCCACCATAATCAACCATCCTCCATCCCTCCAAACAAGAAAACACCATCCAAAACCACCAATTCCAGCACCCACACTTTGTGCCGCAGCAAGGAGGAGGAAGAGAAGCCAATCTGTGCATCGAATCCATCTTGGAATTGCTGAGCATTTAGGTGTATTCTTTCTTATGATTTCAATGTTTAAATTCAATACTTTTTGTTGTGCAAGCATGAGGAACTAATCCCCCATTTGGCTAGGGGGGAATTTCGAAACCATGGTTATATTTGCATGATGATTTGATTACTTTTAGTTGTGATTTCATGAATGATGAATTCAATTTGCTTATCTGTTTTAATTAAAACTTGCTTATGTATATGAATTGAGAGTGCACGCTTAATTTGCATGCATAAACATGATGCTAGGGTATGAGGGAACTTCACCTAATCGTTGGGAACTTATATTCATGAGTAGTTAAGATTGTTGGTCACAATTATGATAAGTGAATTCTTGGCATAAGTATCATGCGCTTTCATAGTTACGAATGCCTCGTCAACACCTATGATTTCCATAGAACCTAATGATCTTTGATTGTCTTTCTATCATGCGCTTTCATATAGAAAACTTTTAAAGAATAATTTGATTGCAATGCGCTAATTCCATTCAATTCAATGACCTAAGGGAAATCTGAGAGTTAATTTAAGCGTACCTAATTAACTTGGGGTTTTAAGGTTCATAAATTCATCGAATAAGCAACTGGAGATTATTTTGTATGCAAGTATGCCATGTGTGGAGAAAAACCTCCTAGCCATCTCACCATCCACTTAATTTTATCAAATTCGCCTAAATCTGCCTATTTTACATATTTGTTTTGTTTGTTTGATTTTCGTCCAAAACCAAATCCCCAATTGTCTTAGAGTGTCTAATTGGTCCAAATATGTTTTAGATTGTGTTTTTAAGAGTTTTGAGTCAAGTTAGAACCAATTTTCGTCCAAGTTTGTGTTTAGGCTCAAAACTGCCCAGATTGTGTTTTTAAGGCAGTTTTGAGTGTTTTTAGCCTATTTTGAGTTTTGTGAACGTGTTTGAGTCTTTTTAAGTGAGTTTAAGTGTTTTAAAGGTCAGTTTTATTTATTTGAGTCAGTTTAGAGTGTTTAGCAATCCCTCCTAATCCCCGGTGTAAGAACGATCCCTACTTATTTATATGCTACAATTGTCAAAAAAGGGTTAATTTGTGTGTTAAGTTAATTTTCGCATCAAGTACCCCACGGCAACACCAAGTCAATGAGGTAAGTACCATAACCGAACTTCAAAATCAAATGGCTAACCTTACTACGTTGCTTTCTCAGGTGGTGGAAGGTCCAAAAGTCAAAACCTTAGCTTCTTGTGGCGTATGCTCCATGCAAGGGCACCCTACGGACAAGTGCCCACAATTGATCGAGAATGGAGGGTGGGAGACACTCAATGCCGTGGGATATGGCAACCAATACCAAACACGTGGTGATCCGTTTTCTAATACTTACAATCCCGGTTGGCGTGATCATCCGAATTTCAAATGGCGAGACCCCCAACAAGGTCAACAACAAAGCGGATTTAGGCAACAACCCCCGGGTTTCTATCAAAAGCCGTTGGCACCACCACAAGCCCAAGCACAACCTGCCCAAAGCAATGTAGGTAATTCAAGTGATAATGATAAGATTTTTCAATTACTTACAACTTTGACGTAGGAAGTCCAAACTCAAAACAAAGAGAGACAAATCCAAGACAAGAGGGTGGACAACTTGGAGAAGCAAGTGGGACAAATTGCCGAGTTCATGGGGCAATTTCGTGAGCAAGGAAGGTTGCCTAGTTCAACGGTGGTCAATCCGAAAGGTGGATTCGAATCTGCAAAAGCTATGCATTTGCGAAGTGGAAAGCAAGTCGGATCTGACCTCAAACCATCCAAATCACGTTCCAACGAGGAGGACGAGTTGAGAATTGAAGAGGAGGAGCAAAGGCCACTCACGGGCAAGGTGGAACCAAATGTGCCGCAAGTTCCAAGTGATCCCAAGTCGTCCAATTCATCCAATAAAGGTAAAAACGTGTCAAGTTCGGTTTCTACTAATGATTTTCCTGCGAATGTTCCTTTTCCTAGTAGGTTTAAGCAAACAAAGAAAGAATAAGCGGAAAAGGACATTTTGGAGACGTTTCGGAAAGTTCAAGTCAATATCCCCCTTTTGGATGCAATCAAGCAAGTCCCGAGGTACGCCAAGTTCTTGAAGGAACTTTGCACCAATAGGAGGAGGATTTCGACCAAGGAGGTGGTCAAAGTAGGTGAAAACGTCTCAGCCATCTTACAACGCAAGCTGCCCCCAAAATGCAAAGATCCGGGTAGTTTCACAATTTCGTGTGTTATTGGTAATTCTAGGTTTGAATCTGCCATGTTAGACTTAGGTGCATCCATAAATGTCATGCCATATTCAATTTATGCATCTATGAACCTAGGAGCATTGAAAAATGATGGTGTTATTATACAATTGGCCGATAGATCTAATGCCTATCCAAAGGGAGTTTTGGAAGATGTTTTAGTGCAGGTTAATCATTTGATCTTTCCGGTGGATTTCTACGTACTTGAGATGGATGAATCAGACCATGCCCCGTCATTACCCATTCTCCTTGGAAGGCCATTCATGAAAACTGCTCGTACGAAAATTGACGTATATAATGGCACTTTGACCATGGAATTTGATGGGGAAGTTATTAATTTCAATATTTCTGATTCTATGAAGTACCCTAGTGAGAATCATTCGTGTTTTGCTATTGATATAATTGACTCTTTGGCGCAGGACTATTTAGACAATTTGAAGGATGATGCACTTGAATTGGTCATTGCACAAGGAAGGAACATGCAAAACATGGAAACAACCACCAAGGAACCCCACGGCATGCATGAGGAATCCTTGGCCGTGCCCCCTAATGAGGATATTATTGAGATGGTGGTTGCCCTCGAGTCATTGCCATCACAATCGGGTAAGTTTTTGGACCCTATTTTAAGTTCAGTTTCGGCTAATAAAATGCTTCCCTCAGTTGTGCAGCCACCTACACTTGAACTTAAGCCGTTGCCTAGTCATTTGAAGTATGTTTTCTTGGGCGAGGATGAGACATTGCCTGTCATTATCTCATCCTCACTCACGGCACAAGAAGAAAACAAATTGGTGCGAGTGCTTAAAGAGCACAAAACGGCAATTGGATGGACATTGGCCGACATAAAGGGAATTAGCCCTACTACGTGCATGCATTGCATACTTCTAGAGGAGGGGTCCAAAACATCTCGAGAGGCTCAACGCCGTCTCAACCCTCCGATGATGGAAGTTGTGAAAAAGGAGATAATCAAGCTTTTGGATTGTGGAGTAATGTATCCAATCTCGGATAGTAGGTGGGTTTCGCCCGTGCAATGCGTTCCAAAGAAATCCGGAGTATGGTTGCAAATGCCGAGAATGAGCTTGTTCCTACGCGCATTCAAACTGGTTGGAGGGTGTGCATCGACTATAGGAAGCTAAACGGCACCACAAGGAAGGATCACTTCCCATTGCCGTTCATCGACCAAATGCTTGAGAGGTTAGCCGGTTATGCTTTCTATTGTTTTCTTGATGGTTATTCCGGTTATAGTCAAATTGACATTGCACCCGAGGACCAAGAAAAAACCACTTTCACATGCCCTTTTGGTACATTTGCATATCGTCGCATGCCTTTTGGTTTATGTAATGCACCTGCCACATTTCAAAGATGCATGATGAGCATATTTTCCGATTATGTTGAGAAAATAATTGAAGTTTTTATGGACGATTTTAGTGTCTTTGGAGATTCCTTTGATGGCTGCTTGCATAATCTAAGTTTGATTCTAAAACGTTGTGTTGAAACTAACCTTGTTCTTAATTGGGAAAAATGTCATTTCATGGTTAAACAAGGCATAGTTTTAGGTCATATCATCTCTGAAAACGGCATTGAAGTTGATAAGTCAAAAATAGATCTTGTACGTCACTTACCCTCTCCGACTTCGGTTAGAGAGGTTCGTTCGTTTCTTGGCCATGCAGGTTTCTATCGTAGGTTTATCAAAGATTTCTCAAAGGTTGCACAACCTCTTTGCCGTCTCCTACAAAAAGACGTGACTTTTGAATTCACCAAGGAGTGCACGGCATCATTTAACCAACTTAAGGAGTTGTTGACCACGGCACCCATCATTGTTCCACCGGATTGGAGTCTACCTTTCGAGCTCATGTGTGATGCGTCCGACTATGCTTTAGGAGCAGTTTTAGGACAAAGAAAGGACAAAATGCCGCATGTCATCTACTACGCCTCACGGACATTGAACGATGCACAATTGAACTACTCCACTACGGAAAAAGAACTTCTTGCCGTTGTCTTTGCTTTAGATAAATTTCGATCATATCTAATTGGTACTAAAGTAATTGTTTTCACTGATCATGCAGCTCTGAAGTACTTGCTCACTAAAAAGGAGGCAAAGCCACGGCTAATTCGTTGGATGTTGTTACTTCAAGAGTTCGACATCGAGATTCGTGACAAGAAGGGAAGTGAAAACGTGGTGGCTGACCACCTAAGCCGAATGGTGCATAATGAGGAGTCCCTACCCATTGCAGAGACATTCCCCAATGAACAATTGCTGTCCATAAAGGTTAGTACACCTTGGTATGCCGATATAGTTAATTTTTTGGTGTCAAAACGGATTCCAAGTGAGTTCAATAGGCACCAACGTGACAAACTTAGGCATGATGCACGGTTTTATGTGTGGGATGATCCATACTTATGGAAATTTTGTCCCGATCAGATTATACGTCGTTGTGTGCATGATTCTGAATGTCATTCAATTTTGAGTTTTTGTCATACATATGCATGTGGAGGGCACTTTGGCACACAACGCACGGCCCTCAAAGTGTTACAATGTGGATTTTATTGGCCTAGTATTTTTAAGGATGCTAGAACGTTTTGCTTAACATGTGATAAATGCCAAAGAGTGGGTGGTATTAGTGCAAAGGACCAAATGCCGCAGGTTTCTATCCTAAATGTTGAAATTTTTGATGTTTGGGGTATTGACTTTATGGGTCCCTTTCCGTCATCATTTGGTTTTATGTATATTTTGCTTGCGGTTGATTAGGTGTCGAAGTGGGTGGAAGCAAAAGCCACCCGGACTAATGATTCTAAAGTGGTTGCAGATTTTATTAGAACTAACATTTTTGCAAGGTTTGGCATACCACGAGTGATCATTAGTGATGGAGGGTCCCATTTTTGCAACCGGACCATTGAGGCGTTATTGAGGAAATACCATGTCACCCATAAGGTTTCTACACCGTACCATCCTCAAACGAATGGCCAAGCCGAGGTTTCCAACCGAGAGATCAAGCAAATCCTAGAAAAGACCGTTGGGCCAATGATAGGAGCATATTCATGCGACTTAAATGGCTTGTTCTCGTGCATTTACGTTATGTTTCTTTAGTTATTTTAGTACTTTAAGCTATTTTCGTGTGTTTGTAGGTTCTAAGGGCAAGGTATGCAAAAGGATGCCTTTTGGTGCCTTTTGGAGCAAATTAGAGATTGGAATGGATATCATATTCTTGGAGCCAAGAGGATGGACGAAATTGAAGACTTGAAGTAGGAAAGTTAAATCCTAAAAGACCTCATGTTTGAGCATCATTGAAGACTCCTACGCATTTTAGAACACAAAAACAACATTCCTTGCAACCTTAGGACATTATCGTATGTTTCCTTGTGTCTCCCTTCCTTGCCATGCAAGGAAGGGCTTTGTTCCCTATTTTAAACACTTAAACCATTCACTTAACATATCATTCACCACATATCATACACTTATCATATCATTCACTTATCATATCATACACTTATCATCACCACTTATCACTTATAATAACCACATATCATATCACTTATAACCATACACTTATCACTTATCATACCCATAATCATTCACACCTTGCAGCCACATTCATCACCAAAGAAACCATCATTTCAGCACATTCCCTTGCATTCCAACCAAAACCGTGCACATGCTATCACCATGCATTCACATGCACTTGTTCCTCCATCATTCCATCCTTTAAAACATTGCACATGCACTTTAATCATTCAACACATGCACTCCCATTCTTTAATCCATGCAGCCACACATTCACCCACATGCATTTCCACCCACATGCTCTCTCATTTCAGATTGCATTTCCATTCACACACCAACACATCCCTTTGTGCCGTGCACTTTAATCATTCAATTCAGCCATTCCACATGCCATTGTCATTCCACTTTAGCTTTAATTCACATGCACATTCATTCATCCAGAAAATACATCCTTTGCCATGCACATGCACTTCCCACTCTTTAATTCATTTCAGCCACATGCATTCCCCCTTTAAGCCACATGCACTCCCATCCATTCCACATGCTATTGCAGCCACATGCATTTCTCTTTTCATTTCCAGATTGTCCCCTTGCACATGCAGCCACATATTCATTGCACATGCATTTCCAACCCACATGCATCCTTTAATCATTCAAACATGCAGCCACATTCCCTCCTAGCTGTCATGTTCCCCCCATTTCACCTATAAATAAGCATTCATTCTCATTCAATTCGTCCATATTCAGAAAATCATCCAAAACACCACCAGAAATCATCCCCTTGGCCGTGAGTTTCCCTACTAATCCAAACACCACTCCAACCACTCCCCATCCCTCCAAAACACTTCACACTATCCCAAAACTCACCTTAGACCTTGTGATACAACAACGAGGAAGAGAAGAGTGCCTAAACGTTCATACAATTCAAGTTTGAGTTGTTGGAATGTTTAGGTGTTTCTTTGATTTCAATGTTTAAATTCAATTCTCTTTGTTTTGTACGTATGAGGAATGGAAGAGAAGAGTGCCAAAACGTTCATACAATTCAAGTTTGAGTTGTTGGAATGTTTAGGTGTTTCTTTGATTTCAAAGTTATGAGGAACTAAACCCCCCTTGGCTAGGGGGGGATTCGAAATATATGTTTATGCTTGCATTTTGATTTGATTACTTCTAATTGCGTTTCATAAGTTGTGGATTCAATTTGTTTAACCGTTTGATTGATAACTTATTTATGTATGTTTATTGAGAATGCGCGCTTAATTTTCATGCATAATTTGACGCTAGAATATAAGTGAGTTTCACCTAATCGTTATGAACTTATATTCACAAGTAGTGGAGGTTGCTTATAAACAATCGCGTTAAACGAATTCTTGGCATAAGTTTCATGCGTATTCCATAGTAACGAATGCCTCGTCAACACTTATAATTTTCATAGAGCATAATGATTCTTGCTTGTATCTCTATTATGCAATCATGTAGGGGACTTGTAGGGAATGTTTTGGGTTGTCGTATGCAATCATCCAATTCAATAACATTAGGAAGATTTGAAAGTTATTTTAAGCGGACCTAATTAACTTGGAGTGTTGAGAATTAATGATTTATTGAAATGCAATTGGAAATCGTTTTATTATGCAAGTATAACATGTATGGAGATGAACCCCTTAGCTAGCCTTCATTCCATTAAATTCTATCACACATTCACATTTACATTTTGCTTTTACTTACAATCTGTTCTTTTAGTTTAATTTCGTCAAATCTCAATCCTGATAGAAGCATATTCATGCGACTTAAATGGCTTGTTCTCGTGCATTTACGTTATGTTTCTCTAGTTATTTTAGTCCTTTATGCTTCTTTTGTGTGTTTTCAGGTTCTAAGGGCAAGGTATGCAAAAGGATGCCTTTTGGAGCCTTTTGGAGCAAATTAGAGATTGGAATGGATATCATATGCTTGGAGCCAAGAGGATGGACGAAATTAAAGACTTGAAGTAGGAAAGTTAAATCCTAAAAGACCTCATGTTTAAGCATCATTGAAGACTCCTACGCATTTTAGAACACAAAAACAACATTCCTTGCAACCTTAGGACATTGTCGTGTGTTTCCTTGTGTCCCCCTTCCTTGCCATGCAAGGAAGGGCTTTGTTCCCTATTTTAAACACTTAAAGCATTCACTTATCACTTCCATTCACATATCACTTATCACTTCCATTCACTTATCACTCACCACATATCATTCATTTATCACTTCCATTCACATATCACTTATCACTTCCATTCACTTATCACTCACCACATATCATTCATTTATCACTTAACATATCATTCATTTATCACTTATCATAATCATTCACTTATCACTTATCATAATCATTCACTTATTCTTTCATCATTCAACCACCAATTCAACACATGCATCTTCAAACATATCAACCCTACAAGCACATGCTCCCCCTAATCCATTGCCGTGAGTTCCCTACCTCTTCAACATTCCAACATTTCCACATGCATTCCCCTATATCATTTCAGCCACATTTCTAACTCACATGCATCACATTCATTTCCAAACAACAATCACTTCAAATGCCATGCATTCACATGCATTTACACCACCAAAAACCCCTTTGCCGTGGGCTTTCAATGCCTTTCCAGCTTTCCCTTTTATTTTCCAGCTTTCATTCTTCACAATTTCAGCCATTACACATGCATTTCAAACCTTTCAACACCCTTTAATCATCCCCCTTTAAGTTATGATTTTATTTCCTAACCCTACATGCATTATTTATTGCATCTTCACATGCATTCACACACACTTTACACATTCAAACACTAGCCAAACCGTGAGCTCCCATTCCTTTATGCCATTTTCAGATTTCCACCCACTAACCTAGTCATCAACACATGCACTTCCACCTTTCATCCACAATGATTCATGATTCATTCACTTTGCATCCTTTAATTCAATCACATACTTTCCCATTGTATAATACATCCACATGCACCCTTTTCTCCACATTCCAAACATTGCCGTGTATCCCCTTCATCAATTCCAGCATCTTCACATGTCTTCTAGCTTTCCCTTTCATTTCCACCACTCATTCTTCATCATTTCAGCCACCTACATGCATTAATTATTAAACTCTTCATCATTGCATTCAGAAAATGAGCAAGAAAGCTTCTCAATGCCGTGTATCCCCTTCACCATTTCAGCACATTCCAACACCTTCACATGCAATTCCAGTTTTCACATGTTTTCCTAACTGATTTTCCATCATTAATTAGCCACTTGCATCTTAAACAAACAGCCATATGTTCCCTCCACTACTCCTATAAATACCCTTGCATTCATTCATTCAAGATCATCTCATTTCATACACAACACACCACAAACACTTCCATTCCTTCTCTTTGCCGTGAGTCCCCTTAGAATCCAAAACCATCTTTCCATTTCCACCACTTCCCAACCCTCCAAACCACTCCTCTACCATTTCCATAATCCCCCAAACCTCACCTTAGACCTTGTGCTACAATAACGAGGAAGATAAGAGGGCCTAAACGTTCATACAATTCAAGTTTGAGTTGTTGGAATGTTTAGGTGTTTCTTTGATTTCAAAGTTTAAATTCAATTCTCTTTGTTTTGTACGTATGAGGAATGGAAGAGAAGAGTGCCTAAACGTTCATACAATTCAAGTTTGAGTTGTTGGAATGTTTAGGTGTTTCTTTAATTTCAAAGTTATGAGGAAATAAACCCCCCTTTAGCTAGGGGGTGATTTGAAACTATGTTTATATTTGCAATATGAATTGATTAACTTTCGTTGGAATTTCATAAGTTGTGGATTCAATTCGTTTAACTGTTTGATTGATAACTTATTTATGTATGTTCATTGAGATTGCAAGCTTAATTTTCATGCATGAATATGACGCTAGAATATAAGTGAGTTTCACCTAAACGTTACGAACTTATATTCACAAGTAGTGGAGGTTGCTCATAAACAATCGCGTTAAACGAATTCTTGGCATAAGTTTCTTGCGTATTCCATAGTAACGAATGCCTCGTCGATGTTTATGATTTCCGTTGAACTTAATGATCTTTGTTGAATGTCTCTATCATGCGTATTCCATAGTTAGGGACTTTGATTAAGAATAATTTGGTTGTAATGCGTATTCCATTCAATCCAACGAATCTAGGGAAATCTGAAAGTTAATTTAAGCGAACCTAATTAACTTGGAGCATTGAGTTTCATAATTTATCGAAAGACCAACTGAGAATCAATCTTGTATGCAAGTGTAACATGTATGGAGATGAACCCCTTAGCTAGCATTCATCCATAAACTTCATATTTACATTCTGTCTAGTTTATTAACTTGTTTCGTTATTTCAATTTTCGTAAAAACCTCAATCCCCCTTTTGCTTTAATGTTCATTTTAGTTAGAATTCAATTTAGTTTGTGTTTTTAAAGCATTTTGAGTTTTTGGTTTGTCTTAGTTTTTTAAATTTTAATTTTGCATTCTTTGAGTCTAGTTTAGTGTTTTAAACTTTATTTTACGTTTTTGAGTCAGTTTCCAAGAGATTTGCAATCCCTCCTAATCCCCGGTCCAGAACGATCCCTACTTGCACTTATACTACAAATCGTCAAAAAGAGGGTTTAATTTGTGTGCGCATAAATATCGCATCAAATCCCCCTTTACTTTATTGTCCAATTTAGTTAGAAAGTGTCTTAGTTTATGTTTCTAAGTGTTTTGATTCAATTTATTACATAATTTCGTCCAAATTCACCAAAGTGCTCAAAACTGCCCAGAAAGTGTTTTTAAGGCAGTTTTGAGTGTTTTGGGTGATGTTTGAGTCTTTTGATTTGTTTTAGGGTTTTAAAGTTTAGTTTTGCATTCTTTGAGTCTAGTAACTATTTTATATTGTGTTTTTACGTTTTTGAGTCAGTTTCCAAGTGATTTGCAATCCCTCCTAATCCCCGGTTAAGAACGATCCCTACTTATACTTATACTACAATTTGACGAAAAGAGGGTTTAATTTGTGCGCGTATAAATCTCGCATCAGCCAACAAGAAAGGATTGGAGTTTACGGTTAGATGATGCACTTTGGGCGTATCGTACGGCATACAAAACCCCCATTGGGATGTCCCCTTTTCGACTTGTCTATGGCAAGGCGTGCCATCTTCCCGTGGAGTTGGAGCATAAAGCTCTTTGGGCCGTCAAGAAGTTCAACATGCACTTAGATGAAGCGGGAAGTCATAGGAAATTCCAATTGAATGAGCTTGATGAAATACGGCACGAGGCGTACGAGAATGCAAGCATTTACAAGCAAAAGACCAAAACTTTCCATGACAACATGATCCGTGGGAAATCCTTCTCCATTGGGCAGAAAGTGCTATTGTTCAATTCCCGTTTACGTTTGTTTCCCGGTAAGTTACGTTCCAAGTGGATTGGACCGTTTGTTATTACTAATGTTTTTGTTCATGGTGCAGTCCAAATCCAAAGCTTGAAAACGGGACATGAATTTAAGGTGAACGGGCATCGTTTGAAGCCCTATTATGAGAACTTTGTGGAGCACACCGTGGATGACACCCCCTTGGATGCCGTGGGCTCCAATCTGGAGTGATTGGGTTCTTCGTCCGGCTGTACGACATTAAAGCAAGCGCTACGTGGGAGGCAACCCATGCATTCAACAAAGGAAGACCTAGAAAGCACTCCAATTCCAGATTTGCGTTCCTAAACTCTTCTCTTTGTTGCTATTTCGTTTCTGCCATGTTAGGTTGTTTAGTTGTTGTTTTGTTTGTTTGTTTGTTAATTGTGTGAGTCTATGCTTGAAACATTGAGGACAATGTTTGATTTAAGTGTGGGGGGGGGGGGGGGGGGTAACTAAAGTGTTTTGATGCAAATTCGTAGGGTTTTATCCACCATAACTTCTAATGTTGTTTCTCACTATTTTTAAGTGTTTTTAGAGTGTTTTGAAGTGTTTTTATGTCTTTTGGTAAGAAAATCCGAAAATTTACAAAAAAAATTACAAAATAGTTTTGAAAAACCCAAAAAGAGTTGTTTTTAAGTTGTTTTTGTGTGTTTGTTTGCGTCTTAGGTCACCTTCCAACACAATGATGAGGATTTGGTTTTTAACTGCATGACTATTAAAGAATGTTGTAACCATGGCTGGAAGTTGATTTATGCTTTGGTTTATGCTTCGTTATGGTTATAGCTTATGAATTCACATGTAATTACAAAGAAAAAAAATCAGTTTTTGTAACATGCTTGAAGGAAGGAACTCAAACTAACGCTACAACCCTGAGAGACTTGAGCCTATAACGTTCTTTGGAGAGTATAATCTGTGATTTCTTGTTTTCTAAAGTCGTTGCATGATCTCATCATTCTTTGCTTGGTTGCTATTTAGAATGCATTTCATTATAGTTCCAAATACTAGAACTCATGCCCATTTCATTCAAAGCATGATATTGATTGAATAACATACAATAAAGATGAAGTTGTTAGTCAAGCCAGAGCCAAAAAGCCTATCCCTTTTCATATGTATTGTAGGATTAACCCTCTTGAGCCTTTTCAAAGCCTATTTTCGTTTTTAGCCACATTATCCTCACCTAGCCTAGATTAGGACTTTCCATACCTTGGTTCTTAAAGGATAGTGAAGCACGACTTAGAGTGAACTCCTTTGGTCAATTTATGGCAGAAAACGAGTGTGGGGGAAGATGATAGGGCATGAAAAAAAAAACAAAGAAAAAAAAAAGAGAAGAAAAGAAAAAAATTCGTGGAAAAATCAAAAGAAAATAGAAAAGTGTTCAAAAGAAGGAAAAGGAGTTGAAAAACAAGTGAGAATGAACTCACAAGTGTTGGTTGTTGAAGGAAGGGTCCAAAAGAGTGAATTTGACCCTAAATGTTGCATGAATCTTCCCTTGTGTGTACAAGTTAATTTCGGCCATTTGAAGAGAGTTAAGTGTCAAATTTATTACTTTGCTTACTATTGCTTTAAGAACATTTGTTTATCCTTACCTTTCTTTGTTAGCCAATACCTTAGCCTCGTTACAACCCTCAACTTCTATCTTGATGTTATGTGTTCAATATGTGGAGTTTGAATTTGGTATGAGCATATGGAATCACTGGTTCTCATTCTAAGTAGTAGCGTTCCATTCATGAGATCATATCTAAACATGTTATTAACTCTGGAAATTGCGTTCTTTGTTATACATATATGTGAGCATTCGTTTTTATATCTACATCAATCTTCTCACATATACCTAGTGTAGGGTGTGAAGTTAGAAAATCTGTGTGAAAATAGAGTGCATTCTAGTGAGGAATTGAGGGAATTCTCTCAGGCATGTTACTACATTGAAAACATTGTTTTAATTGATTATATGTGAAATAATAAGTAGTAACTATGATTAAGTGTTGGTTGAAGTATAAAGAAAGCTAAAAACCATGGGAATGATGTTCTCTAATGTGTCATGTTCGTTGGAAATCCCTGAGGTACATGTTGGAAGGTCTAGAATGTGTTTTATTCGTTTTGGTTATTTTGTTTTGCTCTAGGACTAGCAAAAGCTAAGTGTGGGGGAATTTGATAGGGGCATATTTATGCACCTTAGTTTAGCTTGTTCTTGTGCATTTATAGTGTTTTTCCTTAGTAAAGTAGTCTTTTAAGCTAGTTTTATGTATTTTCAGGATTTAAGGGCAAAGTATGCAAAAGGATGCATTTTGGAGCCTTTTGGAGCAAATTAGAGCTTGGAATGGATATCATATGCTTGGAGCCAAGAGGATGGACGAAATTGAAGACTTGAAGATGATGATTCCTACTTGAGCAAGGTTTCCTACTTGAAGTAGGAAAGTTATATCCCAATGGCCTCAAGTTGCAGCAACAAAGAAGTTTTCCAAGTCCAAGAAGGAGAAGAATTCCAAGATGAAGAAGAATTAGCTTTCCTAATCCTAATGCACAAGGTTTTCAGCCAAAAAGAGGAGTCCTAAACACTTTAGGACACCTTATCCTAATCCTATAGGGATGCCATGCACTTTACCTTATCTTGGAGGGTTTCTAGAAGCCTTAGATGCCCTATCCTATCTTTGCCGTGGGTTTTATTCAAATCCCCTTAGTTTTTAGGCTTTCTAGAAGCCCTAACATTATCCCTACAAAGGTGCCGCACCCTTATCCCTTTTTCCCTACAAATTTGGCCCTTAAAACATGATTCTAGGAACCTTATCTTATCTCCTACAAAGGTGGCGCCCCAAATCCTTCTAGAAGTGCCAATTTCTGCCACAAAACACTTTGTTTCTAGAACCCTAAAAATCTGGCGCCTCTATTCCTTTTCCTTTGGGGTTTCCTACCTTCTAGATGGCCTATTCCTGATGGGTTTTGATTTCCTTGTCATCTTCAAATACTTAGTCCTTTTTCCTTGTTGATTTAGAGGGATTTTGCACTATAAATAGACCCCCTTACCGTGCCATTTAATCACCACCCCTTCACACAACAATCATTCACTCTTCCATATTCAGAAATTCGCCAAGAGCTACATTCCCAACCTTTGCCGTAGCCATCCTTCACCATTCTCCATATTTTCCCACCTTGCTGCACTCCCCATCCCTCCTAAACACTACCCTACCATCACACACCCATTCCCCCATACAAATACCACCCAAAACCTGTCCTTAGACCTTGTGCCGCAACAAAGAGGAGGAGAAGAGGGCTTGGAAGTTCATGCAATTCAAGTTCGAATGGCTGGAATATTTAGGTGTTTCCTCTCCTTTGATTTCAATGTTTAAATTTACTTCTCTTTGTCTTGTACCTATGAGGAACTAAACCCCCCTTGGCTAGGGGGGGATTCGAAACCATGATCATGCTTGCTATATGATTTGATTACCTCTAATTGCGTTTCATAAGTTGTGAATTCAATTTACTTATCTATTTGAATTAAACTGATTTGTGTGTGTTGGTTGAGAGTGCACGCTTAATTATCATGCGTAAATCTAATGCTAGGATATAAGGAAGTTTCACCTAATCGTTACAAACTTATATTCACAAGTAGTAAAAGTTGATGATCTCAATTGCGTTAAGTAAATTCTTGGCATAAGTTTCATGCAATTCATAGTAACGAGTGCTTCGTCAATGCTTATGGTTTTCAAAGAACTTAATGATTCTTGCTTGTATCTCTATTATGCAATTCATGTAGGGAACTTGTGGGGAATGCTTTGGGTTGTCGTATGCAATCATCCAATTCAATAACGTTAGGAAAATCTGAGGGTTAATTAGTGCAATTCACGGTTAATCTGGGGCGTTGAGAATTCATGGTTTATTGAAAGCAATTAGAAATCGTTTTGTGTGCAAGTATGGCATGTGTGGAGATGAACCCCTTAGCTAGCCTTCATTCCATTCAATTCCATCAAATTCGTTTTTACAATCTGTTCTAATTTAAAAAGTTTGTTTTGTTTTTAAATTCGTCCAAAACCAATCCCCCTTTACTTTGTTGAGTCATAGTAGTTAGAAATCACTTTTGTTTGTGTTTTTAAGTGTCTTAGGTCAAGTTAAAACCAATTTTCGTCCAAAGTTGTGTCTAGTGTTCAAAACTGCCCAGATTGTGTTTTTAAGGCAGTTTTGAGTGTTTTGGGTGCTGTTTTGAGTCTTTTGGTTTGTTTTGGTGTTTTAAAGTTTAGTTTTGCATTCTTTGAGTCTAGTATAGTGTTTTAAACTTGTTTTTACGTATTTGAGTCAGTTTTCAAGTGATTTTGCAATCCCTCCTAATCCCCGGCCTAGAACGATCCCTACTTACATACTTACTACAATTGATAAAAAGAGGGTTAATTTGTGTGCTTATAATTCTCGCATCAGAAACTTATGCCAAGAATTTACTTAACATGATTGTGAAAACAACCTTAACTACTTGTGAATATTAGTTTGTGATGATTATGTGAAACACCCTAATATTCTAGCCCCAAATTCAAGCATGCAAATTAAGTAGGCCTCCCTAATAAACATACAAGAATAAGTTATCCGTCAAACGGTTAAGTAAATTGCGTTCACAATTTATGAAATCACAACTGGACTTAATCAACTCATATTATAAATGTAATCATGGTTTCAAAGCATCCCTAGGCTAAAACGAGTTTAGCCTCTCATGTTCATGACAAAACAAAGCAACATAGATTTAAACATTAACAATAAAGGATAGATTACACCTAGAAACGTCCAACACTCCAACTTGAATGCACAAACGCCCAAGGCTTGGTCTTCCTTCTCCTCCTCCTTGCTAAGTCACGGCCAAGGGTCTATGGTTGTGTATGGAGGTTGGGATGGAGGTGTGGAAGTAGGGGAATGACGAATGGGTGGTTGTAAGGTCACGGCAAAGGATGGTTGTGTTTATGAATGAATGATTGTTGTGTGAAGGGTGGTGGTGATTAAATGGCACGGCAAAGGAGTTTATATAGGCTAGTTTGGCACACTTAGTGAAGGAAAAGGATTGCCTAATCCCATTGGAAAAAGGTTAACTCAAGGCAGAAATCAAGTGGGATTGGGAATAGGAGTTTCGGCTAGGATTTAGGGATTCTAGAAGGGAAGGTGCGGCACACATGTAGGGATGAGATAAGGTTTCTAGAATAGAAGGTTTAGTGATAGGAGCATATTCATGCGACTTAAATGGCTTGTTCTCGTGCATTTACGTTATGTTTCTTTAGTTATTTTAGTACTTTAAGCTATTTTCGTGTGTTTGTAGGTCCAAAGGGCTAAAGGAGCGAAAAGATGCATTTTGGAGATTTTTGGAGCACTTTTGGGCTAAGGATGGATGGCTTATGCTTGGAGCCAAAGTGTTGGACGAAATTGAAGACCTAATTGGAGCCAAAGTGTTGGAACCTTGTTCTCTTTGATGCGGGAATTATACGCGCACAAATTAAACCCTCTTTTTTGTCAATTGTAGTATAGGTGCAAGTAGGGATCGTTTTGGACCGGGGATTAGGAGGGATTGCAAATCTCTTGGAAACTGACTTAAAAACGTAAAAACGTAATATAAAACACTAAACTAGACTCAAAGAATACAAAATTAAAGTTTAAAACACTAAGACAAACCAAAAACTCAAAATGCTTTAAAAACACAAACTAAATTGAATTACTAAACTCGAAGAATTCAAAACTAAAAATAAGAAAGATTAAGACTAAGACTTAAACGAAATATGGGGGGGATTGATTTTGGACGAATTTAAACTAAAATGGATAGATTGTAAAGAAAACAAATTGTAAATATGAAATTGACGGAAATGAATGGATGGTATGGCTAGCTAAGGGGTTCATATCCATACATGTTACACTTGCATAATAAAATGATTTCCAATTGCATTTCGATAAACCATGAATTCTCAACACCCCGGGTTAATTAGGTCCGCTTAAATTAACCGTCAAGTTTTCCTTAAGTTAATGAATTGGATGATTGCATACGACAACCCAAAGCATTCCTCACAAGTTCCCTACATGAATTGCATAATAGAGAAACAAGCAAGAATCATTAAGCATCATGAAAACTATAAGTGTTGACGAGGCATTCGTTACTATGATTACATGAAACTTATGCCAAGAATTCGTTTAACGCGATTGTTTATAAGCAACCTCCACTACTTGTGAATATAAGTTCATAACGATTAGGTGAAACTCACTTATATTCTAGCGTCATATTCATGCATGAAAATTAAGCGCGCATTCTTAATAAACATACATAAATAAGTTATCAATCAAACGGTTAAACAAATTGAATCCACAACTTATGAAACGCAATTAGAAGTAATCAAATCAAAATGCAAGCATAAACATATATTTCGAATCCCCCCCTAGCTAAAGGGGGGTTTAGTTCCTCATACAAAACAAAGAGAATTGAAATTAAACATTGAAATCAAAGAAACGCCTAAACATTCCAACAACTCAAACTTGAATTGTATGAACGTTTAGGCCCTCTTCTCTTCCTCTTTATTGTAGCATAAGGTCTAGGGATAATTGGTTTGGGGGATGGAAGTGTGGAATGGAAAAGGAGTTATGGAAATAGGTGAGGAGTGGTGGAGAAAATGGTGCAGAAAATGGAGAGAAACTCACGGCTAGAGAAGGAATGGAGTGTTTGTGTTGTGGTATCTACAATGGAATGAGATGTGATGAATGAATGAATGCTAGGGTATTTATAGGGGTTGTGGAGGGAACATATGGCTGTTTGTTTAAGCATTTGTGTGGAGGAATGATGGAAAAACAGCTAGGACACATGTGAAAACTGGAATTGCACAAAGGGGAGCAAAGGGAACCCACGGCATGGATGGATTTGCATGTGTGTGCTGAAAATGGTGTGTGTATGCATGTGTTTGGGAAGCTTTCTTGCTCATTTTCTGGATGCAATGATGAAGAGTTTAATAATTAATGCATGTAGGTGGCTGAAATGATGAAGAATGAGTGGTGGAAATGAAAGGGAAAGCAAGAAAGACATGTGAAGATGCTGGAAATGCAATGGAACTCACGGCACAAGGGTTCTTTGGTGATGAATGTGGTTGATTTAATGGAGGAACAAGTGCATGTGTTGAATTGGTGGTGCATGTGATTAAAGATGGAGAAGGTGGTGTAATGATGAAGTGGAATGGCTGAAAATGCAAGGGGGAGTGAAGGCCACGGCAAAGGTGTTTTGGTGCATGTGTTGGCTGTTTTGGTTGTTGGTTAAAGCTTGTGTTTGCATGTGAATGTTGTTTGTGTGAAGTGTGTGTGAATGTGCATGTGTTTTAAAGAATGAATGGTGGTATAATGATGAAGTGTGATGAGTGATAAGTGTATGATATGTTGAGTGATATGTTGAGTGGTAAGTGAATGATAAGATAAGTGATAAGTGAATGATATGTTGAGTGATAAATGAATGATATGTTGAGTGATAAGATAAGTGGTTATTGATATGTAGATGAATGAATGATATGATAAGTAATAAATGAATGATAAGTGGTTATTGATATGTAGATGAATGAATGATATGATAAGTAATAAATGAATGATAAGTGGTTATTGATATGTAGATGAATGATATGATAAGTGGTGAAAGAAGGAGTGGAATGTTGGAATGTTATGCACGACTAAGGATATAGGAAAGGTTTAAATATCCTAAAACTAAAGGGAACAAGGTTCCAACACTTTGGTCTTCAATTAGGTTTTCAATTTCGTCCAACACTTTGGCTCCAAGCATAAGCTTTCCATCCTTAGCCCAAAAGTGCTCCAAAAGTCTCCAAAATGCATCTTTTTGCTCCTTTAGCCCTTTCGACCTACAAACACACGAAAATAGCTTAAAGTACTAAAATAACTAAAGAAACATAACGTAAATGCACGAGAACAAGCCATTTAAGTCGCATGAATATGCTCCAATCACTCTTTAGTTTTAGGACATTTAAACCTTTCCTAATCCCAATCATGCCATGCATAACACACATCCATTCTAACACATTGTCATTGCACATGCATTTCCTTCATTAATTAACCCACATGCTCCCATTACTTATCATAACCACATATCATATCACTTATCACTTATCACTTATCATCATCACTTTATCATATCACTTATCACTTATCACTTATCATAACCACTTATCACATCATAACCACATATCATATCACTTATCACTTATCACTTATCATCATCACTTTAGCTTTAATTCACATGCACATTCACTCACCACAAACATTTCACATGCTTTCCTATTCAATTAAATCAGCCACATGCATTCATCATCATAACCTAGCTGTCATTCCACTTCATTGCACATGCATCTTCAAATAAATCAGATTTCCATCATATTCACATGCATTCCATCTTTTAATTTAATCACATGCACATTCACCTTGCTTTGCAGAAAATCCACTTCATAACACATGCATCTTGGCAGATTTCACATGCACTCATGCACATTCACCTTAATCATTCACATAGCTTTAATCCACATGCATTTCCACCTAGATTTCCACCTCACAACCACCAAAACCGTGCATTCCCTTTCATTTCTGTCAAAGCACATGCATTTCCACCCTTTAATCACATGCACAAACAGCACATGCATCTCCCATCACCATTTCAGATTTCCACCAAGTTCCTAGCTGTCATGTTCCCCCCATTTCACCTATAAATACTCATTCATTCATTCTCATTCATACACAATTCACTCCTCCATTTCAGAAATTCATCCATTGTACATACCACAACACAAACCCTTCCATTTTCAGAATGTAGACCATCACAAACTGCCCTTGGTGCCGTGGCCTTGAGGCACCACTCCCTTACAATCCAAACACCATCCTTCCATATTCCACCACTCCCCAAACCATTCACACCATCAAACTATCCCTAGACCTTGTGCTACAACGAAGAGGAAGAGAAGAGTGCCTAAACGTTCATACAATTCAAGTTTGAGTTGTTGGAATGTTTAGGTGTTTCTTTGATTTCAATGTTTAATTTCAATGCTCTTTGTTTTGTACGAATGAGGAATGGAAGATAAGAGGGCCTAAACGTTCATACAATTCAAGTTTGAGTTGTTGGAATGTTTAGGTGTTTCTTTGATTCTCTTTGTTTTGTACCATGAGGAACTAAACCCCCCCTTGGTTAGGGGGTGATTCGAATATATGTTTATGCTTGCATTTTGATTTGAATACTTCTAATTGCGTTTCATAAGTTGTGGATTCAATTTGTTTAACCGTTTGATTGATAACTTATTTATGTATGTTTATTGAGAATGCGCGCTTAATTTTCATGCATGAATATGACGCTAGAATATAAGTAAGTTTCACCTAATCGTTATGAACTTATATTCACAAGTAGTGGAGGTTGCTTATAAACAATCGCGTTAAACAAATTCTTGGCATAAGTTTCATGCAATCCATAGTAACGAATGCCTCGTCAACACTTATAATTTTCATAGAGCGTAATGATTCTTGCTTGCATCTCTTCTATGCATTCATGTTGAGGACTTGTGGGGAATGTTTTGAATTGTTGTATGCGCTAACCCATCCAATTCAATAACGTTAGGAAGATTTGAAGGTTAATTAGTGCATCACGGTTAACCCGGGGTGTTGAGTTTCATGGTTTATTGAAATGCAATTGGAAATCATTTTATTATGCAAGTATAACATGTATGGAGATGAACCCCTTAACCATTCTATCATCCATTCATTCTATTCCATCAAATTCATCTTTACTATCTGTTTTAATTTGAATCTGTACATTTAATTTAATTTCGTCCAAAACTCAATCCCCCTTTACTTTATTGTCTAATTTAGTTAGAAAGTGTCTTAGTTTGTGTTTATGAGTGTTTTGATTCATTTTATTTCCCAATTTCGTCCAAATTCACCAAAGTGCTCAAAACTGCCCAGAAAGTGATTTTAAGGCAGTTTTGAGTGTTTTGGGTGATGTTTGAGTCTTTTGGTTTGTTTTAATGTTTTAAGTGTTTAGTTTTACATTCTTTGAGTTAGAAATCAATTTAGTTTGTGTTTATGAGTGTTTTGATTCATTTTATTTCCCAATTTCGTCCAAATTCACCAAAGTGCTCAAAACTGCCCAGAAAGTGATTTTAAGGCAGTTTTGAGTGTTTTGGGTGATGTTTGAGTCTTTTGGTTTGTTTTAATGTTTTAAGTGTTTAGTTTTACATTCTTTGAGTTAGTTTAGTGTTTTATATTGTGTTTTTACGTTCTTGAGTCAAGTTATTACTTAATTTCGTCCAAATTTGTGTTTGTGCTCAAATCTGCCCAGAAAGTGGTTTTTAGGCAGATTTGAGTGTGTTTGTGTTGTTTTGAGTCTTTTGGTTTGTCTTAGTGTTTTAAAGTTTAGTTTTGCATTCTTTGAGTCTAGTATAGTGTTTCATATTGTTATTTTACGTTTTTGAGTCAAATCCAAGTGGTTAACAATCCCTCCTAATCCCCGGTCCAGAACGATCCCTACTTGCATACTTACTACAATTTGACAAAAAGAGGGTTTAATTTGTGTGCGTATAAATCTCGCATCATTTAGGGCAGATTCCTAAACCTAAAGGGCATAGGACATGTGATATAAGAGTAGGAAAAGGTTTTCAATTCCTAAACATACTAGGAATGGTGTCTTGCGGCATTGGTATGGATAAGTCTTCTAGAAACTGAAATAGGTGTTTAAATGTGTAATTGATTCTCCCTAAGTAGCTAGGTTTAGGTCCCAATCTGATTTGGATAGGATAGAATAGGATAATGTTAGAGATAGGATAGGGTTTCTACGATAGGATAAGATAAGGTTGGATAAGGTTGGATAAGGTTCCTTGTTTCTTGCTTCTTCCTTATCTTCATTGGAGTAGAACTTCTTCCACCAGATTTGTAGCCTTTCCTAGCTCTTCTTGTCTTCAATTTCGTCCATCCTCTTTGCTCCACTGTTAAGCTATCCAATCCATGCCCAAAAATGCTCCAAATAGCCTCAAAATGCATCCTTTTGCATACTTTGCCCTTAAATCCTGAAAATACATAAAACTAGCTTAAAAGACTACTTTACTAAGGAAAAACACTATAAATGCACAAGAACAAGCTAAACTAAGGTGCATAAATATGCCCCTATCAAATTCCCCCACACTTAGCTTTTGCTAGTCCTCGAGCAAAACAAAATAACCAAAACGAATAAAACGCATTCTAGACCTTCCAACATGTACCTCGGGGATTTCCAACGAACATGACACATTATTGAACATCATTCCCACGGTTTTTAGCTTTCTTTATACTTCAACAAACACTTAATCATAGTTACTACTTATTAGTTCACATTTAATCAATTAAAACAATGTTTTGAATGTAGTAACATGCCTTAGAGAATTCCCTCAATTCCTCACTAGAATACACTCTATTTTCACACAGATTTTCTAACTTCACACCCTACACTAGTTATATGTGAGAAGATTGATGTAAATATGAAGACTAACACTCACATATGTTATATCAAAGAAAGCATTTTCTGGATTTACGACAATGACATGAATATGATCTCATGAATGGAATGCTACTACTTAGAACGAGAACCAGTGATTCCATATGCTCATACCAAATTCAAACTCCACATATTGAACACATAACATCAAGATAGAAGTTGAGGGTTTGTAAGGAGGCTAAGGTATTGGCTAACAAAGAAAGGTAAGGATAAACAAAAGTTCTTAAAGCAATAGTAAGCAAAGTAATGAATTTGACACTTAAACTCTCTTCAAATGGCCGAAATCAATTTGTACACACAAGGGAAGATTCATGCAACATTTAGGGTCAAATTCACTCTTTTGGACCCTTCCTTCAACAACCAACACTTGTGAGTTCATTCTCACTTATTTTTCAACTCTTTTTCTTTCTTTTCAACACTTTTCTATTTTCTTTTGATTTTTCCACGAATTTCTCTTCTTTTCTTCTTTTTTTTTTCTTTTTTTTTCTTTTTCGTGCCCTATCATCTTCCCCACACTTGTTTTCTGCCATAAATTGACCAAAGGAGTTCACCCTAAGTCGTGCTTTACTATCCTTTAAGAACAAAGGTATGGAAAGTCCTAATCTAGGCTAGGTGAGGATAATGTGGCTAACAACGAAAATAGGCTTTTAAAAAGGCTCAAGAGGGTTAATCCTACAATACATATGAAAAGGAATAGGCTTTTTGGCTCTGGCTTGACTAACAACTTCATCTTATTGTATGTTATGCAATCAATACCATGCTTTGAATGAAATGGGCATGAGTTCTAGTATTTGGAACTATAATGAAATGCATTCTAAGTAGCAACCAAGCGAAGAATGATGAGATCATGCAACGACTTTAGAAAACAAGAAATCACAGATTATACTCTCCAAAGAACGTTATAGGCTCAAGTCTCTCAGGGTTGTAGCGTTAGTTTGAGTTTCTTCCTTCAAGCATGTTACAAAAACTAATTTTTTTTCCTTTATGATTACATGTGAATTCATAAGCTATAACCATAACCAAGCATAAACCAAAGCACAAATCACTTCCAGCCATGTTTACAATATTCTTTAATAGTCATGCAATTAAAAACCAAATCCTCATCATTGTGTTGGAAGGTGACCTAAGACACAAACAAACACACAAAAACAACTTAAAAACAACTCTTTTTGGGTTTTTCAAAACTATTTTGTAATTTTTTTGTAAATTTTTCGGATTTTCTGATCAAAAGACATAAAAACACTCCAAAACACTCTAAAAACACTTAAAAACAGTGTGAAACAACATTATAAGTGATAGGTGATAAAATCCCACGAAAATCATGTAAAATCATGCAAAAGCAATTTGTTTACCCCCCCCACACTTAAATCAAACATTGTCCTCAATGTTTCACACAAAGACTCACATCCAAACAAACAATATAAACTAACTAACATGACAAAAGTAAAAATAATAAAGAGATAGAGATTGAGGAACGCAAATCTGATTTTGTAGCTTGAATTGGTGAATTGCCCACTTCCTCTCTCGTTGAATGCATGGGTTGCCTCCCAAGAAGCGCTTGCTTTAACGTCGTGCAGCCGGACGAACGTTCTTCTTATCCTCACTTGGAGCCCACGGCATGGAGTGGAATGTCCTCCACAACTTGCCCTTCAACACTTTCGTAATATGGCTCTATGAATGGGAGGGGATAGTGATCCTCCCTAATGGTGGTATTTTGGTTCCGGAAGTCCATGTAAATGCTCCCACCACCTTGAAATCGATTTGGAACCTGCACCAAAGAAGGTAACAACCGATTAGTTGAAATGGGAATTGGAATTGGGATTGGAGACTTACTAGGATGTTGTGGCAATGCCCCTAGGGCAGCCACTGATAGGAGCATATTCATGCGACTTAAATGGCTTGTTCTCGTGCATTTACGTTATGTTTCTTTAGTTATTTTAGTACTTTAAGCTATTTTCGTGTGTTTATAGGTCCAAAGGGCTAAAGGAGCAAAAAGATGCATTTTGGAGACTTTTGGAGCACTTTTGGGCTAAGGATGGATAGCTTATGCTTGGAGCCAAAGTGTTGGACGAAATTGAAGACCTAATTGAAGACCAAAGTGTTGGAACCTTGTTCTCTTTAGTTTTAGGACATTTAAAACCTTTCCTAATCCCAATCATGCCATGCATAACACACATCCATTCTAACACATTGTCATTGCACATGCATTTCCTTCATTAGTTAATTCACATGCTCCATACTTATCATCACCACTCATTACTTATCACATATCATCACCACTTATCACTTATCATTCACCACTTATCATATCATACATTCATTTATCACTTATCATAATCATTCACTTATCACTTAACATATCATACACTTATCACTTATCACTCATAATCATCTACAACATCCACCTACTTCACCTACAACCTCCACCTACTTCACCTACAACATCCACCTAATTCACCTACAACATCCACCTACTTCACCTACAAATGACATAGCCATATGTTCCCTCCACTACTCCTATAAATACCCTTGCATTCATTCATTCATGAATATCTCATTCCATACAAAACACATAACACAAACACTTCCCCTTAGAATCCAAAACCGTGAGTCCCCCATCCACTTCTCCTCCATTGCTTCCATTTCCACCACTCCTCATCCATTTCCATAATCCCCCAAACCTCACCTTAGACCTTGTGCTACAACAACGAGGAAGATAAGAGGGCCTAAACGTTCATACAATTCAAGTGTGAGTTGTTGGAATGTTTAGGTGTTTCTTTGATTTCAAAGTTTAAATTCAATTCTCTTTGTTTTGTACGTATGAGGAATGGAAGAGAAGAGTGCCTAAACGTTCATACAATTCAAGTTTGAGTTGTTGGAATGTTTAGGTGTTTCTTTGATTTCAAAGTTATGAGGAACTAAACCCCCTTTAGCTAGGGGGTGATTCGAAACTATGTTTATACTTGCAATATGAATTGATTACCTTTCGTTGGAATTTCATAAGTTTTGAATTCAATTTGTTTAACCGTTTGATTGATAACTTATTTATGAATGTTTATTAAGAATGCGCGCTTAATTTTCATGCATAAATATGACGCTAGAATATAAGTGAATTTCACCTAATCGTTATGAACTTATATTCACAAGTAGTGGAGGTTGCTTATAAACAATCGTGTTAAACGAATTCTTGGCATAAGTTTCATGCGTATTCCATAGTAACGAATGCCTTGTCAATACTTATAGTTTTCATAATGCTTAATGATCTTTGATTGTATCTTTATTGTGCTGTTCACGTAAAGGACTTTTGGAGAATGTGGTGAATTGCGTTATGCTAACCCATCCAATTCATTAACTTAAGGAAAACTTGACGGTTAATTTAAGCGGACCTAATTAACCCGGGGCGTTGAGTTTCATAATTTATCGAAAGACCAACTGAGAATCAATCTTGTATGCAAGTGTAACATGTGTGGAGAAGAACCCCTTGGCTATTCCATCATCCATATTTTCATCTCATTCATATTTACGTTCTGCCTTTAATTACAATTTGTCCATTTAATTTAATCTCGTCAAATCAAACCCCCCCCCTTTACTTTCTTGTTCTTTAGTGCTTAGAATCTGTTTAGTTTATGTTTTAAAGTATTTTTGAATTCTTTGAGTCTAGTATAGTGTTTTAAACTTTATTTTACGTTTTTTTGAGTCAATTCCAAGTGATTAACAATCCCTCCTAATCCCCGGTCCAGAACGATCCCTACTTATACTTATACTACAATTGACAAAAAGAGGGTTTAATTTGTGTGCGTATAAAGCTCGCATCAGCCACCATCTCGCCAATTTTATCCTTAGGTACGGCCAGATTGGGTGCTTGTAGGGCAATGGCGTGCTTCTTGTGCTTCCCTCCAATTCCTTCCTCGATGGTGGTTCTAGATGCATCCTTCTTGATAGGTGTTGAACGTTCCTGCCCTATATTTTTAATTGTACCAATGGCAAAACAAGAACGAACATCATTAGGATTCTCAATGGATTCAGAAACTTTAAAGTTAATCGTATCACCACCAAACTCCATAGTTAAGGCTCCCTTGGCCACGTCAATCTTGGTGTGGGCTGTTTTCATGAAAGGTCGTCCAAGTAAGAGTGGCGATGGTGGAGAGTGGGTTGAATCCTCCATGTCAAGCACATAGAAATCTGCAGGAAAAATCAAGTGGTCTACCTGCACCAAAACATCTTCCAAAACTCCTCTTGGGTATGCATTAGATCGATCGGCTAATTGAATAATAACACCATCATTTTTAAGCTCTCCTAGATTCATAGATGCATAAACAGAGTATGACATGACATTAATTGATGCACCTAAATCTAGCATAGCATGCTCGAACCTTGTATTACCAATTACACAAGGGATAGTGAAACTACCTGGATCTTTGCATTTAGGTGGCAGCTTTCTTTGCAACATTGCAGAGACATTCTCACTTACATGTACCACCTCCTTCTCCCGAATCCGTTTCCTTGTTGTACAAATCTTTCTTAAAAACTTAGCATACTTCGGAATTTGCTTTATTGCATCAAGGAGCCGGATATTGACATGCACCTTCCTAAACGTCTCCAGGATGTCTTTTTCATCCTCCTCCTTCTTTGTTTGCAAAAATCTGTGAGGAAAAGGAACATTGGGTGGAACGGGGTTAGAATTAATCAAATTTGAACCCAACTTACCTTTGGTGGCCGAATGAGATGCATTGGATGAAGTAGTGTCCTTAGGTGCTTGCGGCAAAGGGGATTGTGTCCTTGCCGTGGGCTTGTTTGCAGCCTCATCTTCATGATGCAACGTCTCGTCTTCATTAGGACTTGTTTTGGATGGTGTGGATGTAGTGCCAACTTCTTTTCCACTCCTCAAGGTGATTGCGTTGGCCGTTTCGAACCCTCCCTTTGGATTGACAATGGTTGAGCTTGGGAGCTTGCCTTGGTCTCGGAATTGTCCCACTTAAATGGCTTGTTCTCGTACATTTACGTTATGTTTCTTTAGTTATTTTAGTACTTTAAGCTATTTTCGTGTGTTTGTAGGTCCAAAGGGCTAAAGGAGCAAAAAGATGCATTTTGGAGACTTTTGGAGCACTTTTGGGCTAAGGACGGATAGCTTATGCTTGAAGCCAAAGTGTTGGACGAAATTGAAGACCTAATTGGAGCCAAAGTGTTGGAACCTTGTTCTCTTTAGTTTTAG
Organism: Pyrus communis; assembly: GCF_963583255.1. Lineage (NCBI taxonomy): Eukaryota > Viridiplantae > Streptophyta > Magnoliopsida > Rosales > Rosaceae > Pyrus > Pyrus communis. The sequence goes on from NC_084811.1 coordinate 14,335,708, forward strand.
GACATTTAAACCTTTCCTAATCCCAATCATGCCATGCATAACACACATCCATTCTAACACATTTTCATTGCACATGCATTTCCTTCATTAGTTAACCCACATGCACTTATCACTTATCATCACCACATATCATATCACTTAATCACTTATCACTTATCATCACCACTTAACCACTTATCATATCATAACCACATATCATATCACTTATCACTTATCACTTAACATATCATCCACCTACTTCACCTAGAACATCCACTTCACCTACAACATCCACCTACTTCACCTACAACATCCACTTCACCTACAACATCCACCTACTTCACCTACAACATCCACCTACTTCACCTACAACCTCCACTTACTTCACCAACCTCACACACTTACTTCACCTACAAATGACATAGCCATATGTTCCCTCCACTACTCCTATAAATACCCTTGCATTCATTCATTCATAAACATCTCATTTCATACACAACACACCACAAACACATCCCTTTCTCTCTTAGCCGTGAGTCTCCCTTAGAATCCAAAAACCATCTTTCCATTTCCATCACTCCTCACTCCATTCCACACTTCCATTCCCCCAAACCAACTATCCTTAGACCTTATGCTACAATAAAGAGGAAGAGAAGAGGGCCTAAACGTTCATACAATTCAAGTTTGAGTTGTTGGAATGTTTAGGTGTTTCTTTGATTTCAATGTTTAATTTTAATTCTCTTTGTTTTGTATGAGGAACTAAACCCCCCCTTAGCTAGGGGGTGATTCGAAATATATGTTTATGCTTGCATTTTGATTTGATTAATTCTAATTGCGTTTCATAAGTTGTGGTTCAATTTGTTTAACCGTTTGATTGATAACTTATTTATGAATGTTTATTAAGAATGCGCGCTTAATTTTCATGCATCAATATGACGCTAGAATATAAGTGAGTTTCACCTAATAGTTACGAACTTATATTCACAAGTAGTGGAGGTTGCTTATAAACAATCGCGTTAAATGAATTCTTGGCACGAGTTTCATGCTCATCATAGTAACGAATGCCTCGTCAACACTTACAGTTTTCATAATGCTTAATGATCTTTGATTGTATCTTTATTGTGCTGTTCACGTAAAGGACTTTTGGAGAATGTTGTGAATTGCTTAATGATCTTTGATTGTATCTTTATTGTGCTGTTCACGTAAATGACCCCCTTAGCTATTCTATCATCCATTCATTCCATTTCATCAATTTCATATTTACATTCTGTTTTAATTTGTTCATTTAATTTAATTTCGTATAAACTTAAATCCCCCTTTACTTTAATGTCAATTTAGTTAGAAATCATTTTAGTTTGTGTTTTTTAAAAGCATTTTGAGTTCTTGGTTTGTTTTAGAGTTTTAAAGTTTAGTTTTACATTCTTTGAGTCTAATTTAGTGTTTTATATTGCGTTTTTACGTTTTTGAGTCAAATCCAAGTGATTAACAATCCCTCCTAATCCCCGGTCCAGAACGATCCCTACTTATACTTATACTACAATTTGACGAAAAGAGGGTTTAATTTGTGTGCGTATAAATCACGCATCAAATTTTGGCGCCGTTGCCGGGGATTAGAAAATTTGCTAATCCCTTGGATTATTTGTTTCTGTATTGTCTTTTAGATTTAGTTTGTTTTATTTGTGTTTTGTTTGTTAAGAACAACATGGCACTTGATAACGCTTCTCTTTTGTCACAGCTCATGGAAAGGTCCCAAATGCAAAGAGTTGATATATTTAATCTTCAATCAAGGAATAACGTGTTTTCCAATACTTACAATTCGGATTGGAGTGATCATTCAAACTTTATGTGGTGGGAACCTCAAAATGCTCAACAAGGAGGATATTGGCAGCCACCACAACCTCATATTCAATATGCCCAACCAAATTTAAGTTCGTCAATAGATTATAATCAAAAGCTTAACGAATTAATTTGTTTGGTGCAGGGCTCACAAAATCAAGACAATGAGGCTCGACAAGAAGACAAAAGGTTGGATCACTTGGAAAAGCAAATTGGGCAGATAGCGGAGTTCGTAGGACAATTTTGCGACCAAGGCAAACTCCCTAGTTCAACCATTGTAAATCCGAAGGGAGGATTTGAAGCACCTTTGCCGGAAGCACTTATTGCTCCTACGCCATCTAATTCAAGTAAGGTTGTTCCAATTAGTTCTAACCCCATTCCACCTAATATCCCTATTCCTTGCAGGTTCATGAATTCCAAGGAAGAAGAAAGTGAAAAAGACATCTTGGAAGACCTTCCAAAGGTGCAAAGTAGGGAATTTCATGAATTCATCAAAGGGGATATACTTGAGACAACAATGCCCAAAGAAGTTGAATTTGATGACATTGGACAAGTCATAACCATCACATGCAATCTGGCCAAGTCCAATATCCCTGAAACTTTCAAAGGAGTGGTGTTTGTCATTGAGTTCTTGTCAGACAAAACAAGTAAGTCATTTTTTTCAAATTCCATTACATTTTATACTAACTTGTTGTTTTTTATGAATCAGGCACCTACATTAGAATTCAAACCAATGCCGGTTCACTTCAAGTATCACCTTCCATTCAAGGACCAATTCCATGCCGTTTGATTTTATTTATGTTAATAAAAAAAAAAAAAAAAAAAAAAAAAAAAAAAGAGAAAGAAAGATACTAAACATGGAGAAAGGTGGAGCTTCACAAAGGTTGTTTGCGTGAAGCCCCACTACGAGGCGCAGAAGCGGAAGGCATAGAAGCGGGAGGCATAGAAGTGGGAGGCATCGGAGCGGAAGCCATCGGAGCGGGAGGCATCGGAGCTAGAGCATTCCAGGCCTCAATACTTGGCCAAGCGCTGGATGACCCAGGAAAAAGGTGCCTCTGGAGATAAGACGCAAGCCTTTGACGGTCACTGTGAATTCGACCCTCAGATTCTTGCAGCTCATCAAGCTTCCTCTTCATCCCCGACGAATAGTTATTTGCAAGCACATGCAAACTTCTATTCTCGTACTTAAGCTGCTGGATCTCTTGCTTAAGTCTTTCCACCTCTGCCATCAACGATTCCACTTGGCGGGACCGAGCAAGCAGGCGTTGGCCCATGTTGGACACAGAACTCGCACACTGAACACTAAGTGCGAGGGACTCTTGAACGGCCAACTCATCGGACCGTCCTGACTGCAGCCTACTATCTTTTGGAGTGAGGAGGTTTTTAGCTACTATTGTAGCTGTTGTGGCGTCCTGCATCACAGAGTCTTCACCTGAAAGAGGACCGTTAGAAGATAAAAAAGAAGGGCGCCATACATTACCTTGACGGAGCGCAACCGGATCGCTGCTGAGACTCAAATCTAAGCTAAGGTTCGATGAGTTTGCCATTTTTTTCAAAAGTGTTCAAAGAGAAGGGGTGGATGGAGTTAAAATTTCACAAAGGGCCGGAGTCGAGTTTCAGGAATGGGAAATCTTCAGAGTGTGTGTGTTGGGGTGATTGATAGCTCTATAAAAAGCCAAGACGACGCGTCCACCGATTCAAAGAGCCGGATTTTCCGGCGTAATTTAGGCGACGCTCCCTCGGCTTTTCAGAAAACGCGTTCAACTTTGTCAAAAGATTTCTGACAAAGCTGAAAACACGTGGAGGCCATCATCGTATCTACACATCTTTAGCCGACAAGCGCAAAGTTCGGCGACGCTTTCTCTACTTTTCAGAAGACGCGTGCAGCTTTGTCAAAAGGAGCCGCATCTGCACTACCACGTGTCGTTCAAAAAGCAAAGGGGCGTCGTTCAGAAATCGAAGGGGCGCCTGCTCAGAAATCGAAGAGGCGTATTCAAAGATCGAAGAGGCGCCACTATTTCAAAGAGCCGGATTTGCGGGATCAAAACGTTTGTCGACAAGGGTAAAAAGTACCACCACTTGATATTATCTCTATATATGTCGACCTTCGTCTTTTATGGCAGGGCAAACCTGAAGAAAATGCCCAACTCTCTCTCACCTCTGAGGGTGCACTCCCAGCAAAGGCTTTCAAAATACTCAATTCTTTCTTCTTCCCCAAAGATGATACCAGATGCCTGGAGTACATATGTCCCAGGAGGAAACGGCGGATTGAAGCATGTGCTGATTCATTCACCGCTTCTTCAAAGCAAAGGTATCTCATATCATCAAGGTCAAAAGCAAAAGTATCTCATATCATGCTCTTTCCCTGTCTTTTTCTTTGTCCTTGTTCTTACTTGCATGGCAAAGTAAAAGAAGCAATCAGCCGGCACTTGGAGTCAGTCTTCCGATCTGGAGCCAACTGCCTGGAATCTATTCCTGATTGCTTACCTAGCGTTGCTCTCAAGTAGTCATCTTCAACGGTTGTTACACTTCCAGAGAAGGGACCACTCCTGCAAAGATTGAACAAAGAAACAGATAACAGGAGGAAGCTCAGACCTTCGGGGGAAACCAAAAGAACCATCCTGCTGCCCAGTTCAAGAAGTAGCACAAAGGAAAATCAACGATGGGCAGAAACCAGTTCAAGAGTAAGCCTGTGGAATCACAAAGATCAAAGCCTCAATGCAATCACCAAGGAGAAGAGGGAATTTACACTCCATAACCAGATTTGCGTCCCTAAACTCTTCTCTTTGTTAATTACATTCTGCCATGTTTAGTATGTTTAAATGTTTTTTGTGTGTTTACTTATGTTTTGTGTGAATCTATGCTTAAAACATTGAGGACAATGTTTGATTTAAGTGTGGGGGGGTAACTAAAGTGTTTTGATGCAAATTCGTAGGGTTTTATCCACCATAACTTCTAATGTTGTTCCTTGCTATTTTAAGGTGTTTTTAAGTTGTTTTAGAGTGTTTTAGTGTGTTTTGTTTTATAATTCGAAAATCCCATAAAAATTTGAAAAATTGTTTTGAAAAACCCAAAAAGAGTTGTTTTAAAGTTGTTTTTGTGTGTGTGTTTGTGTCTTAGGGTACCTTCCAACACAATGATAAGGATTTGGTTTATAATTGCATGACGGTTAGAAAGAGTTATAAACATAGAGAAAAGTTTGATTTACTCTTGGTATATGCTTGGTTATGGTTATAATGTATGACTTCACATGCAATCATAAAAGAAAAAAAAATTCGTTTTTGTAACATGCTTGAAGGAAGGAACTCAAACAAACGCTACAACCCTGAGAGACTTGAGCCTATAACGTTCTTTGGAGAGTATAATCTGTGATTTCTTGTTTTCTAAAGTCGTTGCAAGATCTCATTATTCTTTGCTTGGTTACTACCTAGAAGGCGTTTTATCATATAGTTCCAAATGCTAGAACTCATGCCCATTTCATTCAAAGCATGTTATTGATTTGCATAACACCTATTCAAGAAGAAGTTGTGTAGTGACCACCACCATAGCCAAATAGCCTTACTTTCCATACTTCGTATATGTTGTAAGTTTTAACCCCGTTGAGCCTTGTTTAGCCTTTATTCTTTGTTTACCCACATTTTCCTCACCTAGCCTAGTTTAGGACAATCCCCACCCTTGTTCTTAAAAGATAGTGAGCATGACTTAATTGAATTCCTTTTGAGTTACATTATGAAAGAAAATAAGTGTGGGGGAGAGAATGTTTAAGTGTTTATGTTTTGAGATTCAAAAGAAAAGAAAAAGAAAAGAAAAAAAAAAAAAAAAAAAGAGAAAAGAAAGAAAGAAAGAAAAAAAGAGCTTAAAAAAAAAATGAAAATAAGTGAAAATGAACTCACGAGCGTTGATGGTTGAAGAAAGGGTCCAAAAAAAGATGAATATGGCCCTAAGTTCTGTGTAATTCCCCCTTGAGTGATCAAAGTTGACTTCTGCATTCTAAAGGAAATTCTAAGTGCCTAATTCAATACTTTGCTCACTATTGCTTGAAGAACGTTTGTTATCCTTACCTTTCATTTTTAGCCAATTACCCCAAGCCCCGTTACAACCCTTGACTTCTATATTGAGTGTTATGTATTTCAATTGTGGAGTTTGAACTTGGTATGAGCTTATGGTGTCACTGGTTCTCGCGTCTAAGTAGTAGCATTCCATTCATGAGATCATATCTAAACATGCTTATTAACTCCAGAAAATGCTTTCCTTATTATAACATATGTGAGTGTTCGTCTACATGTTTACATCAATCTTCTCACATATACCTAGTGTAGGGTGTGTAGTCAGAAAATCTGTGTGAAAAACGAGAGTACATCTAGTAAGAAATTGAGGGAATTCTCTAAGGCATGTTACTACATTCAAAACAAGGTTTTAAATGCTTAATTGTGAACTAGTATGTGGTGACTATGATTAAGAATGTACTTAAGTGTAAAGATGGCTCAAATCTGTGAGAATAATGCTTTTTAACTTGTCATGTGCATTGGAAGTCCCTGATACGATTGTTGGAAGGTGTAGGTTGTGTTTTGTTCTTTTTGTTTTGTTTTTCTGTTTTGCTCGAGGACTAGCAAAAGCTAAGTGTGGGGGTATTTGATAGGAGCATATTTATGCGACTTAAATGGCTTGTTCTCGTACATTTACGTTATGTTTCTTTAGTTATTTTAGTACTTTAAGCTATTTTCGTGTGTTTGTAGGTCCAAAGGGCTAAAGGAGCAAAAAGATGCATTTTGGAGACTTTTGGAGCACTTTTGGGCTAAGGACGGATAGCTTATGCTTGAAGCCAAAGTGTTGGACGAAATTGAAGACCTAATTGGAGCCAAAGTGTTGGAACCTTGTTCTCTTTAGTTTTAGGACATTTAAACCTTTCCTAATCCCAATCATGCCATGCATAACACACATCCATTCTAACACATTGTCATTGCACATGCATTTCCTTCATTAGTTAACCCACATGCACTTATCACTTATCATCACCACATATCATATCACTTAATCACTTATCACTTATCATCACCACTTAACCACTTATCATATCATAACCACATATCATATCACTTATCACTTATCACTTAACATATCATCCACCTACTTCACCTAGAACATCCACTTCACCTACAACATCCACCTACTTCACCTACAACATCCACTTCACCTACAACATCCACCTACTTCACCTACAACATCCACCTACTTCACCTACAACCTCCACTTACTTCACCAACCTCACACACTTACTTCACCTACAAATGACATAGCCATATGTTCCCTCCACTACTCCTATAAATACCCTTGCATTCATTCATTCATAAACATCTCATTTCATACACAACACACCACAAACACATCCCTTTCTCTCTTAGCCGTGAGTCTCCCTTAGAATCCAAAAACCATCTTTCCATTTCCATCACTCCTCACTCCATTCCACACTTCCATTCCCCCAAACCAACTATCCTTAGACCTTATGCTACAATAAAGAGGAAGAGAAGAGGGCCTAAACGTTCATACAATTCAAGTTTGAGTTGTTGGAATGTTTAGGTGTTTCTTTGATTTCAATGTTTAATTTTAATTCTCTTTGTTTTGTATGAGGAACTAAACCCCCCCTTAGCTAGGGGGTGATTCGAAATATATGTTTATGCTTGCATTTTGATTTGATTAATTCTAATTGCGTTTCATAAGTTGTGGTTCAATTTGTTTAACCGTTTGATTGATAACTTATTTATGAATGTTTATTAAGAATGCGCGCTTAATTTTCATGCATCAATATGACGCTAGAATATAAGTGAGTTTCACCTAATAGTTACGAACTTATATTCACAAGTAGTGGAGGTTGCTTATAAACAATCGCGTTAAATGAATTCTTGGCACGAGTTTCATGCTCATCATAGTAACGAATGCCTCGTCAACACTTACAGTTTTCATAATGCTTAATGATCTTTGATTGTATCTTTATTGTGCTGTTCACGTAAAGGACTTTTGGAGAATGTTGTGAATTGCGTTGCGCTAACCCATCCAATTCATTAACTTAAGGAAAACTTGACGGTTAATTTAAGCGGACCTAATTAACCCGGGGTGATGAGTTTCATAATTTATTGAAATGCAATTGGAAATCTTTTTATTATGCAAGTGTAACATATGTGGAGATGACCCCCTTAGCTATTCTATCATCCATTCATTCCATTTCATCAATTTCATATTTACATTCTGTTTTAATTTGTTCATTTAATTTAATTTCGTATAAACTTAAATCCCCCTTTACTTTAATGTCAATTTAGTTAGAAATCATTTTAGTTTGTGTTTTTTAAAAGCATTTTGAGTTCTTGGTTTGTTTTAGAGTTTTAAAGTTTAGTTTTACATTCTTTGAGTCTAATTTAGTGTTTTATATTGCGTTTTTACGTTTTTGAGTCAAATCCAAGTGATTAACAATCCCTCCTAATCCCCGGTCCAGAACGATCCCTACTTATACTTATACTACAATTTGACGAAAAGAGGGTTTAATTTGTGTGCGTATAAATCACGCATCACTTGTTTTCTGCCATAAATTGACCAAAGGAGTTCACCCTAAGTCGTGCTTTACTATCCTTTAAGAACAAAGGTATGGAAAGTCCTAATCTAGGCTAGGTGAGGATAATGTGGCTAACAACGAAAATAGGCTTTTAAAAAGGCTCAAGAGGGTTAATCCTACAATACATATGAAAAGGAATAGGCTTTTTGGCTCTGGCTTGACTAACAACTTCATCTTATTGTATGTTATGCAATCAATACCATGCTTTGAATGAAATGGGCATGAGTTCTAGTATTTGGAACTATAATGAAATGCATTCTAAGTAGCAACCAAGCGAAGAATGATGAGATCATGCAACGACTTTAGAAAACAAGAAATCACAGATTATACTCTCCAAAGAACGTTATAGGCTCAAGTCTCTCAGGGTTGTAGCGTTAGTTTGAGTTTCTTCCTTCAAGCATGTTACAAAAACTGATTTTTTTTCCTTTATGATTACATGTGAATTCATAAGCTATAACCATAACCAAGCATAAACCAAAGCACAAATCACTTCCAGCCATGTTTACAATATTCTTTAATAGTCATGCAATTAAAAACCAAATCCTCATCATTGTGTTGGAAGGTGACCTAAGACACAAACAAACACACAAAAACAACTTAAAAACAACTCTTTTTGGGTTTTTCAAAACTATTTTGTAATTTTTTTGTAAATTTTTCGGATTTTCTGATCAAAAGACATAAAAACACTCCAAAACACTCTAAAAACACTTAAAAACAGTGTGAAACAACATTATAAGTGATAGGTGATAAAATCCCACGAAAATCATGTAAAATCATGCAAAAGCAATTTGTTTACCCCCCCCACACTTAAATCAAACATTGTCCTCAATGTTTCACACAAAGACTCACATCCAAACAAACAATATAAACTAACTAACATGACAAAAGTAAAAATAATAAAGAGATAGAGATTGAGGAACGCAAATCTGATTTTGTAGCTTGAATTGGTGAATTGCCCACTTCCTCTCTCGTTGAATGCATGGGTTGCCTCCCAAGAAGCGCTTGCTTTAACGTCGTGCAGCCGGACGAACGTTCTTCTTATCCTCACTTGGAGCCCACGGCATGGAGTGGAATGTCCTCCACAACTTGCCCTTCAACACTTTCGTAATATGGCTCTATGAATGGGAGGGGATAGTGATCCTCCCTAATGGTGGTATTTTGGTTCCGGAAGTCCATGTAAATGCTCCCACCACCTTGAAATCGATTTGGAACCTGCACCAAAGAAGGTAACAACCGATTAGTTGAAATGGGAATTGGAATTGGGATTGGAGACTTACTAGGATGTTGTGGCAATGCCCCTAGGGCAGCCACTGATAGGAGCATATTCATGCGACTTAAATGGCTTGTTCTCGTGCATTTACGTTATGTTTCTTTAGTTATTTTAGTACTTTAAGCTATTTTCGTGTGTTTATAGGTCCAAAGGGCTAAAGGAGCAAAAAGATGCATTTTGGAGACTTTTGGAGCACTTTTGGGCTAAGGATGGATAGCTTATGCTTGGAGCCAAAGTGTTGGACGAAATTGAAGACCTAATTGAAGACCAAAGTGTTGGAACCTTGTTCTCTTTAGTTTTAGGACATTTAAAACCTTTCCTAATCCCAATCATGCCATGCATAACACACATCCATTCTAACACATTGTCATTGCACATGCATTTCCTTCATTAGTTAATTCACATGCTCCATACTTATCATCACCACTCATTACTTATCACATATCATCACCACTTATCACTTATCATTCACCACTTATCATATCATACATTCATTTATCACTTATCATAATCATTCACTTATCACTTAACATATCATACACTTATCACTTATCACTCATAATCATCTACAACATCCACCTACTTCACCTACAACCTCCACCTACTTCACCTACAACATCCACCTAATTCACCTACAACATCCACCTACTTCACCTACAAATGACATAGCCATATGTTCCCTCCACTACTCCTATAAATACCCTTGCATTCATTCATTCATGAATATCTCATTCCATACAAAACACATAACACAAACACTTCCCCTTAGAATCCAAAACCGTGAGTCCCCCATCCACTTCTCCTCCATTGCTTCCATTTCCACCACTCCTCATCCATTTCCATAATCCCCCAAACCTCACCTTAGACCTTGTGCTACAACAACGAGGAAGATAAGAGGGCCTAAACGTTCATACAATTCAAGTGTGAGTTGTTGGAATGTTTAGGTGTTTCTTTGATTTCAAAGTTTAAATTCAATTCTCTTTGTTTTGTACGTATGAGGAATGGAAGAGAAGAGTGCCTAAACGTTCATACAATTCAAGTTTGAGTTGTTGGAATGTTTAGGTGTTTCTTTGATTTCAAAGTTATGAGGAACTAAACCCCCTTTAGCTAGGGGGTGATTCGAAACTATGTTTATACTTGCAATATGAATTGATTACCTTTCGTTGGAATTTCATAAGTTTTGAATTCAATTTGTTTAACCGTTTGATTGATAACTTATTTATGAATGTTTATTAAGAATGCGCGCTTAATTTTCATGCATAAATATGACGCTAGAATATAAGTGAATTTCACCTAATCGTTATGAACTTATATTCACAAGTAGTGGAGGTTGCTTATAAACAATCGTGTTAAACGAATTCTTGGCATAAGTTTCATGCGTATTCCATAGTAACGAATGCCTTGTCAATACTTATAGTTTTCATAATGCTTAATGATCTTTGATTGTATCTTTATTGTGCTGTTCACGTAAAGGACTTTTGGAGAATGTGGTGAATTGCGTTATGCTAACCCATCCAATTCATTAACTTAAGGAAAACTTGACGGTTAATTTAAGCGGACCTAATTAACCCGGGGCGTTGAGTTTCATAATTTATCGAAAGACCAACTGAGAATCAATCTTGTATGCAAGTGTAACATGTGTGGAGAAGAACCCCTTGGCTATTCCATCATCCATATTTTCATCTCATTCATATTTACGTTCTGCCTTTAATTACAATTTGTCCATTTAATTTAATCTCGTCAAATCAAACCCCCCCCTTTACTTTCTTGTTCTTTAGTGCTTAGAATCTGTTTAGTTTATGTTTTAAAGTATTTTTGAATTCTTTGAGTCTAGTATAGTGTTTTAAACTTTATTTTACGTTTTTTTGAGTCAATTCCAAGTGATTAACAATCCCTCCTAATCCCCGGTCCAGAACGATCCCTACTTATACTTATACTACAATTGACAAAAAGAGGGTTTAATTTGTGTGCGTATAAAGCTCGCATCAGCCACCATCTCGCCAATTTTATCCTTAGGTACGGCCAGATTGGGTGCTTGTAGGGCAATGGCGTGCTTCTTGTGCTTCCCTCCAATTCCTTCCTCGATGGTGGTTCTAGATGCATCCTTCTTATAGGTGTTGAACGTTCCTGCCCTATATTTTTAATTGTACCAATGGCAAAACAAGAACGAACATCATTAGGATTCTCAATGGATTCAGAAACTTTAAAGTTAATCGTATCACCACCAAACTCCATAGTTAAGGCTCCCTTGGCCACGTCAATCTTGGTGTGGGCTGTTTTCATGAAAGGTCGTCCAAGTAAGAGTGGCGATGGTGGAGAGTGGGTTGAATCCTCCATGTCAAGCACATAGAAATCTGCAGGAAAAATCAAGTGGTCTACCTGCACCAAAACATCTTCCAAAACTCCTCTTGGGTATGCATTAGATCGATCGGCTAATTGAATAATAACACCATCATTTTTAAGCTCTCCTAGATTCATAGATGCATAAACAGAGTATGACATGACATTAATTGATGCACCTAAATCTAGCATAGCATGCTCGAACCTTGTATTACCAATTACACAAGGGATAGTGAAACTACCTGGATCTTTGCATTTAGGTGGCAGCTTTCTTTGCAACATTGCAGAGACATTCTCACTTACATGTACCACCTCCTTCTCCCGAATCCGTTTCCTTGTTGTACAAATCTTTCTTAAAAACTTAGCATACTTCGGAATTTGCTTTATTGCATCAAGGAGCCGGATATTGACATGCACCTTCCTAAACGTCTCCAGGATGTCTTTTTCATCCTCCTCCTTCTTTGTTTGCAAAAATCTGTGAGGAAAAGGAACATTGGGTGGAACGGGGTTAGAATTAATCAAATTTGAACCCAACTTACCTTTGGTGGCCGAATGAGATGCATTGGATGAAGTAGTGTCCTTAGGTGCTTGCGGCAAAGGGGATTGTGTCCTTGCCGTGGGCTTGTTTGCAGCCTCATCTTCATGATGCAACGTCTCGTCTTCATTAGGACTTGTTTTGGATGGTGTGGATGTAGTGCCAACTTCTTTTCCACTCCTCAAGGTGATTGCGTTGGCCGTTTCGAACCCTCCCTTTGGATTGACAATGGTTGAGCTTGGGAGCTTGCCTTGGTCTCGGAATTGTCCCACAAACTCCGCAATCTGCCCTATTTGCTTCTCTAAGTGGTCCATCCTTTTGTCTTGGTTTTTGTATTGCCTTTTCATGCGACTTAAATGGCTTGTTCTCGTGCATTTACGTTATGTTTCTTTAGTTATTTTAGTACTTTAAGCTATTTTCGTGTGTTTATAGGTCCAAAGGGCTAAAGGAGCAAAACGATGCATTTTGGAGACTTTTGGAGCACTTTTGGGCTAAGGATGGATAGCTTATGCTTGGAGCCAAAGTGTTGGACGAAATTGAAGACCTAATTGAAGACCAAAGTGTTGGAACCTTGTTCTCTTTAGTTTTAGGACATTTAAAACCTTTCCTAATCCCAATCATGCCATGCATAACACACATCCATTCTAACACATTGTCATTGCACATGCATTTCCTTCATTAGTTAATTCACATGCTCCATACTTATCATCACCACTCATTACTTATCACATATCATCACCACTTATCACTTATCATTCACCACTTATCATATCATACATTCATTTATCACTTATCATAATCATTCACTTATCACTTAACATATCATACACTTATCACTTATCACTCATAATCATCTACAACATCCACCTACTTCACCTACAACCTCCACCTACTTCACCTACAACATCCACCTAATTCACCTACAACATCCACCTACTTCACCTACAAATGACATAGCCATATGTTCCCTCCACTACTCCTATAAATACCCTTGCATTCATTCATTCATGTACATCTCTCCATTTCTCACACCACAACACAAACACACACCATCTTCACATCCTGAAATTCCTTTCCTTGCCGTGGGTTTCTTTCCATTTTCTATCTTTCCTCATCCATTTCCATAAGTCCCCAATCCATTCAACACACCAACAACATCCCTTAGACCTTGTGCCATAATAACGAAGAAGAGAAGAGTGCCTAAACGTTCATACAATTCAAGTTTGAGTTGTTGGAATGTTTAGGTGTTTCTTTGATTTCAATGTTTAAATTCAATTTTCTTTGTTTTGTAATGGAAGAGAAGAGTGCCTAAACGTTCATACAATTCAAGTTTGAGTTGTTGGAATGTTTAGGTGTTTCTTTGATTTCAAAGTTATGAGGAACTAAACCCCCTTTAGCTAGGGGGTGATTTGAAACTATGTTTATATTTGCAATATGAATTGATTAACTTTCGTTGGAATTTCATAAGTTGTGGATTCAATTTGTTTAACCGTTTGATTGATAACTTATTTATGAATGTTTATTAAGAATGCGCGCTTAATTTTCATGCATAAATATGACGCTAGAATATAAGTGAATTTCACCTAATCGTTATGAACTTATATTCACAAGTAGTGGAGGTTGCTTATAAACAATCGCGTTAAACGAATTCTTGGCATAAGTTTCATGCATATTCCATAGTAACGAATGCCTCGTCGATGTTTATGATTTCCGTTGAACTTAATGATCTTTGTTGAATGTCTCTATCATGCGTATTCCATAGTTAGGGACTTTGATTAAGAATAATTTGGTTGTAATGCGTATTCCATTCAATCCAACGAATCTAGGGAAATCTGAAAGTTAATTTAAGCGGACCTAATTAACTTGGAGCATTGAGTTTCATAATTTATCGAAAGACCAACTGAGAATCAATATTGTATGCAAGTGTAACATGTGTGGAGAAGAACCCCTTAGCTATTCCATCATCCATATTTTCATCACATTCATATTTACATTTTGCCTTTAATTACAATTTGTCCATTTAATTTAATCTCGTCCAAACACAATCCCCCCTTTACTTTATTGTTCAATTTAATTAGAAATCAATTTAGTTTATGTTTTAAAGTATTTTTGAATTCTTTGAGTCTAGTATAGTGTTTTAAACTTTATTTTACGTTTTTTTGAGTCAATTCCAAGTGATTAACAATCCCTCCTAATCCCCGGTCCAGAACGATCCCTACTTATACTTATACTACAATTGACAAAAAGAGGGTTTAATTTGTGTGCGTATAAAGCTCGCATCAGCCACCATCTCGCCAATTTTATCCTTAGGTACGGCCAGATTGGGTGCTTGTAGGGCAATGGCGTGCTTCTTGTGCTTCCCTCCAATTCCTTCCTCGATGGTGGTTCTAGATGCATCCTTCTTGATAGGTGTTGAACGTTCCTGCCCTATATTTTTAATTGTACCAATGGCAAAACAAGAACGAACATCATTAGGATTCTCAATGGATTCAGAAACTTTAAAGTTAATCGTATGACCACCAAACTCCATAGTTAAGGCTCCCTTGGCCACGTCAATCTTGGTGTGGGCTGTTTTCATGAAAGGTCGTCCAAGTAAGAGTGGCGATGGTGGAGAGTGGGTTGAATCCTCCATGTCAAGCACATAGAAATCTGCAGGAAAAATCAAGTGGTCTACCTGCACCAAAACATCTTCCAAAACTCCTCTTGGGTATGCATTAGATCGATCGGCTAATTGAATAATAACACCATCATTTTTAAGCTCTCCTAGATTCATAGATGCATAAACAGAGTATGGCATGACATTAATTGATGCACCTAAATCTAGCATAGCATGCTCGAACCTTGTATTACCAATTACACAAGGGATAGTGAAACTACCTGGATCTTTGCATTTAGGTGGCAGCTTTCTTTGCAACATTGCAGAGACATTCTCACTTACATGTACCACCTCCTTCTCCCGAATCCGTTTCCTTGTTGTACAAATCTTTCTTAAAAACTTAGCATACTTCGGAATTTGCTTTATTGCATCAAGGAGCCGGATATTGACATGCACCTTCCTAAACGTCTCCAGGATGTCTTTTTCATCCTCCTCCTTCTTTGTTTGCAAAAATCTGTGAGGAAAGGGAACATTGGGTGGAACGGGGTTAGAATTAATCAAATTTGAACCCAACTTACCTTTGGTGGCCGAATGAGATGCATTGGATGAAGTAGTGTCCTTAGGTGCTTGCGGCAAAGGGGATTGTGTCCTTGCCGTGGGCTTGTTTGCAGCCTCATCTTCATGATGCAACGTCTCGTCTTCATTAGGACTTGTTTTGGATGGTGTGGATGTAGTGCCAACTTCTTTTCCACTCCTCAAGGTGATTGCGTTGGCCGTTTCGAACCCTCCCTTTGGATTGACAATGGTTGAGCTTGGGAGCTTGCCTTGGTCTCGGAATTGTCCCACAAACTCCGCAATCTGCCCTATTTGCTTCTCTAAGTGGTCCATCCTTTTGTCTTGGTTTTTGTATTGCCTTTTCATGGTTTTGCAATACCTTTTCTTGGTTTTGCAATACTTTGTTTTGATTTTCTTGCCCCTAAGACAAACTAGTAAGTAACTTAAGAATCATAGCATTATCTAAAGACGTACCTTGATGGTTTTGGGCGAATTGGGGTTGGGTTTGGTCTTGGCCGTGGGTGTTAGTGTAAAACCCCGGGGGTTGCTGCCTAAAGCCTCCTTGTTGGTAAGGTTGTTGAGGCTCCCTCCACTTGAAGTTTGGATGGTCTCTCCAACCCGGATTGTATGTATTGGAATATGGATCATTCCTTGGTTGATTTTGGCTTGGAAAACCAATGGCGTTTGCACTCTCCCACCCACCATTCTCAATCAATTGAGGGCACTTTTCCGAAGGATGACCTTGAATAGAACATACGCCACATACAATTGGACTTTGGATCTTCATTCCTTCGGCCATCTGAGACACAAGAGAAGTAAGATTAGCTAATTGAGTTTGAAGATCGGATTGAGAACTTACCTCATTCAACTGTTGTCGTGGGGGGTCCCTTTGCCCAATTCCTTCGTATTGTTGTGCATTGAGAGCTCGGTTTGCAATGAGGTTCTTGGCTGCCATAGGGGTTTTATCCACCAACGCTCCTCCCGCCGAAGCATCAAGCATTTGTCTTTTAATGGGAAGAAGACCTTCATAGAAGTATTGAATTAGAAGCTTCTCCTTCATTTGATGTTGAGGACATGATGCAACAAGGGTTTTAAAACGCTCATAGTATGTTGGAAAAGACTCCCCTTGACTTTGTTGAATTCCGCTAATCTTCTTTCTCAAGAAAATGACTCTTAAAGTAGGAAAGAACTTTTCAAGAAACGCCCTCTTCATGCTCTCCCAAGAAGTGACAGTTCCAGGTGCTAACTCGTATAACCAATCCTTGGCCTTCTCCAAATGTGAGAACGGGAAAGCCTTCATCTTCAAAATGCTACCATCAACGTTAACTGGAGTCATGCTTGAACACACCACCTCGAACTCCTTCAAATGCTTGTTGGGATCCTCCATGGATAGTCCATGGAACTTTGGAATATGGTGCAACAAGCTTGACTTCAATTCAAATTCGTCGGTCTTGTCTTGAGCCGCCCTTGGGTATTGGATGCACAAGGGTGCGGCATTGGCCATTCCTGAAGCGGAAAGCTCCTTGATTGTACGGTTGTCCACTGCCATGGTTTCTTCCTCTTGTGCCGTGGGTTCTTCTTCCTCCCTTGGCGTTGGCTCTTCCTCCTCCTCAAGGTTGGGAGCCGTACTAGATTCTAGGTTCTTCTTCTTCTTCCTCAAAGTGCGCTCAAAATCGTCGTCAAAATCCAAGATGTTGGCACTAACAGGTTGAGAACGACGAGTCATAAACTAGTACCTACAAACAAGAAAAGAAACTAGGTCAGTAGCTAAAACAAAAAGAAAGCAAAAAGAAACAAAAAGAAATAACAGGGGATTAGCAAAATTGAAAAATATGTACAAGATATGTAACATAAATTGATTTCCAGATTTTATTCCTTTTAAATCATGAATGACAATGCCCCAAATTAATTGTGAAAAACACAAATTAACTCTCATATTTTCCTAGTTTCATTGAATTGGATGGAATACGCATCGACAATCAAATTATTCTTATCAAATTCCCTACATGAACTGCATAATAAAGATAAAATCAAAGATCATTAAGTTTTTTGAAAACCCTAAGCATTGACTAGGCATTCGTAACTATGAATTGCATGATACTCTTGCCTAGAATTTACTTAATACAATCATGACTAGTGATTTCCACTACTTATGAATATAAGGTCATAACGATTAGGTGAGATTTCCTTATATCCTAGCATCAAGTTCATGTATGAAAACTAAGTATGCATCCTTAATCAACACACAAGAACAAGTTCTCAATAAATCAATTAAGTAAATCACATCCACAATTCAAGAAACAAAATCTGGAGGAAATCAAATCATATAAAACATATGCCCATGGTTTCGAATTCACCCCTAACTAAGAAAAACTTAGTTACACATGTTCATAACAATTGAAAAGCAAATTAAAATAAACATGGAAACGAAACAAGGGAAGAAAGAACTCTGAAAATCTCCAATGGTTGTAGATTGCTTGCGGCACTTCTTCTCCTCCCTAGAACTTGCGGCACAAAGTGTGGATGATGGAATTGGGGGTTTTTGATGGTGTTTTTGTGTTTAGAGGGATGGAGGATGGTTAATTATGGTGGGGAACGGTGCGGCAGGAGTGTATGGATGTGTAGGGAGGTTTGTGGAGGCTTAGAATGGAGAATAGAGGTGCGGCACAAGGGTTTCTGAATAGCATAAGGGGGTGTACGAAATTTTGGCTGATTTTATGCTTATATAGTCCTAGGGTTAAGTAGATTAGGGTTAGGCTTAACAGATCTAGTGGACTAGGGCCCTAGAATTCGGCTATGGTTAATCAAATCCACTTAGGATGAGGTTTTGGCCCACATAGTTTTATAAACTGATTTGTATACCCAAATCCACAAGGATTAGGCCTTAGAAATCAGAATCCCAAAGGAATTGGGCCTAGGAAGGTGCGGCTGATTTAGGGGGGAGGGTTGCTTGGCTTGCAAGGCAAGGCAAAGCCTTCTAGAAAGGTTTGGGGCGCCACTTTTCTAGGGTTTCTAGAAAGAATGGTTTTTGTGGCTGATTTGGGCCTTTTAGACTAGGATGCTTCTAGAAATAGGTTCTAGAATCATCCATTTAGGTCCCCTTGCAATTAGGATTAAGACATGATAAGGTTTGGATAGGATAAGATGAGATAAGGTTTGGATAATGTTTTGGATAATTGGATAATGTTGGATAAGGTTTTGGATAATGTTTCCTCTTTTCTTGCACTTTCCTTATCCACTTTGTCCTTAGCTTAGTTCCTTCCTCTTCTTATCACATTTCCAACTTCTTGAAGTCCAAATTCGTCCATCCATGTTAGCCCATATGTAAGCTATCCACATAGTGTCCAAAATAGCTCCAAAATGCACCAAAATGCCCTTTCTTGATACTTTACCCCATAGGACCTACAAACGCACGAAATTGAGTTGTAATACGACATTAACTAAGAAATAATAGCACAAATGCACAAGAATAAGCTAGTTAAGTCGCCTAAATATGCTCCTATCAAATTCCCCCACACTTATCTTTTGCTAGTCCTCGAGCAAAACAAATAAACAAGAGAAACAAAACATAACTCTAAACCTTCCAACGTTTGCCTCAGGGATTTCCAATGCAACATGACATATTCAAGATCATCACTCCCAAAGATTTTAGTTATCCCTACCCTCGAGCACATATTGATAGGAGCATATTTAGGCGACTTACTTAGCTTGTTTTCGTGCATTTATATTGTTAATTCATAGTTGTTTTTGGCGTTTAAGCCATTTTCGTGTGTTTTTAGGTTCATGTGGCTAAGGAAGCAAAAAGATGCATTTTGGAGCATTTTGGAGCAAAATTGGAATTGGAAGGGATAACTTATACTTGGAGCAAAAGGAATGGACGAAATTGAAGAGTTGATGTCACAAGGATTCCTACTTGAAGTAGCCACACACCTTCCACATTTCAACCACATGCACTTGTTCCTCCATCATTGCACCAACAACAACATTGCACATGCACTCCCTTTAATTAATTAACCCACATGCACCCTTTATTCTTTCATCATTCCAGCCACTCCACATCCCTCACCAAGAAATCATTCAACACATGCATCCATAATCATTTCTCCACACCAAAACCGTGCACATGCATTCCCCTTGTGCAATTCCATCATTCCACACCTCCATGGCAGCCACCAACCAACCTAGCTGTCATGTTTCCCCTTTAATCATTCAAACATTCACCCACATGCATTTCTAACCCACATGCCCCCTAGATTCTAATCAGCCATTCACATTTAATCATTCATTCCCATCAGATTTCTAGCATATTCACATGCATTCCATCCTTTAAAACATTGCACATGCACTCCACATGCATTCATCCTAGCTGTCATGTTTCCCCTTTCATCATTCCCTCACATTCTTTAAATCAGCCAACACATGCATCCACCTTTCTCCCATCAGATTTCCAACATTGCACATGCATTCCCCTTACAATTTCAGCCATCCTAGCTGTTTTGCACATGCATTCACTTAACCTAGCTGTCATGTTCCCTCTCCCATCCATTCATCTCCCTATAAAAACCATACACACTTCACACAACATTCATTCACACACTGATTCATACACATTTCATTCACTCCTCCAATTCAGAAATTCATCCATTGTACATACCACAAACACTTCCCCCTTTTGTGCCGTGAGTTTCCCTATTAATCCAAACACCATCCTTCCATTTCCACCACTACCCAAACCATTCACACCATCAAACTATCCTTAGACCTTGTGCTACAACGAAGAGGAAGAGAAGAGTGCCTAAACGTTCATACAATTCAAGTTTGTGTTGTTGGAATGTTTAGGTGTTTCTTTGATTTCAATGTTTAATTTCAATACTCTTTGTTTTGTACGAATGAGGAATGGAAGAGAAGAGGGCCTAAACGTTCATACAATTCAAGTTTGAGTTGTTGGAATGTTTAGGTGTTTCTTTGATTCTCTTTGTATTTGTACCATGAGGAACTAAAACCCCCTTGGCTAGGGGGTAATTCGAAATATATGTTTATGCTTGCATTTTGATTTGATTACTTCTAATTACGTTTCATAAGTTGTGAATTCAATTTGTTTAACTGTTTTATTGATAACCTATTTATGTATGTTTATTGAGAGTGCACGCTTAATTTTCATGCATGAATATGACGCTAGAATATAAGTGAGTTTCACCTAATAGTTATGAACTTATATTCACAAGTAGTGGAGGTTGCTTATAAACAATCGTGTTAAATAAATTCTTGGCATAAGTTTCATGCAATCATAGTAACGAATGCCTCGTCAACACTTATAGTTTTCAAAGAACTTAATGATTCTTGTTTGTATCTCTATTATGCAATTCATGTAGGGAACTTGTGGGGAATGCTTTGGGTTGTCGTATGCAATCATCCAATTCATTAACTTAAGGAAAACTTGACGGTTAATTTAAGCGGACCTAATTAACCCGGGGTGATGAGTTTCATGGTTTATTGAAATGCAATTGGAAAACATTTTATTATGCAAGTGTAACATGTGTGGAGATGAACCCCTTAGCTATTCCATCATCCATTCATTCCATTTTATCATTTTCATATTTACATTCTGTTTTAATTAGAATCTGTGCATTAGTTTTAATTTCGTTAAAACTCAATCCCCCTTTACTTTATTGTCTAATTTAGTTAGAAAGTGTCTTAGTTTGTGTTTTTAAGAGTTTTGATTAAATTTATTTCCCAATTTCGTCCAAATTCACCAAAGTGCTCAAAACTGCCCAGAAAGTGATTTTAAGGCAGTTTTGAGTGTTTTGGGTGATGTTTGAGTCTTTTCGTTTGTTTTAGTGTTTTAAAGTTTAGTTTTGCATTCTTTGAGTCTAGTATAGTGTTTCATATTGTTATTTTACGTTTTTGAGTCAAATCCAAGTGGTTAACAATCCCTCCTAATCCCCGGTCTAGAACGATCCCTACTTATACATATACTACAATTTGACGAAAAGAGGGTTTAATTTGTGTGCGTATAAATCACGCATCACATACTTAATCATAGTTACCACTTACTGGCTCGCATTTCATCAATTAAAACCTGATTTTGAATGTAGTAACATGCCTTAGAGAATCCCTCAATTCCTCACAAGATATACTCTCTATTTTCACACAGATTTTCTGACTACACTCCCTACACTAGGTATATGTGAGAAGATTGATGTAAACATGTAGACGAACACTCACATATGTTATAACAAGGAAAGCAATTTCTGGAATTATTAACATGTATTTGTATATGATCTCATGAACGGAATGCCACTACTTAGACGCGAGAACCAGGGATACCATATGCTCAAACCAATTTTAAACTCCACATATTGAAACACATAACAATCAAGATAGAAGTCAAAAGGTTGTAACGGGGCTAGGGTATTGGCTAACAAGGAAAGGTAAAGGATAAACGAACATTCTTAAAGCAATAGTGAGCCAAGTATCGAATTAGGCACTTAGAATTCCCTTTAGAATGCAAAAGTCAACTTTGAACACCCAAGGGGAAGTCACACAGAACTTAGGGCCATATTCAACTTTTTGGACCCTTTCTTCAACAACCAACACTTGTGAGTTCATTCTCACTTATTTTCACTCCTTTTCTTTCTTTTCTTCTTCTTTTTCTTCTTTTTCACAATTTTTTTTCTTTCGTTTTTTTTTTTTTTTTTTTCTTTTTTCTTTTTCCCGTGCCTCTTTTAAGACTTAAGCACACACATACACACAAAAATCCCTTCCCCCACACTTGTTTTCTGCAATAATGTCACTCAAAAAGGAATTCCTTCTAAGTTATGCTCCACTATACTTTAAGAACAAGGATATGGAAGGTCCTATTTTAGGCTAGGTAAGGATGATGTGGTTAACAAGAAAATAGGCTAAATAAGGCTCAAAGGGGTTTAAAACTACAATACAAATGACAAGGGTGGATTCGACTATTTGGCTATGGTGGTGACTACTACACAACTTCATCTTGTTATTTGTTATGCTAATCAATTTCATGCTTTGAATGAAACGGGTATGAGTTCTAGTATTTGGAACTATAGTGATGAAACGCATTCTAAGTAGCAACCAAGCAAAGAATAATGAGATCATGCAACGACTTTAGAAAACAAGAATGCACAAATTAATAACTCTCCAAAGAACGTTTAGGCTCAAGTCTCTCAGGGTTGTAGCGTTAGTTTGAGTTTCTTCCTTCAAGCATGTTACAAAAACTGATTTTTTTCATTGTGATTACACGTGAATTCGTAAATGTCAACTACAACTAAGCATAAACCAAAGAGCATATCAAACTTCCATCCATGTTTGTAACTTTCTTTACTAGTCATGCAATTAAAAACCAAATCCTCATCATTGTGTTGGAAGGTACCCTAAGACACAAACAAACATAAAAACAAAAACGACTCTAAAAACAACTCTTTTTGGGTTTTTCAAACACTTTTTTCGATTTTTTTTTCAATTTTTTCGGATTTTCTGATTAAGACACATAAAAATACTTCAAAACACACTAAAAACACTTAAAAACAGTGAAAAACAACTTTAGAAGTATAGGTGATAAAATCCAACGAATTTTCATGTAAAAACAACTTGTTTACTCCCCCACACTTAAACCAAACATTGTCCTCAATGTTTTAAGCATGACAAGCATGGCAAGGTAAAAGCAATAAAGAGTAGGGTTTAGGAATGCAAATCTGGTTGTGGGGCTAGAGTTCCATCATTGATGCGAGATTTATACGCGCACAAATTAAACCCTCTTTTTGTCGATTTGTAGTATAAGTATAAGTAGGGATCGTTCTGGACCGGGGATTAGGAGGGATTGCAAATCTCTTGGAAACTGACTCAAAAACGTAAAATAAAGTTTAAAACACTAAACTAGACTCAAAGAATGCAAAATTAAAGTTTAAAACACTAAGACAAACCAAAAAACAAAAAAATACTTTAAAACATAAACTAAACAGATTCTAAGCACTAAAGAACAGGAAAGTAAAGGGGGGGTTTGATTTGACGAAATTAGCTAAATTGCACAAATTGTAATTAAAGGCAAAACGTAAATATAAATGTGATGAAAATATGGATGATGGAATAGCCAAGGGGTTCTTCTCCACACATGTTACACTTGCATACAAGATTGATTCTCAGTTGGTCTTTCGATAAATTATGAAACTCAACACTTGATAGGAGCATATTTATGCGACTTAAATGGCTTGTTCTCGTACATTTACGTTATGTTTCTTTAGTTATTTTAGTACTTTAAGCTATTTTCGTGTGTTTGTAGGTCCAAAGGGCTAAAGGAGCAAAAAGATGCATTTTGGAGACTTTTGGAGCACTTTTGGGCTAAGGACGGATAGCTTATGCTTGAAGCCAAAGTGTTGGACGAAATTGAAGACCTAATTGGAGCCAAAGTGTTGGAACCTTGTTCTCTTTAGTTTTAGGACATTTAAACCTTTCCTAATCCCAATCATGCCATGCATAACACACATCCATTCTAACACATTGTCATTGCACATGCATTTCCTTCATTAGTTAACCCACATGCACTTATCACTTATCATCACCACTTAACCACTTATCATATCATAACCACATATCATATCACTTATCACTTATCACTTAACATATCATCCACCTACTTCACCTACAACATCCACCTACTTCACCTACAACATCCACCTACTTCACCTACAACATCCACTTCACCTACAACATCCACCTACTTCACCTACAAATGACATAGCCATATGTTCCCTCCACTACTCCTATAAATACCCTTGCATTCATTCATTCATGGACATCTCATTTTCATACACAACACACCACAAACACTTCCATTCCCTCATTGCCGTGAGTCCCCCTTCCCTTATAATCCAAACACCAACCATCTTTCCATTTCCATCACTCCTTACTCCATTACACACTTCCATTCCCCCAAACCAACTATCCTTAGACCTTATGCTACAATAAAGAGGAAGAGAAGAGGGCCTAAACGTTCATACAATTCAAGTTTGAGTTGTTGGAATGTTTAGGTGTTTCTTTGATTTCAATGTTTAATTTTAATTCTCTTTGTTTTGTATGAGGAACTAAACCCCCCCTTAGCTAGGGGGTGATTCGAAATATATGTTTATGCTTGCATTTTGATTTGATTACTTCTAGTTGCATTTCATAAGTTGTTGATTCAATTTGTTTAACCGTTTGATTGATAACTTATTTATGTATGTTTATTAAGAATGCGCGCTTAATTTTCATGCATGAATATGACGCTAGAATATAAGTGATTTTCACCTAATCGTTATGAACTTATATTCACAAGTAGTGGAGGTTGCTTATAAACAATCGCGTTAAATGAATTCTTGGCACGAGTTTCATGCTCATCATAGTAACGAATGCCTCGTCAACACTTATAGTTTTCATAATGTTTAATGATCTTTGATTGTATCTTTATTGTGCTGTTCACGTAAAGGACTTTTGGAGAATGTTGTGAATTGCGTTGCGCTAACCCATCCAATTCATTAACTTAAGGAAAACTTGACGGTTAATTTAAGCGGACCTAATTAACCCGGGGTGATGAGTTTCATAATTTATTGAAATGCAATTGGAAATCTTTTTATTATGCAAGTGTAACATATGTGGAGATGACCCCCTTAGCTATTCTATCATCCATTCATTCCATTTCATCAATTTCATATTTACATTCTGTTTTAATTTGTTCATTTAATTTAATTTCGTATAAACTTAAATCCCCCTTTACTTTAATGTCAATTTAGTTAGAAATCATTTTAGTTTGTGTTTTTTTAAAAGCATTTTGAGTTTTTGGTTTGTTTTAGAGTTTTAAAGTTTAGTTTTACATTCTTTGAGTCTAATTTAGTGTTTTATATTGCGTTTTTACGTTTTTGAGTCAAATCCAAGTGATTAACAATCCCTCCTAATCCCCGGTCCAGAACGATCCCTACTTATACTTATACTACAATTTGACGAAAAGAGGGTTTAATTTGTGTGCGTATAAATCACGCATCAAATTTTGGCGCCGTTGCCGGGGAACGAACCCGGGTCACCCGCGTGACAGGCGGGAATACTTGGCGCCGTTGCCGGGGATTAGAAAATTTGCTAATCCCTTGGATTATTTGTTTCTGTATTGTCTTTTAGATTTAGTTTTTTTTATTTGTGTTTTGTTTGTTAAGAACAACATGGCACTTGATAACGCTTCTCTTTTGTCACAGCTCATGGAAAGGTCCCAAATGCAAAGAGTTGATATATCTAATCTTCAATCAAGGAATAACGTGTTTTCCAATACTTACAATTCGGATTGGAGTGATCATTCAAACTCTATGTGGTGGGAACCTCAAAATGCTCAACAAGGAGGATATTGGCAGCCACCACAACCTCATATTCAATATGCCCAACCAAATTTAAGTTCGTCAATAGATTATAATCAAAAGCTTAACGAATTAATTTGTTTGGTGCAGGGCTCACAAAATCAAGACAATGAGGATCGACAAGAAGACAAAAGGTTGGATCACTTGGAAAAGCAAATTGGGCAGATAGCGGAGTTCGTAGGACAATTTTGCGACCAAGGCAAACTCCCTAGTTCAACCATTGTAAATCCGAAGGGAGGATTTGAAGCACCTTTGCCGGAAGCACTTATTGCTCCTACGCCATCTAATTCAAGTAAGGTTGTTCCAATTAGTTCTAACCCCATTCCACCTAATATCCCTATTCCTTGCAGGTTCATGAATTCCAAGGAAGAAGAAAGTGAAAAAGACATCTTGGAAGACCTTCCAAAGGTGCAAAGTAGGGAATTTCATGAATTCATCAAAGGGGATATACTTGAGACAACGATGCCCAAAGAAGTTGAATTTGATGACATTGGACAAGTCATAACCATCACATGCAATCTGGCCAAGTCCAATATCCCTGAAACTTTCAAAGGAGTGGTGTTTGTCATTGAGTTCTTGTCAGACAAAACAAGTAAGTCATTTTTTTCAAATTCCATTACATTTTATACTAACTTGTTGTTTTTTATGAATCAGGCACCTACATTAGAATTCAAACCAAAGCCGGTTCACTTCAAGTATCACCTTCCATTCAAGGACCAATTCCATAATGTTTGATTTTATTTATGTTAAAAAAAAAAAAAAAAAAAAAAAAAAAAAAAAAAAAAAGAGAAAGAAAGATACTAAACATGGAGAAAGGTGGAGCTTCACAAAGGTTGTTTGCGTGAAGCCCCACTACGAGGCGCAGAAGCGGAAGGCATAGAAGCGGGAGGCATAGAAGCGGGAGGCATCGGAGCTAGAGCATTCCAGGCCTCAATACTTGGCCAAGCGCATCGGAGCTAGAGCATTCCAGGCCTCAATACTTGGCCAAGCGCTGGATGACCCAGGAAAAAGGTGCCTCTGAAGATAAGACGCAAGCCTTTGACGGTCACTGTGAATTCGACCCTCAGATTCTTGCAGCTCATCAAGCTTCCTTTTCATCCCTGACGAATAGTTATTTGCAAGCACATGCAAACTTCTATTCTCGTACTTAAGTTGCTGGATCTCTTGCTTAAGTCTTTCCACCTCTGCCATCAACGATTCCACTTGGCGGGACCGAGCAAGCAGGCGTTGGCCCATGTTGGACACAGAACTCGCACACTGAACACTAAGTGCTAGGGACTCTTGAACGGCCAACTCATCGGACCGTCCTGACAGCAGCCTACTATCTTTTGGAGTGATGAGGTTTTTAGCTACTATTGTAGCTGTTGTGGCGTCCTGCATCACAGAGTCTTCACCTGAAAGAGGACCGTTAGAAGATAACAAAGAAGGGCGCCATACATTACCTTGACGGGGCGCAACCGGATCGCTGCTGAGACTCAAATCTAAGCTAAGGTTCGATGAGTTTGCCATTTTTTTCAAAAGTGTTCAAAGAGAAGGGGTGGATGGAGTTAAAATTTCACAAAGGGCCGGAGTCGAGTTTCAGGAATGGGAAATCTTCAGAGTGTGTGTGTTGGGGTGATTGATAGCTCTTTAAAAAGCCAAGACGACGCGTCCACCGATTCAAAGAGCCGGATTTTCCGGCGTAATTTAGGCGACGCTCCCTCGGCTTTTCAGAAAACGCGTTCAACTTTGTCAAAAGATTTCTGACAAAGCTGAAAACACGTGGAGGCCATCATCGCATCTACACATCTTTAGCCGACAAGCGCAAAGTTCGGCGACGCTTTCTCTGCTTTTCAAAAGACGCGTGCAGCTTTGTCAAAAGGAGCCGCATCTGCACTACCACGTGTCGTTCAGAAAGCGAAGGGGCGTCGTTCAGAAATCGAAGGGGCGCCTGCTCAGAAATCGAAGAGGCGTATTCAAAGATCGAAGAGGCGCCACTATTTCAAAGAGCCGGATTTGCAGGATCAAAACGTTTGTCGACAAGGGTAAAAAGTACCACCACTTGATATTATCTCTATATATGTCGACCTTCGTCTTTTATGGCAGGGCAAACCTGAAGAAAATGCCCAACTCTCCCTCACCTCTGAGGGCGCACTCCCAGCAAAGCCTTTCAAAATACTCAATTCTTTCTTCTTCCCCAAAGATGATACCAGATGCCTGGAGTACATATGACCCAGGAGGAAACGGCGGATTGAAGCATGTGCTGATTCATTCACCGCTTCTTCAAAGCAAAGGTATCTCATATCATCAAGGTCAAAAGCAAAAGTATCTCATATCATGCTTTTTCCCTGTCTTTTTCTTTGTCCTTGTTCTTACTTGCATGGCAAAGTAAAAGAAGCAATCAGCCGGCACTTGGAGTCAGTCTTCCGATCTGGAGCCAACTGCCTGGAATCTATTCCTGATTGCTTACCTAGCGTTGCTCTCGAGTAGTCATCTTCAACGGTTGTTACACTTCCAGAGAAGGGACCACTCATGCAAAGATTGAACAAAGAAACAGATAACAGGAGGAAGCTCAGACCTTCGGGGGAAACCAAAAGAACCATCCTGCTGCCCAGTTCAAGAAGTAGCACAAAGGAAAATCAACGATGGGCAGAAACCAGTTCAAGAGTAAGCCTGTGGAATC
Organism: Pyrus communis; assembly: GCF_963583255.1. Lineage (NCBI taxonomy): Eukaryota > Viridiplantae > Streptophyta > Magnoliopsida > Rosales > Rosaceae > Pyrus > Pyrus communis. The sequence goes on from NC_084811.1 coordinate 14,364,479, forward strand.
ACAAAGATCAAAGCCTCAATGCAATCACCAAGGAGAAGAGGGAATTTACACTCCATAACCAGATTTGCGTCCCTAAACTCTTCTCTTTGTTAATTACATTATGCCATGTTTAATATGTTTAGTTGCTTTTTGTGTGTTTACTTATGTTTTGTGTGAATCTATGCTTAAAACATTGAGGACAATGTTTGATTTAAGTGTGGGGGGGGGTAACTAAAGTGTTTTGATGCAAATTCGTAGGGTTTTATCCACCATAACTTCTAATGTTGTTCCTTGCTATTTTAAGGTGTTTTTAAGTTGTTTTAGAGTGTTTTAGTGTGTTTTGTTTTATAATTCGAAAATCCCATAAAAATTTGAAAAATTGTTTTGAAAAACCCAAAAAGAGTTGTTTTAAGAGTCGTTTTTGTGTGTTTGTGTCTTAGGGTACCTTCCAACACAATGATAAGGATTTGGTTTATAATTGCATGACGGTTAGAAAGAGTTATAAACATAGAGAAAAGTTTGATTTACTCTTGGTATATGCTTGGTTATGGTTATAATGTATGACTTCACATGCAATCATAAAAGAAAAAAATTCGTTTTTGTAACATGCTTGAAGGAAGGAACTCAAACAAACGCTACAACCCTGAGAGACTTGAGCCTATAACGTTCTTTGGAGAGTATAATCTGTGATTTCTTGTTTTCTAAAGTCGTTGCATGATCTCATTATTCTTTGCTTGGTTACTACTTAGAAGGCGTTTCATCATATAGTTCCAAATGCTAGAACTCATGCCCATTTCATTCAAAGCATGTTATTGATTTGCATAACACATATTCAAGAAGAAGTTGTGTAGTGACCACCACCATAGCCAAATAGCCTTACTTCCCATACTTCGTATATGTTGTAAGTTTTAACCCCGTTGAGCCTCGTTTTGCCTTTATAAGTAAGAATGAACTCACGAGCGTTGATGGTTGAAGAAAGGGTCCAAAAAGTTGAATATGGCCCTAAGTTTTGTGTGATTTTCCCTTGGGTGTTCAAAGTTGACTTCTGGGTTCTTAAGGGAATTCTAAGTGCCTAATTCAATACTTTGCTCACTATTGCTTTAAGAATGTTTGTTTATCCTTCACCTTTCATTGTTAGCCAATACCCTAGCCCCGTTACTACCCTTTGACTTCTATATTGAGTGTTATGTATTTCAATTGTGGAGTTTGAACTTGGTATGAGCTTATGGTGTCACTGGTTCTCGCGTCTAAGTAGTAGCATTCCATTCATGAGATCATATCTAAACATGCTTATTAACTCCAGAAAATGCTTTCCTTATTATAACATATGTGAGTGTTCGTCTACATGTTTACATCAATCTTCTCACATATACCTAGTGTAGGGTGTGTAGTCAGAAAATCTGTGTGAAAAACGAGAGTACATCTAGTAAGAAATTGAGGGAATTCTCTAAAGGCATGTTACTACATTTGAAATGTGTTTTAATTGCTTAATTGTGAACTAGTATGTGGTGACTATGATTAAGAATGTACTTAAGTGTAAAGATGGCTCAAATCTGTGAGAATAATGATTTTTAACTTGTCATGTGCATTGGAAGTCCCTGATACGATTGTTGGAAGGTGTAGGTTGTGTTTTGTTCTTTTTGTTTTGTTTTTCTGTTTTGCTCGAGGACTAGCAAAAGCTAAGTGTGGGGGTATTTGATAGGAGCATATTTATGCGACTTAAATGGCTTGTTCTCGTACATTTACGTTATGTTTCTTTAGTTATTTTAGTACTTTAAGCTATTTTCGTGTGTTTGTAGGTCCAAAGGGCTAAAGGAGCAAAAAGATGCATTTTGGAGACTTTTGGAGCACTTTTGGGCTAAGGACGGATAGCTTATGCTTGAAGCCAAAGTGTTGGACGAAATTGAAGACCTAATTGGAGCCAAAGTGTTGGAACCTTGTTCTCTTTAGTTTTAGGACATTTAAACCTTTCCTAATCCCAATCATGCCATGCATAACACACATCCATTCTAACACATTGTCATTGCACATGCATTTCCTTCATTAGTTAACCCACATGCACTTATCACTTATCATCACCACTTAACCACTTATCATATCATAACCACATATCATATCACTTATCACTTATCACTTAACATATCATCCACCTACTTCACCTACAACATCCACCTACTTCACCTACAACATCCACTTCACCTACAACATCCACCTACTTCACCTACAACATCCACCTACTTCACCTACAACATCCACTTCACCTACAACATCCACCTACTTCACCTACAAATGACATAGCCATATGTTCCCTCCACTACTCCTATAAATACCCTTGCATTCATTCATTCATGGACATCTCATTTTCATACACAACACACCACAAACACTTCCATTCCCTCATTGCCGTGAGTCCCCCTTCCCTTATAATCCAAACACCAACCATCTTTCCATTTCCATCACTCCTTACTCCATTCCACACTTCCATTCCCCCAAACCAACTATCCTTAGACCTTATGCTACAATAAAGAGGAAGAGAAGAGGGCCTAAACGTTCATACAATTCAAGTTTGAGTTGTTGGAATGTTTAGGTGTTTCTTTGATTTCAATGTTTAATTTTAATTCTCTTTGTTTTGTATGAGGAACTAAACCCCCCCTTAGCTAGGGGGTGATTCGAAATATATGTTTATGCTTGCATTTTGATTTGATTACTTCTAATTGCATTTCATAAGTTGTTGATTCAATTTGTTTAACCGTTTGATTGATAACTTATTTATGTATGTTTATTAAGAATGCGCGCTTAATTTTCATGCATGAATATGACGCTAGAATATAAGTGATTTTCACCTAATCGTTATGAACTTATATTCACAAGTAGTGGAGGTTGCTTATAAACAATCGCGTTAAATGAATTCTTGGCACGAGTTTCATGCTCATCATAGTAACGAATGCCTCGTCAACACTTATAGTTTTCATAATGTTTAATGATCTTTGATTGTATCTTTATTGTGCTGTTCACGTAAAGGACTTTTGGAGAATGTTGTGAATTGCGTTGCGCTAACCCATCCAATTCATTAACTTAAGGAAAACTTGACGGTTAATTTAAGCGGACCTAATTAACCCGGGGTGATGAGTTTCATAATTTATTGAAATGCAATTGGAAATCTTTTTATTATGCAAGTGTAACATATGTGGAGATGACCCCCTTAGCTATTCTATCATCCATTCATTCCATTTCATCAATTTCATATTTACATTCTGTTTTAATTTGTTCATTTAATTTAATTTCGTATAAACTTAAATCCCCCTTTACTTTAATGTCAATTTAGTTAGAAATCATTTTAGTTTGTGTTTTTTTAAAAGCATTTTGAGTTTTTGGTTTGTTTTAGAGTTTTAAAGTTTAGTTTTACATTCTTTGAGTCTAATTTAGTGTTTTATATTGCGTTTTTACGTTTTTGAGTCAAATCCAAGTGATTAACAATCCCTCCTAATCCCCGGTCCAGAACGATCCCTACTTATACTTATACTACAATTTGACGAAAAGAGGGTTTAATTTGTGTGCGTATAAATCACGCATCAACACTCCGGGTTAATTAGGTCCGCTTAAATTAACCGTCAAATTTTCCTTAAGTTAATGAATTGGATGGGTTAGCGCAACGCAATTCACAACATTCTCCAAAAGTCCTTTACGTGAACAGCACAATAAAGATACAATCAAAGATCATTAAGCAACATGAAAACTATAAGTGTTGACGAGGCATTCGTTACTATGGAATACGCATAAAACTTATGCCAAGAATTCGTTTAACGCGATTGTTTATAAGCAACCTCCACTACTTGTGAATATAAGTTCATAACGATTAGGTGAAATTCACTTATATTCTAGCGTCATATTCATGCATGAAAATTAAGCGCGCATTCTTAATAAACATACATAAATAAGTTATCAATCAAACGGTTAAACAAATTGAATCAACAACTTATGAAATTCCAACGAAAGTTAATCAATTCATATTGCAAATATAAACATAGTTTCGAATCACCCCCTAGCTAAAGGGGGTTTTATTTCCTCATATCTTTGAAATCAAAGAAACGCCTAAACATTCCAACAACTCAAACTTGAATTGTATGAACGTTTAGGCACTCTTCTCTTCCATTCCTCATACGCACAAAACAAAGAGAATTAAAATGAAACATTGAAATCAAAGAATCACCTAAACATTCCAACAACTCAAACTTGAATTGTATGAACGTTTAGGCCCTCTTCTCTTCCTCTTCGTTGTAGCACAAGGTCTAAGGTGAGGTTTGGGGGATTATGGAAATGGATGAGGAGTGGTGTAGAAGTGGAAGGGGAATGGAAAAATGGTGTTTGGATTATAAGGGGAGAGATGGGAAGCTCACGGCTAGGGAAGGGAGAATGTGTTTGTAATGTGTTGTGTATGAAAATGAGATGTCCATGAATGAATGAATGCAAGGGTATTTATAGGAGTAATGGAGGGAACATATGGCTATGTCATTTGTAGGTGAAGTAGGTGGATGTTGTAGGTGAAGTAGGTGGATGTTGTAGGTGAAGTGGGTGGATGTTGTAGGTGAAGTAGGTGGATGTTATGTTAAGTGATAAGTGATAAGTGATATGATATGTGGTTATGATATGATAAGTGGTTAAGTGGTGATGATAAGTGATAAGTGATTAAGTGATATGATATGTGGTGATGATAAGTGATAAGTGCATGTGGGTTAACTAATGAAGGAAATGCATGTGCAATGACAATGTGTTAGAATGGATGTGTGTTATGCATGGCATGATTGGGATTAGGAAAGGTTTAAATGTCCTAAAACTAAAGAGAACAAGGTTCCAACACTTTGGCTCCAATTAGGTCTTCAATTTCGTCCAACACTTTGGCTTCAAGCATAAGTTATCCGTCCTTAGCCCAAAAGTGCTCCAAAAGTCTCCAAAATGCATCTTTTTGCTCCTTTAGCCCTTTGGACCTACAAACACACGAAAATAGCTTAAAATACTAAAATAACTAAAGAAACATAACGTAAATGTACGAGAACAAGCTATTTAAGTCGCATGAATATGCTCCTATCAAATACCCCCACACTTATCTTTTGCTAGTCCTCGAGCAAAACAAAACAAAAGAACACGAAACTAGACAAAACGAACAAAACACAACCTACACCTTCCAACAATCGTCTCACGGATTTCCAATGCACAAGACAAGTTAAAAATCATTATTCCCACAGATTTTAGCCATCTTGACACTTAAGTACATTCTTAATCATAGTCACCACATACTAATTCACAATTAAGCATTTAAAACTATATTTTGAATGTAGTAACATGCCTTAGAGAATTTGCTCAATTCCTTACAAGATATGCTCTCGTTTTTCACACAGATTTTCTGACTACACACCCTAAACTAGTTATATGTGAGAAGATTGATGTAATCATAAAAACGAACACTCACATATATGTATTTCAAAGGAAGCAATTTCTGGAGTTAATAAGCATGTTTAGATATGATCTCATGAATGGAATGCTACTACTTAGACGCGAGAACCAGTGATACCATATGCTCATACCAAGTTCAAACTCCACAAATTGAAATACACAACACTGAAGATAGAAGTCAAGGGTTGTAACGGGGCTTGGGGTATGTGGATAACAAAGAAGGGATATGGAAAACAAAGGTTTTTAAAGAAATAGTGAGCAAAGCATTTGAATCAACTTAGAATTCACTTTTGAATGAAAACTCAACTTTTGAACAAAAAGGGAGAATTTAGACAATTTACGCCCAGAATTGGTGTTTTGGAAATTTTCTTCAATCACTTATTCTTTCATTTTTTTTTTTTTTTCTTTCTTTCTTTCTTTTCTCTTTTTTTTTTCTTTTCTTTTGAATCTCAAAACATCAACACTTAAACATTCTCTCCCCCACACTTATTTTCTTTCATAATGTAACTCAAAAGGAATTCAATTAAGTCATGCTCACTATCTTTTAAGAACAAGGGTGGGGATTGTCCTAAACTAGGCTAGGTGAGGAAAATGTGGGTAAACAAAGAATAAAGGCTAAACAAGGCTCAACGGGGTTAAAACTTACAACATATACGAAGTATGGGAAGTAAGGCTATTTGGCTATGGTGGTGGTCACTACACAACTTCTTCTTGAATATGTGTTATGCAAATCAATAACATGCTTTGAATGAGATCATGCAACAACTTTAGAAAATAAAGAATCACAGAAAATAACTCTCCAAAGAAAGTAATGGCTCGAGTCTCACAGGGATGTAGCGTTTGTTTGAGTTTCTTCCTTCAAGCATGTTACAAAAACGAATTTTTTTTTCTTTTATGATTGCATGTGAAGTCATACATTATAACCATAACCAAGCATATACCAAGAGTAAATCAAACTTTTCTCTATGTTTATAACTCTTTCTAACCGTCATGCAATTATAAACCAAATCCTTATCGTTGTGTTGGAAGGTACCCTAAGACACAAACACACAAAAACGACTTTAAAACAACTCTTTTTGGGTTTTTCAAAACAATTTTTCAAATTTTTATGGGATTTTCGAATTATAAAACAAAACACACTAAAACACTCTAAAACAACTTAAAAACACCTTAAAACAGCAAGGAACAACATTTGAAGTTATGGGTGATAAAATCCCACGAATTTAAATTAACAACATTAGTTACCCCCCCCCCCCCACACTTAAATCAAACATTGTCCTCAATGTTTTAAGCATAGATTCACACAAAAAATAAGTAAACACACAAAAAGCAATTTAAACATACTAAACATGGCAGAATGTAATTAACAAAGAGAAGAGTTTAGGGACGCAAATCTGGTTATGGAGTGTAAATTCCATCTTCTCCTTGGTAATTGCATTGAGGCTTTGATCATAGTGACTCCACAGGCTTACTCTTGAACTGGTTTCCGCCCATCATTGATTTTCCTTTGTGCTACTCTTGATCTGGGCAGCAGGATGGTTCTTTTGGTTTCCCCCGAAGGTCTGAGCTTCCTCCTGTTATCTGTTTCTTTGTTCAATCTTTGCAGGAGTGGTCCCTTCTCTGGAAGTGTAACAACCGTTGAAGATGACTACTCGAGAGCAACGCTAGGTAAGCAATCAGGAATAGATTCCAGGCAGTTGGCTCCAGATCGGAAGACTGACTCCAAGTGCCGGCTGATTGCTTCTTTTACTTTGCCATGCAAGTAAGAACAAGGACAAAGAAAAAGACAGGGAAAGAGCATGATATGAGATACATTTGCTTTTGACCTTGATGATATGAGATACCTTTGCTTTGAAGAAGCGGTGAATGAATCAGCACATGCTTCAATCCGCCGTTTCCTCCTGGGTCATATGTACTCCAGGCATCTGGTATCATCTTTGGGGAAGAAGAAAGAATTGAGTATTTTGAAAGGCTTTGCTGGGAGTGAGCCCTCAGAGGTGAGGGAGAGTTGGGCATTTTCTTCAGGTTTGCCCTGCCATAAAAGACGAAGGTCGACATATATAGAGATAATATCAAGTGGTGGTACTTTTTACCCTTGTCGACAAACGTTTTGATCCCGCAAATCCGGCTCTTTGAAATAGTGGCGCCTCTTCGATCTTTGAATACGCCTCTTCGATTTCTGAGCAGGCGCCCCTTCGATTTCTGAACGACGCCCCTTCGCTTTCTGAACGACACGTGGTAGTGCAGATGCGGCTCCTTTTGACAAAGCTGCACGCGTCTTCTGAAAAGCAGAGAAAGCGTCGCCGAACTTTGCGCTTGTCGGCTAAAGATGTGTAGATGCGATGATGGCCTCCACGTGTTTTCAGCTTTGTCAGAAATCTTTTGACAAAGTTGAACGCGTTTTCTGAAAAGCTGAGGGAGCGTCGCCTAAATTACGCCGGAAAATCCGGCTCTTTGAATCGGTTGACGCGTCGTCTTGGCTTTTTATAGAGCTATCAATCACCCCAACACACACACTCTGAAGATTTCCCATTCCTGAAACTCGACTCCGGCCCTTTGTGAAATTTTAACTCCATCCACCCCTTCTCTTTGAACATCGTTGAAAAAAAATGGCGAACTCATCGAACCTTAGCTTAGATTTGAGTCTCAGCAGCGATCCGGTTGCGCCCCGTCAAGGTAATGTATGGCGCCCTTCTTTTTTATCTTCTAACGGTCCTCTTTCAGGTGAAGACTCTGTGATGCAGGACGCCACAACAGCTACAATAGTAGCTAAAAACCTCCTCACTCCAAAAGATAGTAGGCTGCTGTCAGGACGGTCCGATGAGTTGGCCGTTCAAGAGTCCCTCGCACTTAGTGTTCAATGTGCGAGTTCTGTGTCCAACATGGGCCAACGCCTGCTTGCTCGGTCCCGCCAAGTGGAATCGTTGATGGCAGAGGTGGAAAGACTTAAGCAAGAGATCCAGCAACTTAAGTACGAGAATAGAAGTTTGCATGTGCTTGCAAATAACTATTCGTCGGGGATGAAGAGGAAGCTTGATGAGCTGCAAGAATCTGAGGGTCGAATTCACAGTGACCGTCAAAGGCTTGCGTCTTATCTCCAGAGGCACCTTTTTCCTGGGTCATCCAGCACTTGGCCAAGTATTGAGGCCTGGAATACTCTAGCTCCGATGCCTCCCGCTCCGATGGCTTCCGCTCCGATGCCTCCCGCTTCTATGCCTCCCGCTTCTATGCCTTCCGCTTCTGCGCCTCGTAGTGGGGCTTCACGCAAACAACCTTTGTGAAGCTCCACCTTTCTCCATGTTTAGTATCTTTCTTTCTTTTTTTTTTTTTTTTTTTTATTATTAACATAAATAAAATCAAACGGCATGGAATTGGTCCTTGAATGGAAGGTGATACTTGAAGTGAACCGGCAATGGTTTGAATTCTAGTGTAGGTGCCTGATTCATAAAAAACAGCAAGTTAGTATAAAATGTAAAGGAATTTGAAAAAAACTTACTTGTTTTGTCCGACAAGAACTCAATGACAAACACCACTCCTTTGAAAGTTTCAGGGATATTGGACTTGGCCAGATTGCAAGTGATGGTTATGACTTGTCCAATGTCATCAAATTTAACTTCTTTGGATTTTGTGGTTTCAAGAACGTCCTCTTTGATGAATTCATGACATTCCCTACTTGTCACCTTTGGAAGGGCTTCCAAGATGTCTTTTTCACCTTCTTCTTCCTTAGAAGTCATGAATCTGCAAGGAATAGGGATACTTGTTGGAACGGGGTTAAAAATAATAAAATTTGGAACAACCATACCTGTATTAGATGGCATAGGAGCAATAGGTGCCTCCGGTAAAGGTGTTTCCACCCTTTCCGTGGGTTGGGTGTATTCCTCTTCCTTGTGATTTGATTTTGATGGTTGAGGGTCCGTTCCAACCTCATTGTCACTTCTCAACATGATAGCATTGGTGTTTTCAAATTCTCCCTTCTGATTTGCAATGGTTGAACTAGGGAGTTCGCCTTGGTCTCGAAACTGTCCTACGAACTCCGCGATCTGCCCAATTTGCTTATCCAAGTGGTCCAACCTTTGTGGTGGCTGCATAGGCGTTGAATAGAACTCCTCATATGGCTGCCAATATCCTTCTTGTTGAGCCTCATTGTCTTGATTTTGTGAGCCCTGCACCAAACAAATTAATTCATTAAGCTTTTGATTATAATCTATTGACGAACTTGAGTTTGGTTGGGCATATTGAATATGAGGTTGTGGTGGCTGCCAATATCCTCCTTGTTGAGCATTTTGAGGTTCCCACCACATAGAGTTTGAATGATCACTCCAATCCGAATTGTAAGTATTGGAAAACACGTTATTCCTTGATTGAAGATTAGATATATCAACTCTTTGCATTTGGGACCTTTCCATGAGCTGTGACAAAAGAGAAGCGTTATCAAGTGCCATGTTGTTCTTAACAAATAAAACACAAATAAAAACTAAATCTAAAAGACAATACAGAAACAAACAATCCAAGGGATTAGCAAATTTTCTAATCCCCGGCAACGGCGCCAAAATTTGATGCGAGATTTATACGCGCACAAATTAAACCCTCTTTTTGTCGATTTGTAGTATAAGTATAAGTAGGGATCGTTCTGGACCGGGGATTAGGAGGGATTGCAAATCTCTTGGAAACTGACTCAAAAACGTAAAATAAAGTTTAAAACACTAAACTAGACTCAAAGAATGCAAAATTAAAGTTTAAAACACTAAGACAAACCAAAAAACAAAAAAATACTTTAAAACATAAACTAAACAGATTCTAAGCACTAAAGAACAGGAAAGTAAAGGGGGGGTTTGATTTGACGAAATTAGCTAAATTGCACAAATTGTAATTAAAGGCAAAACGTAAATATAAATGTGATGAAAATATGGATGATGGAATAGCCAAGGGGTTCTTCTCCACACATGTTACACTTGCATACAAGATTGATTCTCAGTTGGTCTTTCGATAAATTATGAAACTCAACACTCCGGGTTAATTAGGTCCGCTTAAATTAACCGTCAAGTTTTCCTTAAGTTAATGAATTGGATGGGTTAGCGCAACGCAATTCACAACATTCTCCAAAAGTCCTTTACGTGAACAGCACAATAAAGATACAATCAAAGATCATTAAGCAACATGAAAACTATAAGTGTTGACGAGGCATTCGTTACTATGGAATACGCATAAAACTTATGCCAAGAATTCGTTTAACGCGATTGTTTATAAGCAACCTCCACTACTTGTGAATATAAGTTCATAACGATTAGGTGAAATTCACTTATATTCTAGCGTCATATTCATGCATGAAAATTAAGCGCGCATTCTTAATAAACATACATAAATAAGTTATCAATCAAACGGTTAAACAAATTGAATCAACAACTTATGAAATTCCAACGAAAGTTAATCAATTCATATTGCAAATATAAACATAGTTTCGAATCACCCCCTAGCTAAAGGGGGTTTTATTTCCTCATATCTTTGAAATCAAAGAAACGCCTAAACATTCCAACAACTCAAACTTGAATTGTATGAACGTTTAGGCACTCTTCTCTTCCATTCCTCATACGCACAAAACAAAGAGAATTAAAATGAAACATTGAAATCAAAGAATCACCTAAACATTCCAACAACTCAAACTTGAATTGTATGAACGTTTAGGCCCTCTTCTCTTCCTCTTCGTTGTAGCACAAGGTCTAAGGTGAGGTTTGGGGGATTATGGAAATGGATGAGGAGTGGTGTAGAAGTGGAAGGGGAATGGAAAAATGGTGTTTGGATTATAAGGGGAGAGATGGGAAGCTCACGGCTAGGGAAGGGAGAATGTGTTTGTAATGTGTTGTGTATGAAAATGAGATGTCCATGAATGAATGAATGCAAGGGTATTTATAGGAGTAATGGAGGGAACATATGGCTATGTCATTTGTAGGTGAAGTAGGTGGATGTTGTAGGTGAAGTAGGTGGATGTTGTAGGTGAAGTGGGTGGATGTTGTAGGTGAAGTAGGTGGATGTTATGTTAAGTGATAAGTGATAAGTGATATGATATGTGGTTATGATATGATAAGTGGTTAAGTGGTGATGATAAGTGATAAGTGATTAAGTGATATGATATGTGGTGATGATAAGTGATAAGTGCATGTGGGTTAACTAATGAAGGAAATGCATGTGCAATGACAATGTGTTAGAATGGATGTGTGTTATGCATGGCATGATTGGGATTAGGAAAGGTTTAAACGTCCTAAAACTAAAGAGAACAAGGTTCCAACACTTTGGCTCCAATTAGGTCTTCAATTTCGTCCAACACTTTGGCTTCAAGCATAAGCTATCCGTCCTTAGCCCAAAAGTGCTCCAAAAGTCTCCAAAATGCATCTTTTTGCTCCTTTAGCCCTTTGGACCTACAAACACACGAAAATAGCTTAAAGTACTAAAATAACTAAAGAAACATAACGTAAATGTACGAGAACAAGCTATTTAAGTCGCATGAATATGCTCCTATCAATCATCTCCTCGTTCGAACACATAGGTTGCCTCCCAAGAAGCGCTTGCTTTAACGTCTTCCAGCCGGACGATACCTCCTTTTAATCTTCACTAGGGCTCACGGCATGGAGGGGTATGTCCTCCACGGTATGCTCCTTGAAATTCTCGTAGTATGGCTCAATGAATGGGAGGGGATAGTGATCCTCCTTGATTGTGGTGTTTGGGTTCCTAAAGCCCATGTAAATGCTCCCACCACCTTGAAATTGATTGGGTACCTGCACCAAAGAAGGTAACAACCTATTAGTTGAAATGGGAATTGGAATTGGGATTGGAGACTTACTAGGATGTTGTGGCAATGCCCCTAGGGCAGCCACCATCTCGCCAATTTTATCACTAGGCACGGCCATATCAGGTGTTTTTAGGGTAGTGGCGTGCTCCTTGTGCTCCACTCCAATTCCTTCCTTGATGGTGGTTCTAGATGCATCCTTCTTGATTGGTGTTGAACGTTCCTGCCCTAAATTTTTAATTATACCAATGGCAAAACAAGAATGAACATCATTAGTATTCTTAATGGATTCAGAAACTTTAAAGTTAATCATATCACCACCAAACTCCATAGTTAAGGCTCATTTGGCCACGTCAATCTTGGTGTGGGCTGTTTTCATGAAAGGTCGTCCAAGTAAGAGTGGCGATGGTGGAGAGTGGGTTGAATCCTCCATGTCAAGCACATAGAAATCTGCAGGAAAAATCAAGTGGTCTACTTGCACCAAAACATCTTCCAAAACTCCTCTCGGGTATGCATTAGATCGATCGGCTAATTGAATAATAACACCATCATTTTTAAGCTCTCCTAGATTCATAGATGCATAAACAGAGTATGGCATGACATTAATTGATGCACCTAAATCTAGCATAGCATGTTCGAACCTTGTATTACCAATTACACAAGGGATAGTGAAACTACCTGGATCTTTGCATTTAGGTGGTAGCTTTCTTTGCAACATTGCAGAGACATATTCATGCGACTTAAATGGCTTGTTCTCGTGCATTTACGTTATGTTTCTTTAGTTATTTTAGTCCTTTATGCTTCTTTTGTGTGTTTTCAAGTTCTAAGGGCAAAGTATGCAAAAGGAAGCCTTTTGGAGCCTTTTGGAGCAAATTAGAGATTGGAATGGATTTCATATGCTTGGAGCCAAGAGGATGGACGAAATTGAAGACTTGAAGTAGGAAAGTTAAATCCTAAAAGACCTCATGTCTAGTTATCATTGAAGACTCCTACGCATTTTAGAACACAAAAACAACATTCCTTGCAACCTTAGGACAATGTCGTGTGTTTCCTTGTGTCTCCCTTCCTTGCCATGCAAGGAAGGGCTTTGTTTCCTATTTTAAACACTTAAACACTTCCACATATCATTCACCACATTTCATTCACCACTTATCATTCACCACATATCATTCACCACTTATCATATCATACACTTATCATATCATTCACTTATCATACCATACACTTAATTAATTAACCCACATGCACCCTTTATTCACTTCATCATTGCAGCCACCCACATCCATTTAATTCACATGCTTTCATATGCATTTTCAGCCATGCACATTCATCTTGCATTTGCAGAAAATCCACTTCCTTTGCACATGCATTCATCATCATCACTCTAGTTTTAATTCACATGCAAAACCACCAACACATGCACCCATCACCAAAACACTTACCTTTGTCGTGACTCTTCACTCCCATTTCCAGCTTTTGCTTTGCATTTCCCTTTCATTTCAGCCACATGTATTCATCATTGCAGCCACCATTCATTCCACCCATTAATCACATGCATTCCCCTTTGAAATTCCAGCTTTCCACCTCACAACCACCAGAAAACATCAAAGCCGTGCATTATCCCTTTCATTTCTATCAAAACACATGCACTCCCACCCTTTAATCACATGCATAAATCAGCCACATGCATCTCCCATCACCATTTCAGATTTCCACCCACCTCCTAGCTGTCATGTTCCCTCTTATTTACCTATAAATAAGCATGCATTTCAGCCACAATTCATTCACATTCTCATTCATACACATTTCAGTCACAAACACTCTTCCATTTCAGAATGTAGACCATCAAACTCCCTTGTGCCGTGCTCTCCCTTACAATCCAAACACCATCCTTCCATTTTCACCACTCCCCAAACCATTCACACCATCAAACTATCCTTAGACCTTGTGCTACAACGAAGAGAAAGATAAGAGGGCCTAAACGTTCATACAATTCAAGTTTGAGTTGTTGGAATGTTTAGGTGTTTCTTTGATTTCAATGTTTAAATTCAATTCTCTTTGTTTTGTACGTATGAGGAATGGAAGAGAAGAGTGCCTAAACGTTCATATAATTCAAGTTTGAGTTGTTGGAATGTTTAGGTGATTCTTTGATTTCAAAGTTATGAGGAAATTCGAAATATATGTTTATGCTTGCATTTTGATTTGAGTACTTCTAATTGCGTTTCATAAGTTGTGGATTCAATTTGTTTAACCGTTTGATTGATAACTTATTTATGTATGTTTATTGAGAGTGCACACTTAATTTTCATGCATGAATATGACGCTAGAATATAAGTGAGTTTCACCTAATAGTTACGAACTTATATTCACAAGTAGTGGAGGTTGCTTATAAACAATCGTGTTAAACGAATTCTTGGCATAAGTTTCATGCGTATTCCATAGTAACGAATGCCTCGTCAACACTTATAGTTTTCATAATGCTTAATGATCTTTGATTGTATCTTTATTGTGCTTTTCACGTAAAGGACTTTTGGAGAATGTGGTGAATTGCGTTGCGCTAACCCATCCAATTCATTAACTTAAGGAGAACTTGACGGTTAATTTAAGCGGACCTAATTAACTTGGAGCGTTGAGAATTAATGGTTTATTGAAACGCAATTGGAAATCTTTTTATTATGCAAGTATAACATATGTGGAGATGAACCCCGTAGCTAACTTTCCATCCATTCAATTCCATCAATTTGTTCTTTCTTTTCTTGTTTCTGTTTTCATGTTTAATTTAACTTTTTATTCAATTATGTTAAACATGTGGAACTAATTTCTTTTTAGTTAGAGGCGAATTTGAAGCCATGGACATATGTTGGTTATGATTTGATTTACTCCAGTTATGAATTCATGAACTTTAGATGTGGTTTACTTTTCTGTTTTGATTAAGAACTCGTTTATTTATGTGGGTTGAGGGTCGACACTTAATTTGCATGCCTAAACTTGATGCTAGGATATAAGGGAATTTCACCTAATCGTTATGAACTTATATTCATGAGTAGTAAAAATCGCTAGTCACGATTGTGTTTAGTAAACCCTAGGCTGGATTAACATGCGTATTCCATAGTTATGAATGCCTAGTCGATGTTTATGATTTCCATTGAACTTAATGATCTTTGTTGAATGTCTCTATCATGCGTATTCCATGGTTAGGGACTTTGATTAGGAATAATTTGGTTGTAATGCGTATTCCATTCAATCCAATGAATCTAGGGAAATCTGAAAGCTAGTTTAAGCGGACCTAATTAACTTGGAGCATTGTCATTCATCGTTTGTCGAAGTCATAACTGGGAAATCAAATTATATGCATATGTTCATGTGTGGATAAGGAACCCTCTAACTAGTTTCTCATCTTTCTATTTCATCATTTTCGTTTTTAGAATCTGTTTTGTTTCCAAGTTTTTGTTTTGTTTTCAAATTCGTCAAAACCAATCCCCCATTGCTTTTAAAGTGTTAGATTAGTTAGAAATACATTTAGTTTGTGTTTATAAGTGTTTTGATTCAATTTGTTTCCCAAATTCGTCCAAAGTACTCAAGGTGCTCAAAACTGCCCATAAAGTGTTTTTAAGGCAGTTTCGAGTGCTTTGGGTACTGTTTGAGTCTTTTGGTTTGTTTTAGTGTTTTAAAGTTTAGTTTTGCAATATTTGAGTCTAGTATAGTATTTTATTTTGTGTTTTTACGTTTTTTTTGAGTCAAATCCAAGTGATTAACAATCCCTCCTAATCTCCGGTCCAGAACAATCCCTACTTATATACTTATACTACAATTGTCAAAAAGTGGGTTTAATTTGTGTGCGTATAAATCACGCATCACCAATGGGTGTTTTGTAAGCCGTTCGATACGCCCACAATGCATCCTCCAAACGCAAGCTCCAATATTTTCTATTTGGCCCAACAGTCTTTTCCAAGATTTGCTTTATTTCTTGATTTGAAACTTCGGCTTGGCCACTGGTTTGGGGGTGATAAGGTGTGGAAACCTTATGCATCACGTTGTACTTCTTGAGCAACGCCTCAATGGTGCGGTTGCAAAAATGAGACCCACCATCGCTTATGAGCACTCTAGGCATCCCAAATCTAGAGAAAATGTCAGATTTGACAAAATCTGCAACAACTCTAGAATCGTTAGTCCGGGTGGCTTTAGCCTCCACCCACTTTGACACATAATCGACCGCAAGTAAAATGTAAGTAAAACCAAAAGAGTTAGGGAAAGGACCCATAAAATCAATACCCCAAACATCAAAGATTTCAACAACAAGGATTGGGGTTTGCGGCATTTGGTCTCTTTGGCCTAAACTTCCTGTTCTTTGACATTGATCACATGTTAAGCAAGAAGCCCGAGCATCTCTAAACAATGTAGGCCAACAAAAACCACTTTCAAGAACCTTAAACGCTGTGCGTTGTGTGCCAAAGTGTCCACCACATGCATATGTATGGCAAAAACTCAAAATGGAATTAAACTCAGATTCATGAACACAACGACGCACAATCTGATCCGGGCAGATTTTCCACAAATAAGGGTCGTCCCAAACATAAAAACATGCATCCTTTTTTAGTTTATCACGTTGGGCCTTGCTTAAGGTGTTAGGAACTTGCTTAGACACCAAAAATTTGACCAAGTCGGCATACCAAGGGGTACTTACCTCAACGGACAGAAGTTGTTCATCCGGAAACGTTTCTGAAATGGGAAGGGCCTCTTCTTCACGCACCATTCGACTTAGGTGGTCAGCCACCACGTTTTCACATCCCTTCTTGTCCCTAATTTCAATGTCAAATTCTTGAAGTAGGAGCATCCAACGAATGAGCCTTGGTTTGGCCTCCTTTTTGGTGAGAAGTGATGCGAAATAAATACGCACACAAATTAAAACCCTCTTGTGACAATTGTAGTATAAGTATAAGTAGGGATCGTTCTTAACCGGGGATTGGGAGGGATTGCAAAATCACTTGGAAACTGACTCAAAAACGTAAAACACTAAACTAGACTCAAAGAATGCAAAACTAAACAATAAAAACACTAAAACAAATCAAAACAACACCAAAACACTCAAAACTGCCTTAAAAACACTTTCTGGGCAGTTTTGAGCACTTTGGTGAATTTGGACGAATTTGGGTAATAACTTGAATCAAAACCCTTAAAAACACAAACTAAGACACTTTCTAACTAAATTGGACACTAAAGTAAAGGGGGATTGAGGTTTTGACTAAATTAAACTAAATGCACAGATTCTAATTTAAAACAGATAGTAAAGATGAATGTGATGAAAATATGGATGGAATGCTAGCTAGAAGGTTCTTCTCCACACATGTCACACTTGCATACAAGATGATTTTCAGTTGGTCTTTCAATGAATTATGAAACTCAACACCCCGGGTTAATTAGGTCCGCTTAAATTAACCGTCAAGTTCTCCTTAAGTTAATGAATTGGATGGGTTAGCGCATACGCAATTCAAAACATTCTCCAAAAGTCCTTTACGTGAAAAGCACAATAAAGATACAATCAAAGATCATTAAGCATCATGAAAACTATAAGTGTTGACGAGGCTTTCGTTACTATGATGAGCATGAAACTAGTGCCAAGAATTCATTTAACGCGATTGTTTATAAGCAACCTCCACTACTTGTGAATATAAGTTCATAACTATTAGGTGAAATTCACTTATATTCTAGCGTCATATTCATGCATGAAAATTAAGCGTGCACTCTCAATAAACATACACAAATAAGTTATCAATCAAGCAGTTAAACAAATTGAATCCACAATACATGAAATTCCAACCAAAGGTAATCAATTCATATTGCAAGCATAAACATGGTTTCGAATCACCCCCTAGCTAATTAGGGATTTAGCCTCTCATGTTCACAGAAAGAGAAATAAAATTGAATTTAAAAATAAAGAACAAAGGATTGATTACACCTAGAACGCCCAATGAATCCACTTGAATTTCTGCGCGTTTTAAAGTCCTCTTTCTTTGTTCTCCTTGCTGCGGCAGAGAGGGTTTTTGGATGATTTGGGATTAGTTTCTGGGTTATAGATGGGTTTAGGGTGGTTTGGTGGTGCGGCAAGGGGTGTGGAAGATGGCTGGAATGGCAGAGATGGCTGCGGCAAGGTGGTAGGAAGGGCTGGAATGGATGGTGGATGCACGGATTGAATGGAGAATGGAGAGAATAATAATATGGTGGCTGCGGCTTATGGGAGAGAGTGAGTGAATGGCTACGGCTTAGGTTTAAATGTGAATGTGGCTGATGAGAAAATAAGGTGAATGGTATGCACGGTTTTTTTTTTGGAGAGAATGGGAGTGATTCTTGCGGCTGCTAGGTTTTGTGTGTGAAGGCCGAATAGAATGAATGGGAGAATAGAGAAAATAAGGTTGATGAGTGACAGCTTAAGCTTAGGGTTTATGAGTGAATGGCTGAGATGGTTTGATGAATGAATGGATGGCATGAATTAGGTTGGCTAGGGTGAAATAAAGGGTGAAAATCTGAGATGGAATGAATAATAGAGCTAGGGTGCGGCTGGAAGTTAGTTTATATAGGGTTATAGAAAATAAAACCCTAGCTTATTAAATCAAAGGCTCACAAAATTAGGGAATTAAAATCAGAAATTTAAAGGTGCGGCTAGGATTGAATTTGGGAGAGAAATAGGTTTAATTCAGAAATAAAAGGGCAAGGTGCGGCTAGGGTTTAGAAGCATGTGTTTAAATGCTAACCTAGGACAAAATTGCCCTCCCTTGCACGGCAAAGGTGTTTAAGGGGCCTAAGGCCTTCGTTTTGTGTCCTAAAGTGCCTACAAGGTTGATAGGAGCATATTTAGGCGACTTACTTAGCTTGTTTTCGTGCATTCATATTGTTAATTCATAGTTGTTTTAGTAGTTTAAGCCATTTTCGTGTGTTTTTAGGTTCATATGGCTAAGGAAGCAAAAAGATGCATTTTGGAGCATTTTGTTAAGTTACATTCTGCCATGTTTAGTATGTTTAGTTACTTTTTGTGTGTTTACTTATGTTTTGTGTGAATCTATGCTTAAAACATTGAGGACAATGTTTGATTTAAGTGTTGGGGGGGGGGGGGGGGGGTAACTAAGTATATTTAATGCAAATTCGTGGGATTTTATCACCCATTACTTCAAATGTTGTTCCTTGCTGTTTTAAGGTGTTTTTAAGTTGTTTTAGAGTGTTTTAGTATGTTTTGTTTTTATAACTCCGAAAATCACATAAAAATTTGAAAAACATGTTTTAAAAAGCCTAAAAAGAGTGTTTTGAGTCGTTTTTGTGTGTTTGTGTCTTAGGGTACCTTCCAACATAATGATAAGGATTTGGTTTGTAATTGCATGACGGTTAAAAAAAGTTATAAACATAGAGAAAAGTTTGATTTACTCTTGGTTTATGCTTAGTTATGGTTATAATATATGACTTCACATGCAATCATAAAATAAAAATTCGTTTTTGTAACATGCTTGAAGGAAGAAACTCATAATAACGCTACATCCCTGTGAGACTCGAGCCATTAGTTTTAGTGTGTGTTGTTTTATAACTCCGAAAAGCACATAAAAATTTGAAAAATTGTTTTGAAAAGCCTAAAAAGAGTGTTTTGAGTCGTTTTTGTGAGTTTGTGTCTTAGGATACCTTCCAACACAATGTTAAGGATTTGGTTTATAATTGCATGACGGTTAGAAAGAGTTATAAACATAGAGAAAAGTTTGATTTACTCTTGGTTTATGCTTAGTTATGGTTATAATATATGACTTCACATGCAATCATAAAAGAAAAATTCGTTTTTGTAACATGCTTGAAGGAAGAAACTCATAATAACGCTACATCCCTGTGAGACTCGAGCCATTACTTTGTTTGGAGAGTTATAATCTGTGATTCTTTGTTTTCTAAAGTCGTTGCATGATCTCATTATTCCTTGCTTGGTTGCTACTTAGAATGCAATTGTATCATGATAGAACTAAATGCTAGAACTTATATCCGTTTCATTCAAAGCATGACATTGAATTGCATAACATATATCAAGATGAAGTTGTGTAGTTGCCACCATAGCCAAATAGCCTTACTTCCCATATTTCGTATATATTAGTTTTAACCCTGTTGAGCCTCGTTTAGCCTATTTTCTTTGTTAACCACATCACCCCTTACCTAGCTTAGAGTAGGACTTTCCCATACCCTTGTTCTTGAGTATAGTGGAGCATGACTTAGAAGGAATTCTTTTTGAGTGACATTATTACAGAAAACAAGTGTGGGGGAAGGGATTTTTGTGTGTATGTATGTGCCTAAATCTTAAAGGAGGCACGAAAAAAACAAAAAGAAAAAAAAATTGTGAAAGAAAAATAGAAGAAGAAAAGAAAGAAAAAGAGTGAAAATAAGTGAGAATGGACTCACAAGTGTGATTGTTGAAGAAAGGGCCCAAAAAGTTTGAATATGGCCCTAAGTTTTGTGTGACTTCCCCTTGGGTGTTCAAAGTTGACTTCTGCGTTCCAAAGGGAATTCTAAGTGTCTAATTCAATACTTTGCTCACTATTGCTTAAAGAACGTTTGTTTTCCCTATACTTTCATTGTTAGCCAACTCCCCAAGCCCCATTACAACCTGTGACTTCTATCTTGAGTGTTATGTGTTTCAATTTGTGGAGTTTGAACTTGGTATGAGCTTATGGTGTCACTGGTTCTCACGTCTAAGTAGTAGCATTCCATTAATGAGATCATACCTAAACATGCTTATTAACTCCAGA
Source organism: Pyrus communis (assembly GCF_963583255.1). Taxonomy (NCBI): domain Eukaryota; kingdom Viridiplantae; phylum Streptophyta; class Magnoliopsida; order Rosales; family Rosaceae; genus Pyrus; species Pyrus communis. Next base: position 14,385,455 of record NC_084811.1, read on the forward strand.
AATTGCTCTCTTTATGATACATATATGTGAGTGTTCGTCTACATGTTTACATCAATCTCTCACATATAACTAGTGTAGGGTGTGTAGTCAGAAAATCTGTGTGAAAATAGAGTGCATTCTAATAAGGAATTGAGGAAATTCTCTAAGGCATGTTACAACATTCAAATCATGGTTTTAAAATGCTTAATTGTGAACTAGTATGTGGTGACTATGAGTAAGAATGTACTTAAGTGTAAAGATGGCTAAAATCTGTGGGAATAATGATTTTTAACTTGTCATGTGCATTGGAAATCCCTGAGACGATTGTTGGAAGGTTTAGGTTGTGTTTTACTTGTTTAGTGTCGTTTTGTTTGTTTTGTTTTTCTGTTTTGCTCGAGGACGAGCAAAAGATAAGTGTGGGGGAATTTGTTAGGAGCATATTTAGGCGACTTACTTAGCTTGTTTTCGTGCATTCATATTGTTAATTCATAGTTGTTTTAGTAGTTTAAGCCATTTTCGTGTGTTTTTAGGTTCATATGGCTAAGGAAGCAAAAAGATGCATTTTGGAGCATTTTGGAGCAAAATTGGATTTGGAATGGATAGCTTATGTTTGGAGCAAAAGGAATGGACGAAATTGAAGGATTCCTAATCCATTGCAGCCACATGCACCCATAATCATTCACACCTTGCAGCCACATGCATTCACTCTTCATAAATCAGCCACATGCACATTCAATCATTCACACCAAAACCTTGCACATGCAATCCCTTTAATTAATTCAACCTAGCTGTCATTGCACATGCATTCACTCTTTAACCCACATGCATTTCCACCCACATGCACTCTTCCATATTCAGAAATTCATTCTTTCATTCATTCAGAAATTAATTCTTCCATACATTCAGAAATTCACCAAGCAACAAACCCCTTGTGCCGTGAGTTCCCTATCAATCCAAACACCATCCCTTCCATTTTCACCACTCCCCAAACCATTCACACCATCAAAACTCACCTTAGACCTTGTGCTACAACGAAGAGGAAGAGAAGAGTGCCTAAACGTTCATACAATTCAAGTTTGAGTTGTTGGAATGTTTAGGTGTTTCTTTGATTTCAATGTTTAAATTCAATTCTCTTTGTTTTGTACGTATGAGGAATGGAAGAGAAGAGTGCCTAAACGTTCATACAATTCAAGTTTGAGTTGTTGGAATGTTTAGGTGTTTCTTTGATTTCAAAGTTATGAGGAACTAAACCCCCCCCTTGGCTAGGGGGGATTCGAAATATATGTTTATGCTTGCATTTTGATTTGATTACTTCTAATTGCGTTTCATAAGTTGTGGATTCAATTCGTTTAACTGTTTGATTGATAACTTATTTATGTATGTTTATTGAGAGTGCACACTTAATTTTCATGCATGAATATGACGCTAGAATATAAGTGAGTTTCACCTAATAGTTACGAACTTATATTCACAAGTAGTGGAGGTTGCTTATAAACAATCGCGTTAAACGAATTCTTGGCATAAGTTTCATGCGTATTCCATAGTAACGAATGCCTCGTCAACACTTATAATTTTCATAGAGCGTAATGATTCTTGCTTGTATCTCTATTATGCAATCATGTAGAGGACTTGTGGGGAATGTTTTGGGTTGTCGTATGCAATCATCCAATTCAATAATGTTAGGAAGATTTGAAAGTTAATTTAAGCGGATCTAATTAACTTGGAGCATTGAGAATTCATAGTTTATTGAAATGCAATTGGAAATCATTTTATTATGCAAGTGTAACATGTATGGAGATGAACCCCTTAGCTATTCTATCATCCATTCATCCCATTTCATCAATTTCATATTTACATTCAGGTTTTATTGCAATTTGTTCATTTAATTTAATTTCGTATAAACCTAAATCCCCCTTTACTTTAATGTCAAATTAGTTAGAAATCAATTTAGTTTGTGTTTTTAAGAGTCTTGAGTCAAGTTACAACTTAATTTCGTCCAAATTTGTGTTTATACTCAAAACTGCCCAGAAAGTGGTTTTTAGCCAGATTTGAGTGTATTTGTGCTGTTTTGAGTCTTTTAGTTTGTTTGAGTGTTTTAAAGTTTAGTTTCGCATTCCTTGAGTTTAGTTTAGTGTTTTAAACTTTATTTTACGTTTTTGAGTCAGTTTCCAAGTGATTTGCACTCCCTGCTAATCCCCGGTTAAGAACAATCCCTAC